>NC_140341.1:10400654-11093154 GCF_963514085.1 Chelon labrosus
CTTTCTGTGTGGAGTTTGCATGTTCTCCCTGTGTCTGCGTGGGTTCTCTCTGGGTACTCCAGCTTTCTCCCACTGTCCAAAGACATGCTAGTTAGGTTAATAGGTGATTCTAAATTGGCCATAGGTGTGAATGTGAGTGTGACTGGTTGTCTGTCTCTCTGTGTTAGCCCTGCGGTAGACCCTTACCCTTAACGGGACAAGCGGTTACAGAAGATGAATGAATGAATGTTAATGCACTTTATGTTCCTTTTACTTGCTGTTTTTGTTTTTGCGTAGGTTAAAACATGAAAAATACTTGGTTAGTTGTAAGTAGTGACGAGCACAATGCAAAACGTTTCTCGTGGCGTCTAATATTGCTACCGGTGAGTTAACATAGCCAGCCCGTGCTCAGCCAGGGCAGCAATATCTCACAGAAGGCAGTGGCTTTGGATAAACGGCATATTTTACACCTTGCAAATAAGGCCTGCGTCGCCCTACTAGAACATTTGTGCTCGACCTAAACTTTATAAAACTTTGTCTGGAGAAGTTCCACTTTTTAAGGAAGGTGCAGAAACTTCCCAATAAAACTGAAACCCTGAATGGTTGGCAGGGGAGCACGTCCGGGAGTAAGGTCCTTGCCCAAGGGGCGGTAAAGGCTGCTAAGTAATGCGTTAGTATCCCCCACCTACGTTTATACTGCCGGCTTCAAGATCGAACCAGCAACCTTGTGGTCACAAGTCCACTGGCCATTCTCACGGATCTGAAGACACAAAATAGTAAACTTGGTCATTTTACCTTCCTGTTAGGTATATTCTAGTTGTTCCCTAAGTTTCATTGCAAATGTTATCGAGATACTTTCCGGGTCAACAGATTGTGTTGAGAATAATGTATTTCTTTTCATTACAATTTTCATATATATGTAAATGTTCACCAATCAAAGCAGTTGTGACTCATCAGAGAATGGACATGGGCCTTCTGAGGGTGTCCTGTGGTGTCCTTTAACACAATGTTGTTAGTGGGGTCCTGTGGGTTGAAGGGAGGGGCCTCTGTGGATCAGGCTTATTCCAGTGCATTCCACAGATACTTGATCAGTTTGGGATCTAGTGAATTTGGAGGCCAGGTCAACACCTTGTGCTGTTCTTCATGTTTTTTTGAGTTGTTCCTAAAGCACTTCTGTGTGTGTGTCTGTGTCAGGCTGCATCCTGCTGGGGATGGCTGCTGCCATCAAGGAGTGTCATTGCTATGGGGTGGGGGTGTCTGGTCTGGTCTAGGTGGGTGCTACATGTCATCCACATGAATGCCAGGTCCAAAAGTTTCCCAGCAGAACACTGAATTGTCACAAGATGGTCAGTGTTATTTACTTCACTTGTCAGTGGTTTTAATGTTGTGGCTGATTGGTGCATATCAAAACCTGTGTTTCTGGTATCCAGAACATCTTGGTTATTCTGCCTTTAAATGGGCTTCTGCTATCATGGCCTATTGCTCCTCTGCAAGTCCGCTCGTACTGATATTTAGACCGTGAGACACTTCAACTAAAAGTAATTTTTATTTTTATCACATCAAACCACTGAAACACTTTTTAACGGTAGATAATTCAACGTCTATTCCTCCGTTTGACTCACCTGTGCATTTATACTAAGTCCCAAACAAATCAACTTCACTTTGGCAGGTGTCTTCTCACAACTTTCGGCGCAGTTGTTGAACGAGCCTGAGACGTGTCAAAAAGCGGGGTCACACGCCAGATATGTGGGTCACATGTGATCTTCCTCATCCAGATGGTTTGCCAGATGCAGAGCTGCCAGTTGTCTGACAGAGCAACGCACCCCGCCTGCATACGAAAACAAACGCATTCAAAACGCAGAGCGGCATTCATCAAAAATTACCACTGAATAGTGCTGTAATAGAAACTATTTAACTGTGAACAAAGCAATCTGGGATGTTCAAGAGTTCAAACTCTTTGCACACAGTTGGCCAAGGGTTTTTTACTTAATGTTAAGTAATGGAGTTATATTGTATATGTGAGTTTTGGGACTGCACTGAGGTAATGGTCTTGCAGCGCCCTGAAGTGCCCTGAGTCCATCTAATAATGTAAAACAACACTAATTTGAGAGAGCTGCTTCATCTCTGCATGTTAATCAATAAACTCATTACCTCCGGTGCTTAGTGAAGGATTCCCTGATGCCTGCTCACTGATGTAGGCAGAAAAAAAAAAAAAGAAAGCGAGAGGAAGGGAGATGGAGATGAGGGAGAGAGGTGGAGAGAGAGGTTGATTATAATTACAGATTTTAGCAGCCTGTGCCTGAGCATAACCTGCTCATTACAGTGAGTGAGCGAGAGTATGTCTGCGTGTGCCGGCCTCACACTTTTAACACAGCCCTATGGCCACGGTGCTCCCCAGCTTCTCCTCCTGCAGAGAGCCAAGAACAGCCGACGCAAGTGGCCCATTTAGAATATAAACACACAAAAAACCTGTTATTTCAATTGACCTTCGTCACATCAAGCTGTCAATGATCTCAGCTCTGTACTCTCCGTCGTTTTCTCCTTCTTTTTCTCCGAGGCAGACTGCATGGTAATGAACATTTGGTTCGGAATAGGCGAGAGTGAGAAGGAGGGAAATGATATGCCAGGGCATTTAGCCTAGCAGTGTTTCTGGTGTAGGTGAGACAGCCAGCAGCGTTTATGGAAATGGACAGAGCTGAGGGAGGCACAGTGGCTGCTGCTATGTTTTCCCCCCCAAACTCCCAACAGAAGGGATTTGGAGAGTACTCTGACAGATTTGGTATTCCTTTGTTAAAGGTTTCAGCAAACTTTCATTTTACACCTGATTTGGGGTTCCTTTTGTCGTTAAATGCGGAAAATCTCCTCTATTTGCTTACTTCTAAAATCCGACGCGGGCACAGCTGCCGAGTTCTGTCACGTTTGTTGGATCTGAGATTGTGCGCTCTGGATGTGCGCGTGTTTGTTGCGGGTTCTCAGCGGTTGTTGATCATTATATTTGTCAGCGTTGTGCTGTGGTGTATCTAGCAGGCATCCCTGGCCTGCTTCTGGCTTGTGATTATGAGATGAGAGGTGTTTATGATTGACTGAGCCATCCGCTGTCACTGTACACATCCATTAGCATAACTCTCCAAGCCGTCACTGTTTATTCACACACTGTCGAGGCGCCATGTGTTATGTGGAAGACTGAAACCGATAATTATGAATAGAAAAACTCCTCTTCCTGCATTCTATCAGAACTTATGTCATTTATGCCGTAGCAGACTTGAGCTCCGGTGTCCAGCTTCATTTGGTGACGACACGTGTAACGCTGAGTCGTTTGGACGTGTGCCTTCACTCTAAATGATTTCCTCAGCCCAGGTATCGTCATTGAAGTGTTGCCAGCGGAGGTGGTCTTTGGCGAGATTAGGTGATTAGAAAATGTAACGTCACAATCAGTTTTTGCCGTGAGAAACGATGTTTTGCGTAGCTCGCGCGAGGAAGACGAGTCGTTCGTTTTAAACGCTTTGCTTTTTGTTTACCGCTGTCAGCGAACTGAATAAAAGGCGAGGTAAATGGAGGTAATGGAATTTATATCTGCGCGCTTTGAGGTTTAAACGGTGCTCGGTAGTCTTCATTCCCAATCCATTAAAATTCTGTTTAATACGGCTAAATGCCGCTAACTGTTCTTAACACTAGGAGACAGTCTCTGGGCTGTGTCTGTTTGTGCTGCCAGCGCATCCGCAACATCAAGTCGATGGATAGGGAGGCCATAAATGACTGTGACAGCCAGTTTACAGTCAGTTTGGATGCCTCTGCAGACGTAATGTAAGTTTATGGAAAAGCAAACGGCAGAATCCAGATTCATTCAGGCTAACAGCCGTGTTGAGTTTAGCCCAGTCTGGGGATGTCAATTAAGATTTCACAAACAAAAAATAAATAAGATTTGCCCAAAACTACACAAAACTAATGAAGCACCACCTCGATCAGTTAATATATCAATAATGAAGTATTCAAGAAGTGGCTATTCTTTATTGTGAACACTTTGATTGACTTTTCATGCGAACAGTGGCTCAGATGACCATGTGTAACGTAACAGAGATGGCTCATTGCGGTGGACCTACTGAGAATGATCATCCAACTTTCCATTTCTTTTCCAGAAGTGAAGAGCAAAAGGTGGCACAGTAGACTTATTTAACATGTTCAGCTTTATAAAGCCTAAAAATGTCTCACAAAGGCCTTGTTGTAAAGTTCTGCCCCCAGGTGGCCAAAAAAATGGATTAATGATCCTTTATACGCAAATTAAATTGACAGACTTTCACTCGGAATGAAGTATTTATTCATTTATTTTTCACATTTTTGCATTGTTAGTTTCAAAACTCCTCCAAAAGTCACATCATAGTTTAGTTCAGGTGAGACTCACTCCTGATTTATTACACAGCATTTACTGTCCGCCAATTTATTGGAGCGTCTGAATTTTGAGTGAGTAAATGTGTCCATTAAATATAAGAAATGAGTTGAAATGGTGCTAAGGAGCGAGTGTTGGAAATCTAAACTTGCTGCTTGTTACTGTCATTTACAGAGTAAACTGTTTAGTTTCTATTACATACAGAATAATGAATGAATGAATGACCAGCCGGCTTGTTTTGGACACAGCAGTTTCCAAAATAAGCCCACCATTGTCTTCTAGTCAATCCCGTTTTGATTATATACTTAATCAAATTATCAATATTACTTGTAAATTCATATTTTTCTGCTACCTAATCTAATTTACTATGAATTCACCATGGCAGACTTTTTAAATCCCCCAGCTCTGTTCACCTTATATCTAATATATTACAAACATTTTGACTGAAGGAATTTAACAGTTTTAAGGACGTTTTATAAAAAAAAAAGTAATTAAATTAATTAAAATAAATAGTAAGAGATTCAAACAAGGAGAAATATTCCAAAGAAAAAGCAAAGAGCACGCAGGAAAAACCTTTAAGACAGAAAGAAGAATGGAAATTAATTGATTTTATTATTTGAAGCAGTGTTGATGATTTCTTTAAAATTATTAAGCGCAGTCTCCTAGTTTTTAATTATTTTACCATCTATTGGTACCTGTGCATGTTGACCATAACAAGATTATTAAGATTTGGGAAAAATTGTAATTGCGGCTGCAAAATGCTGAAGTCTGCCCACACTGAAGTCTAATGCTGAAGCCAAAATTGCTCCAAAAAGCATGCGACTAACTCGCATGGCAGCTATACCGCCGTCTGTATGTGTGTAAAAGGGTGAATGAAAAACACTGTTGGCACTAACAACATTAAAGTAGGACACAATACAGCTGAATCGCTGGGCACCATGTTCTTCTTTTCTTTTCTCACTCCTAATATTTCAGTGTAATTTTGACTTTTCCATTCACTTCTACCCAAATTTGATCCATTGCGATTCAGTCCAAAGCGTCTGTTCCACTGTATTAAATTCCACTTTTTTTTATTTGACCCCACTTAGTCCAGCTCCCGTCGCCAGTATCCCTAGTGTCTTATGATACTGCTACTGGGAACCTTGTCACTGAAATAATTCATCTAAAACCTGCTGACCTCAACAAGCAAGGAGTTTATTAATGGGACGCTTTGCTGTGATGAAATTACAGTAAACAGGAAAACTAAAGCTGGAGTGGCAAGGAAAAAGCTTTGTCCTTGCCCGGTGTTTTATTTCCAGTCTGGGCCTTGTTCCGTGGTTTCTGGGCCGAGGATGCTGGCACTGTGGGGACATCTGGACACAAGAGGGGAGCGTCCACACAGGCAAACTACAGGGACAGCCGTGCCAGAGAAACAGGCCCCCAGATCTGACGCCAGTGTTATGTTAATTTGATTTGTTAATTCAGTGGCCCTGTTTGAGGGAAATCTGCCACCAACACCTGCCACAGTTTCCAAAGGCAAGGACGCAGATCCGCTGTGACACCGGCTTCATTAAATAAACAAACCAGGTCCCCCTTAACAGCATTTGGTGGAAGGCACCATCAATTCTTATACATTTAGATCACAGCGATTAGAGATGACACTGAGGAGCTACTTCCCACTGTTTCACAGACGCGCGGGGTGAAGCTGCATGCGAGTAAATGCATCTCTGTGTGCACGACTCTTCCTCTGTCTTCGGCTTTTGTGTGCGTGCGCCGTGTTGTTTGCGAACGAGAAAGGGTGTGTGTGCATGTGCCAAGTGTATTTTGATTCTGTCTCCCAGCTTCCCATCCAGAAAAGATGGCGACTGATGTATTTTTCAGACATAGTTCCACAATCAAAGAGGCTCTTGTGGCCTTTCTGATGCGTCATGTAAATTTTATAAAGTGTGGAGCGGAGGAGAGTCGGAGAGAGCAACTGCAGCTCTGGAAAGCCTAATGTCTGTTTGCCTTTAACTCTGACGGGCTGTCTTTGCTCCTGTCTATCTTACTTCCCCTCCACTTACTCTCTCCTCCGTGGATCAAGGCCGGTCAAGGAGCATCTCACCACAGGGCCCGATGTCAGAGAGACTGTGTGGACGTGTGTGGATGTCAAGGCTCAGCCGGCTCCCAGGAAGCGGTGGTGGTGGTGGTGGTAGTGGTGGTGGGGGATGTGGGGTGAGGTGAGTTGAGAAATCAAGAAAGGGAGCTGGCTACAACTGCCACACAACCTAACGTCGGATTTGCATAACGGAAGAATGTCATACCGCATGAGAAACGTGCGTTTTCGGGCGCGTCTGTGTTTTGCCTGTTTCATCTCGGTAACGGTCTTGGACAGGAAATCCAGGCCCCTCACATATTTTCCTCAGCTGCGGTTCTGGCAGGTCCTCGGCCTACTGTGTGCTTTTTCTAATGATTCAATTGGCTCAATGAGCATATGCTCTCCACTGCATCATAAACCTCAATTAGATGTGTAGTAATGTGATTTGAGTGTGTGTAAGGGAGCGAGAGGGAGGGAAAGGATGATGTTTAGTCACTTAACCGACAGCAGGTACTTCTGGCGAAGCAGATTTTAAAGCTAAAATCCAGATAAAACCATGAACCATGTGTGTATTTCCAGTATAGTGCTGTCTAGTGACTTTATAAAAGAACCTTAAAGGGGAACTACTGTTTTTTTTTCAATCTGGACCTTATTTCTGGCATAAAATACGGTCGTTTACTCACCCATATAACTTTTGTGTAATTCATATTCCTATGGGAGATATTTAGATCAGCGTATATCCATGTAGTGGGAGTGAATGGGGCACCGAAACGCAGCCTCTAAATAACGCATTATCTGCTGCGAAACTCGATCATTTCACCAATATTTTGTTATCGTACGCTAGTGCTATTCCCCGTTGAGCAGTAGCAAATTACAGGTAAACAAGCCAACCATTGCGGGTGCGCGCGGTGCTCAGAGACGACATAATAACAGGTAACTCCGGACTCAACGGGGAATAGCACTAGTGTATCATAACAAAATGCTGGTGAAATGAACAAGCCTCGCAGCAGATAATGTGTTATTTCGAGGCTGCGTTTCGGTGCCCCAGTCACTCCAACTATATGGATATACGCTGATCTAATAATATCCCGAAGGAATGCGAATTACACAAAAGTTATATGGGTGAGTAAATGACCGTATTTTATGGCAGAAATTAGATCCAGGTTGTTAAAAAACAGTAGTTCCCCTTTAAACTTAAAAGTAAACACAACTGTTGCACATGTTAATTACTTATTTTCAATGATCTGTAAAAAAAAAAAAAAAAAAAAAAGGAGTAAGGCGTCACATCTGGTGGTGGGGCTGTCGGCTTCAGAGGCTCTTTACTTCCCAGTTTAACCAGTTAAACCGAAAAACCAGCCGCTCGCAGCTTCTTCACCACCTCGCGCTCTCAGCTGTCACGTCTCCCCGCCTTGCCTGGCATGTTTACTGCTAAATATTGATAGACATCTGGAGGAGCCATCCATCCACCATCAAACTCCAGCGTCCCAGTGAAGTAGGCCCGGCCCAGACAGACGCGTGCGCGTAAAGAGCGGGCACCTGGAGCGACATCTTTGGCATCAGCGCAATGAGTAAATTGGCAGCACACAACCGTCAACGTGACTGGATGAATGTGCCTTTGTTTGACAGCTGTATTAATGCCGAGTCTACAAAATCACAAAATCTTCGTAAGCATATGTGGTAATAAACACTGTGTGGCTCCATGCGTAACTAGGCCAGGTCTGAGCTTCACAAATAACGTTCTGGGAACCAGCAATTCATTTTGGACTTCTGTCTCTTTGCTAGTTCCAACAAAACAAACTCAACGTCTGAGTCCTGCGCCATTGAAGTGGCGTTGTTTGTGTTTGTCATCCAGAGCAGTGGTAGAGGAGAAGACCTGACGTTGGCGGGAAAGGCAAATTTCGGCATAAACTGTCGGAACGCATCAGGAGGATTGACAAGAGTTTCAGCCGTTCTGTTTTCACTCCGAGCCTCTTCACGTTAGAGAGAGATACTTGTACAGGGTCAGATTGGAAACATGTGTTGTGTGAGCACCACGGAGAGAATGATCCTCCATCTTATTAGCGGAGAACTCAGAGTACACTACACTGGGGTTTACTAGACACACAAAAGAAGGAGATACAGGAGGAAAAAAAACAAGGCTCTTTTGTCTTTTCTTAATTATTCATGCCCGGGAGGGATGCTCTCTCTCCTTTGTTTCTGTCAGCTGACACATGTACAGGTACGATGGTGCAGGCAGTGTGTGTGTGTGTGTGTTTATATATCTGTGTTAGTCTCAGTTTGTGTTTTTGTATTTGTGCAGATGTGCCAGATGAATGTGCGGCTCTCTCTTTGTCTGCTTGTGTGTTGTTATCACACACAACGTGTCCGTCAGTGTGCACACGGGCGACACAGAGCCAGTCCAGCCGCGTTGGAAGCAGCAGCAGCAGCTTCTCTTTTTTTTTTTCCTCCACAGTCCAAATCAAAGTGAGGAAGGAAGCGCAATGATGAGCCCAGCAGTTTGAGCTGATGGGCTCTTTAAATCCACCACAGACAACAGCAGCTCGGCGACGACCCTGCCCCGCGCTCTAATCGCTTCAAATGAAGTCATGAAGGAAGCGCAGCACAGCCAGCCTGAGCTCTCCTGTTCCGCAAGGTGCAGCAGCACTTGTTTGTGCAGAATGTCTGGCAATTAAAAATAATTGGGAAGCAGGTTTGCTCGTGAATCTTCCAAGAGTGCCAGTTATGATCTAATGAAGCTTCATTAGGCATGCTGAAAGCTGAGAGCGCCGTATGACAACGGCAATTAGCCAGGATCATAGGCAAAAAATAATCATTAAAAAATACCTCGGCCAAGATTAGCTTTTCTCTTAATGACCAATTCATTAGCTAATTGATTTCTTATTAGTTACAGGCAGAGACGACTGTTTGGCGTACTGGTGCTGGTAATTAACAGCGTTTACGCCATTAGTCAATTGCCCAATTTTCCAGGAAAACAACTTTGGAGGGGAGCATAGCTGGAGGCTTGTGGCCATTTGCTTTTTTTGCTCCTCTCCCGTGTTATCTCTTTAATATGGAGAGGGGAATCATCTTTCAGCTTAGGGGGCTGTTAACACGCACTAATACCTTCTGATTTCTCAGTCATGTCATGTGACCGCGTGTTTTGGTGCCTGGATCCATCTGAGATGAGATGGATGGATGAGGGGATAGGAAGGAGGGATGCGAGGGGGTGATGTAATTAGACGGAGAAAAAAAAAATAAAAAGATCAGAAATTGCGCCGCAAATTTGTTAGACTTTACATTTAATATGACACTTCTCAGTAACGCATCTGTGCTGCCTGCACCTATAGAGGTGTGTCAAATGAATTGGGAGGGAATTAGATTAATTATTGCTCTCAGCCGCGGTCTTTTGAGGGTCCTCTTCCTTCCGTCAGTCCTGAGTTAAAGCAGAGGAGTGTTGGGTGGATGAGGAGTGACAGGTGCTCCCTGCCTACAGCAGATCACTGAGCTTTCAACTGGCAGCTTATAATGACTTTCTAGAGAGGATATATACGCCACTGCCTGCTTCACTAACATATAGAACAACATATTAGACTTAAAATATAAAAAAATGCATCTTCACACCAGGTTTATTACAGCCTGTTGCTACTGATGCCTCAGATTTTCTTATTACGGATCAATCGGGGGTCATCGTTATCATTCGTTTACAAAGTTATAATTGCACTCTTTCAACCGATGGCTGCCTGTATTCCTTGTAGTAACACACATGACATTTTGACTGCGTCTGCTGAGAAGAAATTGCAATTTTTTACCCCCGTCTGTCTCCGTCCTCCTTGTCCACCTGCGTCTGACTGCTCTTCATTTACTTTAGACTGCTCGCCTTCTTCCAGCGCTAAAAATTCCCGCTCCCTAACTACTGCTCGTCTGTGTGTCCGGCAGGTGCCCAAAATGTCAAAGCCGAGGCACACGGTGATAAGTCAAAAATACTGCATGCCAGTCTGAGCGGCACTCAGTGTCTAAGTGTCACCTGGAGACGTCAGACAGTGTTTGAGACCTACAAAAAGCGGATTCAAGTTTGACTGTAGTCACCGGAGCTCTGGCCTCTGTCTCTTTGGAGGGGAGATGAGGGATTCAAAGGGACGAGATGATAGACGTGTCTGATAGAAGAGAGGCAGTGATTTGGCCCATCAAAGCCTGCCTTCAGCCAACAGACACAGCCTGCGGCGCATGCCGGATCAGTCTAACGCTGAACACGCTTGTGCCCCTCTCCTAAACGGGCCACTTGACGTTGTGCTGCTAGTTATAGCGTTAGATTCTGGGTGTTTAAGTGGGGATTTGGGTTTTTTCACAGGCATAAAGTGAAAGGAGTACAAACAAATGAATCTGGACCGGCTCTCTCTTTATAGTCTGCAGAAGGCCGTCCACCTTGATCACCTCTAAACACACAAAACAATCTCCTTCTTCTTCTTCATGTGTCACTGCTCTCGTCCTAATCTCTGACATCTGTTCTCCATTCGCCCTTTCTCCCCCCTGCCCTTGCTCTCTGGGCAAGACCTCGGTTTTCCTCACCTTTCTGTTTTTAAACCTCTCAATCTCCCCCTCAAATCCACTCCAGTGTCTCCCCCTCTGTCTGTGTCAGGTCTTCAGTTCTGCTAATTAATTCTAATGAAGTCATCTATCAGGGACTCTTCTTTCTTCAGCACCACAACATAAATCACTGCTATGCCTTTTTCTCCTTCTCTTTTTGCTCCCTGCACTACGAGTAGGAAAGTCTCTCTCTCTCTTTCTCTTTCTCTCTCTCTCTCCCTCCAGACCCGGCTTTAATTGTGTGATTGAGAAAGTGTAGCATCACTCCATTAAAGCCAGACTGCCTCAAATGGCTGCTCTCCGGCTGACACCAGAGGGACCCCTTATAGCCTGCTGTGGTGAGACACGCACACACACACACACCCACACACACACACACACACACACACACACACACACACACAAAGCAAGTGACTTAAAACAGACACTTATTGTAAATGGGCCTCATTGGTCTCTGAAGACGTTGTTAACATGTCTGTGGGATGCTTTCCCTGCCAAGAGGGAACTTGATCCATCTCCACATTTACAAAATTAATTTTTATTACATGCTGTGAGTGACTAACACTGCCCAAATTGGGATTTATTTGCTCCCACAGCGCACGACAGTAATTTCAAATGGACAGCACTGAAAGCTGTAACTGAAATCAGGATCAAACTGACTGCGATGTTGGCAGTTGTTTTGCGTTATATTTCTCCTTCTCCTTTTTTTTGTTCCTTTTTTCGTTCCCGGTGCACGGACACTAAAGATTAGTTGCACAAGTGGCGTTTTTCTTCTCATTGTCTCGGGTCACCGTGTCCCCTCCGACGAGCATGATGCAAACCTGATGTAACGCGACGTACACAGAGAAAGCCCAGACGCGTCTAAATAATGTATAAATGATACGTCTTGTTAGCCTTGACTCACAGGTTCAGTTGTCTTCTTGTGCACCAAATGATCAATGTCCTCCTATTATCCTCATGCACTCTCTCCAGTTCCATTCCCAGTTCTCCCCCGCCTCTCCCCGGTTCTTTCATGTTGCCCTCTGGGAGCCAAACAAAACACGGTTTTCTACTGCAAATAAGGAGCTAAAACACCATGTGATCAGTCATGAATTATTTGAACGCTATTGATTTGTATAAATTGTTGCGTTTCCCCAGAGTCTTTGACCATACGAACAACTGTATCCGTATAGGGACTGGAGGAAAAAATGCTCTCGTTTTTCTATTTTTTTTTTGAAGATGCTAGTAATTAATGATTGGATTTAAGAGCTGGAGTAATATGTGTTGGGATTACTGTGTCTTCCTTACAAATCTGCCTTGCATTTAAGGGTATAACGTCAATTTCATGCCTCTTTTTTTTTTTTTTCCTCCAAACTAGAGGCCCAAGTGCCCTGTGGGTAGACAGCAGTTAGAGAATACACAGGGAATGATAACAATCCAAAAAGGAGAACCAACATATTCCCTGAACATCCCATCTGAGTGTGAGCTAATGTTCAGCACATTGTGGTATTTTCATGTTGAATTTTTGTTTTATTTATTTAATTTTTTTACGCCCCAAAAGCCTAATTTAGATGGCAGACAAGGCTTTTGAACACAGAAACAGCCTGTAGTCTCTGTGGACCGCCGCAGCACTGCAAAAAGGACCTAAATGAAGGCACCAGACAATGTAGCAAGCAACCACCAGATCCGAGCACCCGCAGAGAAGCCAGAGGACTCTAATAAACACACACACACACACACACACACACAATCACCGCCATTAACAAATCTTCCTCGCTCGCAGAATAGGTTGGAATTTTTATTTTTTTTCCCCCCTTTCTCTCTCCGTACCGGGGGAAGAATCCAATTTTCTGTTTCTGCACAGCACCACATCTGTACAGCATCCCTGCATTGCTGAATCAAATTCGAGTAAACCACTTTATTGCATTTTTTTTTTTTTTTCCTTCACCCCCTTTGCTATTCCACTGTCCCGGTAGAACGAGATGATGATATTTGGAGATAAGCTCAAAATAAAAAAGAAATATATATATATAAAAAAAAAAGGTTCATGGAAATTATATTAGAAGCTAAAGGTGCAGTAGCTGCTTTTTAAGTTAAAATTTTTCAAAAGTGTATCCTCCTGAGGCCGAGTACAACATTTGGACAATCCCATCTGTCATATATTATGATGTAACTGAAGCAGGCCTGGTGCAAAGAGAAGAGGACGTGTCCATGTAGAGACACTTCTTTTATTATCTTTCTGGTTTTTACTCGTGATTAGTAAACCACCTAATACTTAAGTCATCTTAATAGTTTGTTGCAGATTTTTTTTCTTCTACTTCCAGGAGGTGAGACCTGCGTTTAGCCTCATCTCTCCTGTCACACATGAGGGATTAGTGTAGCAGCGGGGACAGGTTCGAATCAAAGTGGCATTTGTTTGAGCGGGTGTCCAGGCAGCGTCCCTCCAATGTAGACACCGACGAACAAGACAAACTCAAGACGTTCACACGTGCTACACAGAGCTCCAGTTCTAATATTTAAAATGCTACCCAGATGTGTAAATCTGATGCACGATCAACAGGGGTCAACACAAGTCCTATTTGGCTCGGAGCTTTGCATTGCTGCAGTCCGCCCCCCCCCCCCCCCCCCCCCCCCCTCTCTATCTATCTCCCCCTACTTCTCTACACTGTCTCTTTGCAATCTCTCCCTCCCCCCTCTCTCTTCTCCTCCTCCCCTCTCTCTCTCTTTCTCTCTCTCTCTCTCTCTCGCTCTCTTTCTCTGTCTCTGCTCTCCAGCAGCCAGCACAGACTCATTTAAGTCTGCTGATGTCTTGAGTCTGCTGATGTCTTGATAATGTTCCAAAGCCTTCACAAGCAGGTACAGGAGGAATTCCTCAGCTCCCTGATTAGCAAGAAATGGGCAATCGGGTGCATGACTATAGGTTTATGGACAGTGGACAGCACCTGTCACCTCCTGCAGCTGAGTAAGGAGTGTTTATCTGTAGCTCTTAGAGGAACGTGTGAAGGTGTGTCACCTGCTGGATTTGTGGAAATTTTAACATGTGTATTATTTATAATCAAGTGGAAAGTTGCATTATTATCAGTACTTTCTAGGTTAGCTTTTTTTTTTTTGTGGTTTTGTTTCATTTTAGAAAATTAAAAAAAAAAAAAATCCCTGTAAAAGTGACCTATATATTTATATATAATTTTGTAAGATGAAAAAGTGATCATCAAAATTGGCTGGATTAAAAAAAAGGGAAAAAAATTAAATTAATTTTTGTCTTCATCGAAGTATACACACAGTTTTATAATTTTATTTTAATAATAAATATTTAATGAATAAATAGCCGCATTATATTCAAATAATAATAATAATATGTACTTTTTTTTTAACCTAATATCTGTAGTGCTAAATATCTTTATGGGACGGTTTCGTTGACGCACTGTGTAACACCCTATGTGTCCTGTGCTGGGACACACCGGCTAAAATAACCACAACAGTACCGGTTACAAATAAGTTACTGAATAATTAAAAATATAACACGCATTTTTTTTCCCTCTCTCTCTGCCTCTCTCTCTCATGGAGCAGGAAAGGCGGGGTGTCGGAATCGCGGGGAATGAACGTCGAAGTGAAAGCATGATTGAGGCCCCTTTAAGAGTTTTTGGCCACTAAACTGTAGCGACACCAGCGCTGGTGCGTAAAGAGCATCCCTCCTGGATCTCCTCTGATATTCCTCCAGGCTGCTGCTGATTGGACAACACACAGCCTCGCGTCTGCGAGATTACAGGCAGTAATTTCTATGCAATAAATATTTGGAGAAGGTGGAGCTGAGGAATCAGACTTAGCTGTAGTGTGGTGTGGACAATAAAATGAACTCAAATTAAACGCAGGAAACCTTAAAAGAAAAAAATATATATATACGGATGCACGGTGCTGCACATTATCTTATTTTAATTGGGCTCTGTGTTCGTCATTCATATTAAACAGGCGCTGCCTATAGGCCTCCTGGTTTGTCTTTATTATTCTGGGTTTTGTTGCAGAGAATAACGCGCTGGTGTTTGTTGCAGCCTTCAAAAATACATTCTTAAAAGCAATAAATTTACGTGCATGTGTTCTGATCATTTATTTCCACTATTGTGTGAAATAACACACTGCCTTTTTTTTTTTTTAGTTGCAGTACGTGCATTTACTCTCATGACCAACAGCAATATATTTTAAATTGCGCATTAAAATAATGACCACTGACCAAATTAAAATAGCGTCTGTCTTTCAAAGTTAAATGGGGCGCGCAGAAGTCGTGCGTTAAAGTTGATTTATTTTATTATTTTCTTTAATCTGATCCCCCCCACCCCCCACCCCCCAGTTGGTGGTGGTCACAAACGCGTGCGCCTTTTGTAAACGCCACTTTATTGTGGGGCTGATATAGGCACACGACTGAGATCGCAGATTTGCGTCTTAAAGAGGATTTAGGTCTATTAACAACAAAAGGCGCAGTTCATGGCACAGGGGAGAGACCTCGACTTGTGCGTCAGCCGCAGTGATGTGAAGCGGGCTGGCTGATAAATGGAGAGACATCAAACCGAGTCATTAGAGAGCTGAGATATGAGACTTTCACAGTGGCGGGCCGCTCAGGGCGGCGGACCCAGGGGATCACACTCCTCTCCCGGCCTTTTGTGTTTGCGTGCTGGACTGATGAACGACTTAGATAACGTTAAGCCATTATGGGCTCACTTATTCCCATGAAAATCCTGTAAATAGAGGGAACATTTTTTCACTGCTGATATCTATTGATTTCTGCCCCACATTTGTAACCGGAAACCGCAGAGGATTACAAGTGAATACTCAAAAGGGACCCGAGTTCATAACAGCCAAATATTAATTACAACATTGTCCCTTAATTATGTATCTGTTGCTGTTGAGTGTTGGCTGCTTTCCGTTGTGGTTTAGATTAATGTTAAAGCTGCTAGTCTGCAAGTGGGCAAGTGAAAATCTCTTTGAAACTAGGAATTTTAATTTCCCTGCACTGTGAGTAAAAAAATAAGATTGGAATCTGATTATTATTTTTTTCTGATATTAACTAGAGGTCTCCATTGTGACTTGATTGGATTTTACGCATATGTTAGGTTAATTATAACATATTTATTTGGAATTAAGTCCATATATTTTTAATTCATGAAAAACTTTCAAATACAGATTTGACATTGCTGATTCTCTCCACGTTTTGCCCTCAGTGTTGTGCTTTAACCCTGTTTTAGAGAAGTCCAATCAGCTGATACACTAGAGGCGATAGGTGGCTTATGGATACAGTCTTGCATATATATATATATATATATATATATATATATATAAGCTTTCTGATGCATTTGTCAACTCAACAAACAACAACAGCAAAAAAAAAAAAAAAAAAAAAAGCAAGGATAAATTCCCCCAAAACCCAGCATTTGTATCTCCTAATCGCGTTAATTAAATTTTCACCGAATTAATTAGACATAACAGCCATATACAGCCTCCTCGCTGGAGTGAGCCACCGTAGGCATTTTAATGATCCCGTAATTAAATTAACCGCCTCCATCAGCTCCATCATTGATTTGTGGAAGAGAAAGAAAAAAAAAAAAAAAAAAAAAGCTGCTGAAAGTTGAATTCTGCAAAGTCGAGCCGGCCTGTAATTGCTCAAGACACAGAGATCGGAGGGAAGAGAGGGTGGGGGGCTGGGCTGAGGTGGCCGTGTATAAATAGTGAGCTCTCAAATACACAGTCACAACAGCAGGAGTGATCTCACCTCCTCTCCACCCCTTCTATCTATCGCTGCTGCTGCCAGCCTCCAAAAAACAGCGTATCCGTGAGCAGTGCTGGTGTGCAGAGACGGTAAGGTATATTACTGACGATTCGCGGTGGATTTCCCTGACCAGGACCACTACTGAGCGACAGAGCCGACCATGGAAGAACTTACGGCATTCGTGTCGAAATCTTTCGATCAGAAGAGCAAGGAGAGCACCAAAGAGAGTATCACGTACAGGGAAGTTTTGGAGAGCGGCTTGACAAGGGCGAGGGAGCTGGGCAGCCCGGAGACAAACCTGCAGGACATAACGGAGAGCAACCACTGCCCGGTGCATCTGTTCAAGGACCACGTCGAGCTGGAAAAGGACAAACTGAAGGACTTTAATGTTTCGAGGGCGACCGAGGGTAAGGTTTTTTTTTGTTTTGTTTTTTAATTTTTCATTTGCAGAAATGCTCCGTATTGTGTCGAGAAAAATGTCTCAACTTCAGCTGTCTTGAAACCGGAGCGACGCGTTTTTTACTAATCGCCGCGAATCCGTGCGTAAAACGAGGTGATTTTTTACACACAGCGGTTTAGACGCTTTTAGTTATATTTAGTTATTGCTGTTCCACAAAGTCAACACATGATTCTGTTATTACAAAGATTATTTTACATAGCAGGAGGCGGGCCCTTCGTCTGACCGTCATTTTTTAACTATTTAATGAATGTTTTCAGACATTCAGCCTTTGGCCAACCCCCACAAAAAATACCATGTATAAAATATAGTATAATGATGTAATTGTGTTATATTTTTCCTGTTTAATCCTCACTTTAGCCTTATTTTAATGGAAATTAAAAACACTGGCGTATTTGATAACTATATTAATCCTAAGAGCATTCCCTTTATCTGTTTATATTTCATAATATAGTGTGTGCTCTAAGTGGACTTTTACACCACTAGAAACATCATTTAAAAGTTTAATTGTCACGTTATTGTGATGTAGTGTCCCCTTTAAAAAATCTATAGCCTGTAGGATTGCTACGCTCCTTACGCGCAGGCAGGAAAGTGGCACTATTTTCAGACGTCACATTTATAGTTGAAACATCTGCTGCAGAACAGGCTAAAAGAAAAAAAAAAAAAAAAAAACATAAAAAGACTTTTTAAATCCTGTAATTTATGAATTGTTTATAAAGTAGTGCCAAGCGGCAGGACAGGCCTCTTCTCAGTCTGCCAGCCACACAGTGTGCAGAGGGAACGATTGTAAACATTTAAAGTGTTTCTATATCCATCCTGTGACAGAAGGGCTCAGCATTATGATGTGCCATTCTGCTTTATTAAATCCAGAGATGAGGAATGGGGTCGTCTGCGGGGAATTAATTAGATCAGCATTTATATAAAATCGAATTTTTGTTTTTTTGGAGAGGGGGGACAGTTTCACGTCAGAAAACTACAAACGGTGAAATGCCACTGAACAGAGCAGTTACTGCAGCAGTTGTCAACTCTGTTACTAATAATAACACAGTGATAACACCCAATAGTAGAGTATAAGCATAATAAAAATAGAACCGCCTATGGGCTATACTGACAGCTTTGCAGGGGGATACCGTGAATTATAGACATTTTAAGATTTTAATGACCATTTTTATTTATAGCCTGAAATAACCTCGGTCTGCTCCACGGAGGCGAGTAATTAGAGCTAAAATCTTTTCCGTTTAGCCGAAGCTTAACTCTCTGCTCTTTAAATCGCTTGTAGCCTTATTAGACTTACACGCCATGTATTGACTGATTTACTTTCATAACGGCACTGACATTACTCGCTGACTTATGGAGGCTGGAAATGCAGCCACAGGCCTCTCTCTTGAAGAAATAGGCTGTGCACTGTGTGTGTGTGTGTATGTGTGTGTGCGCGTTGCTGTCAAATTGCCAGGCCTAAGGCCCCTGTCAGGGCCCTGTGTAGGCTATATGTGGGACCAGCTATGTGCATGTGTGATGTGTGTGAGTTTGTATGAATGAGAGTAAAAGGAGAGCGACTCTGTGTGTTTATTTACGCGAATTTAAACGCATCCTCTCCTCTTTTTTTTTTTTCCTCAACCGGGGGCCGTTTAACAGGGATATACGAGTGCAAGGAGAAAAAGGAGGATGTGAAGTCCGAGGACGAGGACGCACAGGGCAAACTGAAGCAGCGGAGGAGTCGCACCAACTTCACCTTGGAGCAGCTCAACGAGCTGGAGCGACTCTTCGACGAGACGCACTACCCGGACGCCTTCATGAGAGAGGAGCTGAGCCAGCGGCTGGGACTGTCCGAGGCCAGAGTGCAGGTGAGGATTTCACTCACACCCGTTTTTCCAAAATGCTTATACACATATATGTATGTATGTGTGTGTGTGTGTGTGTGTGTGTGTTACACCAACTCGCAATCACAGTGCTGTGCCAGCAACAGACGAGAAAAGACACAGTTAATATTTCTGCAGGGGCCGGTGCCGTCTCTGCGGGGTTTACAGCGCCATTGTCTGTTGGTGACAATATTTTTAGTCATGGGAAGCCAAATTAGGATTACTGAAAGACGTCGCAGCCTGTATACGGTATAAATATGTTTGAGGTGAATCATCGCTGCGGTTTTTTATAGCTGTAATGATCTTGAATTATGCTACAAACAATTATAATTAGAGCGAAAGAGGGAAAAAAAACCACCACCAACAGCCACCAAGAAGGAAAACCCGCTGGATTTATTTAGAAATGATCAGTTTATAATCAATGAAAGTATTAGAAAATATTATACAATTGTGTGCTGCATTTTTTAAATTGTATTTAATCTTATAATCTTAATTTCTTTCTCAAAAATGAGTCCAAACGACTGTCTGAGCCACATGCCATGTTTAAATCACAACAATAAGATCCTCTCTTGCTTCTCCAGTGACATAAAGAGGTCACAGAAACGTGTCCTGCAACATGCAATACATAAATAAATGAAATTAAAAAATAAAAAATAAAAGGGTTTAGAGATCATTAGTTTGCCACTTGGGAGATAATTTGTGCAGCCTCTGTAGTGAAAAACAAACAAAAAATACATAATCATATATAGCATGACGTCCTGCAATCTGCCTGTAATTTTATTTTATTTGTGGCGTTGTTATATTCACATTGAAGGTTTTACAAAGAGGAAAAAATTCATATTTACACTGAATATTTAGCCCAGTGAAAAATATTTAATCTGTTGTTTTAGCAACTTAAACGACAGACTGTCTGGTGCAACTAAGACGTGGTTAAAAATGACGATTTTGCTTCTTGGGAAGTGTGTTTCACAGTCAGTGGAGCGTGTCAGTGTCAAACAAGTGTAAACTGCTGTAAATCACCCGGGTTGTAACAGCCTACTGAAGTTGCAGCGGTAGGCCTGCAGAGCCTACAGCGATCCGAGCAGCCTTGAGGGGAGGAAAAAGAAAAGAAAAGAAAAAAAAAATCCCCAGCAATGATTAAAATGAATGAAGAGCCTGAATGGCTGCTCCGGGGGACGCGCTCTTATGTCAACTCGTATCCCTCCTCATTTTCTTTGTAATATCTGCCATCGGCTTGATGTAGTGTCCCCATAAAAACAGATTAGAAATAATTCAATTCTGGGCCAACTCTGCTGCTGTTCAGCTATATCTAATCGGATGAATAAGCCCCATCATGGAGCTTTATAAGCCCACAGACTACCATTTTGAGATGACTCGCTTGACAGTGTATGGTGATGCGGGGTAACACCGCAGTTATCGCTAATAAAGTGTGTTCATTAAAATAAGTTATGGCGTAAAAGGCGTGGTACAGATTTATGAGCGTACGCTCGTTTTCTCGAATAATCGTTTTACGCGCAGAAACAACCTGTTCTCCAAAAATACTACCCTATTTTTGCTTTCTTCTTCTTTTTCCTTTTCGTTTTTTTTAAAGGACATGTTTGTCTCCAGATTCAGTGAGAGTGAATTGCAGCAGGGCTGTTGCAGGGCTGCGAACCTGCGCTCCGAGCAGCTGTCAATGAATCTAATTGAAAGTTATGAGAGCTTGGTGAGGAGCAGGCAGTAATTCGGTTAGGACTAATATCTTTGGGTTTCTGGCGCGCTGCTAAATTAAATGTCATTATTCACTGTCTCTAATAAAAAATCAAAAAGGAAATGAGATTAGGGTATTTGTGAAGCGCATCATTGAGTGGCCCTTAATGAAGAAATAACTGTCTGAACCAGTGTAGTTCACTTTGCTTAACATACTGGCGCGTAATTGGAATTGATCCCGGGCCCGTCTAATATTAGCCTTGATTTATCTGAGGGGTTACTATGCAAAATCACCTGGGATTTTCATAAACACCTTTTTTTTTCTAGCGTCATTTACCGCTGCAGAGCTGATAACACGCAGTCTGTACAAAAACGACAATTTACAGTTTATTATAATAATACTAATGCATCTTATCTTAGTTTATATTTCTGAATCATTGCGTCTAAATGCTGCAACTTTTCCAAAAATACATTTCTAGTATAGTTTTCTCCACGCCACCTTTTCTATTGTCTCCGCTCCCCTCAGTCACTAATGGACAGTTTATCGACCGCCCCGTTGTTGCGTCCCCATCGACACGACGTTGAACGCAGCGTAAAACGCAGCGTCGTGGCACCCCCTCGGAGTCATCATCAGCCTGCGCCCTTTGTGGTCCCGCGACCGGTCGCTAATTTCGCATCTGTAAATGATAATCATTGCGGGGTCGAAGGGGAGGGGAGATAATGTTATTCAACGAGGCAAATTAAGTTGATGGTGATTAACAATAGGCCGTAGCCTGCAGCCTGCAGCTTCAAAGACACTCAGCAAATTGGGGGGTGGTTAACGATGTATTATTTTGTGTGTGTGTGTGTGTGTGTGTGTGTGTGTGTGAATCTTAACGAAATATCATCACAGTGTTTTTTATATTTTTTGTAATGCACGGTCTGTTGTATGACAGAGTTTGAAGCAATTTAATTGGATTATTTAAAACGGATTTTTTCTTATTATACCCCACAATATCTCGTTGTGATGGTTTACGTTAAGTTCATTATGTTTGATTTACAGTAGATTTTATTTTCAATTTTTTAAATAAAAATTTCTGACCCCATTATATCCCATATTTCTTTATTTTCTTGTACTACAATTTCTAGTTTATTTTTGTACACAAAGCTGAATAAGAACAGCTAACTATTTTCCCATCAATTTAGAAATCACAATAAATATAACATGAGTTCCTATTTTTTATTTTTATTTTTTTTTATTTTCAGCACGTCTAATGGATCATTTGCTCCTTCCATTCTTTGCAGGTTTGGTTTCAGAACAGAAGAGCGAAATGTCGAAAACAAGAAAACCAGATGCACAAAGGTACGTCTTCTAACCACTTCAGTAATCTTATTATTTAATTTATTTATTTGGGTTATTTCAGTTTTGCAATTTGACACAATTTGACCGTTATTTTTGACTGCATGTGGAAAAAAACAAAACAAACTATGACCTCCTCATCTCACATAACAACAACTGTCTGGCTGTCTGACAGACATCTTTCCCTTCTCTCCAGGTGTTATTCTGGGCAGCGGCAGTCACCTTGACGCCTGCAGGGTAGCGCCCTATGTCAATATGGGTGCCCTCCGGATGCCCTTCCAACAGGTAGGCCGCATTTTTATATTAGCCGGAGCTGACAAAGCTCGGAGAATGTATGAATTAGATGTGTGTAGAGCTGTGCACGTCGAAAGGCGGTGCAATCTTTGCAAAAAAAAAAAAAAAAAAAAAGGGGGTCAAGTGAGTGAGCGGTTTAAGCTATGAAGCTATGAAGCTATGCGTTTGCATGAGTGGCGGAGTCGGCATCAGAGTAGGCCTCCTATATTTGTACATTCACACGCATCTATAGGCTATTAGGAGCAAGTGATGAGAGACTGTGTGCACTGGAGGTGGGGGGAGGGAGCAGCTCAGACCTCGGTGCACCTTTCACCTCCTGGCTGTGTGGAGAGGGCTGGACTGTACAAGGAGAGGAGAGGTGGACAGACATTTGATCTGCCGCTATCTGCTCCTGCGTCCCGGCCGCCGTGTTGTCTGCTTGACCCTTGTGAAAAGCAGCGGCCTAATTAAGCCAACAGTGCGGCAGGCGTGAGCACATAAAAGAGATGATGAAAGTGGGGAATGGAGTAGGCTCTGATGGATATTGGCGTTGAGCTGCACTGGCAGGGGTGGAGGCTTGAGGCCTGCATACTGAGGGAGAGAGGGAGAGAGGCACGCTGCATGAGTATGAAGCGGTGGGCATGCATAGACTCGGATATTACAATGCAGCACATGAGACGGGCGTATGGCTAGCGGTCTGGTCGGGTAAGGTCATTGCTTGTGTCTGGACCATGTCCTTCTAAGCTGTCAAACTGAAAATAACTATCAAAACTATCTTTTAAAGGTGATTTTTTTATGCACACACGCCCTAACACACGCCGAACCCTCCTGTTTTTCTCAGGGATACATCAATTCCTGTCATTACGCCCCAAACAGGATTATGTCATATAATTAATCGACTCTCGGGCTTGATGGTTTGGTTTTCCTTCAGAGTTTCTGCATCTTAATCACATATCATCGACTGTACGTATATTTAGAAACAATCAGTCGTAGCTGCAGTTTGTCAGAGCGCGTGAGGAACGCGGGAAAAAAGTTTGCTGCTTGCGTTCGGTTTTCTTTGGATGCCATTGTTGTGCTTAGCAACCATAAATCTCTGGTCCTAATTAATTTTCCCTTTCATTTAGCAACTTAAGCTTGAGTCTTTTTCGGTGTTTTTTTGTGCCGGCATGAAAGCGAGCAAAGCAAAAAAAATAAAAATTAGTAAAACTTCTATTTTGGTTGGAGAAGAAAGCTCGAAATACTTCAGTTTTCTCACTCCTTCCTGTGGCGCTTGAAACACATGAGAAAAGGCAACAGGCTCAGCTCTCGCCCTCTGAAGTGAGCGGATGCTTAATTTTCACCTACTTCTTATAAAATAATTGCCAAGAATGTGAAAACTGATATCCTATGCTGCTTATGGTTTCTTTTTTTTTTTTTCCCCTTGACTCAGGAATATGTCTGGATAAATATTTATAACTCCAAATATGTGAATATCTTTTTAGTGCAAAATTGTTTATTTATGCAATTGAATACATAATCAGGATAACAAGACTGCATATTTCCAAGGGTATAAACCGAGTCCTCAGTCTGAATTAAACAAATCTGTACTGGGTCCTAGAAAGACTTTGATTCTGGACGATTAAATTGGATGTGGTGTCTGAGAGCAATGTATGATTCATTAACTTTTAGAATAGCTGACATGAAAAAAGTGCAGCCCTTAACTATTTTCTTAGAAAACACTCTGTAAGCAACAGCTTTGAGGGGGTGAAATCTATCTGAGGGGGAATTTAATAGTGTCAGACTGTGAAACCTAAATCCTGAACTCTCTTCACACACACATGCCCCGAGGCGCTGTTGCTGACTAACTTTACGCTTTGCTGTCCTGCAGGTCCAAGCACAGCTCCAGTTGGACGGGGTCACTCACTCTCACCCTCACCTGCACCCTCACCTGGCTGCTCATGCTCCTTACCTGATGTTCCCACCCCCTCCTTTCGGACTACCAATCGCTTCTCTCGCCGACTCGGCCTCCGCAGCGGCGGCGGTTGCGGCAGCTGCCAAAAGCAACAGCAAGAACTCGAGCATCGCCGACCTGCGACTCAAGGCAAGAAAACACACCGAAGCTCTGGGACTCTGACCCCACCGGGCTGCCCCTCCGCTCGCCTGATGCCCATAATCGCCTCTCACACAAGACTGAGCCTGTGAAAGGGCCGTGACACTCACAGCTAAAACTAAAATAAACAAAAACACTGAGTGAGAATGAAAGAGAGGAACACATACAGAGAGGGGGGAGAGGGAGTGTGTGTGAGAGAGAAAGGGGGAGAACAGTGGAGGAAGAAAATAAAAAAAAAAAAAGAAGGAGGGAGCGAGAAAATTGTCACAAAACCAGCTGCCAAAACAAACCACTTGTAGAGAACGGTAATTAAATACCAATGAAATCACCTTTTACTTTTCGCCCAACAGGCAGGACTTCTGCGGGGCCAGTGGCTCAGTCCACTCCAGGCACAGATCACATCCCAAGGACCGTACAAACACATGTGGATGTCTGTCTGAGGGCCAGGCCGGGGGCCCGTCAGACCAGAAGACGTTAGAACAAAGCAAACTGGCAGGCAGCAGCAGGGCCAAAAGCAGAGCCTTGCTGACGCTGGCTGCCGCCATGTTGACAATGCAGAGGGTTGAACTTTGGGGAAACAGACCCAGACAGCACCTCACCGAGTCATTGGAACGGCTCTCATCTTTACAACCCCCTCCTCCCTTACCCCACCTCTAAAAAAAAAATACATTAAAAAAGAAGAAAAAAAAAAAGCGTTTTAAAAAAAGGCCATATCCGTCTCCAACCACTGTGTTCCCTGCTGCTGCCAAGTGCATGAGCTCTAATGGAGGACCGTTCTGGGACTGGTCTCCATCCACACCTGACATAAACGCTCGACAACTGTTTTTAACACTGCCATTCAACACCTTCAGCGTCAAACCTCTCCATCGCGGTCTGATATCCCTCTTCTTATGGACTTGTGCTGTAACAAAAAGCAACAATCCCCGTTTCGTTCGCTGCGGAGGGGAGACTCCGCGTTGCTGGGGCATGTGTCGGGAGAGGCGTGCGTTCCTCCTCTCAGCGTGCGCTCCCTCTGTCTTTATTCCTTTCTGTTTATCGTGTCGTATCTTGGGTTAAGAAGTGAAGATAGCCTTTGCACTTCAGGTCTTGTATGTGGGTGTTTACAAATGGCACTACAAGCAGATACTACTTTACTAATTAAAGGGGGATTTGATATCGTCATGTGATCAGCAAAAAGGACATTATCTTGGACAAAGGGTATAAATGGGATTCTTTTTCCTTTGTTTTTGTTTTTTTTCCTTTTCTTCTTTTGTATTTCTGAAAATATGAAGAAAGCATCAGTCAAACTGAAATGCAATGGTGTGCAGTTTAAGTGCAATACTGTAAATAGCAAAAAAAGTAAAAAAAACAGCTAGCAGTTAATCCTCAACGATAAAGAGACCCAATGACTTTTTTATTGTTTTTCTTTCGGTTGTTTTTCATGCACTGTTGGGGTGTTGCATTTCTTTGCCAAACTGTTTTTTTTTTTTTCCTACGGCGGTGTGCAGTTCGTTCAGTTCGATGAAAGTCGCTCTAAAAACCAGGTGCCATACCCTCCACATAACCTCCTATGTATCCGAGCAGTTTTGCAGACATCAGGCACAGCTGTCACTTGTTGAGGAAGACATGAGCACATTTTTTTTTCTTTTGGATGCTGCAGAAATTAGGCATAAATAAATAAATTTAAAAAATAAAAACTCTAATAACATTTTGGGTTTTGGAACATATTTATTATGAAATCAACAAATCAGCACTGCAACCCAAAGAGTGGCAGTCGTCGTATTTTTCCGATATGATTAGCTTCATTTTTTTGCATGTTTTTATGTGACATTTTATAATTAATTTCCAGAGTGTATTTGAAATGCTGTTGCAGGCGAAACATTCGCGGTTAAATTCAAATGAACCTTTTTTTTTTTTTTTATTTTTATTAAACACTGCTGTCAGAGCTGCGCTACACATGTAGATCTGTTTCAGGCCTGCGTACCTCTAACAGTCTCCAAACAACAGTTTCTGTGTTTAACAGACCTCCATTTAGAAATGTTTATCTGTGTCTCCATTTTAAATTAAGCATATGGGTGTTTTATTTATTATTTTGTCTGAAAGTTTATGAAAGATGAAATAGCTGAACTACAAGTGTACATTTTTACACGGCTTTGCATTTATTTTTGTATGTTTTTTTTTTTTTTTTTTTAAGTGTTAAATTTTGAATTAGGAGGTGTGGCTGTAGTGCATTGTTTGCCTAAAATATATATTAAAAAAAAAAAAAATTAATAAAAAATAAAAAAAAATGTAGCGTGTCCGAGTTTACAGACATTTCAGGGATGGTTGAATTAAACGATACTCCATGGAATTTGTTGTACCCATTAAAATGATTACCATTTCATATGCAAGCATGCCTAAACATGACTCATCGTACGGTTTGTTTTTCCCCCCTTTTGATTCACAAAATATGAATGTACATCTTGTACAAGTAAACTATCAATAAAGTTATAAATATTTGTACTTGAGTTTCAAAATACTTGGAAATGCTGCACTAAACTAAACTAAACCGGGGTTTTCATACACAAATATGTTTCGTAACTGCAAGAGCACAAACAAGACGATAATCGATGCAGACGACTTGGAAAGACGACGCTAACCACGAGACAGTACCAGCAGAGCAGTCGGGGAGTAATCCTCCTCCCCTATAATGTCCTAGATATCTGCAGATTCATGCTCTGGCACCGCGTCGCGGCTGACGCTCGGCGACCGCCTCAACCTGTGGATCAATATCAATACGGGCCCTGAGTTGACATTCACGCAGGCTCCGTGTTAGCTGGCCCGCCTCATCACATCCAATCTGTGCCACACACCAGCAGGGAAAATTGAGCTGCTATAAAATCCAGATGCGGCCCCGCTTTCTGGAGCCTCCTGCACGGGCACATCCCTCTCCCCTCCGCCACCCACCAGTGTTTGTCAAAATGACACGGAGGGGATTGGTATGGAAAGTGGGGCTCTAATGTCGTCAAATAGGAGCAAGATGGCTGTAACCAGAGCTATGAGTGTGGAGGGCGAGCAAGGCACCCGGGGAGTACTGTATAAGTGACGTGTGATCTTCTTTGACCCGGATGCTCAAAGAGAATCTTTCAGTGATTAACTTTGAGAAGATGACACGAGAAGTTAGACGAACGCTACCTCCACTTGTTCTACCCACTACATTTTTCACATCTAAAATGGTCGGCCTCTTTTCTTTCTTTTTTTTTTTTTTAAAGTGTATTAGCTTCCTCTGGGAGCCTAATTCCAGATGTGTGTATGCAAAGTAATTACACCATGTGCTATAGTGGCTTATTGTCTGAACCCCGGCGCAGGAATTAGCCCAAATGGCGTCCCGTTGAGTGCGGTACCCCCCTAGAAGGTCGCCGCGCGTTTAATTTGTACCCCTTCGCTCGTACATCAAGATTGAGTGATATAGTCGCAGACTGATGGCTCCGTATTTACCCGGTGACCCCTCTGGCCGGGACCAGGTCTGGAAATAACAGCATCCTTTTATGTGTACTAATAATTAGCAGCGGCACACACGGCCATCCATCAACCGCCAATGAGCCGTGGCTGCTTTGTCAACATGTTCAAGCACATAAAGCTGTTTGTGTTGGCCGCGAGTAACAAATACACAATAATAGATTAACGGAGTGAGTGTGTAAGAGAGTGTGTGTGTGTGTGTGTGGAGGTGGGGATGTATTAAATGGACATCTGTGCTTGATGTTAAATCTTTTTCTGTTCTTTTTCGTGGATGAGAATCGTGCTCCGATTCACCGCAACTGTCTCAAAACAATTCACATTCTGGGACAAATCATATTCTTTCTTTTTGCATTTCTGTCCACGTTGGGAAAAACTGAGCTGCACACCACGCGGGTCCCAGGCGTCCCGGTGCTACGCCGCGCTAGCCCATCAGAGGTCAAGTGCTCGGGGGTCACGTGAAAATAGTTTTTATCACATTTCATTCTCATAATCCTCTTTGAAATGTCACACACAACTATGATCAGATGGAATGTGGGCTGTCGAAGCCTCAACAACGGAGCTCCCCGGGGCTCTTGTAATGGTGTGAAATGACAGAGCTTATGGGGCCTGAGAGGACAGCGTATATTTAGCTCAAAGACGTGAAGTCGGAGCTTTTGTCGCGCTATATCACAATAACTTGAGGGGCTACTCTGTTTGGGTTTTTTTTTTTTTTCTTCACGGACCAACTTTGTGGTTCTTAAATCCCGAGTAAATCCTGTTCCGGCAGTTTCAGTTGTAGCTTGAAGTGAAGCCACCCAGAGAAACCTCAGCTGAAAACAATCGAGCCGAAGTGCTGAAGTCACTACAGTCGGCCGCGGATCAAAGGCCGCCTTTCATGCCGGTTTGTTTGGGCTAGACTTTGGTTTGCTTTGCTGGCTAATGCTCATAAATGTATCTGGAGTCATCAACAGTGCAAAACTATATTAAAACTAACATTTTAAGTCTGGGTCAACTTTTTTTTTTTGCAGCCTCACTGGAAAGTGTCAAGAATTTAAACTTAGAAAATTGAGGGAAAGAAAAAAAAAAAGCATTAAGTTCACATTCCCTTCAGTTGTTTATGTTCCACTCATTGGCCGTTTATTTCCAGTTCAAGCGTTCAACCCGTGTTGCTGTAATCCAAGTACGTTATCTAATAAAAACACGGCATTTTCTGTCCTGTTGCAGCGCCCATTAGAAGCCATTACTAAAATGTATCTGCTCCATCTACAAACACAGAGGCTCTAAACCTTGTGTCAAAATAAAACACGGAATGAACGTGAGATTAATTTAGCTTTAAATGCTGACACTGCTCAGTCCACATTGCCTCTTCCATCACGCGGCGTCGTAACCCCTGCAATAATCGCAGAAACCCAAAACACTGATGTAGTAAGAGATAAAGATATATATTTCCACGATGGCCGTGTGAAGCTGGCGTGGTTTGGGGCTTCAACCCTCTGGTTAGCTCCGGTTACTCTGGGTTTTTCGGTGATGCCGGAGCGTCGGTGCAGCTCCATCCAGAGGGCTCCAAGCCACAGCTTTTCCATGTTCTCCTCTAGTTTCGCCCTCTCTCCCACCCGCCCCCATAAGGATCCATTTACAGCAGGATCAGACTAATGACAATGTCAAACGGTGGCCACGTTTGTTCTCAGTTTAATGCTACTAAAAATAATCAGGCAAGCTCGTGTAAGTAACATAATGACTTTATGTGTCTGGGATAAACATTCAACAAACAAATTTCAGATACGATTTGGCCCTTTTTACTTATAGACATGTCACGGTAGGAAAAGAGCTGGTGTTTATGTTTATATATATATATATATATATAAATAAAAAGAGCAACGGCTGAATTCCATTTAGCTGCTTTAGTGTAAGGGTCCTGACCAGTATAGCATCCAGCCACACATGAAGAGAACAGAGTCATTTAACTGAAACTCTGAGGTTTGTTTAAAAATTAAAAAGTAAATTTTGATCATAATTGCAATTACAAGATTTTATGACTTTGTAGCTGCTTAGCCCTATAGCATCTTACGTGGTTAGCATATTAGGACTATTTAACTGGCTGGCAAACTATAATTAAAGCCAGTGAAGTGGTCTGAGTCCATATTTCCCAGCAGGCATTGCAGTCCAACATGCTTATCTATGGTATTCTTTTGTAAATACATTAGCGGCATATTGCCAATTGTTTCTTACGTCACTACATTTATCTAACACATTTAGTTGCTGGTTTAGGGCGTCTATGGCTCAGTAGGAAGAGTGGATTATCCTTGAACCTGAGGGTTAGTGGTTCGATCCTCAGCACATGGAAGTTTCCTTGAACACAACATTGAACCCTGAGATACCCCCCGGTGCTTGGCGTTTGGTGTGTAAATGTGTAGACGTGCCATTATAACTCTAATAAGGCCGATTCCACATACACCGATCAGGCATAACATTATGACCACCTTCCTAATATTGTGTAAGTCTCCCTTGTGCCTCCAAAACAGCTGTGAGACATCTGAGAATGGACATGGACCTTCTGAGGGTGTCCTGTGGTGTCTGGCAACAGAATGTTGTTAGTGGGAGGCCTTTGGGTCCTATGAGTTGAGGGAGGGGCCTCTGTGGATCATCCCACAGATACTTGATCAGTTTGGGATCTAGTGAATTTGGAGGCCAGGTCAACACCTTGTGCTGTTCTTCATGTTTTTTTTTTTTAGTTGTTTCCGTGTACGTGCCTTTTGTCAGGCTGCATCTTGCCAGGGGGTGGGGGTGCATGGTCTGGTCTAGGTGGGTGGTTCATGAATGAATGCCAGGTCCAAAAGTTTCCCAGCAGAATGAACACTGAATTGTCACAAGATCGTCAATGTTATTCACGTCTCCTGTCGGTGGTCATAATGTTATGCTGGATCCGCGTACTTCTTCTTTAAGAAAACAATCCTCTATGCACCTAAAGAGCAGGAGAAGTTGCGCTAGAAATGCAACTCCAAGTTCAGATTCTTCCACATGAACTTAGAACTTTTGAAGTACGGTCTCTCGTCATAAATCCTAAAATGACATAAAACACTACAGTCAGTCAGCTAATGGACAAAACAGTCAGCAAATTACACACATGAACATTATTTGCCCAAGGCTCAAAATAGTATAATGAGTCTTTGCTGGTTAATTGGGTGGTGAATATTGAGCTGAATCTACAAAGCAATTGTTCAACTAGACTTTAAGAGTCTTGTCTGTTGTTCATAATCATAAGTCTTTGAACTGCCCAAAGCCACGGAGAACATATGAACTCTATTGTCAAGTAGCTTTTCTTTTTAAATAAAATAGTTTTATTTTTAAGACATCCATGATAAATCATGCACCGCTGTTTGTCTGTTTTTTCCCTTTTTCTTTTTTTTTTAAACTGCGAAATGGTGGATATGGTACAAATAAACATTCAGCAGCAGATTACAGCCATAATTCATTCTGAAACCTCCTCCATTTGAAGTGCTGAGTAACAAACACTTCAGTAGGGCACTTTTCAAGAATAACGTTGCTCAAAAAACGTCAAAAGTCTTTGCGGGGAATCTCCTTCAAAGCTGTTTTTAATTACGCATCTTCAAACTAAGTATTTAGACAACAAATTCACCCCGAGAAAGTAATCATCGCATATTAATGTGATCAATAATCCCCACCAAACAGCGGCTTCGTTTCCAGCCGGGCTGCTTGCTTGCTTTATCTGAGCGGCGCTGCAGCAATGCACACAGTCGATACCATTTGGCTCGTGTGCACAAACAGTTTAGGTTTATGCTCGTAGTTACAAGAAAAAAATAATCTAAATGGGAAAGCAAATATGATTAAGTCGAGGAATTGAAACAGATGTCAACGGTAAACGTTTGCGAACCATCCCAACAGACCATCAGAGTAAACTCCAAGACTATTAGCTTCAGTTTGCTCAGATTGCCAGGAGGTCTCGGATTCACATTCCTCATCTCAGTGAATGTTTGTCCAGTTATACAGCCGAGACGCAGGTGACGCTTTAAAGGCCATTTGTCATAGCGAGTGAGTCAAGCGAACTGGCGATGTTAGCCGTTAAACGCTTTTAATGAGAGAAAATGAAGGTAAAAATAAAAACGGAAAGATTTCACCAAACTTTTCTTTTTTTTTTTTTTTTACGACTGCACGACAGTACAAAATAAATCCCTTTGTCTTTATTTCGTGGCGCACTCTCTCGATCAGTCACCCTAAGTGATTTATGCTAATCTGGACTAAGGCGGAGCAAAGGTCACCGAAATGATTTCTCCTTTTCAACGCTTTGTTTCAAGCTCTCTCTGAAGCTCGGCGTTTTGATGTGGCGCAGCAAAACATCTGCCTGACAGACAATTAGCTCTGATACTTTCCCAAAGCCGGGCAAAGAGGCTTTTGCACCTTGTTAAAAAATTTCCACCGCTGACAGGAAGGCCGCTTAGGGCTCGGAGCACGTGTCTGGTGTGCATGATGCAACGAAATTAATGGATAACGCCACGCGCACTTTGATTCGGATCTGTTTGTCTGGACCAGCTCGGCCACATTTGAGCAACGCGGCAATCATCATTATATTTAAGTGGGTTGAGAAACAAGGACATTTGTGGAAACTATTTTTGGGGTTGGCGCTGATGATGTTGCATTAAAAGATGATTTGGGGTATTCTTTGTTCTAGGCTCAATGACTTTGGCTTTCATATTGTTTTCTATGTTTCTCTGTACATGTATGAGAATACAGTAAGTGCTGTTAATACTTTAAAAGCTGGCTTTATCGATGCTTTTTATTAATTATCAATCTCCCATGTGTTATGCTTCGCCCAATATCGCCCTTCTCTCCTGTCCCACCTACCTCTGTCTGTCTTTTTTCTGTTTCCATACCCGACCGGCCTCAACGTCCCATATGAGCTGGGTTCTGCTCAAGGTTTCTGTATTCCTGTTAAAAGGAACCGTCAGCTCAGTGCTTACTCTGGTGGTTTCAGGACCTGGCTCTGGCTTTTGTTAAAGAGGCTATTTGGTTTGTTATTGGCTGTATAGAAATAAAATTTAAACTGTATTCCTCATGGGATGCCTCATCGCCCATACTTACCTCCTCCTTTATATGTTACTACTAATCTACAACAATACATACATGTCAAGTGAAACAGTGCTGCAGAGATTACATTTTTATGAACATACACAGTTTTAATTAATGTACTTGGAAACATATTTGATTAGTTTTCTACTTAAATATCAGAAGCCAGCCCGAACTTCCCCAAATATTGGCCTGGGGTCACCCTGTTGGGAACCGATTTTGCCCAATCAAATAGTTTGACCCCTGCTCCAAGCGGTGAGTATCTTACAGTTACATGTGTTATATTGTTATATGTGTAAGTATATTCATTCATCCATTCATCTTCTGTAACCGCTGGACCTGTGAAGGGTTGCGGGGGACTGGAGTCCATCCCAGCTGTCTAACTATATATACTGTACGCAATACCTATACGTCTATATAATCTCCATATCCATATTTATTACATTTATAGATACTTGTATATATATTGCATGCTCTTTATACATTGTACCTCACTATAATTTTATTTTTTGACCCCTTTAGCTGGCTATAATTGTCTCTGTCTCTGTGTTATGATGCTACTAGATACTGAATTGCCCATGGGGTAAATAATCTATCTATCTATCTATCTGTCTATCTATCTATCTATCTATCTATCTATCTAAAATAAAATATCGATCATTTCAAATACAGTATTATAGCATTTCGTCATGTTTACGTTTAGTGCAGCGACTGAGTAAGGTTAAGGGAAGTTCAAGGTTTTATAACATGTTTGAATTACTGATATTTAACCAAAACAACAATCTGTCCCTGTCTTTTACCAAAGTGTTTTTAGGGTCTCAACCTAACCACATGCATGACTAAAGATGTGAACCCTGGTCACAGGTTTTAATATCCATCTCCACCACTTCCTAACAAGTCACAGAGTTTCATTCACTTAAAAAAAAAAGCTACTTGTGTCTAAAAACATTCAGCAGGTACGTGCGCCAGACTGTAATTGGGGAAAAAAAGTTAGTATCCTAATATATGAACAGAACTTCTACAATATGAGCGAGAGTTTTTTCATCTAAACTCATCTCGTCTCACCTTAAAGATTAAAAAACAAACCCGTGTTGCTGTGTGTCCTCTTGCAGTGTGCTGCGGGGGAAGATTTTAAAAGAAGGAGCCTCATAGATTCGGGGCAATCAGACAGAGGGTGAATGTTAATGAAAAAGCAAACAGCCCACCGCTGCAATTTGGGCTGGAAACCACGTTTGAGCAATCGCTGCGGGTCTGTACTCTGCTCGGTTCCCGCAGCAAACAAGGAGCACTTCAGGGAGAATAATTATCTATCATTTCCAGTCTGAGGGTCAAATGCATTTAGATGCAAATGAAAACAACTTCCGGTTTTTGGAACCTTACTAATGAAATGGAAAAATGCAAATACGGAGCAGAAAACATTCTTACTGTGATCAAAACTATCTGATCACTGAGAGCTTGTTTGGGAAGTTTTGGCTAAAAAAAAAGAAGGATCATGCACACAGGAAGGTTGAGTTTAAATCTGAGTCACCCACAGAACAAAATTAAATAGCAAGTAAGTGTTTGAAATAAAACTTAACTCCTGTTTTCCCACGATCAAGGAGACGTTCGCCGCTAAACGTCTAACTCCTCTGCTGCAAATCCACAAAGAGATTTAAGTGTGGATGAACAGATTAAGCTTTGAGTCTCCGGTCAAAACCCATACTTGCCAAGGCCAAAAGGTCAGACCTAACTGAATTAATTCAGACTTCTGTCCTCAGGGAACTTTTTTAAAAGTAGGAACAATGATTTACATAAAATATGATCACCGGCTCTCTGTGTGCAGTAAGAAGAAAAAAAACAAAAAACACTCAGGGCTGCACATGTGCCTGGTTTAAATCAGTATTAATATCTAATACTGTCTCTAAGACCTGAAAAAGACCTTGTTTTTAATACTCACCACCTACACCAGCAACTGCTCCAATGACAGAAAGTGCTGAAATTTAGAAAGCTATGTCAATAATCTGGTAGTTATAGTTGAAACTCTCAAAGGTAGACAAATATTGTCTGTGAAGAGGCCTCGCTGACAGAATCAAGTGTATCGCCTTACAGAATGTGGCCTTGTGAGTGGACGGCTAGAGCTGAGGCATTGTTTCTAATGTTTAGCTAATGTTCAGCCGCAACGTAACTCGAAACGTGGCGAGAGAGCATTTATTAAGGGACCGTAGAGAAATTACTTTGATGGAGGGGGAATGTGTGGTTTGTGTTTAAAAGGAAAAAGAGACGACCAATTGTGCAAGAGATGAGCATTATTTGCATGTTCACTGTTGCACAAAAACATTGAAGCAAACCTTCAGACGTTATAGGAACAACAATTTTCACATTATCAGGATCACTTTATACATTTAACATATTTCTGACATGTATAAATGTCATGCCTACAGGAAATCTGAGGTTCAGTCACAAATAGCTACCTCCACGTGTATTTGATTTCAAGAAACGTGATCCAGATTTTAATTAGGGGCATTTACACCTAACGGAAAGACACGGTTCTTGTTTTTTTATCCACATGACAGAAGGGCACCTTATTAAAGTGCAGTTTATGCCTCTGCGGGACCTGGACGCCACAACCTGTGCACGTAGCCTGCGCCGGTGCCAGCCATTTATACTTGTGCGCTTGTCAGTCTGGCTCGCTCTGCAAAAACGCCACCCAAACACTAGTCTGCGCTGTCAACTTAACGCAGAAGTCTAATAGGCGGTTTAGACTTCTGCGTTTAGTTGACGCAGAGACTACGGCGACAACGCAGACCCCTACGTAGAGCCTAGCTCCGTAACTTGACGTGCACCTCCCCAGAAATGTAACTTCATGCCGCAGTGACGCAGAGCACAAGACCTGTGATTGGTCCGCTTGTTTCCGCTTCAGTATTTCCGGCTGCTTCTCCATCTCCGCAATTTCCGATTGTTTTGGATCAGTAAAGATGGAACACATTGAGGAAAAGTTAGCTGAGGAGGTTCGGATATATATAAACGTTTGTATGAGTTGTCTTCGGTGAAATTTCGGTGAAAGTTTCAGTCGCCATCGTTGAAAGTGAAGCAGGAAGTAGAAACAAAAATGAACCCGACTGGCAAAAAAGACGCCGCTGACGAGTGCACAACTATAAATGGCATGCACCGGCACAGGCTACGTGCGTAGGTTACGGCGTCTATGTCCTGCAGAGTTATAAACGCTTCTGTTTTAAAGTACCTTCCCTTCACCAAAAAGGAAAAAAAAAAGTTTCAGTCCCTTATAATTTTCACACATTCCCTAAATTACACCAGATGAAAAAGTAGCATTTGCTGCTTTATAAATTAGCGTCTAAGATCCCCCCTTGCTTTTGTCACTTCAGCAGGAATTCATCACGATCAGCAACAAAATGAGGGCGAGTAATGCAGCTGGTACAATAAGCCAACACAACGTGTAGCAAATTAATCAGGCTCGGCCCAGGGCACGCTTTGGAAAAATGATCTCATTTGACCAGACGGGTCGGGGCTCTCTAATCACATCAACGTACCACGCCATGACTCCTCATCTTTGTTGTGGTCATTAAGAAAATAAAAACGGCAACTTCACTGTCAGATCCCAAACAAGTGTAAGCACAGCCAAATTCTTGGTAGAAGATAACTTCAGTGTTTGTTCAGCGATCAATTCATATGTTTAATGACTATGAATTATGCATGGTTTCTCTCTTCATAGAAAACAGATGGGTAGCAAAATTTACTTGGACAGTGCTCAGATAATGATTTTATGCAAATTACAGATGTATTGAATGTATATTTACCAACATGACAAGATTAGACTGATTGGGATCTAAATAACAAAACAGCTGATCATAGAAATAATCAATTGCTGGAGTGATCTTGCATAATTAAAAGTTAAATACGGACGCTGAGTTTTAAAATTAAAAATCAATGTATAAACATTTGAATTCATCAGTGCTGTTTGTGTATATGACGCCGCGTGCACAATCACGTGACCCCTCAGGTGAACTCAACTGCTGAATCTGGTGCATGTGGCGTCAGGAGATACATGCGAATACAAATCACACAAAATGCATTCAGGAAAACAAAACGATTCCCTTCGCAGCCCTGCTGTGGTTATCTCCAGCCATGTAAAATAACAATATGTCAAACACACACAACTGACCTCTAACCTTGCGTGGATTTTTTACTGGCGAAGAGCAGCGTCTTCAGGAGGCCCTCCAGACTTCCAGCACATGCTCTCTGCACAACGGGTAACTTATAGCTCTCCCTTAAGGTGAGGAATAGGAAAATATTTCACACAATAAAGGCAAATGGGTCTATAAATTGCCTGAGGGAAACCTAGCTTTCCTGATTGCTACTCATCTCACTGTTTCCCAAATGTTTTATGCTCTTCTGACTGGTAATCAATAGCTACACATGCAGCCTCTCAGCCAGCGCTGGTCTTTTATAGTATGCCTAAGGAGTAGTTGTCAGTCAATGGCAACCTTATAAATAGACTGAGGCTGCATGTGGACAGATGGATGCTTTCCCTGTCAATTGTGCAATGCCACAGTCCAAACAGTCAGCTTCTGTTTTTTTTGGTTTTGTTTTTTTCACAAGAGGATAGCGTGTTGTGGACGATGTAGAATTGTGATATGGAAGACACTCTTCAATTCACACTTTACTGCAAAAACAATGGTTGTAAAAGATGCTTTTGGCTTAATTAGAAATGTGAAACAATCAATTTTAAAGTTTTAAATGTTAACGTAATCCATTTTGGTTTGTGGACTGTTCAAATCTTCGACTGAACAAGGGCTTCCCTGATGACACATTTACAAATCTTCAATTTGTTTAGCATACTTGCAGTCATCGCAAGGCTTCAACAATCTGTGAGTTAGACGTTTGAAAAGAAATAACAAATAAAAATGAATGTCTGCCACAGTTACAGTCGTTAGCGTGCAAAAGTTCACCTGCAGTCTAGATACAGGCCTCATATTAATTTCAGGTAAATTTCTGAACACATTTCTCCTAAGAACAAAGACTCTACGGAGTGAAAACGCATTTTCGAGGAGATCTTTAAATGGTAAGGACGAGGATGAAAGGGCTGCAGCAAGCAAATCAATCTTATTGTTCATACTAACCACCTGACTGAAGGCAGAATTGAGAAATGGTGAACCTCTTCATTAATTATTTCTGCACATCTGTAAATGATTTCCAATAAATGAATTATTAAGCCACGCTTGTCAGCTTCGCAAAACTGTATTACACTGTACGTGGGAGATCGCAGACGTTCGCGCGCACGCCTTCAATTCCAGACACTGCAGCGATGAATATCTGCCAGTGAGAGAGACATCAGTAAATCCAGCAAGGCTTGTGTTTGCTTTGAAGAGAGAACAGAGTACCTAATTACCCTTATTTACAGGACGCTTCTGAGTAAAGCATCACATTACCTCGCTGTGACAGATTCACTTGCCTAATAAATATGATCATTAGGATTTTCACTTCTCTCAGCTACGCCTTGTGGATATTGCTGCTTTGCCAGCAATCGGATCCACGCAAAAAAAATACATCTTTGAAGTAAAGGGCAGCGAACCCCATCGTGAGTTATTATGGATGTGTTGGAGGAAATTATAGAGTGTTATTGACGCCTGCAAACCCACAGGGATACATCTCTCACACACACACACGGATTAACACACAATATAATACACACAGTATAATCACAATCAGAAAACTATTTTTATTTTTTCCTGTCTGAGTCTGATCGCTGTTTCTAGCTGCACAACACATAAATGTAGCAGGTAGATAATGTGGGACACACTGATGCAACAGAATCCTATTATATATATATATATCTTGTTAAGTCACTGTACTGTTGGTCCCTACAGGCATTCTTATGCTATATTGATGAGCAAATTAACAGGATGCGATTTGACGAGAGAGTTTTCCCATGAATTCAATTGTGATTTAAATAGATCAACCTACACTACACGGCTTTCAGTAAGAAGCAGAAGCAGGAAATTGGTTTGGGCTAAATTGAGTTGTGCTTGTTATGAGGCAGGCTCAGCAGCATATCAATTTGGACTGAATCTATCATCACAACCAGACTTCTACAGATACTGTAAGTTAATTTTGAAGGAACAAACACTTAAAGGCTCATTTGTAGTACTGTGGGACATAGTCGCCGTAACCTACGTACGTATCATACGCTGGCACGAGCCATTTATACTTGTGCGCTTGTTAGTCTGGCTCTGTAAAAATGCCACCCAGACGCTAGTCGGCGCTGTGTCTTTTTTTGCCAGTCGGGTTAATTTTTGTTTCTACTTCATTCTTTGCTATCACCGAAATTTTGTGGAAAGTTCGTGGAAAGTTCGCCAAAAACAAGTCATACCAGAGATTGCGCTAGACTTTTGTCGGTCATTTTGACTGACAGGGTCATAAAAATCCCGTCATAATCTATTTTTACCAGTCACTTTAATCTTTTTTAAAATGATAATAATGCAATTCAATAGCATTTATTAACTTCAGAAACTTTAAGTACTTTTTCAGTATCGACAATATTGACTTTAAATGGTAGAAAAAAAAAGTTTGGGCTGCCGACACGTCTGTACTCGGACCAGGACTGCTAGCGCTAACAGCTCTTAGGCGGCACCATAAGGTTGAAGTGCTTCGGTGGTATGCAAACTCTTTTATTTTGCACTATTTGCACAAAAACTCATCAGCCCTAGCAACGTACTTTCATCCGATTCCTCCATTTTGGTAGCCGTTAGCGCATAGACAGAGACTATGGCTGTCTATGGGTAGCCGAGCTCTGACGTGTGCATCAGTATAATCGGTGTACCAGGAAATCGTACACTGATAAAAGTTCTGCGATGTTTGAAACGCGAACTGCGTTGAGAGACAAGAGCCAATAAATAATGTCACTCGCCACCAAGTGGTCAGGGGTGTGAATTGCAATCTGTCAAAATGACGGATGGCCTTCAGATTTTTCCGTCACAGTTTTACAAAAACGGTCAATGACGGAAAATATTTGGTTAACGCGATCCCTGAGTCATACATATGTTTGTATCTCTGAACCTCCTCAGTGTCTTCTATATTTAATGATCCAATCAATTTGAAAATTGTGGAGATGGAGAAGCAGCTGTAAATACTAAAGCCCAAACATGCTACTATGAAGCGGATCAATCATAGCTCTTGCGGTCTGTGGTGGACGTCAGGCGTATGCTCTGCCTAGGGTCTGGGTGTCGCCGTAGCTATGGCTACGTCAAATTGACGCAGAAGCCTAAACCTTACTTAACTAACGTATCAGTCAGATGTGTCCCTAATCCTGCAATGAATCGCTGGACTCAACCTGTGCAGTTTGGATGCTAAACTTGATGAACCCTTCCTCCTCTCTGTTGTTATTCTGAGACCCAATTAGACACACGTATCCCACACAGCGCTGCGGTTGGAGGCCAGAGTGCGTCTTGTTTGTCCGAAGGGAAGAGGCGTGGGAGAAACACATAGTGGTTTTGCCCGCCAACACGCTGCACCGGGCACGGTGCATATCAATACAAGCAGCAGCTAATAACACTGGCTGCAGGTATGTCTCCGAACATCAGAGGGAGACGAGTGCAAAGGTTGTTTCATCTTTTATAGATCCTGCTTGAAACCAGCAATTGCCTCAAAGAAAGGCAGCGTGAGCAACCAAAGAGCGAGCACCAAAGTGTGTGTGTGTGTGTGTGTGAGAGAGTGCTCGTGTTTGTGTGTTTAAGTGTGTGTTAATCATGCATGTGTACATTTTTTTGTGTATAATGTGCCCCAGCAGTGTAACTGGTCTGTTTGCAGCAATCCTGCCTTGTCTTTGAAATTGTTTATGTGGGCCCAGATCCCTACGGTCGGATAAGCACGGGGCTGTAGAGTTCCCTGCGGAGGTCAGCCTTTCTGAAGGCCCCCCTCCCCTCATTTGCGATTGCCCTATGCGATAGCACCCAGCAGGCCTGAGAACATAGGCCTAATGTTCTGGATGGATGGTGCCATGAAAGAAGACAATTATCAGGCAGTGAGCGAGGTCTCCCAGGGTTATGGTTTTAGTCAGATTATTTATTTTATGTAGTTTTTGAAGCAGGAGCTTTAAAGTTTAACAGCCCTGGGGTTCTTTTTGCCTTCTTTCGCAGCCCTGGCTCTGTGTATTTGTGCGAGGGTGTATTGCTGGGAATAGGGTTTTTGATGATCTAATTGGCTATTATTGGATGTTTTCAGGCAATAACACTGTGCTTTTTTGTTTTGTTTTAAGGTGTAGCATGTGTGATATTGAATCGACTCCACGCAAGCCCTTTCTACACCCTACAGCATGTCGGCCATAGCAGCTGCTCTATACATACACCAGAGAGACGGAGATAGATAGAATTAGAAAGAAGGGCACACGATGCTCAGAATTACAGGTTTGGTTTCACGAGAAAGGGCTGTTTCTTTGTTGTTGTTGTGGAATTCCACTCATTAGCAAGAGCTATAACAAACACAAAATCTGATTCTGGTTATAAGATACATGTATTTGTAATATGAAATCATTCATCAATCAATAGGTAAGAAAGAGACAGACTGAAATCAAAACAGAAAGAGAGAAGAAGGGTCCTGCAAAACACTGTTGCCAGGCCCTTAATCACACATGATTTACTCCCGCTTAATCAATCAAGTGTTCATTAAGGAGCTTTAAATGTGCTGAGCAGAGTCGGGCTAGCTATTTCACCCAGCTTTCAGTCCTTATGCTAAGCTAAGCTAATCGTTTCCTTCTACAGCTTTGTACGTGATGCATTAATATGAAAGCGGTGTGAGTCCTTTCATTCATCTCTTGCAGAAAATTTAATGTATTCATGAAAACATTGCTTTTAAAATTGGCAATCATTTCAGGTTTATGTTAAGTTTATTAGATGTTTGTGGTTAAGAATCTGGGATACGTAAATGTCTGATGATCTCCCTTAAACCTTTTTTTTTTTTTTTTTTTACATAGTGTGGTTTTGGTGAAGTACTGAGGCACGGTTAGAGTCGAATTTCCCATGGTTTGAGGGGAGGGGCCTCTGTCATCCCACAGATACTTGATCAGTTTGGGATCTAGTGAATTTAGAGGCCAGGTCAACACCTTGTGCTGTTCTTCATGCTTTACTTGTTCCCTAAAGCGTTTTTGTGTGTGTGCCTGTGTCAGGGGTGGATTACTGCCGCCATCAAGGAGTGTCATTGCTATGGGGTTGGGGGTGGCTAGTCTGGTCTAGGTGGGTGCCACATAAATGAATGCCAGCTCCAAAAGTTTCCCAGCAGAATGGACACTGAATTGTCACAAGATGGTCAATGTTATTCACTTCTCCTGTCAGTGGTTTTAATGTTATGGCTGATCATGTGTACACTAACTGCCCCAACTGTGGGTTACACATGGGTTAATTCTTCTTCTTCTTACCTGATCACCAATGTGGTTAAGCTCTTCTTCCCGCTGTATCAGCAGCATGGCACTCTACTCTTCCTCTACTGTCTGTTGTCTAGCGTCTGACCTCTGACCTGCTCATGTTAGATGTGACCCCTGTTCCTTATGTCTGGCAGGGAGTCAATAACAATATGTGACACTGACAAAAGACTGCTGCTGATTGATTAGTGTGAAGAAGACAAGCAATCATGGTTGCTATTGTCACTTCTAGCCGTTATTAACAATATTTTGTTAATCAGGTAAGATTTATTTAGACAGACAGCATGTGCATCTTTATATACTGTATAAAAAAATGTATTTATGTACAGTGTATATAGTGTAGATGTGGTTAAGATTCTTTGGTTTCTCTTTTGGATTTTGCAGTACGACTTTCATGCGTGCAACTGATTACTTCAGAATTCATATATACAAAGTAGTACCCTTTAACAGCACTCTCTATGAATGCAAACCCCGATGGGTAAAATGTCCTATTTTGTAGTGTCAGTTAGTGCAAAATGCTTTTTGTAATAAAATGTTGTCTCTGCAGGGTATCTGTGTGTTTTGAGAATAAGCAAGCTGAGTGTGTGTTTATACGCCTTGTGGCGCGCTTCAGGCCATGAGCTAAGCTGCTGGGTGCCATAAAGTAGCATGAGTTGTACTCGGGTGCATGCGCCGCATTATTTGCAATGGTGTTACAGATCATAATTACACACGCTCAGATCAGTGCTTATAAATGAGCTTTTAGTCTGAGACGAAGGAAAAAAAAATCTTTGGTCACATCGACTCACTGGAGATTCATAGTTTGATTTCTGCAGAGCCCTCAGTTGTGCCACATTACAGCAGCTTCTTATGCACGGCCAATAATACTACTTCCTGTGCAATCAGCCTCACTGCTTTCCCAGCGAGTGGCCCCACGTCTCCTGCAATTACATCCTCCCTCTGTAATCTGCACTTCCACCCAAATGAGACCAGCCTGAGTAATTTGCGTGAAGATTCGCCAAATTAAGAAATATAATGGGCGAGAATCCGGTCTGTTCTCCTGGTTATTGAATACAGCGGCGCCGAAAGCTATGCTCTCTTTGTACCCTATTGTTTCTTGTGGGTAATCACATTCACGTCGCAACCCTGCGAGCCCGAGCCTCTCCCAAATGGAAAACAAAGGTGGTCATGACAATCTGTAATATTAATCTGATTGGGTTAACAGTGTCTCCGGGGCTCCTCCGGCTTGACTCCCCGACTACCTGTGGCCGTGCTCTAATCCGATTGCACTAATTGCATATTCAAAATCAAGACCTTGCCACCTTCCCCCACTTCTCCACATAACTTCTAATGGAACACCCTGTATTTCACGTGAACACTCACAAATTTGTAAATAATTACTATCACATGGGGGGGAAAATAATAGGCGGCCCCAATTCAAATTCACTAGCTCGAGGCAGTGTGGTAATCATGGAGGAGAGCGGGACAGGGAGAATAAGGGATATGGGGAAAGGAGAGGGAGAGAGAGAGGAAGGTAATCACACTGTATAACAACCACAGAGTCTGACAGTTTGAAAAGAGAAAGAGTTCAGAGTGAATAATGAGCATCTTTGTACATAGCACTTATGACTATATGTGCTACATCATTTGTCAGTAACAACTGTGTGTTGTTGCTTTAAAACGCCTGTTACACATAGTTAAAACAAGCTCGGCACAATCTAATGGATTCATTGTTCGTTTATGGATGGCTCCTTACAAATAGCCCCGGTATATTTCAGCGGCTACGGGGCTATATTTGTTACTTAAAAGCAAACAACACACGCGTTCTGGGAAGTTGGTGATGGATTGGATGTGTTATCTGCCTATTAGCACAACAGCCCATTATCAATGTACCCAGGTTACTGCGCTAGCTGTAAAGCAATAAAGACAGCCTGATTCTAGCCACCGCTGAGTAGGAGTTCAGTGGCTGCCTGCGTCCTATCACTTTCAAATGAGCACCACAAATCACTTCAGCGGGATGCCTGCACCAGTAATGTGACCATCAGCATATGAAAATATGTATGGGAGACCATCCAATTTGCTGCCAGCAGATAGAAGGAAGGAACCCGCAGTGTGCTGAGTGATTGTTAGATGGCTGCTTTGCTGTTGCATGCACACGGACCCTGTGTGTGCATGTCGCGTTCTGGGGTTGTTAATAACGGCAGAACACGACATGTTATTGCATGTGGCCCCCGTGTAAACAGAGCATTTTTTAAAATCATCAGATAACGGACAGCATTCGTCGCATTAACAAGCAAATCCATTTCTTTCCGGGAAGGATCTCGGGCGTAACAAGGGGGAAAGTTGGGCTTGCTCGGTGTCTGCGTTCATGTACGATTTGTTTTTGTGTGTGTACGTCTCTCTGAAAACATGCCTGTCGTCTGCTTGTGATGATGATATTTGTGTGTGTGTGTGCGTGTGTGAGGCACTTATTTTGTACAAACCAGTCCGATCGTCACATGGGTGTTTTGTGCTGCACTTTGTTCTCCACGCTGATCCTGTCCCCGGCAGAAAATAATTACAGTCTGTTTGTGAGCGGAGGAAGGACAACACAGAAACCAGCCTCATTTCACTGCTTCAGAGGACGTCACGTCACCCGGGAAGAAGGAGAGGTGGGGGGGGGAGGACGGGGGAGAGACAATAGCAAGAGAGAGGGAGATAAGACCATTAGACGAGAATGCTAATTACTCCACCTTATGTCGGACGTCTGTCAAACCACCTCCTTCACATAATACTGTATGTTTAACGCTCATGCGGGCACGCAGAGATAAATTACACCTCAAACTGCTGGAATAATATAGTTCGTCCAAACTGATAAGAAAAGAAAAAGACACGATAATCACATGCAAAGCATTCACTGAATTCAAGATAAATCAGACAACACAGCGGTGGAGACAATGCTGCTTCTTTTATAAGGATTTATTACACACACACACACGCACCACAGACAGTGTCGACCCCCCCTCCCCTCTAGAAACACTCAACCCGGGGATTTACATATTGTACACTCAGACATGCACACACACTCATTAGGAGAGGGGGCTGCGTGCGTGCTATATGCTAGATGACGGTAGATGATACCCACCCACTTGACAGGAGATCTGAGAGAGATCCCTGCGTAAGAGAAAACAGCGTTGAAGGCTCCTAATATCTTTGATAGCGTCGTTATGGTAATGATCGGGCGCGATGCAAAATTCATGAAGTGTACCTAGCATTTGAGGATTGCCAATACTTGTTCTGCTGGCAAGAAGGAGGATACGGTGGAGAAAAAAAAGAAGCATGTTACAGGAGTCGCGCATGCAGATGTTGTTATGCTTTGCCCTAATTGTTTTTCGACAGTTAAGTGCAGCTAAATGACTTTCATGTGTTGGCATGTATACACAGGGAGGGAATCGCTTGTTACCTTTTCTTTCAGCTGTTTGGCAGCGCGCTTGTTGGAACAAAACACTGCCTTCCTAATTATTGCTGCCATTAGACCTGTTAATTTGCCCAGTCAAACAATCCAGACAGACGTCGTATATAAAAATACCAACAAAAGAAATATTGTGATTTCCCGGCGAACATCTAAGCTCAGCCAAACAGACAAAATAAAAAACAATCAGAAAAGGGGTCTGCGGCGGAAAACCTGGACCATTCTGTCACTTAAAAAAAAAAAGTCTCTGAATCAACCTGTCCATCATTGACATTTATGAGTTTGGACTCTCTCTCCTTCTGATAGTCGGTGTGTATTCTGTGTATGTGTGTTTTTTGTGTGTTTGTGCGCCTGAGATCTCCAAGGAGTGTCTTTCAAACAAATTCCCATTCAGCACTCATCAGTAGGAGGTCCGGGTCCATTGGAGACGGCGTACTCACTCTGAAATCACGCAGCTAACCGGGGCTGTCAGCCAATCAGGATGTTTTTGATTTTTCTTGAAATCGGCGCTCAGCTCAGATTAACCTGGACTCCGACACAGACATCAGAATGGAGTGTGATTAGATGGCTATGGATGTTCACATCTGGGGAACAATTAGCCCGGATGCACAGCCACGCTGGAGTGAACAGAAGTGACAGTACTGTCAGAATTGACAGGCGACTTCAGCTGTTCCAAATTTAGAGCCATTGAAGTTACATGAGGGTGAAATCGGGTCAAAGACACGTAAAGTGAAAAGGGGGTCACTTTGCCTTGGGAAGCAGTGTTCACCCCACAGGAGCGCTTAAAAGAACTGTAGTAGATGTAATGTTAAATTTGTTGTGGTTAGGACATGATGACAATATCACAACACAATTATACAGATAAATGTGAGAAAGATATTCTTCTAATCACCCGAGAGGAGTCCAGTGCATTTACTGGAGTCACGGCGTCTAATCAAAGCAGCAGAGACAGCTGACAGTTACCAGTTTGTCCCCACGTACGCCGCTACCTTGCAGCTAAAGGGCCCCACAGAAATTACATTCCTTCTGTTTTTGAAGATTAGCTGCTTGTTATCAAAGCCGAATTTCTGAAAACAAAGGGAAATGATCTCCTTTCAGTAACTGGACACCGGTGAATTACCGATGATGAAATGACAAGGATGTCTCTCAGCTGGATGTTTGATGCGGCTCGGAAAGAATGAGAGCGGGCCGAGAGCGGGGAGAGAGAACAGCCTTTGAAGTTCATCGTTTCAGGACACGCTGTCTTCGTAGGCGGATGTGGTTTGGTGAAAATAATGGAAGAATGTCAGTATGTTTTAGTTTTTTTTCAAGAAAACCTCTAACATAAGAATTAACATTTGTGACCCTTGAACTGTGACTCAGTGTACTCATGGTGGTGGGCCGTCAGGGCCAGCAAAGCCTTCTCTGCTGGCCTAAACTTTATCAAAAGCACTGACTTACATTTTAATATTTTCCCATTCATCTTATTAAATGATTCCCAATAGCCTATTCTTTTCATTTTATGGCTTGTCTGTGTCTCAGCTGTGGTGCTTCTGGCAGTGTAACTTTGCATTAGAGCATTTACCCAATCATATTTAAGCCACATGTGTTGACGGAGTCAAAGAAATCTGTCTGGTCTTTCACAATTAAAACTGCAGATGTCTGAAGCTTGGAACACATTGTAATGACGCTGTTGCTTTTACCAGTAACATTTCATGTTTGTACTCTTAGGCCTTCTCTGTGGCCTTTTCGCGTCCTCTGATTGGAGGGTCAGAGAGCCGCTCCGTTTAAGCCAAGCTAGCGGTTCAAGTTCATCTGTTGCGAGCTGCACGTCCCCGTTAACGTTTTGATAACTATTTTTTGAATCCACGATGGCAGAAGGAGGAGAGGCTGACGATTTGGTTGCAGATCTTTTTAGAAATCCATTTTCACAGCGGACGTTCGAGGAAAAGCTGCATATTGTGAGGAAAGGCTGCCCAATCCTGGAGCTAGCTAGCCTGACCCAGCCGATCAAAGGGTGCGTCTGCCACCCTTTTTGTTTCTTAAGCTCTGGTGACTAAAATTAATTATATTTACATCTTTTGAGTATATTTATGCCATTTTACTGGGTCGACCTTGATGCTTTTGCTAAATTTGACATATGCTGCAGCAAAACTGTGGCTGCAATATGTGAGAGGAGACTTTTTGAAATATTTCAAGTGAGTTTCTTGCTTTAGTAATGGCATTCATCTTGCTATATGAGATACCAGTCTATGATGCAACGTCCTGTTTTATAGTGTATCCATATGATGTTGATGGTTTCTACAGCATTGGCATCATAACGATCATATTAAGAGGTGTCTTGAATAAGGATGGAGGTCATTGAAGGCCTAGGTGGAAAATGCACGGCCCGCCACTGGTTGTCAGCAACACTTGATGCACAAATAAAGCTGATAGATTTAGTCATAAAGTGTTAGATATGGTAGTTTCTCATATTAAATCTTCAATTCCAGTCACTGATAGATGTTTTTACGACCCTGGAAAATCCTGTTATTGCTAACAGAGACACAGCGATAATTCATCTCAGCTTCATTTTACTAAGTGAATCCACTCAAACGTACAAATAGTAATGTCACATGGGTCCCTCGTACTGATAAACATACGGATTATCACCGGACCCTATAGTCTCTGTATGTTTTGCGAAGCGTTTTAGCGTCTTTCTGCTAAATGTTTTGGTTTTACAGCCTGCAACTCCTTTTAAAAAACAGATTCCAGATGCAGGACAGTGCTTTCTTCCAAAAGACATATAAACTCTACTTGCACACAGTTTGCTCAGGATACTAATTTAGCAAAAAGCTAGTCAAACAAACAACAAACAAACCAAAAACAATTATCCAGCCATGTACATATAATACGCACCATTTCTAAACTTTTATCTTTGAACATCACATATTCAGCCATTGCAAACTTTTTTGTCTTTCTCTGAGGTAAAGTACAGAATGCTCATTAAGACATAACATTGCCCTTGGGGTAGGAATATAATTATTACTTCTATTACTAGAGTTCAGGGGATAAAATTTTGCAGCGCAGAATAGTTCACAGTGAACAGAATATAAAGTAATAGCTTGACATTTTAAGAAATGTGCTTATTTACTTTCTTGCTAAGAGTCAGATGAGAAACTGTCACCCTGCGTTTGTGCTTGCACAACACGGAAGCTGCCGAAAACGGGAAATTTCTGGCGTACGTGTATTTTTCCGAAACTTCCACATCGAGATGGCACAAGTTCATGCGCTATGTTTGGAAAATTAGTTGCGAAGAAACATTAAAACTAGTATCAGCGAAATCCAGCTTAGTTCAGGTTGTGTAGATTTGGAAACAGCTTTTCTGGCTCTGTCCAAAGGTAAAAAAATAAAAAATAATAAAGGAAATCCACCTGCCAGGATCTATAAAGCTCAAAATTGACCATTGTTGCCAGATTTTTTAGCAGTGCTAGCTGTTCTCTCTGCGTTAAAGTTAAACTAACCTCAGACATAGTGTGAGGAACAGCTGATGCTAAGGTGCTCCATGGTTGTCCATGAACGAGGCATTCAGGGACAGTAATGAGCTGTAGGTCACCTGTGTTCTGGAAGCACTTAAAGGTAAATTCACAAAGAGTTAAGAGCATAGGACACAGAGCAATATACTTAATGCTTAAAAATATACTTTGGATTTTGTTTTTGGGTGTGTAGGACAAATAAAATGTGTAAAGACAATGAATAAAAAATATGAGATTAGGGGAATATTTGAAGTTTCTGACATAATCGTTGTGTTTATTCTGTGGGTTTAAATTTAGTTGTCTCATATTCTTTAGCTTCTCTTCTCATCACGTCTGGTTCTCACCATAACTGCCCCCCGCCCCCCCTCGACCCCTCCTCTCCTCTGTATCAGTTTGACCTGGTGGGGTCCAGCTGTGTCTGCCCTCCAACACCTGTACACCATTTTGCCCTGGTAGTTCCCACTATGGAAACACAGTGATTGACAGCTGCACTTCAAAGATCTGCTCCGTCTTTCATGGTTATCATCTGTTGTTGGGAGAGATGGAGAGAGAGAGAGAGAGAGAGAGAGAGAGAGAGTCTCTCAGGCAGCCGGTTGTGTTGTGGGGCCAATTTAGATGATTGGCCTTGAAATGCAAGCTGAAACGGGCTTCCCTGTGTTCCTTTAAAGTGACCCGTGCCCGGCAGTGTAATGTAAAATTATCCCTGCCGTGTTTGTGTTGTGTCAGATGTGGTGACTGGCAGAAACTGTTAGTAATTGTCTAAGTGCTCCGGTGTGTCAAAGCTGTCCGTCACTCATCCCGGCCCCCTCCTCCTTAGTTCTGCTTCTTCGGCTTCTCATAATATTTTCACTGAACTGCAGAGGACAAACTACTTTCAGTGATGGAGTTGTCACATTGGTGCTTTTGCTAGGAAAAATATTTTACCTTGGGAAGAACACACAACCGACTGACATGTGTTCCCGCTTTTTTTTTTTTTTTGGAAGGGGAAGAAAAATGAGAGAGGCGTACTTGTTCTTTCTTTTGTTCTTTGATACTTTTACAAATTCAAGACTATGAGCTTCTCTTGTCACAACTCATTGAAGTCGAATCTCGCCTGAATGTGACGTTATGAAAATACATTCCTGACTACATCAGCTCTAAAAGAACGGACACGCGTACATACTCTCTCATGTGTGCACTTAAAATGAAAACTATCGACTGAACGGCAGAGAAGACAGAGGAGTTCGGTTTCTCCGCTCGGAAATTATTTAAAGACGTTTAAACGCGACATCATGTACGACACAGTGTTCGCACACGGTACACTGAACACATACTGTAGAAGTGCTGCGGTGTAGGAGCCTAAAATTCAGGTGTTATTTATTAAGTCCATGAAGTGTAAATTGCTGTGGTCATAAAGGTTCCTGTTAATCAGAGGTTTATTTAAAGAATGATTCAGTTTATTTTGCCGTTTCAAACATGTTAAGCAAGCACAGTTTTACTTTAAATAAAGTGTTCAAGTTATTATTTTAATACAGTTCACTGTAAGTCTGCTGATTTTAGATTTTATTTACACTTTGGCGATGGACCACTTTTCCAATTCAAATCAGAGACGTAGTATGATTTCTCTGAGCACGCTACTAACTAGCTTATTTTACTATGGTCTTCTGCAATGATACTCACAGTCTAACAGTCATTATATGCAGTAAAACATAAACTGGTGTTAGCAAAATAGTATCTCCTCTGTGTCATGGTAGCAAGCGGCGCAAATAAAAACTTCCAGGGCTGCAAATAAAATTAAAAATACACAAAATTCAATTAATTTGTTTGTATGAAAGCACATTAAAGGGGAATTACCATTTTTTACAACCTGGACCTTATTTCTGGCATAAAATATGATCGTTTACTCACCCATATACCTTTGGTGTCATTTGGAGTCGTTCGGACGAAATTTAGATCCAGCGGACCGCCGCGTATATCCATATAGTGGGACTGAATGGGGCACCGAAACGCAGCCTCTAAATAACGCATTATCTGCCGCGAAACTTGTTAATTTCACCAATATTTTGTTATAATACGCGAGTGCTATTCCCTGTTGAGTCCAGAGTTACCTGTTATCATCATCCAGGGTCTGTACATCTGACCTACTAACCTCTGACCTGGATCATGTCATCTCTGGGCACCACGCACCCCGCGCAGCTTGTTTACCTGTAATTTGCTACTGCTAGTTTTTTGCAACATGGCTGAATATTTTTCAGATTCTGAGGTTGTGGACGACGACTTTGTTTATGATGGACGTCCTTACCGTTTTGAGCCAGAGTATACGGATGAGGAGCATGTTGAGGATGTGGAGGCAGAGAGAGGAACAGCTGGCCAAAGAACAACAAACCGCTGCACGTCCGTGAATAGATAACAGGTAACTCCGGACTCAACGGGGAATAGCACTAGCGTATCATAACAAAATATTGGTGAAATGAACGAGTTTCACGGGAGATAATGCGTTATTTAGAGGCTGTGTTTCGGCGCTCCACTAGATCTAAATATCGTCCGAACGACTCCAAATGACACCAAAGTTATGTGGGTGAGTAAACGATCGTATTTTATGCCAGAAATAAGGTCCAGGTTGTGAAAAACGGTAATTCCCCTCTAAGTACTTATCTGTGTTAGATTTTAGACCTTGGCTTGTTCGCTGTCTTAGAGATACGACCAAGAATTAAAGCGACACTACACTCACTAACTTTTGCTGAACGAAGACAACAGTGACCTCTGTGGCCACAAGTGGTAATTACAGGATTCTCGAGGGTGACGTGAAAAGATTTGGATTCAGATTCAGAAAATTTTATTTGTCCCCTGGGAAACAATTTGAGGCACATCTGAGCAGCGTGACGTGCAAGAACAAGACACTTTTAAGAACAAAAAAAAAAATAAAAAATAGAACAATATGCATAAAACTCCAATAAATGTTTGAAACTTTCCAAACCGCCTGTGAGAACGTAAACATGACTGTATGAAGTTAAAAGTCATATCAGAGTTGTTTTGAAGCATTTATTTTAGGGCATGTTGTTTTTAATACCGCTATTTCTTGTCTGAGTGCTCCGACACGTAGCGGGAAGGGGAACATTTACTAAAAGTAAACTAGTTGACGGTCCACAATGCCACGGTTTTTCATTTTTTCACGTAAACTCAGAAGCTAATTTGAGTGGTTGTCCCAAAGATACTTTCAATGGGAATGGGTTGAGTCGTGACAGTAGTTTGAGCGACAAACTTACCCTGTGGTAGGTTTAAAAAGACGTGTAACGTAAGAGTCGAGTAGAGATTTTAAATGTTTCAACTGTTCCAACACAGTTTAATCGCGTCTGGTTTGTTGCTTCCCAATAATGAAAATATTTTCTGTATTTTGGGTGAGTCGGGGTATTTAGCTCTGTGCTAATGGGGAGCCATTGGACTCAGGATGCAGGACTGCCGTGAAGTCACAGTGAGTTAACCCCCCCCCCCCCCCCCCACATACACCTTCCTGTCTAAACACACCTTCTCTGCCTTCCTCTGGGGAGGAGAAAAATCATTCGTTATTTTAATGGGTGTCAAATATGTTTTCCAAATTTACTAAAAGGTTATCGTTGTTACACGCGGACAAGTGCTTATATCTGAATCAATGTTAACTTTGTTACTCGGGAAATTTACTGCCTTCCCCGTCCGACCACGGTGCACAAACTTAATCGGCATGTTTTCACAAAGTGCAGCTCCGGGGTGATTTATACGGCCGAGGTGACTGACTGCTCTTTGATAGAGCGGGAGAAAAACACGTATCCGAGAGGTGCGATGAAGGCATAAATAACCTTCTCTGTGTTTTCATTTGAATGTCTGACATGTGAAGATTATGTATTGTTGGTGTTTGGGGCGGCGGGGGCAGGACGGGGTGGGAAATGAGGGGTGGGTGGGGGCAAACGTGGTAATATGAATGAATGACATGTGACTCCGCAGACAACCTCTGGTGGTTTACACAGCTAGAAACTTATTTAGGCCACCTCAGACCACATCCTACTCTCTGGTTCTCTCCTCACCTGACACTGCGGTGGTCTTGTCCTTCACACCGGGACCACTGTACGATGAAATTATGGGTTCAAAATTTGTCTTTTTATATATAAAAAAAACACCTAAAAGAAAGAAAAAGAAGCAGAGAAAGGCAAAGAGAGAACGAGAGTGCTGCTGCTCCTCCAGTGCCTGAGCGTCACTATTTGTCTTGGGTGAGTTAGCTTTATCTAATAAAGTGTCTTTGTATTAAGATGGATACTTCAAACGCTCTTTTGTCTCTATAATCACAGAGGAGGGAGGCAGAACTCACACATTCCTCGCTCAATTTATTATTAATAAGTACATCAGTGGGAGAAAGATATCCTGGGGACCAAAACACCCGCAGAGCGTAACATTCATCAAACGTAAACGAATATCACAATACACAGGATACAGAGGCTCCAATAACAGATAATTGATGAGAAAGGTCTTTGGGTGCACTGGATCACTGTTGATGGTTATCATTATATAACATCATTTCATAGCTTACAACAAATGATGAACTGTTTGTTGAAGGGAAACATTTTTCTTTTCTTTTTTTTTTTTTTTCTTTTCGCTGCCTTCTGTATGCAATTAAGTGGTCTGTTTGCGGGAGTGGGGTCAGTCTGCGCTCCCGTGATTAAACTGTGGTTAGAGGCATAACTGCGTCCTCTCACTACTTATGTTTTCTCACAAGACCTTAATCCGTTGCAACCGCGGCAATTACCCTTCTGACAGGATAACAAAACACAAACACAAACAACAAGATCACATCTAAGGCTTTATTTATTTTCTATTTATTTTTTATTTTTTTATGAAAAATTACCTCTTACATCTTCTGCGGGGTACGACTTTGAATTTTTGTTTTCTTTTTATGATGCTAAATAAAATCTCAGTTGTAATTTGATGAAAGATGCAAAAATAAATTTCAAAAAGACGCACAAAAGATAATTTAGGCCAGTGTTTTTGCTAATGCACCCGGTAACATTTGTATGGGATAATGAGGCTCTGACAACAGGGAGGCACCATTTCAAATGACAGATGGGACCGACTGAACGATAAGCCACTCCCTCACCCCACCACCACCCCACTCCCCTGCTGCACAACCTGTGCTCCGGTGTTGGGTTTCCAGCAGCCAGTAGCAGAACTGACACATGCAGCTATAGGTCTCATGTCTGAGGGCAGGAATTCAATCAATAAAACTCAGCCCTCGACAAGATGTACCATGTTACAGGAGAGACGCTGAGTGAGAGGGTGAACCATCTGTTCCTTTCTTTACCGCGCTCCCCCTGTCACGTGTCAATCTGCGCTGCTAATGCCCAATACATCGGGTCATCACTCATATACTTTAAACCACCTTCGGCCGGCTTTATGTAATGAAGCCGTAACTCAATTGGCGTTGGTTTACCGTGCTCTCCAATCAGCTTGCATCTGTCTCCGTCAGCCTCGGGGACCCCAGCCGTCGCTCTGGAGCCGTTTTCACATTTCAGGTGATGCAAAATACAGATGCACTTCATTAACAATGTAAATAAATAAATAAATAAAGCACAAGATTTGTATTCTTTAATCTTGCCACTTTTAATATCGTGGCACCCTCTGAGTCTAATTTCAGGTTTTACAGCCAAGAAGCTGCATTTGCTAATTGGAAGCAGGTGGAGGATTAAAGCAGCAACAACAGAAAAAGACAATTTAAGGCCAAATTTGATGATTTGACCTTTAGGACCTCTTGAAGAACCACTACACAATCAGAACAGCTTTTGAGGTGAATGCGGTAATCACTCGCTTGACAACCTTCGAGCGCCTTGCAAATTAACCGCCCACATAATAAGAGCATCATTAGTCGCATCCGCGCACGATTCGCAGAAGAACTCAGGAGGTGTCGGGGACTCTTTTCCTCGTCCTATTTTTGACTAAAATGATGTATTACGTCGCGCGAGTTCACAAGAGGAATGTCACTCCTTTTATTAGGAGCTGTAGTAGTTTTTTGACATATCTAAAGATGAGAGATTCAGAGGAGGAAAATGCTGAAAATGAGCAAGTCCCGGTTCACGATTCTCCAGTTCTCCCGTAACGCTGAGCTTGAAGGGTGTTTGCGAAACACAATCTGTCCTGGAGCACGCAGCTAAAACAAGAGCAGAGCACTATAACCTGAGTTAAGTGGTCTTTCATCCCCGCTTGGTCCACGCAACCTTGGTGCCTCAGTTCAGCGGGACAATTTATCATTCGGGGCATGATAAGGTTCCTATTGTTTCAGTGGTCTGCATAATTCTGCTCTCATAAGAATATGAATACTTCCCCATCTGTTTGGTATTAGCTTTCAAACCGCACTTAGCTGCAAACCCACAGCCATGCGAGACATCCACTGTTTAATTAAAAAAAAAAAAAAGAAAGGAAAGAGTCGGAATAAAATTATACCGCTATAAAAGAGTCTTGCCAACAATAACATTATCGTTTGACACGCAGCATGTCAAAAAAAAAAAAAAAAACCAGCCTCATATCACAGTAAAGAGAACCGACCTTTGAAGAATGTGTGTGTGTGAACTGCTGATTTTAAAGCTTCAAAGATCGCTTTTAGGATACCACAAAAGAATAACCTCTGACACCCAAACAAACAAACATGAGCCACATTTAAATAGCACAAGTTGGGGAGAAAAAAAAAAAATGTCTGAAAGCTTGCTTCTTTGGTGCATGTGCTGTACTGTACGCGTGTGTCATAAAGAGCAGGGACATGTCTATTATGTGCAGTTTGATTAAAGCACGATGGCGGGTGTCCAATCTGCTTTCCAGGGGAGCGCAGTGTATGAGGGGCCGTTAGGGACATTATTCAGAATTAGCCTCTCACATACACACGTCAAACGCAAAACTCTTACACACACACGTCAAACGCTCTCACATGCACACGTCAAACGCTCTCACATACACACGTCAAATGCAAAACACTCACATACACACGTCAAATGCTCTCACATTAACACGTCAAACGCCCTCACATTTATATGTCAAATGCTCTCGCATATACACGTCAAAATGCTCTCACATATACATGTCAAAATGCTCTCACATTAACACGTCAAATGCTCTCACATTAACACGTCAAACGCCCTCACATTTATATGTCAAATGCTCTCACATATACACGTCAAAATGCTCTCACATATACATGTCAAAATGCTCTCACATTAACACGTCAAATGCTCTCACATTAACACGTCAAAATGCTCTCACATATACATGTCAAAATGCTCTCACATTAACACGTCAAATGCTCTCACATTAACACGTCAAAATGCTCTCACATTTATATGTCAAATGCTCTCACATTAACATGTCAAAATGCTCTCACATTAACATGTCAAAATGCTCTCACATATACACGTCAAAATGCTCTCACATTAACATGTCAAAATTGAATAAAAACGGAAGGCGTTTGAGTAGAAAAGGAAGGCGTTTGAGTAGAAAAGGAAGGTGTTCGAGTAAACTGAAACTGTATTGGTGGTTTGCAGTCACGTGATTCCAATGACGCGCAAATTTCAGATGGGGGGGCAGGAAGTGTCTTGCAGGCAGGATACCGGCAGGACAACGGCAGGAAAATGTTCAAGTTTTGTGTAGTATATGGCTGTACTAACCGGGGAAAACAAAAAAAGTGTCTTTAGAATTCCCAAAGTGGTAACCCACAAAGGGGATCAATTTAAAAAAAATGACCAAAAACGGCGACGGACGTGACTGAAAAACTTCTTCGGTCCACGTCTTCGGTCAGAGAGAGCGGAGTCCGACAACGCCTGTGTCTGCAGTGACCACTTCGTGAAAGGTAAGGCTACAGTGATTAAGCTACTTACAGAGCTGGCTAAAACTGTCAAAAATACAGAGCAGGGTATTATAATATTACAACATAGCTATACATTTCTGATAACCCTCTGGAGTTCTAACGTTAAGCTATGTGGCGATCTCCAGTGTCTTTGTTTTTAGCATTTCTAGCTAACGTTAGCTATCGCAACCAGTTGTTCTCAAATTGATGACATTGTCTATCTCTGTACAGTGTACAGAGATAGATTGAGATTGAGATGGCCCTATAGACTTAATATGAAAACGGTGGAGAATTATTTCATAGACTAATAACATGATGTAAACTGCAGTTCTCCCTCCTTACTCTCAGTGCATGGTGTTAATCACATTTATTTTATCTAGGCTGCCCAAGTGCTGTCACAGATGTACGGTTCATCCTGGCTACCAGAGAGGTAAACCAGTGACAGAGGCATCACGTCAACATGAAAGATTGAGGGCCAGAAAAGCTGATCTGACCAACACTGATGCAGAAGCGACGTGCACCGACACCACAGATGCATTGCTCCACATCCGTGAAATACAGAATAATGCATGGAGGTTGCATGTAGCCATGTTACATTAACTGTTTTGATAACTATGTATCATACCCATGTATTTGTTTACCTCAGAATTCATCCTAAACAATTACCACCACCTTGATGAATACAATTTGTAAATTATACAACTAACCTATCTTACTCCCTCTCATCCTCTTGCCAAATATATTCTATATATGAAACTCCTAAAATGTTTTAATGCTATTGCTTGAGTAAATTAATTTGAATCAATTGAGTTACCTTTGTGAGGCTGTTTTTACACAAGTATCTGTTCTTCCAATTGAGTAAAGATGTGTACTTTGGGCTCCTCTGTATATTTAACGTGTTTTTATATTTGTTTTCTTACAGATAGGTATTAAAAATATTTCATACTTTGTCTAGAAACTGTGTCATAATATCCCAAAATCATCCTGATGTACTTACTTCCAGCTAAAGATGATAGACAATATTGAGTTATCACCCTGCCATACTTAATTCATAAAAGTCATTTAAATTGACATCACAAAGTGGCCTTGGCATATTTCGGAAACTCATTTATTTTTTTAGTGATAGATAAGATTTTGACCCATTATGGTCACATTCTATGAAAACCTATGGACATACATGTATAGACATGAGAACATATAAACATTTGATTCATTTTGACAGTGTTGGAGAGTGGGTGATAATAGTTAGATATCCACTTGCACTTTTCCATAGTACAAGATTCACTCTTTCATTTTAACACCAGCTTCAATGGCACATAGAACTGCTCCAACATGTGAGCAGGATTCTGACAATCTGTTGGTAAAAGGGACAGAGAAAAGGAATTATGCATTTACAGATCAAATCTGTTTTTCACAGTGACATGCACAGTGATACTATTAAGTAACAAACAACTAACAGACTGCTTTGTTTACGTTGCTGAGAACCTAATTTAGTTGTGCTTCTCTGCTTTCTGAACTTACTCTTAAACACCAGACAGTCCTCTATGATATGATGCTGTCACATTGTCATGTTCAAACAACTGGACAAATTACTAAAGCAGGAATAAAGGTGGTCTAATTTTGACTGTTTACATGTTGATTTGGTGTTCATTTATTATGACGTACCCAACCACTACAATTGCAATGTGCTGTAACAACTTCTCCGTTGTCCTTAGCCACGACCCACGTTTTCAACGGTGTCTCAGTAGACCTCTGACAATGGTTGACCTAGAAACATTAGGTAGAAACCAGTTAGCTACAGGTAGCCAGTTAGCTTGTAGCCTGGTGCCAGTGGTGCATTCATGTAACGTTACATTAAAGTTGAAACAGCAATGTAAAGAGAGTGAATTACATTTACTCACCCGGGCAAAAATATGACAGGAGTCATTCAGTGCTGCTTTGGATCCGAGGCCGCTGACCCAATCACTTGTATGCCTTCATTTGGCTAGCGGTGTAGGAGGTCGGGAGGATGAATAATTTGTGATGTCGATGGCCTCCAAACGAGGCAAGTCCGACAACAGGTACGAAAAATCACCTTTACTTAGTGTGTATGGGTCATATCCTACATATTTTTCTACTTCTTAATAATACCTGCTACGTGCAGGCTCACCCTACTCGAGTTTCCATCATTTCTAATTACCGTTCTCCACTTCCTGCCCCCATCATTTCCGCGTCATTGGAATCACGTGACTGCAAACCACCAGTACAGTTTCAGTTAGTTAAGCCGTTTTGCGCATGCGTCTGTTCTTTTTTCGCCTCTTTCAACAACTTCCTTTCCTACTCAAATGCCTTCCGTTTTTATTCAATTTTGACATGTTAATGTGAGAGCATTTTGACATGTTAATGTGAGAGCATTTTGACATGTTAATGTGAGAGCATTTTGACGTATATATGTGAGAGCATTTTGACATGTTAATGTGAGAGCATTTTGACATGTTAATGTGAGAGCATTTTGACGTGTATATGTGAGAGCATTTTGACGTGTATATGTGAGAGCATTTGACGTATAAATGTGAGAGCATTTGACATGTTAATGTGAGAGCGTTTGACGTGTATATGTGAGAGCATTTGACGTATGTGAGAGCATTTGACATGTTAATGTGAGAGCGTTTGACGTGTTAATGTGAGAGCATTTTGACATGTATATGTGAGAGCATTTTGACATGTATATGTGAGAGCATTTGACGTATAAATGTGAGAGCGTTTGACATGTTAATGTGAGAGCATTTGACGTGTTAATGTGAGAGCATTTTGACATGTATATGTGAGAGCATTTTGACGTGTATATGTGAGAGCATTTGACATATAAATGTGAGGGCGTTTGACGTGTTAATGTGAGAGCATTTGACGTGTGTATGTGAGTGTTTTGCATTTGACGTGTATATGTGAGAGCGTTTGACGTGTGCATGTGAGAGCGTTTGACGTGTGTGTGTAAGAGTTTTGCGTTTGACGTGTGTATGTGAGAGGCTAATTCTGAATAATGTCCCTAACGGCCCCTCATAGCAGTGACAGCCAGCAGCGCGTCTACCTGCTGCCTCCTCTGCGTGTTAGGTGATTTACGGCTGACTCCCTCCGTTTATGTGCTGCCTTATTTTCATTTCTACCCCGCTGAGTGCCAGGTTCAGAACTCCTGAAGAAATATTATGCTTTGCTGACAAAATACAGTGACAGCCATCTCCCAGTCTTAAAAGAGTGCCAGAGTGTTTAACAGTACGAGAGCCTGGGAGACAAGGCGAGGTTGAAGGCATCTGTAAGCGCGCGGCCCATTGAAACAGCCATTTGATCTAAACCAGCTCTGATTGGGTGGAATGATGTTTATAGCCGAGTTAGAATCCACTTTCAATTAAAAAAATGACACAGGGGGGGAAAGGGGAGGTCTGTAAAACAGACGGTAAAATTTATTGAACAACTTTTACTAGGGTCTTGCCTGAGAAACATGTGGCGCACAAATGAAATGTTTGTTTCGACAGACGGGTTCGCCTGCAGACGAGCAGGTAACTCGACGCCAGGGACTTTTTCATTAACCCCGAGTTCAAACCCCCGCTGCCGTTTCAGGCTTTTGTAAGGAGAGCAACAATTTGATGTAAACGGATGAATATAAATACCGCTGTTGTTCAAGCGCCGCCATGTTTCCTATTCATTCCAGCCTGTTTTCTCCTTTACAAGAACTACTCTGAGCCGTAATGAGGTGTTGTAGCGTCCCGAGGCGTTATCATTTGCCGCATTATTATTTCAAAAGCCTCGACAACAGCACAGTCTCTGATGTAATTCTCATGCATATGGAAGGTGTTCAGTGACTTGATATCCTGGTTTTGAGGAGAAGGCGACCCCGCGCTAAATGAAATGAGTGATCACAAACCTAATGAGGCGAACGAGTGTTCAGAGCAGTTGGGGCCAGGCTCAGGTGGACATGCTGTTGTCTGAAATTAGCCTCTAGCTACAGGAGCTCTGCTTGTTTTTATTTAGATTCCAGCCATGAAGCCGGTTACTATGAATTGGACGCCAAAACAAAAAAAAAAAGAGAAAAGAATACACCTGCCTTCCTGCATCTGAGGCCGACTATAAATAAAAATTGTCATCGTAACCTAATCAAATTACGAGACGTATTTTGGTTACGCTGTCAGTTGTCTCTGTCGCTCCCTCTCTCTCTCCCTCTCTCCCTCTCTCTTCCTCAGCAGACGACGAGGCAAAGCAAAGTGAATCCCCCTGAGGTCCTCTCATCTCTCTTCAGGAGCTGCCGACTCTCTTCTCTTTATGGCACACCCAGAAGGATTAAGCGCAAATGGCATTCACATGATTTCAATAAGCTCAGGGAGACAAGAACCAGCCTTTCAGCACATTAGCTTTTTCGCTGCAGAGGACACAAAGCAGACGCCGAGCAACTGCAGGGGGAAGAAAGTAAAAAAAGAAAAGAACACACAGTTAATAATGATCATAATAATAGACCGGTCTGGCGGTGAACGCTGAAATGGAATTCCACTGGTCTCTCAGTGGTGATGTCATCATTAATGGCCTGGATTGGGTTAGACGTGAACCTGAGGTGATGCGGTTGTAAAAGGTGACCCCCTCGTGGCAAAGCCGAAGCCTCGGCCTTTCAAGGAAAGCAATCAAAAGAGTTTTCTGGAAACGGTCAACACATGTGACAGGTCACTTTAAAGCACAATCCAGGATCCAGGGCCTCACTTCACTACCAAAATACAAACACAAGATTGTCTTTGTGTCGATGAAGCTACGATTACTAAAGACGATATTACAAGTCATTTTTCATAATACCAAAGGCTCAAATGTCAAAGTGTATTTGAAATGGGTCACCGGTTGAGACCTGACTTAGCAGTTCCCCACAGCTCCAGCCCTCTTTATCACCTTTCAGCTCGTTGTTTTGTTTTTTTTCGGCTCAGCTTTACGTAGTAGTAGCTCTCATAAACACAGTTCTCAGCCACATGAAGACACAGGTTCTGATGAACCCTCTCAAATCGTTCCCTGCCCGGCGCCACGTGAAAGACAGGCAGAGTTACCAAGCAGCTGATGAGCACAGCGGGGCATCTGGCAGCTTAAAGAGACAGAGACCCCTTTTCGGGAGTCAGCAGAGATCAAAACAGAGCTGTAAAAATGTAGAGGCTCTTTAGGTGAGTGGTTAGAAATGAACATTAACACTGATTCATATCTGGTGAAGGGGCAAAATGACAAAACGCAAGACGTTTGGGCCACAAGATATTTGTCCTTACCACTTCAACCTTCAGTTAAGTTTTCGGTTAGCTACTTAAACCTGATGCATTTTTTTTTTCTTTTATATAGTTTCTTTTGTCTTACCTTTATTCGATTTTTTTTGTATTTTGCACTGTTGTTCCCTACTGCTGTAACACCTTAATATCCCAACGGATAAATAAAGTCCTTATTATCTTATCTTATTTTGTTTTAAGGTGACCATTTGTCAGTTTAGTGTTTACGGCTTGTTTCCATGCCCTCAAGATGCCCTACCCCCCCAAAAAATTATGTAATTATAATAACTCAAGTTAAACTCAATACCCATTAACTGCTTCATGAAATTTATTGACAAATTTAAAGATGCAACTGATCATTTACTCAAAACAATTACAGACTTTAAGATAAGATAAGATAGGACTTTATTGATCCCCGTGGGGAATTAAGGTGTTGCAGCGGCAGGGAAAGTAAATATGTTAAAGTAACTAACCAACTACTACTACTAATACTAATAACTACCGTTGGTGAAAAACCAACCAATGTTAATGGAAGGTTGATGTATTAGAAGTTTAAGTCTGTGTCCATAAACTAATGGCCACTTTCTTCTGTTTCATAAATGAGCAACAGTTGCACTCAGAGGAAACACATCCTTGTCACCTCATTAAAGCAATTCCAACTGTTAACTTGTCAGTCTGGCTTCCTCCACTTTTCCACCTCCTTCCTTTCTTCTGCTTATTCTACTCTTTTTCCTATTTCAGTTTTCATTACTGGCCGGTGTCCTTTCTCACTGTCTCGTTCTCCTTGTCTGCCTCTTTCTTTCCACTCTCCCTCGTGAATGTGACTAATCGTTGAGCTCGGCGAAGGTGGAATGGCACTTGGTCTCCTCCTTCCTTCCTTTCCTCCCTCCCTCCACTCGCTCCACTCCTGCACTGTCAGTGATTTTTCATCGCCCTTGTTGGGGCCGTTTTATGCATTGTTTCCCTGATGCAGTGATTGATGTCAGGGCCCGGTAATCTGGGGGAATGAGAGGCTGGATGGTGGCCGCCGAGTCCCCTCTGTCTCTGACACGTGTCGGCTGAGCGGCGGTGCGCTGTGCTGCGCTGGGGCCCCTGTTTGGCCGCGGCCACTGCTGAGGCTGCTCACTCCGCTCACTCAGCCAGCCCTCATTTCCATTTCAATCTCAACCTCATGAATGCAAAAACTCTGGCCGAAAATTAATAACACCACGCAGGGGAAAAGTGGGCGCAAGGGAGAGGAAAGGAAAGACAGAGAGATGGAGAGGGGAGAGAAGAAGAGAATGGGGAGCTGGGGGTCTTTTTCACCCCTTTTGTTCCTCCAAAAGTGCCCCTTATTTTATTTCCCTCTCTCTTTCACCAGGATTCTCCAATGAATGGCATTACAGACAATGCCATATCCAGAGTGACACAAATTTATTTCGGTTGCAGCACCATAGTGTATTTCCACAGAACCAGGGGCGATTTGTCTGGGGACAATTTGGTTTCCATAAAGGATTTAAATGGTTTCTGTGGAGATAGTGGGGTGAAATTTAATTTGTTTCTCATTTACTACAGCAGGTATGAAAAGGAGAAAAATTGGACGGCTGATGGGCTAAAAATTGGTGCTGTCCCTCTGCTGTATCCCCAAAGGACCAAGGCCCTGCATCATATAGATTGAGTTCGACCCCCCCCCCCAGCCCTCCCAACCACAAGCCAAGCCAACACACACGCAAACACACACACTCGCAGCCTGCCTCCAGCCTGGAGAGAGCCGTAACCTTAAACCAACTTAAACAGTAACCTTTGGGGAGGCTGCCAATCACTCCTAAAACAACGTTTCCATCGATCGGCCTGTCTGCGTGATTTATGGGCTCATTTTACACTAATTGAGAATTAGAGGGCGGATTAGTGGGCCTCAACACTTCGGCCTGATATGCACTCTGAGCAGTGTAATCTGTCACGCCGGGATGTCCGACACTCTCTTACTCACAAAGGAGGGGAGGAGGGAGCAGAGTGAGGAGGGGGGCGGAGAGGAGGAGGGTAAGGGGGGGTCCGTTCTAATTGAATTTCCAGATAACACGGAAATTAATTTGACACCGGTGAAATTTGACTACAGCTCTGGTGCTGTGCTCTCCTGCTCCCCCATTGTGAAATGTGTGTGTTTCTTCTCTTCCCTTCCTTCCTTCCTTCTCTCTCTTTCATTTGTTCCTTCCCTCTTTGTTTCTGCTGTGCCTTGCAAACACTATTGATCCATATCACTTTGAGTTGAGGCCTCTCTGAAGCATGGAATTCCTAAATCATATTTGTGCTCATATTAGGGCAGTTCATCTGCTGCTATCTTCAGCCAGATAAAGAATATTACCTTTCATTTTGTTTGACTGTGTTCAGATTATCTTTTTCTTCTCCTTCTTTTTTTTATGGAGAGGAATCTCCTTTCCCAAGGCTAGCGAATGCATGCAGGCGAATGCCCAGAGTCAACAGTTGGAATTGAATTAGGGTCCCGGCTCGCCAGGTCCATTGTCTGGGTAATTTGTCCCATAAGTGGCAAAATGAAAGCACTCTCCACGGTTCTCTGAGCACCTGCTGTTGTGTCACTCATCGCTGCAGACGCAGAAAGCGAGAAAGAGGCACAGAGAGGGAACAAGTGTTTCAAAGATCACATGTTAAATTGCTCAAATCAACTCAGATATCACTGCAGACGTTTCTTTTTTTTTTTGTTTTTGTCGCGGACGTATAATGACATCAAAATAATCAACAGCTGCAAAAGGGGGCTGCTTCGGTGTAACGTGCAAGTGTGCACATTAAAGCTTTGCACTGCCCTCAAAACCTTGTTTGCAATTTGTTGTATAAAAAAAGACTGCTTATTGCGTAAATCGGAAAAAAAGTCACCGTGACACTATGTGGGTTATTTTTATTGCTTAATTAAAAGCTCACATCTACAAATGATTGGAAAGCTGCAGCCGGCTGAGGTTGAGCGAGATAAAATATTAACCTGCAACCGTCGAACACATTAAACGAAGCATTTCTCTTCTGAAATGCAGAGAAGTGCAGTATATTCACGGAAAGTACCACCTTCTTACTTTGCTACTTTTGAAGAAGCGCTAACTAACAAATATAATTATCCAAACCGCTTAACTGCATCGGAAAGCTTTTTCGGTAGCTCGCATTGTGAGCGAGTTAGGTTTGCGCGAGGGCTCTTTAGCAAGCTAAGAGATGCATTTATCTGCGTAATGAACTTTGGACGGTTGCTAACTTAATCCCAGTAATGCCTGCGAGAGTCAATTAGCGCAACTAGATTCAGTGTGGTATTTATCTGATAGAGCAGACCCGGCAACTATACACACCAGAACACAGGCACCATATTGACCATCTTCATCTTATCTTTCAGCTAATGGGACCATAGGGCCCATCATCAACTCCGCTCTAAAATACAGTGTTAGGTTTTTTGAAAAGCCTGTGGGGAGTTTTGAAATTGAGTAGCTGTTGATTTGCAGCGCTAACAAGTCTTTTAAGAGTTGATTTTATTCGCCGCTGATTGCTCCGGTTTATAATCCTACCAGTGTGTTAACCTGGATTCCCCCTCAATCAGAGCTTGTGGGATATTATCAGTGTGGCACACAGGTGACAGCATATTACAAGACCTGAAAAGATACCTCTGGGATCTTCATCTCCCCTATGACAGGGTCTACTATCTGGAGCGGGAGCGTGTGTATAGAGAATAATAAATGACAGGATGTGATAAGTCTGGGCCGTTAGCAGGCGCGGTCATGGTCTACATTGCCCTTCTTGTCTCTCAAGGGACAAGTGCACTGTGTGTGTGTGTAGTTGCGGATTTCGTGAATGTGTGTGTGCGCCACGGCTGTGCTCTCGCGAAGACCCTGCTTGACTTTTGTAACAGCGTCAGTGGTGGCCATTGTCTTGTAGCAGGCGGAACACCACGGGTTACAAAGGTCTCTATCAGCCTGCTTCCTCATTTCTTATTCAGACCCACAGGGACGGAGAAGGGTGGAGGGGAGAAGAGAGGGGGGGTAGGAGGGGATAACTGAGAGGCTGATGGAGACTAGGTGACAGGTTGGAATGGGCCATCAATAGATCCATCAGGCGGGTAATTTGGAGCGCGCTTAACATACATCAGTGGAGTCGTAGGAGCTGGTATCTGTCTTGTCGTGGAATCACAGTAAATAACAGTTAAAGATGGTGTCAGGTCTGACCTGGCTGACCCCCCCAACACACACACACACACTCACACACACCCCACCGACAGCACTGGAGCAGCAGAGCAGGATGCAACACACAGAAGGGAACGGATTAACACATAGATTAACAGCATTTACATTCACTTGCGTTCTCAGATAGGAGAATTTAGACTTCCGCGCACACACCGTCATGTTAAACTTTCAGTACTATCACGGATGAAGAAATGCCAGTGAAACAACTCTTGTCTCAGGAGATTTTCTGCTTGTCTCTGTATTTAAAAACAAGGCAAAATAGAATAGAATAGACTTTATTTCCATTTGCACAGGTGCAAGAACGTGCAAGTGCCTTGTTCTAATTCCTGCGCAAAGTTCCCTGAGTGAAAACGAACATTAGTAGCAGCAGAAAAGAGCAAGAAGGAGAAATGAAGACTAAATACACACACTATTCTTACTGGAATATACCCACTTTATAAAACTATAAATGTATAAAGATACACAGTAGGTTATTGCACTGAAAATACTGCACATGTACAAAAGAATAGGTCTCTTTATAACAGAGGCTCATAGAGAGCAGGGTGGGTTGAGGTAGTTGTGGGAGAGACAGAACAAAGCAGAGCTGCACAAAAATATGTATCTTTAATAAATTCACTTTCCGAAACAAACCGATGAGATAATCTCAAGGTATTGGTTGCTATTTTGGCAATTTTCCGATAAAGTTTAATTTAGAGAATTGACAATCGCACGTTCATCTTCTCGAGAAAGAATCTTTTTGCTTTCGTGTCAGGAAGTTGTATGACATGAGGGGAAAAAAAAAAAATCTTAACCAGAGAAACAAACCGACTCAGGTTGGAGCATCTTTCATTTGAGTGAGTCGGCAAACAAATGCTCCGGGTGCTTTGAAGACAGCGTGTAGCACCAGAGGGCAGGCAGATGAGCCTCTTCCCTGCGGAAGATGTGTGCCTCTCTTTGTGCAAAAGGTGAGCGTGTGTGTGAGTGTGTGTGTGTGTGCTTACAGCAGAGCATGTGACTATAAAAGTGAAGCACCTTAGGCTAACCGCTGTTCCTGCCAGTCACACTCCACGCTAACCTTTCGAACACACACCATCCAGTCTTCGAGGTGTCACCTCACATTTGGGGGCAATTCAGTGGGATAATGGAGTGAAGCTTGGTGACACTAAGAGGCCATACTTCTGATGTACAGACATTTAATGGTTTATTCCAGTTACATTCACCACTGCTGGGCTTTAAACTAGTTTTGCTGTGCATCCATGACTTTAAATTTGAAGTGAGGTGAAGGGTAGAAAGTTGAAACCAGAATCTCTCGTGCAGCATATTGCATGAGTAGTAGTAGTAGTAGACATAATACTGTATTTTAACAAGTGCAAGGTTATTACTAGAAGAACATTTCCAGAAATAAGTCATAAATCAATCCTCTTTTAAGTGAGGGTTTATGTTATAGGGGCAGTTTTGAAGGCAACGTCAGAAAATGAATATTCGCTTTGTTTAAATCTTTTCCAGAGTCAGTGATATAAGACATGTGAACAGCAGGTACCCATTTATTTAACTGAAGAGCGAATCTCCCTCCACATCAAATGTTCCGTTAGCTTCACAACGAAATATTCAATAAAATCTAATGTAGTTTTCAAAACCACACACCTTTCTCTGTCACGTTTTTCATTTTTCGTCTTGTTTGGTGAGGTCTCCAGTATTTGCTATAATAAGAAAACAATGTATTATGTCCAGCACCACTGCTAAAACACCCCACACACAACCAACACAGCATGGTTGATCTATAGTAAAGTGCTTCACAGCAGAGAAACATACATACATAAGTCCAAGACTGTATTTTTTATTTATGCCATGGTACCATTTTTTTGTGTGGACTATGAAATATTCAGCCAGGATAAAAAAAATGCAAGATTACTTATTAAATATTTTGTCCTCTTTTATAAATAGAGAGGCCAGAGTTTGAGAGATAAAACTGAAATGGTTAGTATGCACTCTAACTCGTTGTGTATTATCCCACCTGAGGTCAAACACACACGGCCCAGTCCCTGTTAACTCCACCATATTTTTGTCACCAACTTGCCCGACTAGACGTTCTCCTTCCTTTGCCTGTTGCCGGACGGCTCAGCTCACAGTCATCGTGGAAATGAGTTTTGCATGTGGCTTCAAACACAGTCATGACTGTAAACCAACACAGCGAGGCAGACTTCCAGGACACATTCATCTGAGGTCATCTGAGCACATACAACAAACCCGCAAAACAATACTTGCAGAGCTGCAGTGAGGTGACTGTATTAAGCAGCAGCCGTAATCATGTTCTCTGGCCTGCGGCTGAACACAAATGTGTATTTTTTCAGTTTAGCTGCGGTCATAGTTTCCCTACAGAACAAACTAAATTAGCAGGAAGGAAAATGTGATCATAAAGGCTCATTTGAGGCACATTTGAGATGCATTCAGAATTGAGAACAGAGTTGTGTCTCTATTGGATCTGGGCAAAACCCCGTAGAGATCGTAATTTAGGATTTCTGCTGTGAGTAAGCAAGAGAAATAGGAGTTTGTATTCGTCAGGTGCACCTACTGATCTGATGTGTGGCCTCTGAGGGGATATGTTAGTAGCCAGTTACATTATATAACATATTGTACATACAGTATGCTCATATGGGTGCATTGTATCTCATTTAAACTGATGTTTTGCCTTGAATGCACAATCTAAAACATTGAAACTATTAAGAAATCAAACAGCATCAGAAACATTAATACGCGGTTTAGACTTCTGCATTATAGGTGGTAGAACGCAAGAGCTGTGATTGGTCCGCTTGGTAGTAGCGTGTTTCCCCTTTAGTATTTCCGGAGATACAGACATTTGTATGTCTCTTCTTCGATGAAAGGTTTGAGTCGCCATTGTAGAAAGTGAAGCAGAAAGTGGAAAGTGAAGCAGGAAGTAGAAACAAAAAAGTACAGCAAAAAAACACAGCACAAGTATAAATGGCTCGCACTGGTGTTGGCTACATGCGTAGGTTACGGCGTCTATGTCCCGCAGAGGTATAAACTCCGCAGACCCCTATGCAGACAGTGCGTAGACCCTTGCGACGTAGCTGACGTGCACCTCCCCAGAAATGTACGCTGCGTCGAAGCAGACCGCAAGAGCTGTGATTGGTCCACTTGGTAGTAGCGTGTTTCCGCTTTAATATTTCCGGCTGCTTCTCCATCTCTGCAATTTTCGAAGTGATTGTTTTGGATCAATGAAGATGGAACACATCGAGGAAAGGTTAACTGAGGAGGTTCGGAGATACAAACATTGGTATGACTCGTCTTAGGTTTCAGTCGCCATTGTTGAAAAGTGAAGCAGGAAGTAGAAACAAAAAAGACACAGCACCGACTAGTGTTTGGGTGGCATTGTTGCAGAGTGAGCCAAACAGACGAGGCTACGTACGTAGGTTACGGCGTCTATGTCCCGCAGCACTCTAAAAGAGCCTTTAGTTGTGTATCTGTTGAAAAGATGTAAATATATTAAAGAAACTGTATTTTAAATGATAACTATTTATTTTAGCTAATACTTCACAGCTAATGTTTAAGATTGATCTTAGTTGCCAGATATGGGCAAAGAATTAAAGTAAGAGAACAAACAGTGCTGTTAACTTTATGTACTGTAATGCAGATTTTCACCCTGATGTGTCGACGAACACAAACAACAAGCACACACACAGCATCCCAAACCAGAAGCCACGACTCTGTCCTGTTCCCCTCATATCCGTGAACTTGTTCCAGTCCTCTTGGCCCTGCTTTAATTAAACCCCATTAGCTAGTCAAGGTTCCCTGTACACTAATACTGTTACTCTGATACAATTTGGCCTCCGCTTTTAGCTTTAAGTGTGTGTAGCTACCTTAATCAAAATTGTCAGTTAAAATGAAACTACAGCTCGAGTAATTAAATTTAATTGGATCTTGTCACTTCTTGTGCTGGCGGTGTTTTGATCCTTGTTGAGTGTTTGCTGCCGCGGCTTCGCACCGAGCTTTATTAACAGCCTGTGTCCTCGACCTTGGCCGAGACCAAATACAAGTGCAGCTAGAGGTGGTCGAAGCTGAAAGCGCTTTGAACCCTGCACATCGGATGAGTGAGGGAGGAAAGTGCCCTAATTCGGCATAAGATCGTCAAGATATCTGGATAAAATGTGGAAATACTGATGCCTGATCTTGCACTGGGCTTCAGTTGAAAACAAGTTGAAATAAATATGTTAACAAACACTTAAAAGACACAGATCTGCTGATTTATAGGAACAAAAGTACACTTTCAGTTGGGCATATAGATAATAGTATGTTTTGCCAGCTGACTCTCAGTATGTGTGGGCAGTTAAAACCTTTAGTAAAATTGCACCGAACAAATCTCCCTTTTGGTATCTTCTCAGGGATGCACTTCCGCTGGGCTGTTTTCTCACAAAACCCAATGATTTGATGGGTCATGAAGGAGATAGCGATGACTGCCACCGTCTCCATACGTTGTGCTGTTAAATCGGAGATAGCCCGCGGAGAGCCAAAGGTGGAATAGCTTTCCTGGAGCGCTGGTTTTCGCGGCCAGGTATTTGTGTTGCCAGAGGAATGAAAAATCTAAACGGAGTGGTCAGGATGGGCTTGGCAGCGTCGGAGTGACCCCTCAACCTCCACACTTGGGAGAATATGGAGGAATTGAACATGCAGCTATTCTACCTAAGGCGGCGGCGGCGGCAAATCTTTATTCACTGGGAGCTGCTTGCTGCTAAAGCACATTCCCTTTCAATCCATTAGAGCTCACCGTCCCCTTCCCCTTCATCACACAGTGCAGCCCTTAATTTGACAATGACAAAGAGCCACTTGCAGATTTTAAATTTCATAATTTTAATCTGTCAAGTCTGACATTTAATTAGTGGCTTCCTAACCTGTGTCTGCCTCGCTCTCTGAAGGGCACCGTTTGTTCTGAGAGCGCGGCGCAATCTCTCGGCAGACGAGAAGAGAGAGTGGATTAATATATATGTACATTACCAGCTGCTGCAAAGACAATACACAGAGAGGGAGGCCATTAGGGCCTAATACAGACAGATGAGGTTAATAATATTTGGGAAGTGTTGCTCTATTAAGCAGAGCACTGATTAAGACCTGAGTGGGATCCCCCTTCACGAGCCACTGATTGGGAGCCGGGCTGCCTTTTGTTCTCCAGCTCCCTGAAAGCGGAGAGAGGGAAAGAGTAGCAGAGGAAGAAAGGGCCGGAAACAATGTTGGCTGACTTTGTGTTCCAGCTGACAATGAGGAAAGGCTTAATGAGAATCTTTACAGACCTGGATGGAGGTTTATAGAAGTCCAGCTCCCACTGATAACTTCATTACGACCGCAGAGCAAACAGATGGAGGCCAGCTTTGGGAATCTTTCGGGTCTTCCTCTGGAGGAAGGGCCTCATGATTGCTTTTATTTCTTTTCGATAGTCAATGGAGATAATGTTGCCAGGCCGACCTCATTAATTCATTTCCATCATTACGTAGTTTGGGGTCTCTTGTTGAAGTTTGAAATCCTTTCCTGCAAAAAAAAGAGAAACAGGTTCTGTCCGGCGCTATTTCACACAGACAGCTCACGCGGAGCCGCTATTGATTTGAAAATCGATAGAAAGTGAAGGGAGATGGGGTGGAAATGGCTTGGAATTGGGCTACCAGGGAAAATGTCAGGCTCTCCAGGTACGTGCGTGTCAGACGTTAGTGTCTATAACTTTTATCATATGAATGACTTTCATTTCGCCCGCTTCTGAAAACACAACATTCTCCCTTTCTTCCTCAGATCTATTCATTCTGAGCTTGTGAACAAACCCTTTGGCTTCCACGCTAACGAATAAACCTTAAGTCTCTCTAGTTAAAGGGGCCCCTCATTGAGTTGTCTCTTGCAACAGGCTCTTCTGCATCCTCCTGCATCAAGAGAGAGTTGTGGAGACGGTGGGAAAGAGACAAAGGGGGAGAAGGAGGGTGGCGGTGAGGTAGCGGATACTCACAGGAGTGAGGACGTCTTCCTGGGGCCCACTAGTGGTTGCTCTTCGCCTCTTCAGCCTTCTTCGCCTGAGGAATAAAGCAGATGACAACCACGTGGAGAAAAGAAAGATTAAAGGCTCAGAGAGAGACAGGCAGAGAGAGAGAGAGAGAGAGTAGCTGACCTCACTCCTTCTCTCACTCTGGACAACACTCACGCCACGGGGAGGAGAGATAATAGTGAGAAAGACAGACCCACCTGTTTAAGTGCTATAAATCACCAGCGTGCGAGTGGATTTTCGCGTGCATCCGCATCTGTTTCTATGTACCTCTGCATGCATGCGGGCTCTGTGGAGTGTGTAAATCACCCCTTTCGGCCTAATTGGTGTCTGTTAATGCTCTCCTGTGGTGGAGGTCTGGAGCACAAGGCACTGGGCGCATACAGTGTCCATCTGGGTCTTTGAATATCTCTCTCTCTAGAAAAAAAAAACTGAAACAAAACAGCGACTAATCTATACTCTTTGTGATTTCTGTCACTTTGGCGAGTCTCGCAATTTATGTGCAACTTCGTGTGTGCGCAGCTAAGTGTGTGTTTGTTTCACTTGATCACTTGCCTTCCCCTGACAGTGCTCACAGAGAGAATTAGAGAGCCGGTGGTGAGATAATCACATGAATAAAATGCAGCCGGTAGCTCATTACAAACCCTATTATTCATTAATTAACATTATTAAAACGTCTAATAGACCCCGGCACTCCTCCCGAGCCCCCCCTGCCTCTTTTCAACTAGGTCCCTGCTCCTCGGGTCCCTCCCGTTTCTCGACATGAAAAGAATAGCACATCAAACGAGGCCTGGTTTCAATGTGTCGGGGATTTGCAGGTGTAGAATCACACTGCGCTGGGGACCTGCTTGCCGGTCGCGCCACGCTCTATACTCTTCCACTCCGGCCTCGCCGTGACACACGCCGCTCGCCCGTGCCATAACAAACTCCTCATTAGGAGTAGGGAGAGAACTGGGCTGTGTGCTCCCTAATTAGGTCCCCATCTGAAACTTTCTGTCTTCCCCTCATCCCCGCTCCCTCCCTCCTCTCCCTCCCTCCTCCATGTCCCTTCATCACAGGGAAAAAGACTGCTGACATTCATGGAAAGGAAGTTTAATCAACTGTACATGCAAGGGATATAAGGAAAAGTTTACGTCTGTGATATGTGCACACAAAGGAAATGCATTCCTTTAGTGCTCTAAAGAGGTCGAACAATGCCGCTCGTCGAGATTTGGCGACGCACGGCGTGAAAAGTACGCCGAAAATGTTTCACAAGCTTATTCACAACTAAGCAACAATACATTCCAGCTCCTTACTTTGCAGTCTTTTACGCAGATTCACCCATTTACAAAAAAAAAATACCCAAATTTAGACGATTAATTTCGTTACACTGCAGAGGCCAATATTCAGCTGAGAGAATAATATCTATCAAAAGTTTTTAATTGTGTTCAGAGAGAACCAGATATATTAAACACGCATAATAAATGTGCGCATCTGGAAAATGTCCGTCCCCCGTCCTCCCCCCAAAAAACGTAATGATCGCCGTGCATATTCAAACGTCCAAACAATACACCTTAGTTAAACATTAATACCATAATTTAGATACAATCAGTTTAATGTGTCCAGGAAAAGAAGCATTATTCCTCATTTTCTTCTCATTATTTTCAAATAAACAGGACACCGTGCGCGGAGAACAGGGACCGAGCAGACACATGATGAATATGTAGAAACTCTCGGAGATATTAGCGGGCTTTAAACTACATCCTCTGATTACTTTTTTCTGGTTTTAAATACTTGATGTTCCAGTTGTACTATGACCTTAAACAAGATTTTATTGGAACACAATATCCATACCATTAAGGGAGTCTTTCATCACGCTGAGAGGGACACTGGCTCCTCGTATCCTTTAGTGGAGTCTTTGCACATTAAATTACATTAATATTTCTATTTGTGGCGCCACATTGGTATGTAACACAATACACCACATGCATATTGTATCACGCTAAAAACAAATATTTTCTCATGGGATATTTGATAGTGTAATACATTTTTTAACTGCATTAATTTCTCAAACACAGCCACAGACACACACATATAGATATAGATATCTATAAGATTACACAGAAAGTGAGACACGGAAGAAAAGAATTTCCTTTGGCAAAGCAGCTTTGGAATTATTGGCCATATATTAGTATGGCGACAGCTTCCCAACCCTTAATCTCTCGCGCTTTCTTCTTCTCGCTCTCTCCCTCTCACGCAATCTGAGTGATGCTTCCTGACAAGTAAATCACAAAAGAGGTGGCATTTCCCCACGCGGCTGAAGAACCGGCATCCTCCGTTCAGCCCTCGCCTCTTCCCTCCTTCCCTTTTCTTCTTCCCTCTTCCTCCTCTCCTCTCCTGATTAAATCTGCAGCTCCCTGTAGGATTATTAGGATTCTAATTCAATCTGAATTTCAGGAACTTGTTTGCTTGGTTACCTGTCACAGCATATCAGCTTGTCATATTAGTGGTGATCGTTGGCTCTACCTAATCTGCTTTAAACAATTTCATTGGGTGCTGGTCTATAAATCATTCCGTAATGGGATTGACACGCGCGGGCTTAGCTAGGTAAACAAATCAGCTTTGTTTTATGTTAGGCAGCAATGAACTTGGCTTTATCAACTTCCCATCGATTCACACACACCACAAGGTCAAAATCTCTCCGACTGCTCATCAGTGGGAGTAGGGGTCAGCACTCAGCAATTAGAATATGTATCAAAAAGAGGCCGAGGAGCCCATCACATCCTGCTACCGCTGTGCCTTCCTCCAAAGCGTTAATTCATTTCTTATCAAAGTGAAGGCATTTCAAAGTAGAGCTCTGCAGCATCGGAGGGGAAGCACTCTTTATGGGAATTTGAAAGGGAAAATAAAATGAGTTTGTAGTTTATTGACGGGAAGTCCCAGAGGCTGCTTAAAAACTCATTAACTTTCAAAACTAATTCAAACGTGTTGATTAACATTTGAGGGTTTGGGTTTTTTCTCCTGCAGATGGATACATTTATTTATTTTTTTGGCTCAGTGTTTTTTAGATTTGCTGACATGGTGATGTTCAGATGTGATGTGGGATTGCCCCAAACACAACCTCTTATGCAAACACGCTGTATGGAGATTAAAACATCAAATTAAGGAGAAGGATTCTGGCAGAATATTCTCCGAAGCAACTAATATTTACAAGTATGCAAACATACAGCATCAGAAAACGCCCCGAATCTAACAAACTATTTTTTAATTACGCGTTTGCACGAATGTATTCAGCTGCACAGGTCTGGTATTTAAACTTCATTGTCTGATTTTGCCTAAGTTGCATTCGGCATGTTGGGTTGTTGTTTGTTGCATGAGCAAAAATGGAAAATTTCTATTACAGTCCTGCCACCGACAATAATAGTGTGCAAAATATGTACAGACATCTTGATAATCATCATCAGAAATGCATCACCTGTCTATATTTTAAATTTCAGAGACAGGTTTGATGGAGATTTTTGCAGGGTCAGTGTGTGTCATTGTGTTTTACACTGTGTGACATTGTGTTGGATCATCATGCACATAGCTTCATGGCACCAAAGTTTTTTATCTCTGGAAATCACGTTCTTGTTCCCCCCTTCTATGCTCTAAGTGGGTAATTCCAGGTAAAATATTATAATATGCAGACAATGAAAGGTCCCATCACATCCTTGGGGGATGCAGGAGTTGTAATATCCACGGTTTTGTAGAATTCTATCCACTTTTTTGGTTTAGTTTAGTTTTAGTCACACAACCGATACTTCAGAGAATAAAGAACGGATTCAAAGTCTGCTGCAGCAACTAACAGGTTCTGAAGCTGTCAACGGTACTGAGGAATGCAATGATAGTCAACTGGGCGATGGAGATACTTGTAGATGCTTCATAGTAGAATTTACTATTGCAGCGTTGTCTTGTTTACTGATCCCTGCAAAAGTGAATATATATAACCAAGAAAAAAATATATAAAATCCTAGATGGGATAGCCATTGTAGGTGGGCATGTAGGAACAAATAAATTCATAAAAATCATAAAATAGTGTGGTTATGTTTGAGGTGAATGCCATATTATAAATCAATACTCCATAGATGGACATGCGATTGATGTTTGTAGTTTATGTTGCCTCACTACCTTAAAATGTGGACGGATTTACCTAATACTAATGTAAAGGAAGCTATTTTCATTTTTTTTTTTCACCAGACCTTTTTGTTACACCTGTGCTTACCACAAATGGTAGAAGGAAAACAAAGTAACAGAACGTACCGTCAGCAGTGATGAGTGAAGGCGGAGGAGCACAGACAGAACTATTAACAAACAGGTGAACCCTAAATAATAGCGACGCACAGAGGGTTCCTGCAAGTGTGCACAATACATTGAACTTAAAATGCATTTAGCTAGAGGGGTTGAACGACTTTGGATATTTTAAAGTCGACTACTATGTGGTGAAAGTCGAGTCGCCGTCGGCTAGTCGATGACGTCACACATAAAAACACAGTAGAAAGTAATGCTTTGCATCAATCAAATCTATATTCTTGACCTGAACACATATTGTAAAAACAAGCTATTGAGGCTTTTCTGCAAGGTAAGTGAAGCTTGAACACGGGCAGAACCGAACATAAACACACAAGCTTATCAATGCCATGTGCTGCAGATATGTATAACCTATATAAATCTGCACCGTCAGTAGTGTAAGATAATATAATATAGCCAGCATATAGCAGTATAACAGATAAAGGTCTTTAGACAAACTTTAGACAATGAAATTCAGCAGCAAATTGTTGGCGTGCACCCTCCTTCTCTCTGTTACCGCAGGACGTTTAGTGAAGTTGTTCACTGACTGTGGTTGAAAGGATTTGGACCGTTCCTCTGCTAGCGTCAGCGGATGCCTTTTCAGATGAGCGTGCAATGCAGACATGATGGGTGATTAGTCGACTTCCTGCTTAAAGCCTCGCGGCACAGCAGCAAAGTCGACTAGCCGACTAGCCGGTTCAACGCCTATTAGCCAGACCAGCATGTTGAACTCCTTTAACATTTCGTTAACAAGAAGATAAACCTGAGCTGGGTGTTAGTGTGACAAACTGTAATCTGCCGTAACACATCGATGACAGGGAGTTTGTGTGAACAGCGTAAATCCATTCATTTTCAGGTAGCTGCAGTAACATGACACTAATGCAACCAACACATTTGGCATGAGGAGCCATGAAAGAGGCAGGACTAGGCTGTGGAAAGTCTGCAGCAACTGCAATAGCATGAGCCAGGTGATTTAAGATCTCTGAGGAATACAGAGACTACAACAGTACAAATGTGCCTTAATAAATAAAGACGTGCAAATTAAACATTCTTATTAGTTCTTTTTTTTTGGTAGAAAGAGAGAAGGAATGCAGGGAGGTACAAATAGCAGCGAGCTGACCTGTTCAGCAGCATGTCATGGGATCTTTTCACACCAATACATCTCCCTAATGCAGGCAATTTCCTGCAGCTTTTCACCCTAAGAGGGGATTTGACCTCTGTGGCCAACACTTAGAGCAAATTCTAATGTTTGCCAATATGGAGAGATTAAGCCCGCCAGAAAAGGTGTGCGAGAATGTGAATGTGCTTCTTTTTTAATGTAATTAACAGCCATAAACATTTTGTACATACATGTACCGCTGGTCATGTAGAAGCTTGTTCATTATCTAGAAATATATTTTCAGATAAACATATGGAGCCGAACATGTTTGCAAGACGGAATCATGGGATCAGGGCAGCTAAGACCCTGAGCATGTATGTGTGGCATGTTTTAAATGCACACAAAATGACGTTCTGTCAGGCTCGGAGCTGCTTTGTGGAAAAGTGGAGGAGCTTGGATGAATATATATCTGCCAAAGTGGTTGACAAGTCATCTGGAGTAAACACAGACGTGTCAAAATGTGCGCATTGATGCTTTCGGGAAAGCCTTTTGTGTTTTGATATTTGTGTGCAACATTTTAGGGGGGAAAGTTTCACCACTTGAAAACCCCTCCAAATCGTAGCTGGCGTGTCGAGGATAATCTTTTCAATTACCCACGTCTCTGTTTCTGAGCGTGGTAGGCTCTTAGCCTTCTGATTCTGCTGCATCCAAAAGCTGCGCGCTGCTGTTGACAATGAGAGGTAAACAAGAAGGGGGGGGGGGGAGAACTCACCAAATCCTCCAGAGGCCTGGAGGGGAAGCCACACAGCCAAAACTCCTTTCACTCCTCAGCTGTGAAAAAGCAGCTGCCTTTAAGGCTGTGCTCAGGAGAGACTGACAGCAATTACAGCTTTCTCTTTCTCTCTCTTTCCCCCTCTCTCTCAGCTCGGAGAGAGCCACTCGATGGGAAACCACGAGAAAGGAATGAAAACCTCCCCTCCCTCCTCCTCCCCCGTCTTACTTTCTCAGAGAGAGACATTTACCTCCACCTCTCGGTGAGGCAATGATTGTTTACTTTGAGTGATGTGCTATTATGACAGTTCAACAAATCAATGTTACATAGGTTTGCGGCAAATGGTGGAATTTTAGAGTAATCCCATGTAAATTATTAATCCTTTCAGGGGGAAGTTGCAACACAGAGGCATGCAGCACATTTTTTACACACTCCAACCTGACAGTTGCACTGCTGAGCCAAAACGTTTGACAGCCTGCACTACTTTAGATTTGTTAAGAAGACGTTGGGGATGAGCATGAGTCTGATTCAAACGCCGATCTGAGATCATCGCCGTGTCGTGTGTGCGACTGTAACGGCTGCTTGGCTGGACTGCACGGCAATAAAACCTAGAAAAGCCTCTTTACCCGTCGAATGTTTAATTTACGCATCAATGTGTTGCTTCGCGAACACCGCATCGGACCATTTTCTACTCCGCCGTATATTACGGGTCTTTACTATCGCAGAGATGATTACTTTGGCATTTTTATAGGCCAGAGAACGCCGAGAGTCCACGAGAGATGATGTGAGAAACGCGGTAACTGGAAAATATAACAATGACTCACTGACAGCTCATAATCATTTTAAAACTAGAAATAGATCCGCAGTAACTGCTGAGGTGTGTTTGCCTCTGTTTTCCTCTGCTCTCCACTCCCGTCCCAGTCTCAACCTCCTCCCCTCATTTTGGTGGTCAGTGCAAGGATCACGAGGTGAAGAAGAATCAGAGCGGTACACATATTACTCTCTGTCTACTTCTATTCTTTTCCTCTGGTGGTTGACAGGGCCTGTCTGGTCTAACCTGGGTGGAAAGTGACTCTAATTGTCATCTCCACAGACAAGGTTCTGCAGGCATCCAGGAGGCACGGGCAAAATATACTTAGCTACTTTATCATATAGACAGAACCCAACCGTCGAGGCACCTTTATTGACATAGACTTTTATGCAAAGATAGACTTTTTGAATTGGCAGGTCACGTCACCCGCTGCTTAGCATGCATACATAATGAGAGCAAAGCTTTTTACGTCCTGGCTGAGACACAAGCATCTGACAGGTAGGGGTTTGGGAGTTCAAGGAAATGTATATATTCCCCGCCTCATCTCCTGGACCTGGGCTGGTTGTGCATGATTGTGTTAGCTACACAAGTGGAGAATTTTAGCAAATGTTCGGTGCTCTATAGCATTAGTTCGAGGCTGACGTTGTGTCATCTCAGCTGAAGCGTACACCGTCTTCTCCTAATGGAACCGAACAGAGCTGAATGTATGTTTTACTATTGAAAAAAAAAATAATAATTAGCAAAGGGATACCAACACATGATAGAGGTGTCCTAATCTGAAGCAGTAAAGCTAGGTTTATGCGTCTGCAGTGGAGCTACATGGAGGCTCCATTGTAGGCCGCACAAGTGGTCTACAACATCACTGGCATTTATACTTGTGCCATTGGTGTCATTGTTTTGTAATTATGCCGCTAAATTACTAACCGGTCCTCAAACAATGGCGACTGGAACTGACTGGTTCATGTTGGCGTTCGAGCTTATAAACAAGACAAAAGACGCCAGAGTGACTTGGAATGGAAGATTTCCATACTTGTCTGGCCACTGAGAGCCATGGAAGAGGGTATAGGCTATGTCTTATGGCGTACCTAGACATGAATCTAGCTTAAAGGGGAGCTACCGGTTTTTACAACCTGGACCTTATTTCTAGCATAAAATACCATCGTTTACTCACCAATATCACTTTTGTTTAATTTGCACTCGTTCAGGAGATAATTAGATCAGCGTATATCCATTTAGCGAGAGTGATCAGGGCACCGAGACGCAGCTTCTAAATAACACATTATCTGCCACAAAACTCGTTCATTTCAACAATATTACCTGTAATTTGCTACTGCTAGTTTTTTGCAACATGGCTGAATATTTTTCCGATTCTGAGGTTGTGGACGAATTATCCAGGTCAGAAGACATCATCAGGTGTCTGTAGGTCAATCTACAGACCCCTGATGATGATAACACGTAACTCCGGACTCAATGGGGAATAGCAGTAGCGTATCATAAGAAAATATTGCCGAAATTAACGAGTTTCGCGGCAGATAATGCGTCATTTAGAGGCTGTGTTTCGGTGCCCCAGTCACTCCCACTATATGGATATACGCAGATCTAATTATCTCCTGAACGAATGCAAATGAAACAAAAGTGATATTGGTGAGTAAACGATGGTATTTTATGCTAGAAATAAGGTCCAGGTTGTAAAAAACAGTAGTTCCCCTTTAAGTGTAGTTTGGCAAGGGAGAAAGGAAGTATCGCAAAAAGAGCAATTACAGCTGACCCTCATGGAAGTTCTCCTTTTAAAGGCTATCATAGGCTAATCCGTCCAGTTTTTAATTTACGAAAAACAAGATTAAAAAAAGTGCTTAACGTGGCTTTATTGCAAAATCTGAGAATCACCACGACCAATAAAGTGGACCGTGACGTGACAAGGTAGTGGATTAAAGACGTTCTACCAACAACCTTAGATGAAACCTTTTGTCATGTAGTGCCCCTACAAAATGTACTATGATCACATTTGTTTCAGCTCCTTTTTTACTAGATTCCTTCATGTTTTCCCTTTTACTAGAGATTTCAGCTGTTGCCCCCCCCCCCAACCACCCAAAGGTGAAATTACCCCGTTTTTGTATGAGGCACAGTCAACCTTTCAATGCAGCCCGTGAACGCCTGTGGGCCTATAAATGTGCTCTGAGAGGGAAGGAGAAAGTTAAGCTGTCCTATTGAATTGATTGAACATTCATGAAACTAAAGTGTGCCCTCCCTCCCTCCCTCCTTCTCACATGTGGAAATGACTTCCAGACATCTCCAACGTCCCGTATGGAACACAGCCGTGAGGATCCCTACCTTACAGTCAGTCGCTGAGCTGTTGCCCTGCAGGCACAATTCAATTGTTAAATCTCTTATGAATAGAACAGGAGAGTTCGTTTTACCGCTTACAACCTTACACGTGCATACTTTGACTCCATTGGTATAATTGCGCAATTATTTCACGAGGTATCTTAGTTTGTCATCGTGTTCTGCTTAGCCGCTCACAAACGGGGGCTAAAAGGGGGATTTCACAGTAAAGAATACACACATCATTACTCATTCTAGAAAAGGTAATAGTCCTGGTTATAATTGTCTTTTTCGTTTCTTATACGTTTCTCATACTGCATCAAATCGCCAATATTTGGTAATCCTTTAGGAATGTTACAGTCGTGCACTCTATCGACCAGACTCGACTTTTATGTGGCTCTTTTTATTGCACTTTCATTATTTAATCAGAATACGTTATTACTTTTGCCTGAACATACACTTAAACAGAATGAATTCCAACGGGCTCTCGTTTCATGTCAGTGTCTGTGTATTGTCAGCTTCAAAGATGGCAATATTGAAAGCAATTTTCAGTGTATTTTAGGGGACAGTCAAACCATTTCTAAAAAGGAGAACTAATCAAAATGCATGAGGTATGATCAATAAAAGTGAAATAAGTTGCATGATACGACTAGAATGATGAATTACACCAGTTTTGCTCAATTTTTTCTCTCTGTGTGTGTCGTTAAATGAGCATATGCAGTGCGTGTGTGTGTGTGTGTGTGTCATCACTGCGTATTATATCACCACGGAGCCCTGTGCAGCATGCAGTCCACCAGCAGACCGCATCATGTCCCTCCATTAAACCATGCGACATGTTCCACCCAAAGGTTGAAGTCACAACCACAAAACAAGCAACATCTCAGACAGCTGTGAGACCTAATCATTATTTGGCAGTGGTAGCGAAACCATGTCAGAGTGAAGCCCCCAACATCCTGCTTCCTAGTCACATTTAAATCATCCGCAATTAGTTTTGTTTTAATAACACTCACAATTAAAGGTCCTCCTGTTTGCATAATTCATGACGCAGCAGCGCTGATGTCAGAAATCAAATGCAACAAATTAGAAATAACAAGTTTGAGACAGTGTGATTCAATTAAGATCCGGGGAAACATTGGGCCATGCATAATTGAGGGGCCAGCAAGGCAAGACTCATGTCAGGCCTGTCAGCCCTGCTGCAGCTATTGGATTTGGCCTGTCACACACACTCAAATCAACCCTGTAAAAATTACAGGTTACATTGATTTCTTGTTTTTATTTGTGAGTGCCTGTGAGTGTGCGTGCATGCTCCAGAGTGGGACGAGGGATATGTGTGTGTGTGCACATCCTCTGATTCTCTGCATGTGTATAGCAAACAGTTACATATGCACATAAGTGTGCTCACATGTGTATTTTCGAAATGCACGTCAGGTGTGGGAGACCGTCCAGTGGTGAAAGCCGAAGCCACATCTGGAGCTCCAAGTTAGCAGCTCGGATCCTTGTGATCCTAGTTGCGTGGAGCTCAGTCGAGATGTGGTTGGACACACACGGATTGCAAACCACATGATCACTCCCAATTATAACTGTTAGGGTTATAATAAAATCACCACTACTAGCACTTTTATTCAGCTCTGCCGGCTCTGCAGCGACTTAAAGAATGTGCACTTGTGGGCCCATTCGTGCATGCATCTGTGCACCTTAGTGAGTATGCAGGCATCGAATGCACCACATTACACATTAGCTGCAACAACAAACAAATCCGCGGTGGCTCGCTAAGGAGGCTGATAAAACCCAGCACAGAACAGATATGGTGGTTTATGTTTGTCATAAAGTACATTCAAGAGAAATCGATAAAATACCAATAAATTAGTTGTATTTGTTTTTATTGTAGCAAACGTTGTGTGACTTGATTTCATTAATATTTTTTTTTAGATCTGCTTGCAGTTAAACAAAAACAAACTAACATCAAGACGCATTTAAATAAAATCCCAGCGGATCTGCAGAGATTTTGGTTTTGGCCAGATGCTATCCTCCGCACGCAGAAAAAGTGTCTGGAATTAAATGCGCTCTCTGTTATGAAACACTTAAAGGGTTTTAATTATTGCACAATTTTCAGAGACAGTTGAAAGCAGAGGAAACAGGAAAAAAAAAACAAAAAAACTTCTTTATGAGTTTAAAAACACCCCCTAATGCTTATTTAATTAAACAATCGTAACCACATCTCATAAAGTGCTCAGAGTTAATAAGATTCCCTATGCAAACCCACTTTAATGCAGACGGCATTCTGGTGATGGTGTTTGGCAAACTCCGGCGCAATTGGAGCAGATTATGCTAAATGGTCACATTTTAAAAGTGTCGCTGATGTCATTTTAAGATTTCAATATCTTAAAAGGGAAGGAATTAAAACCGCATAAACATGTCTACTAAAATACTTCCTGCATGAAGTAGTTTCAGATTTGCATCTTGCTGAATGGCTGCTGGTGTAGGAAGGAAACATGTGTTAGTAAACTACCAGATGCAGCCACACGTTGCCTTCAGACTCGGTAATTTCTGACTGAATAATCGCTAATGACTGAGGACCAATAGCTCCCCGAAGCATCATCTCAATCTCTCCTGTGACTGGCTAATTGCAGCCAGACACACTAACCTCCCCGTGGCCTGTGTCCTGGCTGTAACCCTGGCACTTCTCTTTCTCAGATTCAGCCTCTCACTCTTCTTTTCTCTTTGCTGTTTTTATCGGCCTTTTCTAAATTAGCCCACTCCTTCCCTCCCCTCTCTCTCTCTCTCTCTCTCGCTCTCCTCCGACTCCGACTCAGCTACGGCAACATGTGGGAAACTTTTTCAGGCTGATTGCTCCAATCTGATTAAGGGCAAGCTATGTAGCTGCCATTTATCGCTGCTGTTGTGAACCAGCGAGCAGCTGTGACGCTAAGGCCTACTCTCACCCTTTCCCTTTCTCTCGCTGCCTGTTCTCAACCCAAACGTATCCATTAGGTCCTGTTGCGATGCCGCAGATTGTTGCCAAGCCCGCGCCATGAATCAAAACCCCTGGCAGACAGACAGATCCCTCTATAATTGCGTGGTTCAAAACAATGCCATGCCCACTTAAAGCTAGAGCATTTTGTGCTCAGTTAATTTAGCGACTAAGGGAAACAAGAGGGTGGTGGTGGCGGGGGGGATGCTAAAAAAGGAAAAAAATAAAACTTTAGAGCGTAAGGCAATTTTACATCGCATTAATGCCGTTGGTCTGGGTTCAACAAAAGGGGGACTTGGCCTGAGGAGTTGCGCGGAGAGGGTTATTAGAGCATTTAGCCATCTCCAGACACAGGAGAGAAATGAGCCTTGTGGCTTTTGTGTTATCTAATCTCGTTTGCATTTCCTTTCTACATCATGAAAGAGAAATGTAATAGGGCCCTGATTGAGTTTGTTTGGTGAAATTCTCATTTAGAGCCGCCGCGGTTATGCACCCCGCTCGGATAATTCTCCCCTGGCCGTGTTTTTGTGTTTACTACCGCATATAGTTGAGATGAGATGATGGAAAAAAAAAAAAACTAAAAAAACAAAACCAGCAGCCTTAAAACAGCTACATGTAAGGCAAAAATGAAGGTGAATTTATGCAACATCACCACTTCTTCCCCTGACATCTGAGCGGCTCGGGTTCACACCGCAGAGTGATTGACTAGCGGAAGGAAAGCGCAGGCCGGATGACAAAAGAGACGGGAAATGGACGTGGAGTGGATCTGACATGATGAGTGCCAATGCCCCCATTGATCAGCACCATTGACATCCCTCCCAGAACCCTGCAAGGTGGGTTTGGAGTAGGCTGGCAGCTGAAGGTTACAGCTCGCTGTCACAGCACTGTCCAATCACATTACACATCATAACGTCTCGGAATCCGCTTCCCTTCCGCACATGATGGACAGATGACAATCATCTCCGCTTTATTGTTTCTCTCTGTCTCCTCATCTCCAGGTTACACGTGTGCCGAAGATTTTGTTCCCATTTATATCTTAAAAAAGTGTCAAACTATATTGTTGGTAAAAAGTGTCAAGCTATAATATCTCCAGTATCAAAACTTTCGCTAACTTAATGAAGATTAATGATTGTAGTTTGTTTTTCCACCGTTGCCAATTTTCACTTTTTGGCCCTGGAATTGCACAGAGCGGCTGATTTATAGCTTGAAGCCGGTCAGGGAAGGTGTTTGTGCCGGTAGCCAATGAGCTCTTTGTGTTTATGATGAGGGTAGAGGATGGAAAGGTGATTTAGGTAGACAGCGGGTCTGCTTCTTCTCAGCCCAAACCTCCAGTAGACAGGCCATTAACAGAGGTGACAGGGAAAAGCAGTGGCAATCGCTTTGATTCTGATTTACACCACTGCTGAAAAACCCAAACAAATTAGAGGAACAAAATAATACACAGCGAGAAATAAATCACATTAATGATTAGGCTTTGAACGACAGTCAGACATGAAAGCGAGCGGCGGCGAGGGCATCTGGAGGAGAAGATGGCAGATTATGAGATGATATTAGGAGCTGTCTTCAGAGAAAGGCTGAGAACAATCAGGCACCAGCAGTAACGAGGAGCAGGTCTTTGTTCTTCTCTCCACTCAGTAACTAACATGTTGTTATTCAAGTCAACAGCCACTAGAACCTCGTTAGTAGGCCAAGCAGCTTACTGCTCATTAGCTGACAAAAGGGTGAAACTCATTGACAAGAAATGCAGCTTGTGCAGCTTTTTTTTTTTTTTTTTTTTTTTCAGTCTACAGAGAACAAGAAATGTTGGAATTTGAAAATGACACATATAAAGGAGCACATAACATACAGCTTGGGCTATAATTTGAGAATATTTTATACCACGAGTTATGCTTTTGATAAGACATAGTGTTTTTTTATATATATAGGTCATATAGTAAAACTTTACATTTGCTTTCCATCAGTGAATACAATACGCACTAAGTACTACTATTACTACTACTGCTAGGTTTTGAACCTGTATAAGTGCAATTTTTAAAAAAAAATCTGTATGCTTTTAGATCCATGTTAACATTTTATACATACACAAATCAGCCACAACATTAAAACCACTGACAGGAGAAGTAAATAACATTGACCATCTTGTGACTATTCAGTGTTCTGCTAGAACACTTTTGGACCTGGCATTCATTGGTGTGGATGTTAATTAGACATATAGCACCCACCTAGACCAGACCAGACACCCCCACCCCATAGCAATGACACTCCTTGATGGCAGCAGCCATCCCCAGCAAGATGCATCCTGACACAGACACACACACAAAAACGGTTTAGGAACAACTCAAAAAGAAGAACAGCACAAGGTGTTGACCTGGCCTCCAAATTCACTAGATCCCAAACTGATCAAGTATCTGTGGGATGATCCACAGATGAGGCCCCTCCCCTCAACCCATAGGACCAAAAGGCCCCCACTAACAACATTCTGTTGCCAGACACCACAGGACACCCTCAGAAGGACCATGTCCATTCTCTGATGAGTCACAACTGTTTTCTGCAGGCGCAATATTAGGCAGGTGTTCATAATCTTATGCCTGATTGGTGTAGTTTGTATAGTTTATGTTTATCTATGTATCAGCTGATTTATTTTTGGTCACATGAGTGCAGAGGAAACATGATTAGAATATCATACTCGGACTGTAAATTGATATGAAGGGCTTGTTAGCAAACAGTTGTCTACTTACTTATTCAGCAGTATGGACATTAAGGTTGCTTGTGTCCCGCTGGTGAAACTAAGTCCAATGCTCTTTTTTTTTTTTTCTTGTCTCAATCAAGTCCGGTTGGAAATATATGTCACATAAGCAACGAAATGGACGCTAACTTTGTCTGTCTGCCATTTCTTTGAGTTGCAGTACCTTTTGTTCCTCATGCCAGATGCCTGCTTCAGATGAAAGCAATGCTACGAGAGCAGTGACAGTGAACCGAATCTGTAAGATCAGAAAAACCAAAACAACCTGCTGAAAGAAGCTATAAGGCTCTGAAAAGAGGTGGCGGCACATTTAAGTGATAATTTTCTGTATGTTCTTTAATATACAGTATGTGACCTCTTATCCGATTTCTTGTCATTACACACAGATACTGATCACGGTTATGGATGTGACGGTGACCATAACCAACACATATGCATGAAAAGAAAAAAAAAGTGCATTTGTATCAGCACCAATGTTCCAGTCAGAAATGTTAGAGACGCTTCAATCAGGTTACAGCTGAGCTACTCCGATCAAACTGCAGACCTCCTGCACCACCTTGACCCGCTGATAGACTTGGTGCTGCTGCTGCTGTAAATGCTGTGTGCAGCTAAACGGACTGGTCCAAGCTGAGCAGTCCACTGCACTGTGGTCCCACTGTGAATTCCAGATGACAGCACTAATGGACGATCTTGTGATGCAATCATCTCGATCCCTGCTGCCTTGTTCAGCACATGGGCTGTAATTCCACTTCAGACCTCTGAGACTGAGAGCTCCTGAATGCAGACATGCAAAACTCATTACCCATGTTAAATATACATATATCCCTGCTGGAGATATGCAGTGCCTACATAATTTCAATTGATCTATGGAAAAGAGGGCCCCAAATACTTTCCTACAATTACATTTGACAGATAGTGTAGAAGCCTAAGATTATGTTCATTGTTTGTTTTTATCAATCTGAGCTCTAATGACCATGTATACAGAATTGACCACAATATCATAGAATGACACAGTAGCTCAAAACCACTAACAAGGCCCCGGCATGCGCCTTATAATGTATTATTATTTATGACTACGATCCTCAAAGAGTCTTTTGGAATGATATTTCCAAACCACTTGCTGTAATTTTAGGTCTGAGCGTGGAGTTGGGCTTATATGTTTACAGGGTAGATTTGTCTGCTTTTTACTTTTCAATTATGGTTTATGGTTATCAAACAGTATATGCAACAGTCCACCACAACATTATGACCACTGACAGGAGAAGTGACTAACACTGACCATCTTGTGATAATTCAATGTTCTGCTGGGAAACTTTTGGACCTGGTATTCATGTGGATGTTACTTAGACATGTACCACCCACCTAGACCAGATCAGGCACCCCCACCCTATAGCAATGACACTCCTTGATGGCAGCAGCCATCCCCAGCAGAATGCAGACACACAAAATCGGTTTAGGAACAACTCAAAAAAACATGAAGAACAGCACAAGGTGTTGACCTGGCCTCCAAATTCACTAGATCCCAAACTGATCAAGTGTCTGGTGAATGATCCACAGAGGACCCTCCCCTAAAAACCCAAAGGCCCTCCCCACTAACAACATTCTGTTGCCAGACACCACAGGACACCCTCAGAAGGCCCATGTCCATTCTCTGATGAGTCACAACTGTTTTGGAGGCAGAAGGGAGACCTACACAATATTAGTCATAATGTTACGCCTGATCGGTGTACAGTACTTTCAAATTTATATTAGTTGAATCTTCTCTAGATACACTGACACCGGCTACACGCCAGTGATGCCACCAGCTGACAGTTTCGGTATCCATTCAGCTGTGTTTCAGAGAGACAGAGACTATTTTCAGGATCGATTTCCGCTGGTGTAACGTTTTCCACTTTTAAACATCGCTGCCCACTGACAGACGTTCCTTTTCATCAGGTGGCACTGTTTCAAAACTGGTCTGCAACACGCAGAGACCAATCCTCAGAGGCAGCTGTCACTTAGGCAAATACCTCTGTGCTGGAAAAGTAGAGATAGCCCTTTGGCCCTTTCAGATAAATGCGCCCGGAGGCATCGGTGTAGTGAAACTGTCAAAGGCGATACAACAGTCACTAAATTAACTTGAATAAATTCAGCATATATCATGTTTTTTCTGAGATTTGCCAAGCTGATGAATTATGTCAATGTAAAAGGAGTTTAGCTTTTGAGTTTGTACTGCCTTTTTTTTATTTATATATCATCATTATCACTGGCATTCGTGCACCATGCCATATGTCTGTATTGAATGACTTAGATATGATATTAAATACAGTTAATAAAGAAAAATATATATTGTTTTCAACCAGTTTGGTTCAGTTAAATGCTAAGAAAATAGGTTGTGTCTTGCTTTTGGTAAAAAATTAAAAAAGATCTAGGGGAACAAAAGCGGACATGGACATTGTTTACAGCCATGTTTCCATCACAAAAAAATTGTGCCGACAATAAAAGGTGAGGTGGTTTTTGCCATTTTCAAAACACATTTGCTGAATGGGAAGTCGAAACTCGACATAAGTTTTGATTTAGTGCACATTTAACTCACACAACCAGAATTCAGCTTGTAAGAAGAAGATCCTCTCCTATGTATTAGAAAGAGTCCCTACGTCCTCATCTGTGGACACCACGAAATCCGGCCAACATTAGCTAAAACGCAACAATTTCAGTTGAATAAAATCTCAATCCCTTACTCCATTTTTTTCTCTCTGGGTTTGTTTCTTCTTCAAGGGCAAGTATAATCCCCAAACCACACCTGAACCACCCAACACGGCTTATATATCTGCGCAGATAGCGTAACAAGTGTTTGTACTTCCACCTTTGACTGACCTCCTTGTAAGTCGTACCGCTCAAGCATCCAGTCTACCAGTAGCTTGGCTACAGCAGTGCCTGCCCTCTCTGGGGAGCTGGGTAACAGAATCCCAGGCTTTATACAGATATCCACACAAAGGACAGGCTGGCGCTGGCAGGTGGCCCCGGCATAGATAAGTGTGTTTGCTGTTATGGGGAAAAGAGGCGGGGGTGTGAATGAAGGAAAGACTGCTCACTTACAGGCCTGTTCCTCTTCTGAGGGATGATGCCTCCCGTGGGCGTAACACACAAGGAGGTGGGACTCCGAGTGAAGCAGTGTACTGTAGACATGCTGATCTGTTTATGTCTGTGTTAATGCATAAGCAACCCCCCTCCAACTCCAAGCCCCAGTCCTCCACACACACACACACACACACACATTTACGCACACACACTAGCAGAGTCAGCAGCTGTAAACTCTCTCCTCTTTTATTCTTTTTGAGGATGTCCAGGTTAAAGCTTTAAAAGCCCTCACTATAGCTGTAGCATAACTGAATTTTTTTGCAAAGCCCTCATCCTTTAGTCACAGTTGCCACACTTGTCAAGGTATTGCTGCATAGTGGCACTGTTTCTGCACAGTATGCATTAATAGAAGTTCATATTTGTTAACAGTGGCACATTTCTTTTATTTATTTTTTATTTAAGGTGTGAAGCTGACAAAAACGGCTGGCGTCTTTCTTTTTTTTTGTTGGCAACAGCTGCTGACAGGTTCTGCCGTAGCCAGCTAACACATTAGTGTCAATCTGATAACTCAAAATTACTTAAAGTCTCATTTAAGTGTGATGATGTAAAAAATCAAAACTAAGATAAAGATGACAGGATGTATTTAATGACTAGCCTGTATCATATCATTCATCAAATTCACTCACTACATAACAGGTTAGTTAGTTGATCAATAGACATGGTTATTTCATTATTATTCAAAAATAGAATAAACCTAGTTAGCACTACACTATGTACAACAATCCAGATAATTATTTAATGTAATTAATAGGGCCGGGACTTTAACGCGTTAATTAAGATTAATTAATTACACAAAAATAACGCGTTAATTTTTTTAAACGCATTTTAATCACACTTATTTTTGCACCGCGGAACGTTTCTCACTGGATGAGTTTCGGCGGACCGATTATACTGGAGCACCAACTAGCGTTCATTACCAGTGTCCTCAACAAGCAGCGGGTGCTGCCGTGAGCCCCTCTCCCGTCCCAAAGCACTCACAGGCGGTCAGTCTCACAGTAGCCCCGCGCAGCAGCGGTCAGAGCAGAGAGGGAGAACCACGCCACCGCGTCCAGACTGCAAACGAATGACGCATGCGCAAAGCTGCCGCTGATCGCGCCCTGGTTTACAGAGCGGGATGTAAATGTTTCTTCACTGTCACACTAAAATAAATAATAAAATAATAATCCATTTAGATTGTTAATTTTGTCAAGTAAAAACCGTTTGTACAAAAAATGTTAAAAATATTCTAGTTATGGCAAAAAATGCTCATGTTCTTCTGTGCCTGTGACTTGTAGGCTAGAAACTAAACCAAACTTAAGAAAACTAAAAAAAAAAAAAAAAAAAAAAACGTAAGTTACTGTGCCAGAGTGTCTCTTTAGAGTCATTTTGCCAATACCAAGCCCGGATAAAGGAGGTGCGTTAATAATACAGCGTCCATCACAATTACATCCAAAAGGTAAATTATGCAAATTAGCCGATGACGTCATTTAGCGACTTCTAGCGACTTTTAGGACAGCCAATAGCTACTTTCCTTTCCTGAGGAGTTGGCAACACTGTTCATTACTTCAGACAACAACAAACCACAGTGAACATGAAAGAAGAAGCTGATGAGACCGCTTTGGTTGGCCCCGTGGATGGGAAATTTAGTCATTATTCAATGGTATACTAAAAATCCACAAGAAAAAAATTACTTCTCACTGTTCTCAGGTCAAATATTTATATGCGATTAAAATGCGATTAATTTCGATTAATTAATTACAAAGCCTCTAATTAATTAGATTAATTTTTTTAATCGAGTCCCGGCCCTAGTAATTAATTGTCATTTGGACTGATGTTTGAACTGGAAGATTGTGATTCAAGTCCAAATCCTTGCACTGGGGCCTGAAATAGTTCTTAAAGACAGACACCCTTGGATCCCATTCATTGTTCTTAGAGACGGTGACATATATGACTGGTAGTTGGAGCCTTTCTACAGCTTGAACAGATGTGAAAATCCTTCCTCTGTTTCTTGTTTGTTCAAAGGACGAGCGTCTTCACAATAAGTCAAAGGCACGATCTTGGAATAGAAAAGTTACATGGAAAAAACTACTTTAAATACGACTGCCAAGGTGCCGACGGTTAAATGTTAGCCAAGTCCATGATCAAATTCGTCTTTGTGAACTAAGTCGCATGGCGGGATTTTTTTCCTGAATCATCACTGTCACCGAACAAATCAACAGTTTTTGGAGGTTTAGCTCCTTCAGAGGTGATTAATTAATGATTTAGTGATATTCATGGAGCCTAAACTCAGTTAGGTGTGCTGGTGTCATTTGCACTCGTTCAGGAAATAATTAGATTAGCGTATATCCATATAGTGGGAGTGACTGGGGCACCGAGACGCAGCCTCAAAATAACGAATTATCTCCTGCGAAACTCGTTCATTTTGCCAATATTCTGTTACGATACGCTAGTGCTATTCCCCGTTGAGTCTGCTTCTGCTAGTTTTTTGCAACATGGCTGAATATTTTTCCAATTCTGAGGTTGTGGACGAACCACAGCATTAGCAAATTACAGGTAAACAAGCCGACCGTCATGGGTGCGCGTGGTGCTCAGAGATGACATCATCTGGGGTCTGTAGGTCAATCTACAGATCCCAGATGATGATAACAGGTAACTCCGGACTCAACGGGGAATAGCACTAGCGTATCATAACAAAATATTGGCGAAATGAACGATTTTCTCGGCAGATAATGCGTTATTTAGAGGCTGCGTCTCGGTGCCCCAGTCACTCCCACTATATGGATATACGCTGATGTAATTATCTGCTGAACGAGCGCAATTGACACAAAAGTTATATGGGTAAACGATCCTATTTTATGCCAGAAACAAAGCAGAAAATAATAAACAATGAATTGTCATTTAATCTGAAAGACATGTTCTAGATACTGAGTGTGGACAAAAAGTCACCAAACCAGCTGTCTTTCTTTTTATTTTTTTCTACTTTGCATATCAACCATTGAATTTAGCCTTGTATGTCACTGTATCCCTCTCAGCCTATTTTTCAATCATTCCACCCGTCTGACTATTTAAACACACTCATCTCTCACTCCTCCACGTCCTGACAGCAGAATTTGCCTTTTTTTTCACCCTCTGAGGTGACTTGCAAGATACACAAATAACACAGAGGTGCATTTATGGTATTTGTATAATCCATGAAGTGAAAATTACAGACTATTTAGATGAAAGGCAATTAGACAATTACAGCTAATGAGGCCAATCCTTTTCTTTCACCCCAAAGAGTCCGCAGACTAATTATCAAATTAAAGAAGGCTTCTTTTCTCCCTCTGACCCTGCGCTGTCGTAAAAGGGGAGGGCGCCTTGGGAAAGGCAAACATTGGTCTGCTCTGTGGAGGCCGAGGCTGGAGAACAGGCAGGCAGCATTTAGAAAGTGATGGGTGTATTAATCACTCCTTAAGTTAAGACAGCTTTACGGTCTGCAGGGCAGGCGGACACACACACACACACACACAAATGTCAGAGCATACACAGACACCGTGCTGCTCGGTCCGTTATATATCATATTGGACCGTACCAAGAGGGCCACCAGCCAAACAGGAAGTGGACTCATATGACTTGCAGACTCTGCTGGTGAAACGTCCCACTCTCGGGAGCTCAAAGAAATCCACCTGACACACACCAGTGCTTTCTACTGTTTGTTTATCTGTGCGTTTATCTTCACTTCAGACAGAGCAGTGGAAACCGACTGTGGCAGTTTCTTTAAATCAGACTCAATTTGCTCTCCTCTGCAAGCATCTGTTGGACGATTACTCTAACTAATCAAACAGCGTCTGTTTTCTCTCTTAGTGCTCGGAAAGCTGATCGGGCTCAACGGGATACCAGAGAAAATGTTTCCCACTGTCCCCCATAACATGTCTGTTGCCAAGTGGTCCGGCTCCTTGTGGTACAGAAGGTTTAGCTCCGAAACAGCTCTCCAGAAATTTTCACGGTCTGTTAATATCATCCCTCAATTAACTCTAACTTAACTCAGACCATACATTACCCTCTCTCTCCCCCGTCTCTCTTGCTCCTTTGCTGGCTTGAACTACAGCTGCACCTACTGGCAAATGAGAGGCACATTTTTAGTGCGCCTCCATCTCTTTGTTATTAGCCTTAAATATTCAGCCCAAAATAACTCTGCCATGAACATGTAAGTGTAAAAGTAATACTTTAGTATTAGTAATAGTAGTAATAGTATTTTGCAAGTAATTTTCCTTTGAGCATATTGAAGCAACTATACAACTCTAAATAAAAACAGGACCTTCCTGACACGGAAAGCTTTAAGTGTCACACAGCTATCACGTTTCTCCCCACGCAGCTAACAAGCATCAACTTAACTGCTGCCTTTCCTTTATTTTCCCACTCTGCTTTGCATTCTCCATCAAACGTTAAGTCTTCCTCTGCCACCCATTTTACACTTTCAAGCAGCGTGAAGGTCAGAGGTCAAAGGTCGAAGAGAAGTTCTTTCACACTCACATGCCTGCCCTTTCTTCACGGAGCGGCACTACAGGTGCAGGGTGTCTCTGAGACAACTTAACGGCCTCTTGCCTCCAAGGAGAGACCTCTGCGAGAAAAAAAAATAAAATACGGTCCTAATTGTTCCCTGCTCAGTACCAGTAACTGGCCAAAAACACTCCTTGTTATTGCATCTCTGCACAGTATTTTTCCCGTCATAGCAGCAGACAAAGGGGTTGGTGCGAGTTCACAGTCCCTCCTCTATGACAGTAACTCCTCCTGTCACCTGCTTTCATATGGCGGGAGTGTCGGGGTATGGTGAGAGACTCCTGCTGACACTCTTGACACGGCTGGACTTAATGAGGACTGATAGGAGCCTGTCAGCGGAGTGACACATTAAGCGGCTTTGTCACAGATCAGCCGTTGAGTTTTATGCAAAACCAGGCCTTGTATTTACTTGTGGGGATGACCTTCCGAAGTTCACTGGAAGTCTTGCAGATGCAATGCTAGGTCAAGTTTCCTTTTTCAACTTTGGGATGCAGGGATTGTTGAGTTTAACACACACCAAACACACACACACACACTCACACACTTCACCCCAGGAAGTTCAACTGCAGGATAGAGCCTCTGATTTTTAAGTACGAAGTAGTCGTTAAAGTTTAGACTCAGAAAGTCAACACTGCTTTACGCACGCCTCTCGTGAATACAAATACACGGAAATACTGAATGTGAAGTAGGTTTGTTAAGGTAAACAGAGAATTGATTTGGTTTTCGTGAGTAAAAGCTCCGGGTAAAAGCTCTGTGGCCTTGTTGAAGAGCTGCAGGGATATTGCCTCAGTGGATTTTACATATATTTTGTGTATTTACTCAGAAAAAATAAGCAAATGTATCACATATTCAGCCACTCTCTCTGTCAAGGGATACAACAAATAATGTAATGTGTGTCTCTGAAACATAATAATTTGACACAGCAACTTCTATTATTATTTTTTTTTTATTAAAGCTCAAATTAAGCTGAATTACTGTATTTATGTGTGTATTTCCAGGCACAATGCAACCGGGGAACACATCTAATAAATAAATCTCCAAATAAATTTGCAAATTTGTCAGATGCCAATGACTTCCATCCATGACATGTTTAGAACATTTGCACACATATTCATCAAAATGCACTTTTTAAACTCCCCCGGTTTCTCCATTTAAAGTGGAAACGAGGGGGCTTCCATGCTGCAACGCTCTAAAATAGTCATATGTTCCCATCAAGACTAACACAGAGTCATTCGCTCATTTGTCTGAATTGTGAGGAGAATTTGTGTGAATGTGCTTTTATTCCTCCCCAGTGGTCCATAAATAACAAATAGCTCTTTGTGGCCCACAAACATATATTTGGGTTCTTCTTTTGTTTATCCCACTATAGACACTTAAATCTTGATTCATAGAGAGACAAATCTTGCTTCCAGACTTTGTCATGTAGTTAACTTAAATATGTACATATATTGCAGTAAATTGCCTTTTGCTCAAAGCTGCTGTCATACAAGTTTCAGTCCCGAGATATATTTCACATGGGCTGTCCCACAGAAAATTGTATAAAATGTAAAAAAAATTATTCTTTTGTCTTTGCTTCGAATTGTGATACACTGGATCTAAAGCGCTGTGCCAACAACAAGACAGTATGAGAAGACAAGAAGTGACTCGAAGCCAAATTCAGCAGGATATTCTGCGTTTTTTTTTTTCTTCTTCTGCTCAATAAAAAATGCAAAATGAAAGTGTCCTTTGATTTATAAATGAGTCATTACAGCAGCTTTAACTAATACTCAGTCGCCTTCCTCTTATATGATGCAGCGTTTGCAGATGTGCGTGTTAATTGATTTTAGCTGGTCCCTCCCTGCGGTTTGGTTGAAGTGCCTTCCTTGTGCCATAAATCAGCTCGCAGGAAATTAACTTGGTAACATTTCTGCACAGCCGTTAACAGCATATTGTAATGCTATAAATATTTAGTTGTGAATTACACATTAAAGTAATGAGAATGAACAACAAGAAAAAAATAATGACCTGGCTTAATATTCTGCTTGACTTGCACTTTTAGATGACAAAACCAATAGTATCCGATCCTAGCTGTTTTAACAATAACTCAGGCCTGTGTTTATTTTAAAGAAGACACGGCGGTCTTCGGGATTTTTTATTTTTTTTTTCACCTCTAACAGAGACGTTGGGATCTATCACCATCCTGAGTGTGCATGTGTGTCTGTGTGCCTGAGATTTAAAAGCAGAAAACTATTCCAGTTTAGCAGCAGGAGTGGGAAAACAATTGTTCCTGACTGATTTCCCTCTAACCCCATAATGAAGCCCATGTGTAGGGCTGGCCTTTCAACAAGCTGCAAATCTGTGCGCGGCCCACTCTCCACTTGATTAAAGCAACAGCCACTCACCTGCTCCTCATTAGCCTGGACCAGGAACAGACCCGGCTAAATAAGTTAGCACCTGTACGTTCCAATTCTGCATGCCTTCTACATGTATGTAATATTTGTGTGTATTAAGTTGACAGCCTTATAAATGATGGGATGGGTTTAGCCGCGGCCCATGTTGCTGCCGCGTATTGTGGGAGTGAGATGAAGAGAGATGGATGTGTGGAAGCGAAAGGGGGCTACATGTGGAGAAATAGCAGGGACATGTTCTGTGTTTTGGGTCCGCTGAGATAGATGAGGGACCGGGCTTGGAAACACTCATTAGCCATAATCAGGGTCCCTAAAGGAGAGCAGATGGTGGCAGGGACGAAAGAAAATAAGAATTTGTTCACTGCAGATTTATATGTGCACGCATGGGCGCACGCAGAATGGCCCAAAGATAAAGAATATAGTCATCAACAATAGTATCAAGACCATTCAAAAGTGTGTGTGTGTGTGTGTGCTTGTGTGGGTAAACAAAACACAGTCCATATCCAGTGTGGATATATGTCGTGCTAAATGTGCTCAGACATGTTGGTCATTACAGAACAACCCTAAAGGGCATTGTGTGGGATGGGATCATCAGAGCGCTGTTGTGTTTCTGTCTGGTTCCTGCAAACCAGTGACTCCTCTGACCTCTGCCTGCTCTGAATGGAAGCATATTAACACTCCAGGCTCTCAGCAACATTTAACCAATTTGGTAAATTATCTGTGAGGCCACTTTTATACGACTTTCTTATTATTCAGAAGGAGGGGGAGCACACACACACAGAGAGAGAGAGAGAGAGAGAGAGAGAGAGAGAGAGAGAGAGAGAGAGAGAGAGAGAGAGAGAGAGAGAGAGAGAGAGAGAAAGACTCGATGAAGGGATATGGGCATGAAGAGTCTGCTCCCATTTACATACATTACCAGGCTTTCCCAGAGTCCCATAGAGGAAGCACCTGTTAGCCTCTCACAATCTTCCCCCTCAGCCGCTCTCTCACGGTTCTTTCATCCCTCCATCACTGTAGCTTCTCAGCCTCGACCCCCTAGAATCACCCCACAAGCAGGTGTTCACTGTCAAACAGCCGATTCCCCTCACAGCCAGTGCAGAGGAAAACCCAAAGAGAGGAGTACTGACCGGGAGGCCAAACCGGGCCCATGCTAAGAAAAGGGAAGCCTTAGAAGCCTTGATGCAGGGGCCCCTCCAGCGGGGTAACGCTGAACCCTGCCTGGTCCAGGTGTTTGATACGATCACTTCTTATTTACCACGTGCGGACATACAGTTGTTCCTTGAGCCTCGACTCAAAACAAATTGCCGGAGTGGAGGGTTTGTAAAAGAGATGTCTGTTCTGTCGGCGGAGGGGTTAAAGTTAATTTGATCGGGCATGTGTACTCTGGGCGAGGAGCGGAGAACATCTGCATTCAGTGGCATGGCCCCATTTGTTGCAATTTTGGGTCTCATTTCCATTTGCAAGAGAGATAACTGCTCGCATATGGAAGCAATAGATAGAAGAGGTCAATGCAATTTCTTTCACCAGGGGAACGAGGGAAGGGAGAAATACCCTTATGGAGTAATCTCAGTTGGCATAGGAAGAAACAAAAAGTCTGGGCTTGGGGGAAAGGAATGAATTCCTTTAAGTGCAGTGATTCCTTGATTCCTTTACCAGCCAACAACTGCCCCACACCCCTTCCAAACCCACTCCAATCACTCTTATTATCGCTGATGGGTTCTGGTGACATGATGTTGTAGAGCCCTGCAACATCATGTCACCAGATCCCCATCCGTGTTCATGCTCTCCCTGGGAATAACATCTCAAACGGGGATCCTGGTAATAAATTATAGAACAACACGGCATACAGTGTCTTATGCATTACAGAAAACTGTGGAAAACCACTTTCAGAATTAAATTACATAAATATTACAGGTTCATTATTTGCCCCTCCCCCTCCAAATGTTTGGAGCAAGCAAAACATAAAAAAACTGCTAGTATATGGATGAAGCTAACTCTTCTTGTCGTTCTTGGCTCTCTATTTCAAACGCAAATATCCCAGTGTCTTGCCCTACCCAGGATCTGGGTTCACCCGACACTACAAGCCCACTATCAGCATGCTGAATTTGGTCATGGACTTTGGTGTTTTCTTGGGGTACAGGTTAAAGGGGCTCGTCAAATGCCGATCAAACACATCAGTCGTTCCCACTGGTCGTTGCCTTGGTACCTGCCCACTTTGCATCTCCAAATTAGCTTTTGCTTATCATCGCTACAAGTTGTTGAGTTAATATTCTTCGCTATGGGACCGGAATTAAAAAAAAATAAGCCATTAGCCCTTGGCTTCAAGAACAACTCACAATAGTCTATGGATCTAATGCCCTGCCAGAAAGATGACACTAGTAGCTGTGCCTTACAACCAAAAATAAATCACATTACTTTGGGTTTACAGTAGTTAAGTTTAGACATGAAGTCAGCTGGCAGTTTGGTTTATAAAGGACTGAAGGTTTACATACCTTACGGAAGTTACGGATTAATTATTCTTGTGCTTCAAAGAATTATCTTGTGTGTTAAAGCTGAATGGCATCCAAGCTGATTTCCTTCTTCACTCTTGGACTGTGTTGTACTATAATATTTCCTTTGGCCATGAGGGTTTTGTCACTTGAACGTAAAGATAAGTACAGCACATTTGTTCACAGTAACCACCTTATGATATATGCCGTCATATGTGATTTGCCGTGGTCACAAACAATTCCCTTTCCAAGAACAGCCTCGTCCTTTGTGGTAGACATCGGAGCTTCCGTTCCCTTTTTTTGAGACGTTAAATTAAAGCATGGTTGTTGTGAGTTTCTTCTGTCATGTTGAGGAGTTTCTACTCCACTCTGCTGGTCAGTCATATTGATTAAAGATGCAAGTTGAATAACATATCAAATGCAGCTGCGGCATCATAAAATCTCTCAGTAAGCATCTGAAGACTTCCAGCTTATTCACTGGAGTCTTGTCCCCCGAAAACCTGCCTAACTAACGGAAAACTGCGGGCGCAGACTCCGGACATCATTATGTTACGGACGATAACTTCACAAACATGTTGCGCAATAATCAAGACGAGGGCAAATCTAATCTCCGCATACTGTCTGCGGATGATTCCAATCTTCCCTTTCATACTAGTAGTCGGTCTAAACTTAATATACTCAACCCATGCAGCTCTGAAAAGCCCCTAATAAGGCAAGTTAAACCCCGAGCTTGCAACTGGCATGAAGTCACCAGAGAGCAATTACGCCTTAGCTTGAAAGTTAGCAAAGGACCAGAGGAATGTCTTTTTTTTTTTCCCCCATAATGCCGGGACTTTGGAGACTAATCTAATTGAGTGTCTTTTTTGTGTGTGATTATTTATGATTAGAAAGTGTTAGCGGAAAATCTGGAGGAGATATCTGGAAATGGGGAGTGTTTGATGCAGATCAGTGACGTGCTTCTCTTCCTGATTAATTATGTCCGGAACGTCTAATGGCTGCCTCTGCTTGGGAGGGTTGCTTTTCTACAAAGACAAAAGCCCCCAAACTTTTTAAGCGTTCTTTGAACTGGAATGTTTTTTGGAGAACTGAGTAGTAGTAATTCCTGGGTGTAAATCCTGAGCTTGCATGTTGGATTCAGACAAAAGGATTTATGTCAACATATTGAAGAAATTGCAAGAAAGATAACAGAAAGTGTATTTCTTTGGCAGCTGCAGAGTTTTCTATCAGTGATCCATTGAATATTATCGTTGGATTCGTTCTTTTCACATCTGCTGGGTGTGCGGTGTTTCTGTACCCCTCCACATGACTCAGCCTCCTGTCTCCTTACCAGTGCCCCCTGAAGCCCTCATTTCCTGTTGGGAGTCGGCGGAATTGGATGAAGGACATGGCTAGGGGCCTCTTGGGGCCTGGATTAGGGCCTGCTAGAGCACAGAGAGCCAGTCTGGACACATCCTCATCCATCAAAAATCAAACTGACTCAGAGACCCATTCAATCCCAGCAGCAGAGAGAGGAATAATGTCCCCGCAGCCAAAGCAGGTGCTTTTTATTTTTCTTCAAGGAACACGAGAGCTGCAGTTGAGGCAAGGGCATGGTTAAGGTAATGGCTTCAGCTGTAAGAACATTTTCACCTAAAAGCGGTGGAACAATGGCAGCCCTCCACCGCGGTTTTTTTTTGGGAGCGTGGGTTAGAATCTCGGGGCAGGACTGTGCCCAAGAGCTGACAGAGAGACGACTGTGTGTGTTGAGAGAGAGCTCATTAAGAGGACCCATGTGTGTTTAAAGATACCAAGGGCTCTCTTTCTTCCAATAACAACTCATTAATGAAGGTTTGTGTGTGTAGGGGAATTAGAGTGGCTGTAGTCATGAATCATGAGACACATCAGTCTTGTATTATTGATCAGATCCCAAAAGACCAGACTGACAGAGGTAAACACAGACGGTACAGCCATATATATATATATATATGGCTTTCTACCAGCTTAGCTACACAGTGGAGTACTTACAAATAAGCTCATTAATGTTGTAGTTTTGCTTATTAAAGCTGGTTTTACATGTTTTTACGAAAATGTCCATCATCTATATTTATATTTAGAGCCAATATACACTACCAATGTCCTTCTTTCAATTCTTTCCGGCTGTCCAACGCACTTGTTGATCTGGTCCTAAGTCTGTTACTTTATATAAAGATGTACAAAGGGTTCAGACCAAGTAAATAGTGTAGTTTTGTATGGAATTATTATTATTATTTTTGTTCAACATCTCAGTTACAGCAGCAGGAGAGTGTATGTGTATGTCGGATCACCTGAAAAATAAACCTTCAAGTTAATATTAATATATAAAAATCGACTATTGGTGAGTTAAGCCATCAAAATGTGAAAACCAAATGCAAAGCAGCAATATTATCAGTCCAATAACCACCTGTATTATCTCTCACGTGACGTCCATTTTTTTGAAATAGGAAAAAAGGTTGAAACCAAATGATCATAGTTATTGTTAACTGTCATTCTGATAATGATTAAATAATATATATATAATAAAAGGAAAGTTCCATGTGTGCATATTTAGATTTAACATAAATAATAAATATTAAAAAAAGGAAATGTTGTGCATATTGACCTCTGACTCCTAACACTGTACACTCTAAAGAAATATATTAATTTATTTTTCCCTTAAAAAGGTTTAAACGCCTAGTAGTATGCATTCTGTGTGTGCACAAACACAATCCTGTCCTGTCACATCTCAACATGAACAGCAGCAACGTATTCTGCATTGTCGAGAGTTAAACGGAGGGTAAATTGAGCAACGCAGAGCAAATGTGAGGGCGGGATATGGAGGGAAAGAGCTGAGAGTAATCAGTTATCACGGCTGTGATTTATGCCCTGTTTTCACGTTAAACATGTTATGTGTACAATGACAACACCCCAGTTTATTGCAAAATACCTGCCTGCTCACAATAAAGAAGTGTTCCATTTTTCCCCCTTCAAACAAGCCGGTCTGCTGCAGGGAAGGAAATGCAATTATGGAACAATAATAACATCTAAATGTAAAAAAGGAGGACAAATGTGAGTTGTTGTGGGGGGAAGGGGGGAGTTAATGGGTGCTCGGCTTGGTATTTCTGTCTGGGAGATGTGGTGCCTGGCGAATTCCAGAGCTGTCCAGCTCATCTCGGAGCTCCCTGTGTGTTATTACCTATCAAAAGGTTCATAGTTTTTTATGAAGTTCTTTACAGAGCACTGGACAAAGAGAAAAAGTGGTTTAACTGCTTGCTAAGTCGAGGCACAGCCCCACAAGATTGCACTACTTCTCCGAGAATGCAAATGGGAAACATGTGTGCTTTGATGGCATCGATTCTTTTTATTATTAGTTTGTTTTGAATTAGTCTTGTGATTGCAGGATCCTGGGAGGCTTTCACTATCCATTAAAATGTTGATTTGACAGAGTACACCACATTTTGGAGTGCTGCCTTTGCATACTTTAAAAGGCTAGGATTGTTAATGATCATGCTGAAGTAATGTGAAACTATTTTGATCGTTATACTTGCTCTTTTTTTTTCCACATAAGTTTCACAGACAGATCAAGGGTCAATCGGCTGCGTGACAGGTCGCAGTAGAAGGGAAAGGGACAAATGAAATGAGTTGGTCTCACAGTTTAAACCCCTGAAAACACTGAAAACTTAGTGTTACATAACAAAGATTAAATAAGTGATAAAAGATGTTTAAAATTAAGATATGGAGTTTAAAACTCAGTTTTATTGAATTTTGTGGGTATGGCCTGATCAGATTTAATAAATAGTGACCAAACAATTCATCAGATTCTGATAAAAATGTTGGTATAGCATGCAAATAAATGCATGATATCACATTTTTTTTTCCACTTGAGCCTGGAATACTGAGAACTAGTGAAAACGACCATAAAACAAAACCAGAAATCTTCAATGTGCAATAGTGAAAACTACTGAAATACTATAAAAGCTTACTGTTAATTTAATCTTGCCATCGAGATCTTAATTTAATGACTTCAGTCAACACGTTTGACGGCAGAGCAGCAAAAGAAGTAACACACACACTTTTATCAGTGTGTTTTTTGTGTGTCCGCTGTCCACTGCAAGCTGGAAACACTGTCTTAAAATTTTCCGCATTTCGTGCACAATTATTGCATTTTGCCGTCGGGCCTCGAGGTCACAGTTTGCAATCTGTCACACACATCATGCTGTGCCCAGCGCAGCATTAATTCATCACACATGTAACTGGAAGCTGCACAGTGGGGCAACATTAAGAAGGGTTTGTGAAAAAAAAAAAAATTAAATAAAAAAAAAAATCTTTTATCACGTCAAACTGTTAAGCGTTTACTGTGACACAGCCATTTCTTAAACACTCTTTATAGGATTTTAGTTTAGTGGTAAAACCATGTTTCGTGTTCATTTCTGCCTGGCAGAATAACTAAATCCTGTAATTCATTAAAACCTGACACAGATATTTTCTTCCGTGACTCAGATGGCTGGAGCGCCTTCAGATGGAATTTATGAAAATCAGGCCTCCGGTGTTGGACATGCAGCCTCGGGTCAGCCAGTCAAATTTTGGCAATGTTGCGTCTGCTCCGTAGCAGGTAGCCATTTAAAGTGGCAGCATGGTCACAAGCAATAAGTGGACAGTGATTGGGCCTCTTCAGGTTGGATTTATTTTAATTCACTAATCCTGTAATGGTGGAGCCGTGTACCCCTGGCTGTGGGGCTCCTTACCAACGGATTGACAGCGCCCAGCCATGGCCAGCCTTTCTCATCGCCTCGGCTGAGAACTCACAGAGCCACTAAGCGGTATTTGACTCCTTAAGCTCCTAGAGGACTAAGGTTAGAGGCTGACGGGGGAGAAGGGATCGAGGCAGGATGCAGGGCAGTTGCTTGGTGTTCTGCTGGTAGTGGTGGTGCGGAGGCCACAAGGAGGGAGGAGTGGTGTGGTAGGGACCTAACAGACGAGACATTCACCCAAAAAGTGCATCGCCTGGACTAATGGGGAAATTATTTATGAACTATTTGCAGTGCACCTGAAAATACCTCCAGTAAAATTATGTTTGGCAACCCGAACTGCTTTGAAGTCAATGGAGTGGCAATAAAAATTAGGCCTTCATTAGAGAGCTGGGCCTTTCAAACTGAATTGGCCCAGTCTCGGCGGGTCAGGGGCATTTAGGCAGTGCTCCGCTTCCTTTAACTCTGGCAGCCACCGACACATGGAAGCAATTTGCCTGATTCTCTGCTGTTTTTATGATTTTCCCCTTTAATTTTTTTTTTTTTTTTTTTTTTTTGCTCTCACCGCACCGAGCTCCTTTTATGTTGCATTTAGGAAATTAACACTAACCGACAAATTACTTTGTAAATAAAAAAAGGTAGAGCTTAAAGAATGTTGAGACCAGGAGTAGCCCAAGGGCCAGTGTTCTTCCAGAAACAAAGAAATCCTTGATAACTGTATAGATACATCACCCCACAGCGTGGCTTTATTTTATCAAGTGCGCCTAATTTTTCAATTGAAATAAATGCAAGGCATTCGTCTCCCTTGTGTGCAGTATTTGCGCTTCACGTCCACTCAGAAAATGGCGCACTTAAAGAAAGAGGAAAAAAAAAAAATCACTTGAAAGGATTTGGGGATCATTTGCAAACTGCTTTATGCTTTGGTCAAGCATAAATCTCATTCACAAAAATAAAGGCAGCCGACTGAAGTGAAACTGTGTAATCTTCAGAAAACCAGACACACCAAAGTCCAGAGGACTGTAATCTTCAGAGATGTGAGCTAATTACTTAATCGCTTACATTTGTAAATCTTATTATTGTAAAAGAAATTGCTGCAGTGATTAAATTACTGATATTTATCTCCTAATAGCGCTGATTAGGAGGTGATGCTAATCTGTCATTCTGAAAGGCTGATATTAACGGCATCAATCTAACAAAACAATAAACACTTAATATGAAAGAGATGTTTTGTGCACTGGGGGACCAGATGGCCTGCTTTAGTCTGGAATGTGCAATATTCTGGCTTGCTTAGCTGCGCCGCTAATGATGGGAACCACAAACTGTTGACTTATTTAATTGAGTTGTTTTGCCCCATTAACCTGTTGTCTGACACGGCGGACGCGTGAGTAGGGAATGAGAATGTTTTTACCAAAATGAAAACTGTTTTTGTGTTTTTCCTCCGCGGGGTTTTTGTGTGTTTTTTCCCGTATTTGCAGTCGAGTCAAAGGGCGAGTTAGTTACACTTAAAATGTTCTGCAAGAAGAAAACCTTATCACAAAATAATTTATGTGCAAACAAAGACTTAAATTGAGTTCCAATATCCTGAACAGTGGAGCATTGAGGCTTTTTCCTAAACACACACAAGGTTTTTTTTATTCTTGCCCTGATTTTGGCATATTGTGTGCACCTTTTGTAAACGCTTTGAAAAAATCCCAAACTGTGGTGGTGTGTGAAGTAATTCTCCAGTGCTTCCTCTAATGCTACAGAAGTAGCCATAAATTATGCATCAGGAATATGTATATGTATTGACTTTAATAAGAGCTATTTCCTACACACCAGCTTTTGTACCTGCTGAAGAACCACCAGGGTGCTTCCTAACACTAGACGTGCACGCTTGTTCTCTCGCTCACATGCTCCTCCACTGACTTTCAGCAGGGGGAAATGACACAAAAAGAGCATAATTAAAATAATAATAGAGTCTCGTCTTGTTTGGGGACTCAGGTGTTTTTTCACAGATGCATTTGGCAATGTTGGAGGAATTTGCTGGAACTGTCGAGGAGTGTTAGTGTAAATAAGTAAACTCTGCTTTGTTAGATTGCGATGCCTAATAAAGTCTGCGCTGACAGGAGTTCTCTCTTTTTTTCTTTTTTTTTTACCTGCATCTCTGACATGACACTCCATCGAGTGCTGAATACTTGATGACACAGAAAAACAATGCCGCTTATTTCACGGTGAAACACACATCCGCAAACAAATGTTACCCTGCTTTACTCATCCACAGTCCCAGTCTTCCAACTCTTTGTCCATTTGTCCTGACCCTGAATGAGGTTCGCTGTGCTGTGCATGTCATTTGTCGACTTCTCCTTCCGGTTTTCAGCTAGTTGGCCTCTAGTGCTTTGAGTCTATGAATGCTAACATGTCTTACCTTGCCCTGGGCGAGAAAGAAAAAGGTAGTGTACCTGGTGTTTGGCCATTCTGCCCTGGTAGTCGCTCTGGAAAACTCACACAATAACATTCACAGACTCGCACGAACACCGGCACGAGCGCACACACTGACAGTCAGGCTGAAGTCTCGATGTCAAAACCAAATAACTGCTTGTCCTTTCCACGTGCGCAGTGCCCATGTGGTGGCCTTCCCGGTGAGGAGAAGGCTAAAATGGCTGCTGACACAAGGAGACAGCAGAGTCACCGCTCCGATGTGGGCCCTCAGTCCCTCATGCCATTATAACACAATGCACTGCACAATCAACATTCCACATAGAAGTGCTGGTAGAAAGGAGGGGGGGTCAATCAGCGGCCTGAACTGTGAAAACCACAAAGAAGATGTCATCAAACAAAAATGCTTAGGTACACACGCTGAAAGATGGATGCTAAACAGAGGGGGCAGAGCCCTGTTAAGATGACATCAGGGACAACCTCTCAACAGCTGCATGGGAGTGCCGTCTGTTGTGGAGGACGGAAAATGGAGGGCAATACAAGGGAACACTGATAGACTAACGGCAACAAGGGGAGGCGAGTCATCACCAGTCTAAGCATGTGCTGATTGAGGCTGGCTCTTTTTAACCAGCAGCCCTTTGGAGACATGGTAGTTGGCAGCGGGGTCACAGGAGTACCAGCGGAGACACGGCGCTTCAAAAGGCCTCCCGTGCTTTATCGAGCAACCGCGTGTTACGTGGAATGCGTCGCGCTGAGACTCACTTAGTCGTGGTGGGACCTGTTCTGATTGAGCTAACAGCTGGGATATGACATCAGCCAGAGTGTTGGCCATGTTTTCACTCACTGGAGCAATTCTGCTCTTAAAAGGTTCCATCAGTACCACTCTAGTGAGTTGCAGAGAGTTGCTTTTCATCTCTTAGGCTCTGCAATCCACCAGCTGGCCAGAGTGCCCCTTGGTAAGAGGGACAGAGACGCCAGAGTGCTATACTCATAAGCAGCTCATTGTCTTTATATGCTAAGACGTGCACAAGTGGGATGTGAGAAGTTGGACGCATGAAAAAAGACATGCACACAAAGACATATACTAAGAACACTTTAAGCAAAAAAAAAAAAAAAAAAAAGTTTATGCCTGCTCTTGTAACTGAAACCAAATGGCACCTATCTCTCTCACCCATGACAAAAATGGCTTTCATGTGTGGGAGATGCTTTGGCAACATTCCCCAAACTTTGGTTTGACCTCTGTGCAGGTACTTGTGGATGAATTTTCATGAGTGGTGCCGAGCAGCGCTGTGCTTTGGATTCAGCCTGCAGTCACAGTTTCCAACAGGGGCCTCTTAAAAACACTAAACTCAGCCTCCTCAGAGTGCACGCTGTGATTTAGCGCTTGAATATTTGCAACATAAAAAAAAATCCCTTTTCACCCCGTCTTTTGTCCAAGTATCTTTCCACTGTGACACCGAGGGACCAATTGAGACAGAAATCTATTCGCACCGCGCGGTGGTGTGCACAAGTCTATGATGAACGAAAAGCACACATCGCCTGGAGTGAGTAAATCACCAGGGTGGAAGAAAAGAATGGTTGGGAAAAAAAAAAAAAAACAACGGGCAAAATACAGCTACAAAGCAGCTTATCACATTTAGCATGCGCTTATTAGGCCTCGTGCCTCTGCGCCGGCTGCTGAGAGATTGAGTTTAGCTATTTGAACTGGTTCAGACTGATGGTGAGTCTGGGGTATTCTGATGAAATGCAGTGACATAGTCAAACTCACTAGGAGCCCCGCCGCTCGGCTGCTCTCTTGGTAAAGGGAGGGAAAAACATACACCTCAGAAAGACACACACTGCGATACGTATTTGTTTTGCACAGTTGGCGCGCACCGTCTGACTTTTTAAGACAGTTTTAACATGAATGACTTAAAAAAACATATAAAAAAAACATCCATTACTTTGAACATACTCAAATGTTGACGTCGCATGTTAACAGATCTGCAGTTCTCTGCCCGGTGGTAACCCAGGAAACGCACTAAAAACCATAACACTGCATTTTTACTCGCAATCAGATTGAATGCTTTTTTTTGCTCAACCAATTCAACGTGATATTCTGTTCATGTTTCATGAGTAGGGAAATTTGGTTTAGCTTCAGACAGCGATGCATCATGTTTCTACTCTAACGGCGGAGAAGCTAGCAGTTGCTAAGAGCTTTCGAAGGAAGATTTCAACCTGTCTATTTCCTACTAATGTGGTCATTGTGGAGCTTTTGGTCAAGCTTTCTTTCTAGTTTTACCCTCTCTTCCTCCTCCACTGCAGAGATTGCATGTCTCACAATGAGAGTAACCCCTGCTGTGTAAATCTGATAAACACTGTAATCCTGGAAAGGCATAGTCTCTGATGGACGTTCTTTTGCTGCTAATTTTGTTTCAGGGTCGCGCTCAAAAACAATGGTGTACAATAATTAATGTAGAAATCATATGTTTCAGGAAGGTGCAGTGAGCTTGTGCCAACGCTGGCGCCAAATACCTGCCATTCAAAAACTGTCAAAACCCCTCATGAAATAATAAGTCGATGCATTTTTTTGCACAAGTCACACTAAGCTGGTGGTCCTTTTTGAAACGAATATAAAGACATGATGTCAGAGCGTATGTGCTCGGTATGACTTACTGTCTGTTCTGTCGTGATTGACAAGCCATCCTCGGATTCTGTGTCGCATCCACCCCTCGTTTCTTCACAGCCCCCTCCGTCTCGTCTTGTCCAGATGTGGTCACTTCTGGCTAAAAAGAAAAAAACAAAGGCCAGAGTCAAGGCGTTAAAAAAACAGTAGTAAAAGTGAGTTTTTATCTGCGACTTTTAAATTTGAATCAACCTTTTTTGTTTTTGTTCTTTTGCAAAGACCCAGTACTACACGTTCCATACAGCTGCCGCAGGACCAACGTTGACGGTGTAAGGTACTGTACAGCAGTTCTTGCCCAGTCAGTTCTAAAAAGCTGTGGCAGGTTCTCACAACACGCTACCCGTCCTTTCAAGCCTGAAGGGAATCAGCAGCATCGAGGCTGTCTCGGCGAACCTAAGCCTCCCTTTGTTTCCTTGCCAAAGTAGGGCTCATAGAGTTAGTTGCATGATACTCAAGCCCATTCTCACATCATTGCCCTGTCGCACAGTATAAAGTTCTGCTGTGGTGTAGAAAGTTATGAGAAAGTAAGAGAGGCGACAGAGAGAACTTACCTGCGCAGGCTATTTAAAGTCATACAGTCATTTGCACCAGAAACGTAAAGGAGGAAATAATTACTGTTTTGTTTTGGGGATTCGGGGAGTGAATGTTAACCATCCCTATGCCGAGCTTAGCTGGAGGTTGTGTTCATCTGATTGGTGTTAATCAGACTAATGGTTTTAACTCTTTTCCTCTGTTTCCTTCTTTTCTTTTCTTTTCTTTTCTTTTTTTTAAAGCTCAAAGTCTCAGACAGACCCAATGCAGAGCAGAAAAATTCTTAAAATGTCCCGTTTCTTCGACTTCTCCCACTTTGATCTGGGGAAAGTTTTGCAAATTCTGTGTGTGGAGAGCAGCCCCCACTGAACCCCACCCCACCCACCCTGCCACCCTCGCACCAAAAGCCTCCAACAGCCCCCCCGGTTCATTAGCCGACCTTTAGCCACCGAACAACAATTAGGCCTGTCGTTCGCTCACTGGCTTGACTCCTTGCCGCCTGTGCAGCGAGGAATAGTCCCTGACTAATGATTGGCTAAAGAGACCTGACAGCATGTTACAGCCACGGCTGTAATTGAATACAAGCTCTAACAAGCCTTTGAACAGGAGGAAGAAATATTTCATAAGCTTGATGCAATTTGCCGGGTGCATGTAATGAAAATAATGAATGTGATTCCCTCACTTTTTTTTTTTTTTTTTTTACTTATAATTGATGTTTTTTGGGGGAGAAATAATAAAACAGATTGAGACCGACACAGAGGGTGAATCACTTTTTAAAGATTTTGATCCCTCTTCCTGTTCAATGCGGAAAAAAATATTTCCTTGGCATTTTGTAGCTGTTTACATACCAATTTGTTCCGTTTTCGGCATTTATAACAAGGCTGATGTTTTTGCTCTTCAAAATAGCTGCTGATACGTCAAACACTGGGTGCTTGAAAAGCAGCTTATTATTTCCTGGACAGTTCGCGTCCCATGCTCAGTCCTCCAAAAGACACTAATTGTTGTGATATACTATATGTTTTTGGGAAATGCTGCAATTTGAGAGCCTGGGCCGAGCTTACAGCTTCTCCTGTCCAGCCAAGATTGCATAGCTCACGTGTTTTTTAAGCGTAGCTGTTCCCAAAACACGCGCTAATCAGACCACGATAAAAACAAATATTTTGATTATCTAGCTATGCCCTTATCATAATTTTCTAAATGACTGGTGAATAATTTAGCTGTGTCGTTTACAGGGCACGGAAAATATGCTCTGTGAAAAAAATTTGCAAAAGTTGGAATGGGGCGAGGGGGGGAAAAGTTTTCCGCGCTCGCCGTGGCCAAAATTGGGACAAGAAGAAGAAGAAATTGGACATCAAAGTGGTCCAGTAATCAGGACATCCAGATTAGACAAATGTCACAGAGCGAGCAAATGAAAAGGCTCAAATGATGAATTGGACCAAATTACACAGAAAAAAGAAAAAAAAAACAATCAAATATTAAAAGAGGGCACACCACTATTCCCCTCTGACATCAAGGGTACACAGCGAGTAATCAGACGACGAAATGTTCATCATTGCCTCCATTTAGTGTAAGGGTAATAAAAGACATGTCAGAGCTGCGAGAGGAGTCCCAGCCTGGCCTCTCATTACCCACAAGGGACAGAGAGACTTTTGGGCCTAATAAGGACATGATTTAGGCAAATCAGGTCGTTATGATAATGGGGCTGCTGATAATAAGGCAGTTTTGCTCTTGTTTGTCTCCTTATTTTGTGGCATATTTACCCTACATCGCCACTGAGGAAACAAGAGCGCATTCGATTGGTTCTTTTCTTTGATTTTAATTCTCCGAGCTGCACACCCTTGATGTGTGCTTTCAATTCCCCGGGGATAAATCAAGACCGGGTCTGAATTTTTAAACAAGGTCCTTTTTTTTTTCTTCTGCAGCTCATTTTATAGGATTATCGCTGTCTTTGTGTAGGAGTAGTCCACGGAAGTAATAACCTGTGAGAATTTAAGTTTTTCTAAACTAGGTTAATGCCTGAAAGTTGAAACCGCTCTCCTGAAGCGCAACTGTTTTGACACAGCAGGTGATGCATTTGTCGTGAGGGCCTGTGAGCTTATTCTGTGAAGGCAACAGAGAGCGTGGCGCTGCAGTGCTTGTTCTATATAATCTATCGACTACAAATCCTTCTTTGGGCCTCTTTGTCCAGTTTAAAATGTTTGGTAATGGGATTACGGCGGATGCTTTTAAGCATAAGTTCAGTCAGTTGACTCATGTGCAACGGATTTGTTATGCAATTATACAGTTAATACCGTATGTGCCGTCTAGGTCACGACCTTGTCACTCCTGGCAAGTATACACCAAGCTCAGCACAGCAAGACTCTTGGAAAGCCTTCCAGTGGATGCTGGGGTAGCGTTGGGGCTTATTGAAAGCTACGTGAATAACAACATCAGCAAAAGCGTCAGACACAGAAAGTGTTTGCAGCAGAGTTTGCAAATGAGCTTTAAAACAGAAGCTCAGTAGAGATGAAGGGTGGGCAGTAAAACCGACTGCCGGAACATCTTCCCCCAGAGACCGGGAATCTTTGGAGTTACTCGATGCGTTTCCACTGCAGGGATGAAATTAATTTCCGGGGAAATATTTTACCCCCAAAAAGTCCCTCATGGGGTAGTTTCAAAAGCACAGGCCCTTTGTGGGCGGGGCTTGTGGCGCTGAAGGGTTCTGACTGGTCGAGTAGTCAGCCACTACTTTTAAATAGTTGTATGTAGGCCTAGAGTTTTGAAATATTTATGCTTACCTTCAATCTAATCCTAATACTCTCTGTTTCTTCATCACTTACTGGATGGTCCCATTTGCAAGGAAGTAAATTCAGATTAACAGCTACACATTTTGAATCTCCTCCCGGGCCTGGAAGCCACTGATTATGTCCCATAGGCTAATATATAACTATCATGACACTTTTCCATCTTTGGAAATCATGTAATTTAAGTCACAGTAACATTTGTGCCTAGACCACATCTTTTAGATTCAGCCTAGTGTTAAGGCAGTCCCAAAAGTTTCATCAATCCATTTGTGTACATCACAGACTGTATATAAATATGGACAACGTCTCACCACTTCCTCGCATTGTCCAAACTGACGCTATTTTCCCGGGAATACAGTCGGCGCCATCTTGCCACTTCGGAGTCTGCGCAGTACGGTCCGAGAGTGGAGCCTTGCGGAGCCGCGATATCGATGACCCGACCACACTTCCTCTACTCACTCTGTATTCCTTTAATTAATACTACGCTCTTCTCTACCTCCACTAGTTACAAGGAAAATTTGGATTACTTATTTATTATTATTATTATTATTATTATTATTATTATTATTATTATTATTATTATTATTATTATTTTCTTTACTACTCTAACGGTCCCAGGCACCGCTTCACAGAGCGGTTGGCATGGCAACTGCAGTCTTATGTCACATCCTGTTTCTGTAGCGTCAAATAACTAAACTAAAACGAAACTTATCCAAACAATTGACACTTGAACATGCATCAACATTATATTAGCTGCCTAAAAACTACCTACAAAACTGCCACAGTTAAAAAATAACATTAATAATAATAATTTGTTGAGTATTTTAGTGTTTTAGTTTCCACTAACATGGAGGGGGTGGAGCTTATGACCTATACTGCAGCCAGTCACTAGGGGGAGCTCTACTTGCTTTGGCTTCAGAGCAGTTCTGTCCACCTATGATGTACATGCACACAATTTTCCCATTTTCTGTGACACATGAAGATGCAGAAGGCTACCAAATGAAAGTTGGAGGTTGGAAGCGATTGTCACGCAGGCACATACAGACTTTGACTCAGGGCACTAGAGTCCCAGTACCATATGTGTATCGCTTTTTTTGTTTTATTTTTACACTTTTTTCTGTTTAATTTCCACTTCAGATTCCTTTCCTCCGGAGCTGCTCTCTTCTGCTTCGTTAGACTTAGGCTACACAAACACTTGTTTTAATTAAACCACTTATATTAGATTTAGGAAAAGCTTTTACAATATGTGGTGCAGGAAAAGAAAAACACTGCCACTTAAACAACGTAAAATAAAGGAAAATCTTTGCCCACCGACCATAGACTGCACATAAAGAGCCGAGGACAGAAACCCCTTTAATTAAATTTTAATTAAATTTCGTTACTATTAACTCCCAGGGGACTTCTCTAGATTTTCTGAGCTCATTCACGCCGCATGAAGATTAACACATCTGCTGTTATGACCCTTTGGTCTTTATTGTAGTGTAAACTTTAGGTGGATTTTTATTCTAATCCTTTGATTTACTCACTACTTATTTCCCTTTATGGGGCGCTAGTGCTGGTCTTTAGCGTTTGCACTACATTTGCAGACACTGGAAGGAGGCCCAGAGAAATACAAAGACAAAATACCATGCAGTCACTTTGCCACAGACAACAGAGAGAAGACAGAATTAATTTGACAGTGAATAAGTGACAGTCATCCCCGTCCTCTAGCGTTGCACTTTCTTCTCGTCTCTCCTACAGCATCCCGAGCCACTCTTCTCTCTAATTGCACAGTGGACATGTCTGAGCACATAGGGGAATTTCAAGCACGATCTGGCACAGATTAACAGTCCCGCTATGCTTTGTTGCCGCTTTATTTGCATGATAATTAGTTGGTGGCAGTGTGTATTCTAATTTATTTATTATTTCACAAATATAGGTACACGGGGAGACGGCGAGAGCGAGCTAGAGGAAGAGAGAGATAGAGAGAGAGAGAGAGAGAGAGAGAGGAAAATGGAACAATGTGCATTAATTAAAGCGATTAAAGGATCGACTGAACTTTGCCTTGATGTGTTTATTCAATTAATAAGCAAAGTGGCAGATGACTGTTTGACTTTTATAACAATTAATGGTGCCGTTTGTGTTCGTTTAGGCTCATTCATCTTACACTCGTCCTCATAAGCCGTCACGGATCAGTCTTAACCCTTTTCCCAAAAGAAGATCTTCTGTCTTCGCTTCCATGATAAAATCTCTGCAAGGTAACTTCTAATATTGTTATACCACTTAGTTTTTGTCTTCATCCCAGGCCTTTCAGATTTCTTGTACGGCAGTTAGACTGTTATTGAGGTACCGCAAACCTTTGTCTTTAAATTTGCGATATGCATTTGTAATTTCTTAACAAGTGCCCTTACAACAGATCCACCAAAAAACAACAACTAATGCCCAACACATTTTGGTAAGCCACACAACATATCTCAGAATGCAAGATAAAAAATAAATGCAACAGCACATCCATATTATAGGAGCAGAGGGAGCCTTTACATAAGTTATAACTCCATGTGCCTGTCACGTTTATTGGCACTCATTAAACTCCGTCTTGGTTTCATTTGTCTTCTCATTTCTCTTCTTTTTTCCTAAGTCTAGGGGACACAAGGCAGCGCTACTATACATCATCCACCTACTCTTCTCCACCCTCCAGAAGGCCCCTCCTTTGGTTGGTCGGACACGGGGGACGCGGTTCAGTTTGAGTTGCAAAATCAGAACACCTCTTTATTCTCTGCCTCCGTATCCACTTTATTCCCAGTGCATTGTCCAGAGGAACAAAGGGAACCGTCTATTTCTCTGATAGAAGCCAGTGGTTGGTAAGAGGTTTGATTCGAGCGTTGAGGATGCTATTTGCCTAGAGAAAGCCCGAGGACGAGGGCTGAGCGCGTTGGCAATAGAATCGGGCTGTCAGCTGGCATCTAGCGATAATTGCTTCCCATGGCAGGACCCCGTCGGCCGGGAGAAGGGGAGCACAGTGTGGAGAGTCGACGCGGGAATCCATTTTCGCTGCAGCCCTGGTCATAATTGTTTCGCGAGCACGAGGATACTTGTTGCCAATCTACGTGAGGGCCAAGCTCTGATTGACACCCATTGACCAGAGAGACCAGGGGATGGATGGAGGGAAGAGAGAGGGGTTTGGAAGGCCTTGAGTATCACCACGATTGTCACTCAAAGATGAGAAGAGGAGATGGGAGCGACGGGGAGGAGGGAGGGAAGGAGGAGGGAAAAAGGGGTAAAAAAAAAAAAAGACGTTGATTATCGTGATTTCGATGTGTTCGTTTAAACACCTCGATTCTTTTTCTGATCGTTTCCTCTTTCATTATTTATCCATTCAAATCCCAACCTTCTCCCTGGCGAATGATCATTTACACAAGTCAATAAAGCAGTAACCCTGAAAACAAGCGGCATGGCCAAACGTAATGATTTCCTCAGCTCCGAATCCTACAGGGGGCAATGTATATTTTATCTGCTTTAAGCTGCAGGAGAACTATTGATTAGTAATTGATAAGATCGTCTCTTTAAATAGACACAGATGCCCGTCTGTCTAGCTTATCAAAGAGATCCTTAACACTGATTGTGATTACCATATCTTCTATAGCTCAATTTGCTCTTGCGCAACTTGATGCGGAAAAAGCCCCGGCTCCAGCGCTGTGTAAGGTGGCTCAGATGTGTTCAGCGAATGCACCCAGAGACTTATCACTCACCTGTCCAAAGCTAATTCCGCCCGGTGTCAAGCACAGAATTGGATTTAAGGACAGGGAAGTTACGGGGGTCCGTCTTCTGTCAGCGGGTCCCAGTGCCCCTCTCGTGTGTCACTTCGGTGCTGGGTGAACATGCTGAACTCCTAACCGGGTAAAGCACCATCACAGGCTTCCCGTGGCCCTGGGCAAATCTCCGATGACACTTTCTATTCCCCATATACCCCGCTACTTTGGACCAGGAGCCCTGAGTATCTATAAGCAGAAGATTGTATGGGGAATAGGAAGGCTGTGGAGATCCTGACCCCGTGACAGTGACGTCCTATTACCTGCCAGGCAGATGCAAAGATGAGTGCGCTCGGTGTAGGATCGGACCGGGGACATGCACGCCCTCAGTGATAAACTGCGACATTTAGCTGACATTAACAGATTTTTGATGCTTCAAATAAACAGGTCACACTCATTAGCAGCCTCTGTTTGCTGCGTTTTACCATTCAGAAAGCAGCGGCTACGTCCATACACAATAATTGCCGCGGTAACTGTGTTGTTTAGAGACCGGCCAGGGTCAAGGGTGAGAGATTGCCAAGGAATATTCTTCCCGAGAAGAAGAAGAAGAAGAAGAAATGGCTGCCTCAGTCGTCAGCCATAGCCCGCTCACTTCTTAGCCTTGAGGCATTCAAATTGACAGGTCTCATTATGTGTGAACTCCCAATATTCCCCTTCGTATTCCACGGCCTGTCAGTCTCCACCTGCCTGTCCATCTTGCTGCTGCATCACCTCAGCACCCACTCACTGACAACCACCATCTCCTCACCTGCTTTTAGGCTGGGAACGAGCTGGAGAGTGTGTGTGTGTGTGTGTGTGCATGCGTGTGTGGAGGAGGTGAGTGTGGGTGTAGGCAGTGGCAGGCTTTATAGAAAGGGCCGAGCTATCTGCTGACAATCTGACAGGGGTCCTCTTGTAAACAAACTGCAACAAGCAGTGCGATCTAACCTATAGCATTGTGCTGCAAATTAGAAAGGGGACTCACGCACACATACAAGCACCTACATATAAATACAGGCAGGTGCTTACACGTATACAAGCACACACACACACACACACACACTCACACACAGGCGCGAGGGTACCTTAACAGAATCTTAAGTACCTTATGCAAACTGTATGTTTGTTGGGGAGGCACAGGCAGAGTACTGATGAGTGGCTCATTATGGCAACACCAGCGCTACACACTGGGTATCGCATAATCAAAGCCTGGGGGTACGTATTAATTATCCTTTTGAATAGTGATGAAATTTTAAAAAGCTTCTCCTTAAGGCTCACATCACGGATAGATGAAACAAAGCGCAGCACAGCTTGCGCGCCTAGGCTCACATGTGTTTTTACATCTGTTCAGGATATTTCAATTTGATGCTCAACAAGCTGAGACTGAGATTAAAGGATAATAATGTGTCATCCTCCACACAAGCAACTCTTCCAGAGCGAGTAATAGCACATCAGCAGCCAGGCAGGCAGGCAGGCAGGCAGGCAGCTCTGCTTCTTGGAGGAAAAGCTAGCTAACAGCCATCACAGGCGAAGTCGACCCAGACGCGCATGTGTCTCCTGCTTGTCTCCAGTCAAGGTTGCTGAGGCACTGTCTTCCTCTTTGCCCTCACACATACCACTTGACTGGGAAAAGAGAATGCCCCCGTTTGAGCGGCGAGGGGAGGGGCGCGGGAGATGTGTTGAGATTTGCTTGAAAGAAATATTTATGAGCTGATTTTTTATTTTTTTTCCAATAGAAAGTGTTGTCTTTAATGAACATGTTTAAAGCTTGTTTCGCCATCTATAATTTATATGGTAGGGCTTTGTCAAGGAAAAAGGGCTAGTCTCAGTTTGTGCACGTGAATCCCCCCGGTCGCAGCGGTAAAGTGCATCCTGAACATCTGCTTCGCTGGCGAGGTACGACTGCTTGACACCGCTGCGGTTGTGCAGAGGCGCTCCTGGGGTGCAGAGGCGTTGGTGAACACGAGGATATTTGTTGGTAAATTGTGGGAGGAAAATTCGCTGATTGACACTCGCCGGACAGAGAAAACAGGCGATGGAGGGAGAGAGGGTTTGGAAGGCCTTGAATATCAGCAAGACTGTCACTCAGAGAGGAGAAAGCAGAGATGTGAAGGTGAGGAAGGAAGAAAGGAAGGAAGGAAGGAAGGAAGGAGGGAAGGAAGGGCTGTGATTCGGTTTAGAGCCTTACTGTTGTTATTGAGCTGATCTTTTCTAAATCCAACTTCTTTTTCCAGTGAGTAATCCCAACAACAAAGCAGCAACACTAAAATGAGGCGTAGTGGGGAAGCCAAGTATTTTTTTCAGCCAAATGTATTTTTATCTACTTTAAGCTGCGGGAGAGCGATTGGTTTGCAAATAAATACAGAACTTAAAAAATACCATGTTTGCTTATGAGAGTAGAGATTTCACATATAGTGATATTAGGACAATTGTGGTTTGCTAAAGTCACTTTAAGGGACTACTCTTTCTGATGATTTATCTTTTCAGACATTTCCTGGAAAAAATGTACAACTCGAGGTCCAGGCGAACTCACGTCCCAACCAGGGGCCTTCTCTACTTGCACCACAGGGGGTACAACTGCCGTTTCCAGGGGGTAGATGGAAAGATTGCGGAAAGGCTCGACTGATCTGAGCAAAAGAAGGAAATTACAATTAAATTAAATCTCCTACAAGATTACTGGAACACAGTTTGTATCACAATTTGCATGGGAATAATGTTATTCATTCAATATTCGCCACAAGTCGTCAATACCAGGGATCAAACCAGGGCAATATGAATCACTCATTAAGATAACATTTAGAGCCAGACTTGCATGCCTCCAAGTCATTTAAAATCGTTATACATCCACATATGCACGTGATTGAGACCGTTACAGAAAAATAATGAATAATAGTGAATAATCAACTAAAGAGTTTGCTGAGAGCAATGTATAAACGTCTAGAAGAGCTAAATGTAATGGACAAGCAGTGAAAGTAGCTGTTGCTGCCAAACGTAATGGATTAATTGATAAAAAGCTAAAAAATCAATAGATAAATTAGTAGATGGACTAACTTGTTGTTCTAAACATAAGTAAACAGTCGGCTAACTAATTAATAAATGGCTGATTGTAAAAGTACTGTTTAAACTGATGAAAGGTGGTAGTAGTATACCCACCCAAACTTTGATGCCCGATGATAAGTAAGAATAAGAATAAGAATAAGGTAAGAATGAGAGTAAGAGTAAGAGTAAGAGCATGAGTAAAAGTAAGAATAAGAGTAAGAATAAGAATAAGAGTAAGAGTAAGAGTAAGAATAAGAATAAGAGTAAAAGTAAGAATAAGAATAAGGTAAGAGTAAGAATAAGGTAAGAATAAGAGTAAGAGTAGGCGTAAGAATAAGAATAAGGTAAGAGTTAGAGTAAATGTAATTTAGGAATAAGGTAAGAGTAAGAATAAGGGGAGAATAAGAATAAGAGTAAGAGTAAGAGTAAGAATAAGGTGAGAGTAAGAATAAGGTGAGAGTAAGAATAAGGTGAGAGTAAGAATAAGAGTAAAAGTAAGAATAAGAATAAGGTAAGAGTAAGACTAAGGTGAGAGTAAGAATAAGAGTAAGAATAAGAATAAGAGTAAGAATAGGAATAAGATAAGAATAAGAATAAGGTGAGAATAAGATTAAGAATAAGGTAAGAATAAGAGTAGGAGTAGGAGTAAGAGTAAAAGTAAAAGTAAGAATATAAATAAGGTAAGAGTAAGAATAAGGTGAGAGTAAGAATAAGAGTAAAAGTAAAAATAGGAATAAGGTAAGAATAAGAATAAGGTGAGAGTAAGAATAAGAATAAGAATAAGAATAAGAATAAGAGTAAGAGTGAGAATAAGAATAAGAATAAGAATAAGAATAGATAGTTAATAGTGTTAAATAACATCCAGTAATAATAATATACTTGATAGCGACTCATAGGGGTTGAATTTAATCCTTTTCTGAGGCCATAGTTTGTGACAATGGTGTATTTAATCATATAATGTCAGAGGTTTTACTGTCATATATGAAAATTGCAAATAGATATTATTACACCTGTCAACTGTGTGAGAACTGCTTGTGACTGCTAATACATTGTGGGTGGTATGACTATACCCACCACCTGTTTGTGCCAACAGGCGGGTAGCTTTGTGAGCTTCTGAGAGGAAGGTTTTTTTTTTTTTTTTTTAGTATTATTATTATTATTTTTTTCCTCCTAAAAGATAAAATATGAGCAGAGGAACAATATCAGAAGTCAAGGAGCCAGCCTTCATGACAACATGCATCAGGCTTCCTTTGGTTCAGCAGAGCAGCGTTTGTCTGGATGTCTCCTTCCATGACCAGAGTGGATGATCTAATAGCCTGCTGCTGCTGCTGCTACTGCTGCTGCTGTAGATACACCCTCAGTGATGACAGCATGGGTGAGCAGGTGAGGTCACAGCCAATTGTCACTAATAGGAGCGAGATCAGGCGCGGCACTAGCAACTGTGTAGAAACTCTAACCTTATTATTTACAAAGCTGTATCTCGTACCTTATCAGTCTCAAACGGAGGTTTGCCTTCAGCGCGCGCGGCTCAGATTATCACAGTCAAAAAAAAAAAAAAAAGAAGAGAAGGGGAAAACAAGCTATACTGTAGCTGTCAAAATTTCATCCTGTCTGAATCTCTCCTTTACAAGTGCCTCACTATATGTAAACACAAACGCACACCCACATATAAAGACACACATCCAAATACACAGCCACAATGAAAGTACACGCCCACACACACACACACCACACAGAGTAGCTGCAATTTCTCCAGTCAAGGATGTTGGAATACCTGTCAGACTCTCACAAAGAAAAGCAAATTTATTTATTTATTTGAGTTCAGAGTAATTACTGGCATTACCGCGGCGCTTGGCTGTGACATCTCTTTATAAAATCAGGTGTCAGAGTGCGCCAAGCGGAGACGTGCCAAGGAGGAAACGTGACTCTTTTCCTCTTCTAATCTCTAATCAAATTAAATAGGTGAGCACTTTTTCCTGCTCTCCCTCTCCCTCTCCCTCCGTCTCTCTCTCTCCTTTTCTCTCCCTCCCATCATATGAGAGGGGAGCAGATAAGCTTTGCCTCAAACTGCCAAGTGTACATCTAGATACCATGAAAAATTCGGCTTGTCAGCGCTTCCGTAATTTTCCGGGTCCTGAGGAATTTTTCAATATGACTGCATGAGTACACATAGCGGCAGCTCAAGGAAAACACCAGAGCCCAAGAACCCAATTGAAGGTATTTGTTTCCATTTCCGGCTATTTGGCAAAGATGAGACTAGATAAATATGTTATTCATTCCTGCCGAACATAGTGGCTTCTGAGGAAATATGTTACTCTTGCCTCTTTTCTTTGACTCTAAATAATTGAACAGAGAGAAGGGAAGGCCTCTGCAGGGTTCATATTGAGTTTTTTTTTTTTACCGACTTTCCCCACATCTGTTCCTGCTAGCTGTCTTTTCCTTTACTCATGCGCACACACACACACAGATCAGATGACTACACGGTTGTCTGAAACCCGCGCCTTTGAGCTTTTGACAAAATAAGCGAGATGAAGACGAGCGCAGGTACAATATGGTCAGACTCCGCGGGGTTTGCAGAGACGCTCAAGCTCCTCCTCCCGTAGCACGAGCACCACCAGGCGCCCCGGGGCCCTGACGGAAAAGATATGACATATTTAAAAAAAAAAAAAAAAAAAAACTAGAAGAAGGGAATGAAAACAACTTCCCCCCATGAAGAAGAAGAAGGGGGAAAAAAAAGCTTGTGTTTTACATCTCTCTCACAGCAGCGACTGCTTCGGGGACAGTTTATGTGCAAGAGACAGAGATACTTTGACATTGTCAGCTTCTGTCACCCAAGCTACCGATGGTTGCTGGCGAGAAGACGCCACAGCAAAGCGGCCTGCTCGTCTCGTTTGCGTGTGTGTGCGAGATGGCTGGGTCTTTTGTGTGTGACTTGATGTCTAGAGGCCTTTATGATAATGAATGTTAGGTCTTCCCCCACTAAAACATATCAATAAATAAAACATAGGAACTCCTCCATTGTGGTTGTGGCGCGGGCCTCCTTTTAGCTCTCTGCCACTTTAAGGGAGCGTAGCTTAGCCGCGATACAAATACACCATCATAAACACTTAAGATGAACAATCCACCTGAGACTAAGAAAGCAGCCCTTTTATCCACAGTGAAGGAGAACTATACATAATTAAGAGAGGAAAGTGTAAAGATGTAATTGGTGCGTTGTTGATAATCTTGATTACCATTATTAAGTAGTTTTTAAAGATACATGACTCTGAGCCATATTTAGAGGACCTAACTTATTAATCAGGCAGCTGTTTGCTGTAGCTCTTCAGAGGAATACAGAAGAAGAGGTACAGTAATAACTCAGCGCGAGAGTGTGGCTCCAAGAGAAGAGGAAATGTATTCTTATTTTACACTAAATCAAAAAGAAACTCATCAGAAGTGAAATATGAACGATTACGAGGATGTAAAAGTCGCTTTGCAAAGAAGGAACAGAGCAAACGATGAGAATGAACGCGATCAAGACTCGTTTTAAACAACTCCAACACAATGGCGCACACACCAAAGGCCCCTCCAAGTTTTCGCCTTTGTTTCTTTGTGTTGCCGTTGCTCCGACTGTAGAGGTCACCTCCTGGGTCTCACCCTCAGGTTTGAGGTTTGCTCGCAGGTCTCGCCCGTCTTGCCGTCCGGGCTCGACTCAACCCCCCTCGCGCCCCCCGGACGTCCTCCGGGCTCCTCTGCGCTCTTCAAACGGACGCAGCTTGAAACAAAAAATATGTTTCAGAGAGATTAAACATTGATTAGCGGGAAAGCGTTCACGGTGGATTGTTACAGAGGTGGATCATGTGTGAAAAGTGAAAGAAAACAGGGGTAAATGAACTGCTTTTAATTTTAATAGCAGACATGTTAGTGGAGTTTCATCCTGTAAAAAATTGTGCTGGCAAATGATTGATGCATAATAGAAAATTAGCATGAGATTAGTAAAATTATGACGTTAGATAGCGTTGATTATAATGGATTAATATTGGCTGATTATAATTTTAAAAAATGCATGTTTATCACAAAACCTCAATGGTAAAATGTTTGCCGTTTTCAACAACCTGACATTTTCAGTTTTTTCTTTATTGACCTGCAATAATCACAGGGATTTAAACTTCCTAACGTGTCACGTTTGAGTGGCAGCAGACACACATTTTTCACCATGCGGTTTATATATCACGCACTACAGCCCCACACCCACAGCATGGATCTCAGGGTGTTGAGCTTGAACCCGGTCTGCCTTTGTGGTGATGCTCGTCGTCATAGTCATACTGCCCTCCATTGGCTGAATCTCATATTACAACAACTGTGCAGAGAGAGAGGGGGAAAAGTCAGGAGTTAGAATTAAATTTGATCCACTAGCAGCTCAGGCCTCTTATTATTATCGTGGAGTTTATGAATAACGACCGCCGTGAATGAAGTGCAACACCTTAAATCTGATGAAAAAAACAAAAAAACTAAACGTCTGTGCTCTTCTCTTCCTCTCATCTATTCTGTTCTATTTTATTTTTCCTCTCCCAGCAGCCTCACAGCGGTCCGGTAATGAAAGCTCAGTGTAAATAAGTCAACATTAGACAAACTATCTCTGAAATCTTTTCCATAAAACAACACGTCTGCCAGTTTTGTGCAACCCGTTTAAATTACAGATTGCTGAACGCGCTCATCGCTGCTCTGTTGCTGTTCCCTTCTGTCTCACAGTGCCTTGGAAAATGTGTGAATTCATTACAGTATTGTTGCATTAAACACACGGTTGTCGCCGTGTCGTCGTCAGCGGCTGTGGCCTTTTAACAGTCTGCCTCGGTTGTTTGACGTCTACGAAGGGCGACTTAAGAAAGAATTGTGGTTCTTTTAGCGGTGTATTCATAAAAATCAGTTTCGTGAATTTTATTTGTACAAGCAATTTAGTGCAAATGGTAAACGGTCAATGGAAATTTCATCTGTTTCATCTAAATTCTAGTATTTTCCCAAATTTGCCCTCATCTGCGTCTGTTTAGACTTGCGTCATGCGAGTGCGTCCCGTAACAATGCACAATCAGATCAGTGCATTCACAAAGTGATTCAGTGATTCTTCTGAATGGATGATTCTGGCTTTTATGGCCACGGTATTTAGTTTCAGTAAAGTGGTTTGAAGATACGCCCGAGCGGTTTCAGCGGACTGGAGGCACTTCAGCACGGAAAGCTCTGCCTCTCAGGGGCCCTGCACGCCCATGCTACATTTGCTTTGTGTGCTTTGTTGCACCTGTTTGGGTGGGACATCTCACACCTTTACTATTCTCATTGGCGATGACAACACCCCCCCCCCCCCCCCCCCTGCACCGCTCCTCCCACCTTCAGCCTCAGCACAGGTCTAATTCACACAGAAAGGAAAGACAATGTGCACGGAGGAAGTTTTTGGAAGCCACGTTCAAGATAGCGGGTGAACGGTCGACACGTTAGCCATGTTCCTCGGAGCTTAGAACAGCGGCCTCTTCGCTGCAGTTAGTGCCGAATTTTATAGGAAATGTGGTGCTGATTTAATAGCACATCTGGCACGAGACTGGAGAAGGCGGCAGTGCAGGCCGTACACTGTAGATTAATTTGTTAATGGTTATTACGACAAACACTTTAATGTGAAAACGATAACCTCGCATTAATAAATGTGTTTGTGTTTGTGTTAATGCCTTTAACAGACACGTCTCCTCCCCTTTGACTGGGATGTGAACATGCAAGCGCCTTCTTCTCAGTGTGCTACGTGCACTGCAACTTCTCCCAACTCGAGCTCAGACACAAAGATGAAAGATTAATGAACTCTGATGGACTGATACGCTACGTTACCTTTTTCATTTTTATAGACCGACAGACACGACCAGTGCCAAACTTTTCCTTCATGTGTGGCAGGGAGATTTTGAGGTGCGATAACATACACCGATCAGGCATTACATTATGACCAGCTTCCTAATAGTGTGTAGGTCTTCCTCATGCCTTCAAAACAGTTGTGACTCATCAGAGAATGGACATGGGCCTTCTGAGGGTGTCCTGTGGTGTCTGGCAACAGGATGTTGGGGTCCTATGGGTTGAGGGGAGGGGCCTGTGTGCATCATCCCACAGATACTTGATCAGTTTGGGATGTAGTGAATTTGGAGGCCAGGTCAACACCTTGTGCTGTTTTTCAGTTTTTTTTGAGCTGTTACTAAATCGTTTTTGTGTGCGTGTCTGTGTCAGGCTGCATCCTGCTGGGGATGGCTGCTGCCATCAAGGAGTGTCATTGCTATGGGGTGGGGGTGCCTGGTCTGATCTAGGTGGGTGTTACATGTCCAAGTAACATCCACATGAATGAATGCCAGGTCCAAAAGTTTCCCAGCAGAAGATTGAATTGTCACAAGATGGTCAATGTTATTTACTTCTCCTGTCAGTGGTTTTAATGTTGTGGCGGATCGGTGTAGCTCTGAAATATGCTGTATGCAGGCCATAGTGACTGTTCCAACATATTCATGTACTGTAGCCTATATATATATATATATATATATATATATATATATATATATATATATATATATATGCATGAATAACATGGGATTGTTATGAACTACATTGCTGTGAAGTGATTATGAAGTGGATGAGAAAATAGCTGGCTTCTACTGGTGGAAAGGTTTGACTTTGTGTAGCTGTCAGAGAGGCCTGACTAGAATAATGAGCGGCTAACGTCTGGAAGGCAGGGTGAGGGTAGCCGATTTAAGAAACTGGTCATGTTTAGGATATTGCCGTGATTGAAACCAGATGGTACTGAGAAAACATACACTTTTCATTTTTCATTACACACTCACTCGGAGAAAGTCCCCAAGACATAGCGTCCCTCTCTTTCAGAGACGGGTCTTGGAACCGAACTTCTTAAAGAAAACTATACATCCAGGATGGAAGTTTGTGAGAAGTCTGACGACGTATGTATGTCAGCAAACATATATGAGTTAGGCCTAAGTGTTCTCCTCTTTTTCTGAATCAAAGATCTGGACAATGTTTTGAATTAAAGCCCGAAACCCTTGCGCACCGGTGTAACGTATATGCCCGTGCACATACGGCCACAGTCCCTCAGGGAACAGGAAGATGGTTTGGCAGGGGATCACGAGGAACAGGTCAACATGAAGAGCGGAGGGAAGGCGAGGCAAGCCAAGGCAGACGGAAGAGTCAAAAGAAACCCGGCGCAGTCTTTGAATCCAGTGGAATTCCTCTCCTCCTCCGCGGCTCCTCTGGGAGGCGTCAGGAGCCTGTGGAGAGAGCGAGGTAAGACGGGGCCTGTCAGGAACAAAGCTCCAAATTCACATGATATGTTTAGCTAAAAGGGTGAAAGAGAAATGAATCAAAGCTTGGCGGGATCAAAGAAGCGCAACAATAAAGTCAAGGCGGTTGCCATGGGACCAGCAGGAGATGCATATCATTTATAAGTTGTTCTTCGCCTCTGTCAGATGTGGAGGGAATTGATTGTTATTGTTTGGAGGATGAACTGCTGCTGGAGGGGGTTAAGAGCAAGGGTCATCATCACACGGCGAGAGGAATATATCTTCTCGCTTGTTTTAAGCGGCAGCCGCCTGTGATCGGTGTCGGAGGCCACCGCAGACGCACCCTCAGCCTGTGATAGCAGACAGGCAGACAGACACAAAGACAACTTCGTCAACCCCATAAATATCTCACCGCCACGCGCCATTGATGGGCTAAACATTTGTTTTGCGTCTCACGCTGTCAGAGGTTGCGATCGTTGTCACCGCTTGAATGGGGAATCAAACAGACTTAAGCTGTTAACCGGAGACTTTCATTCGCTTTCATGAGGCATCGTTTCAAACGGAGCGAGTCTGGAAAGATTTATTTATTTAAAACAATAACGATAATTTAAATAATAACAAAAAAAAAAATCTTAATTACGAGGAGCAGAGGTTTTTAGCTGAGCCGTGTAAATAATTTTGTCTCCACCTTAACGCACAGGAGACTAAAGGCATTTTGATATTTGTGCTAAAATGAATCATACATGACATGAGCTTCTCCATGCTTTCCTTTCACCTCTTGACCTCCCACCTCTCAGTAATAAGGGCCTAGAAACGCCAGAAGAGCAACTTAAAATACTAATTCAAGCATTTTTTTCTTTGGATAATGTGAATTTTACTGATTTAAAGCTATATATGGCGAATTTTGTTGATTGTAAATGTTGCATCTCAGAAATAATAGTAGGTGGAAGCATCCTCTAGTTATTAAGTTGACTACAATGCCTCAGACTTTAAATCAGAGTTTCACTTATGCAAAAAGGATATAAATAAATAAATAACAGTGGGAAAAACAGATTAAAAGTCTTACCAGAGGAAAATAAAGTCTAAATTATTATTATTCTCATTAATAATTTGACTTACCGAGGGTAGTCTAGTTTTTATTTTTATCATGTCTTTTTTCTTTCCCTAGTAGAAAGGGGCTTCAACACAGGTCATATTATAATTTTTATTTATTTATTTACTTTTTTTTTTTTGAGAAAATGAACAAGTAAATCTTCTGCACTGAAATATTCTGCTCATGTCTTAGTTCCGGGTCCCATTTAATGGTTTTCCCAATTGCACATGCATCTCCAGAAAATCAGCCAATATATGACTGACATGACAGCAAGCATGTCGTTAATTTTTATTTATTTATTTATTTATTTGTATAATGCAGGCGCCTATTAGTGTGCACATGCTTTTTCTACACTTGCGTGTGCCCGTGCAAAGATGAGACCCAGTCTGTCGTGTGCACTCTCAGATTGCACCCCTGAGAGATCCCAAAATAACAACAAAGGGCCCCTCGGTGGGTTGGATGAAAGCTCCGCCACCAACCATTTCGGCACAGAGAGGGAGAGACTCCTCCCATACTGTACCACTGAGTGACACCTCACCCCTCACATGGAGACGGGAAGGGGAAACAGGCTCTGTTATTTGACCGCAACAAATATTTCCATATGTTGATATGATTGTTGTTGGGTTTTTTTTTTTTTTTAGGTGGGGCCATATAGGTGGTGAGATGAACTGTGGCGTGTTTGCTGTAATGTTGACATATATATGCTGTGTGGTAACAGCAAAAGTTGGCTTTGAAGAATAATTCAATTTTCTTTCTTGCAGAAAAATAAAAAAATACATGAGCAGATGGATACTGCTGTCAAGTTTGCCGCCAAAGCCACAACCTATTAGCTTAGCTTAGCATGAAGTCTGGAAACAAGTGGAACAGTCAGTTTGGCTCGCTCCAAAATTCAATCATGCTGGAAAATAATAATAATAATAATAATAAAAACAACCTGAAGGTGGATGAATTAGCTCCTTGCATCCTGTTTAAAAAACATGACAAGTTGTGTTTCTGCAGAGCTGCACGGTGCTGCAACTCTTGACATAGTTGCGAGGTTGCCAGGCAACCGGCAGATGCTTCAGCGAGTCACGTCTCCGAGTGTTATTCACAAGCAAATGCTTCCAAAATGCTGTCATTTATTTATTGTAGTTGTTTGTGAATCGATTAAACAAAGCGAAATTAATGTAATCATTTGTAATCTTAAGAAATATTAGGTGTACTTTTTTTTTTTTTAGCTTGGACACACAGATACACACACACACGAGCTTATTTGTTTCCTCTTGCTTTAAGGCAGGGGTGTCAAACTCATTTTAGTTCAGGGGCCACATGCAGCCCGGTTTGATGTCAAGGGGGCCGGACCAATAACACGATGGCGTATTTACCCATAAATAACGACAACTCCAAATGTTTCCCTTTGTTTTAGCGCAAAGAAGATTATGAAAATGTTTACATTTAATCAACAACTGGACATTTCTTAAGAAAAAGAAGTGCAATTTCTGTTTAGTTCTAGGGCTCAGTTGTTATGTCCACAACTCTTACTAAATCTGTGTGAACCCTTGGAAGAACAATTACTTTTATTGGAAAAATTGCAGTCAGTGGCCCAGATTAGACCCTCTGGCAGGCCAGTTTTGGCCCCCGGGCCCTATGTTTGACACGTATGCTTTAAGATTAAGATTAAGTGTCTCTCGGCCAAGTATACTTGTGTATACAAGGAATTTGGTCTCTGCATTTATCCCATCCGTCCCAATTAGTGAACACACAAAGCACACTGTGAGGTGAAGCACACACTAACCCGGAGCAGTGAGCTACCATGCTACAGCGGCGCTCGGGGAGCAGTGAGGGGTTAGGTGCCTTGCTCAAGGGCACTTCAGCCGCTTTCTACCGGTCGGGGATTCGAACCGGCAACCCTCCGGTCACAAGCCCAAAGCGCTAACCAGTAGGCCACGGCTGCCCCCAAAGCATAAGGCTTTATGCTAAGCTAAGCCAAGCTAATCCAAGCTAAACCAATCGCCCCTTCATGCACGGACATGAGAGAATTATCAGTTTGCCTTTGTGGCTTTCAAGCCAGCAAGCAAATCTATCAGCGTGTTGAACTATTACAAAGTTAAGAAACGAGGAAAAGTTTCAAATGAGGCACCAGAGGGGAAAGTAGCCACAAATCCTGCAGAATCACTGCAACGTTAAACGACAGCTACGCTGAAATGTAGTGGTCTGTCGCAGCAAAACAAAATCCACCTCTCCAATGAAAAAGAAGTCTTCTCCACAGTCACCACCGGCGGTTAATATTCACAGTGAAAACTCCCTCCATGTTCAGCTACTGATGTGAGGCCAGCACAACTACAAACAGCAGAGAAGGACTCCATTGTTATTTCTAACTGGTAGAAGCCCCGAGGTTATTTTTTTCCCTCTGCCTTGAAACAAATCAATGAAGCACAACTCACTTTGAACAATTGCACATTTGCCGAAATCAGATGTGGGCTGAGGAGCCAGTCATCATCGCTCTTATTCTGTTTGTTGACAGAGGAGGACTTTGATAAACAAGCCCCGCTCTTTGAAACAGGTGCCCGAGCACGAGTTCAGTTTTGAGAGGCAATTCAGAAAAGCGGGCTGATTAGAGGATGTTTGTTATTCTGCGTGCAACCGCTCGGATTCGGCGTATCCTTCGCAAAGTCACAGAGAGGCTCTGTCGGTATAAACAATAACACTGTTTGTTTTTTTAAAGTTTGACAGGGATATTTGCACATTTTCAAACATCCAAATTGTCTGTCATCCCCTGTCACTCTCACACAAGTGTCAACAAACAATCCAACTTGATAAAATAAGCCTGTGTGTGCAGGTTTTCTTTAGCCAACGTTGCCCCCAAGTGGCCGCTTTGGGAGTTGCAAGGACGTCCACTAAACACACATCTTATGAAACTTTGCCCTTGCTATTATTTAACAGGCTTTGATTACATCATTCACGTTAAATGTTAAAGTCTACTTTCTCAACTCAGATGCAGGAGAAGTGAAGTCATGTCTTAGCCGTGGAGTGTTTTCGCTGGCTCTTCTACAGCGGCACACACAGTACTACACCCCCGGTTCACAAACTCAGCTTATCCCCACTATCAGCATATGGAAGTGTTTTCAGAATCGCTATCTACTAGCAGCAAATGGTCTTAAATCAGTCATTTTAATATCAAAGCACTTAACACTAGAATGATGATTACTTGCAGGTGGGGAATCCATGCTGCTTGTCAAGACTGCATTTGAAGAAAATGACTGAGCTCTTATCCGACACGTACAGTACAGCCAGTGTTCAATAGGCAAGATCACATTACAGAAGATTACTTTGGAGTTTCAGCAATTTTCCCAAATTACACTGGCCTTTGGTCTCATGGTAAACTTGATTGACTTGAATGGTTTTCATTAGAAGGCCCCGGCAGAAAGGTCTTTTGCTTGTTGACGCCGGTACACAAGACGGGGACGTTTTTTTTTTGAGGGGGTGAGCGGGTGCAGCTGGGACTCGGAAAGTGGACGGATATGCAAATCCTTTCGTGGAAATGCTTCGCCATGTTTTGAGGGGGCGCAGACTTTGCTCTTTGACTCCTGGTGCTCATCTGTATTTCACAAGGCCCCGGAATTCTCCCTCCCCCCCGCGCTACCATTTGGTGCCACTTTATGGAGATTTCATCAAGCAATACGAGCTCTAAATTGATTACATCAATCATAATGTGATGGGAAACTATGGCAACTATGTGCCTTTTTGATGCACTGGGTGGGCATTTCATGTTGAAACGACCCTCGTGCGATTTACACTCTTGTGACATATCTGAACTTTCGGTCCACCCCTCCCTCTGTCTCTTCCCATCCAGAGAGCAAAATCTGATTAATGGAAATCAGTTAGATGTCACAAAGAGCCTGAGCCGAGGCTGACAGGAAAATAGCCACGAATAACATGACCACCCTCATTACCCTCCCAGGAAAATACTTAAAGAGAGGGATCCAAAAATGAAGAGTAATCCGGATACACTTTCTGTGTCACAAGGAATAAGAGCTGCGCCTCGTGGCCCGTAGATATGTGTTCCCACATTCCCCTCAGTTGTTTGGCTGCTTCAAACCGCCGCCTCAAAACTGAAAGCGATGTATCTGCAAGGAATTAAGGGCTTCTAAGCGTTAACAGACTAGGCTGCACAACCAAAACGCTTGAAGCACACGGTAACACACACATGCTTGTAAATGCAACTTTAATTCTGTAATATAATCAATCTGTGTATTAAAAAAAATAAAATCAAGCTGCACGCTGAAGAGCAATCAAACTGCTGACTAAAAACAGGGGACTCATGAGGGTTTGCACCGCGTTTGCAGGTTTTTGACGCCACCTTGAGGAGATCTCCTTACATAGCAAGACGCTTCTATTAACTGCTAAATAAATATTTGGGTTCCAGCATATCAAATGTCTCAAGAGAGATTAATGTCAGAAGAAAAAAAGTAAAGAGATCATCTCACTTATAGTCAAACATACCAAACACATGCTGTGTGTTTAAATGCTTTGATGCCTTGTCCGTGTCAAGCGTCGCTCCGGTTTGCTGAGTGGTGAACATGAAGGTCATCATGGAATAATGTGGAGTATAAATCACACAAGAGAGAGAGAGAGAAATAATATCCCAGAGACTCGAAGACGTCTCTGCCTCCCTCATCTCTGGCAGTCTTCCTCCAGCCTCTCACAAGAGTCAAGAGTAAATATGAAGTCATGTTCAAAAAATCACTGCACAAAAATTACATCCCACTTAGATGATAACACCACTTAGCCGTTGTTATTTCTCCTTTAATCATCCCCGCCCCCCCATTACATCCAGACTGCATCATCGTGACGGTTTACAGGGCAGATGCACACACTCCAGCTGCAGACCAGCTTTCGGGGACGACGAAGCCACGCACCGGATAGTGTCATGCTTCTCATGACACCTGACCCGAATTGGTTTACCACTAAAACCCAGCGAGTGAACCAGCGGAGGAGGGTGAGTTACAAGAAAAGCTTCGACACTAAAAATTGACTCGGCAGGCTTGTTGTTTTTAGGGTGTCCTTGCACAACTTATTAGATCTCTTTGCTGGCACGCAAGGCCCCATGGTGATCAGGGTGTGGCGCATTTCAGATAACAAATACCAACAGAAGGAAACCACATAAGCCACGGTTATCTGTAGGTACTGGGTGCAGAGTCAGTAGCTGCACGACAAACAGGATATCGCCATGTTTATCATTGCAGTGCCAGGCTCGAACTAGAATGCGAAATGTTTTGAGATTGTGTCACTATTTCTCTTTAAATGGCATAAAACATGATATAGTTATTCTAGCAGATGGACAACTGTATATGCACGGTTTGTCATTTTCAACTGTTACCTACAACATCAAATTGCATTAAATTGAAATCTGTCTACATTTAACAAATGCATCATTTCATAATACTTTAGTACTTTTAAGTGAAATGTTGAAGTCAAGACTTTTTTGTGTGACACCTATGCAATAGATGTAAATATTACTTCTACCACCGGTCAAACATATGAAACTGAACGCAGGTTACGATAAAATGAATGAAACCCAAGAGGATTTATGTGTATGAATGTGATGCTGCATTTTAATGAACATGAAAGCACACTGCATACACACCGATCAGGCATAACATTATGACCACCTTCCTAATATTGTGTAGGTCTCCCTTGTGCATCGAAAACAGTTGTGACTCATCAGAGAATGGACATGGGCCTTCTGAGGGTGTCCTGTGATGTCTGGTAACAAGATGTTGTTAGTGGGGGGCCTTTGGGTCCTATGGGTTGAGGGGTGGGGCCATCCCACAGATACTTGATCAGTCTGGGATCTAGTGAAGTTGGAGGAAAAGGTCAACACCTTGTGCTGTTCTACATGTTTATTTTGAGCTGTTACTAAATCGTCTTCGTGTGTCAGGGTGCATCCTGCTGGGGATGGCTGCTGACATCAAATAGTGTCATTGCTATGGGGTGGGGGTGCCCGGTCTGGTCTAGGTGGGTGCTACATGTCTAAGTCACTTCCACATGAATGAATGCCAGGTCTAAAAGTTTCCCAGCAGAACACTGAATTTTCACGAGATGGTCAATGTTATCTACTTCTCCTGTCAGTGGTTTTAATGTTGTGGCTGATTGGTGTATACCAACATTGAAAACACAAGACTGCTCAAGATAATATACCTTTTTAATTTAACAGGTCTTAACACCATCCCCCACAAAGGTAAATGCTAAAATAAAGTCTTCTTTTATTTCTTCAAGGTTGCCTGATTTCACAGTCACACATGAAAACATTTCTGACTTTAGTCCTGGATTTTTGGCCATGGTTACCTAGAAACATGTTTCTATTCTATGTAGTTGTTAGGGCGTGTCCTCAGTCACGCTTTGATGCAGAGCATGGCGTCCAGGAGATTGTCTGTGTGTCTGATGTGTGCTGTGATGAAACCGTGGCTCTTCAGAAGCTGACTGTATTCGGTGGCGCTCCTCTGTTTCCCCTCGCTCATGCTGAGGGCCTGTAGGAGCCCACGACTCGGGCCCCTTCTGTCCTCATCCAGGAAGATCTCACTTAGCAGGAGTCCACAGCCTGGCAGCGGAAGGCAAATGTTGACATACAACTTTAGAGTAACGTGGGATCTTGTCTGCTCACTGAATTGCAGGAGTCATTTCACTTTGAACTTGATTTTAAATTTGATTTTACCTGGTGTGCACGCATCTGCAATTTTACTCAGCAGAACATGTACTTTCTCATCAGGCAAGTCATGAAGAATTCTCGCCAGGATGTACAAGTCTGCTTTGGGCAATTCATCTTTAAAGAAGTCTCCTGTTCATAAGGAAAGTGAAAAGGCACACATTTTAGGCACAGAGCTAAAAGCATTAATTATCTGTAGTTTTAGTTTAGATGCACACTGACGACTGACCTGCAACAAACGATACCCTGTTTTCTGTGTGCAGCAGATGGAAATGTTCACTCATGTCAACAACAGCAGGCAAGTCGAACACAACCACAGACAGTGCAGGGTGGGCTTTAGTAAGCTCATAGGCCATGGCACCAGTGCATCCTATAAAAACAAACAGATGTGATGTAGAGGAATGGTTTTTAATTTAATGACACAATACAATCTTTTCCTTTTTTTGTTTTTTTACCTCCAAGATCACAGGCTGTTTTATAACCGGAAAGGTCGAACGCTGTTGCTACTGTTGTTCCTGTAACCTTAGCAACGCTGTGCATGGCCTTCATGAATCTCAGTTTGACCTCTTGACTGTCATAATAAGTGTCCTTTAAATACAAACAAAGAGTTTAAAATAGGGCAATATGATTGCATACTCTGATGTATAAATGTAAAACCGATATCTAATTATAATCACCTGAAACATATCTTCAGATTTCTTGCCGAAGGCCTTCTCACGCTGGTTGCTTCCCTCCTGCACAGCACTCTCGAGGTGTGAGAAAAGGGGCCACAGCATGTGGTTGCAGTGCTGGATGTATGCGTGCAGTGAAAAAGCTGCATCTGACCTCAAAGAACGTGTTGCCAGATCTGTGTTCTCATACACTGGCTTTTGACATGCTGGTCGCAGAGATACAACAACACATTAGAGGCTTGTTTCACATGGGGCCATTATTGTAGCAAAACTATCTGCAAATGTGTATTTCAATCCGTGTGTGTGTGTGTGTGTAACTAGATTTGCAAATGTGTAAAAAAAATCCGTGTGTGTGTAACTGGATTTGCAAATGTGTAAAAGAAATCCGTGTGTGTGTAACTGGATTTGCAAATGTGTAAAAAAAAATCCGTGTGTAACTAGATTTGCAAATGTGTAAAAAAAATCCGTGTGCGTGTAACTAGATTTGCAAATGTGTAAAAAAAATCTGTGTGTGTGTAACTGGATTTGCAAATGTGTAAAAAAATAAATCTGTGTGTAACTCGATTTGCAAATGTGTAAAAAACATCCGTGTGTGTGTAACTGGATTTGCAAATGTGTAAAAAAAATCTGTGTGTGTGTAACTGGATTTGCAAATGTGTAAAAAAATAAATCTGTGTGTAACTCGATTTGCAAATGTGTAAAAAACATCCGTGTGTGTGTAACTGGATTTGCAAATGTGTAAAAAAAAATCTGTGTAACTAGATTTGCAAATGTGTAAAAAAAAATCCGTGTGTGTGTAACTAGATTTCCAAATGTGTAAAAAAAATCTGTGTGTGTGTAAGTGGATTTGCAAATTGGCTGGATGGCGTGCTGTAACTACATAACAGGGCTACGCATACAGATCAATGTACGCATTTGCGGATTTTTTTTTTTTTACACATTTGCAAATCTAGTTACACACACACGGATTGAAATACACATTTGCAGATAGTTTTGCTACAATGCCCTCTCTACAGGATCTATAACACTCCCGCTGCTTGAGGAAGGCCCAGGCGATAATAAAGGATGCAACGCACCCTGGACCCTCAGTCTTTGAACTACTACCATCTGGTAGATGGCACAGAACTCTGAAGGCCAGTACTAATAGACTGAGGAACGGCTTCTATGCGAGAGCCATAATTGCACTGAACAACTCAAACAATAAAGAAATAAAGTGAAAAATTCACATAATAATGTGCAATACATGTGTGCAATAACCTTATATGTGCAACTGATAGTAACTTCATATGTGTAATGTGCAATAAGTTATATCAACAAGTGCAATAACTTCGTGTTGTAATAACAGTTGTTATGTCATGCCAGTTTTGTACGTATTCTTTTTCATTCCTTACCTTATTTATATTTTTATTTTATTTTTTACTGCACCTAAAAGGGGACCTCTGGCCGCCTTAATTTCGTTGTACCACAATGACAAATAAAGACATTCTATTCTATAATGGCCCGATAGTTTCAGGTTAATTATAAAACACTTGCTATTGAAGGGATGAAGATATATATTTATTAGTAGAGCTGAGGACTAACTTACTTCTGTCTTTGCTCTTTACCAGTCCCAGAGACTCACAGGCTTCCAACAGGCATTCGATCCCTTTCACAGAAGCCCTGATCTCCTGGGCCACCTGAGTTGCATCCAGCCCAGGCCTGCTGTGTAGGAGGTCGAACACACGCAGCTTGGTTGCTGTAAAAAGGGCCTAGGACATTTTTGGAGAAGCAGATTTTATTCATGAGAATGTGATGTAATGATACCAACAAAAACCCACACAATTTCATTCTAATGCTTCTTCAGAGAATAGTTCAATTTTTGGAAAAAAGGAAGTATTCCCTTTCGGTGCCCAAGTACAAAAAAGGGTTCGTGTAGGTTTCCTTCCACAGTTTAAAAACATCTACGATGAGGGCTGAATCTAAACTGAAAATAGATGTGAGAATGAATGGTTGCCCGTCTCCGTGTCTCAGCTGTGTGACGGCTCTGGCCAGGGGGGGTTGTTGCCTCTCGCCTAGTCATATGGGAAAGGCTCCCCTGCCAACCGTCAAAGGATAATTAGATAAAGCTGATGGATTTTTACCTCTAACACAGCCCACGAACACATTAATATTGTAATAATATTAATAATGTTAGAAGTGGACGTTTGAAGTGCACCTTAATACGAACCCCTGCAGAAGACAACTCCTTCCTTGTTGTGAACTCCCAATTAGGGTTTAGCTGATTCAAATCGAGTACCGTTAACTGGCACTAAAATGTGGAAGTCAAGACCTAGATCTAGAAAACTTTATCAATATGACTTTCTAGAAGCAACAAAGTCTAACTGACACCACTCTGTTCTGTAGTGCCGGCTGCACCAATAGAGCACAGACGGAAAAGTCATCATGAGAAAACGTAGGACTTTATCAGAAAAGCCAGTGTCCCAAGCACGGAAAACACCATCTGGATAAACCAGAGCAATGTTGTGTTTAGAAAAAAATGAGGCCGCCTTTGATGAAAAGATCAACTCGCCACCGTAGAGTCTGGGGGTGGAAATATTATGATTTGCCTTAGTGTCGTGTGGGAGTAGCTGGGACAATAACACAGAAGAAGAAACAATGGACGAAAGCCCCCAAATACCAGACGAAACGTAAACGTATATTTGTATTTTAAAAGGCTGTTCTCCGAAAGGTTGCATTTGCATCCTTTCACTCTGAAATTCGACAAAAACACACAACCTTTGGCACACAACCAGATATCTCACAGAGAAACCAGCAGAGACAACAGGAAGTCACTTCCGCTGTACAATGTAGGATGCAGGTGTAAAATGAGAGCCGTCTGTTTTTAATCTGTGATGTTACAACTGATTACATACAGGTGTTAATTAGTGAACTGAATGAGTCACAAGTAGATGTGGTTTATTGCTCTGTACAACGAGTCTTCACAGTAAGCTAGGCTAACACATATGACAATGGGATTAATCCTGCTGATTAACACGGTTCATTACATGGCATCCTGTAAAACACGACGACCATCAGTTACCTTTGAGGCTTTGAATCCATCAATGAGTTCACCGATTCGCTTCAAGTCTTCTTTTTTGGGTCCGCTGTCCTCACTGAGCTCAATCGCCTGCCCTCTGCTTGATATCGAGGTTAATGTTCGATTATCAGTGCCGTGGAGCTTGACCTCTCTCTCATCCGTGTGTTTGGACAAGCTGTTGATCAGCGTCCGGGAACTTTGACTGGCTTCACTTTCACTGCCTTTCTTTTTCATCTATGAGAGGAGATTATTTTGTATTTAAAAAAATAAAAAATGACATAAAGGAAATGAAATTTTCTCGTGCGGTGAGGAAAAACTAACCTTATGGATGGGACTGGCTGAAGGGCTGTTCTGCGTGTGGTCTGTTTGACCGGCACATGGGCCGCTGGGTATGGTTGAGGAGTTCTGTTTGGCTGAAGAGCCGTGGCCGGAATGGGGCTGAGTGGGTATACAGGTGACACGACTGCCGCTGTGGACGGAGTCACCTTCCTGGCCCGGGGTAGAGGTACAGTGGCGGTAAATGATGTCCAGCTGCTTGCAGAAGTGGTTAAGGGGGAAACCGACAACATTAAGAAAGTCTCCGTGAACGGACTCCACCAGCATGCCACCCAGAGCCTGAATACCGTAGCCGCCAGCCTTGTCCCTGACACACACACACACACAAACAGAAAGATTTCAGTCATACAACAAAACGTGGAATCAAATTATACATAAACACACACAAAGGGTTGTACTGGTGCATTGTTCAGATACACTCTACACTACAGCTACATGCTTCTCGACCCCGGTTGAATTTTTTTTTTTTTATTTTGTGCTGACAGGTAAATTCAGACACTGCAAACACAGCTGGAATAAAACTCAGGCATCCAAAGTGCATAAAGAAAGAGGTTCATGAAGTTCACAGCCGGTTACTGATCCAATGCAGGGTCATTACACCAAGATTAATCAATAGCCTATTACACGTATGAAAGTTCAAATGTTCAAACTCACATGGGTTCACCACTATTGATGTACTCCCACAGCATATCTTCAGAGAGATCAGCAAACTTCACTTTTGTTTCTTCGTAGAAGTCTATCAGCTGGTAATCCACTTCCTCATCTGAAGGGAAGGGAAGTTCAGAAATAACATGTTTGTTTTTCTTTCGGTTAACAGATTAGATCTTGGCCAATGAAACCTTACCATAAATATCCAGAAAACAAATTAATATATCCTTTATATAATATTTTAAAAAAGTTACATAAGATTTTTATATAATCTGACTTACTTTCCTTCTCGTGGCAGAGGACGATAGCTACACCGGTGTAGACACTGTGCTCTTTTCCACTCAGGCTGAAAGATAAAATTAAAAAAACAGCTGTTTTACTTTTACTTTTTTTGGTTTGGAGTATTAATTCTGAAACCATGTGAATGGCACTGACCTTGACAGCATCCTGTAGGCATCGTGTTTATCCACTGGCTTTTCCAGAATCATGCCATCTACAGTCTGTGGAGAAAGACAAACAACAGCCTCAGCGATGAAAAAAAAAAAAAAACCTATATTTAAATCATTTATCGGCAGATCCTGTACGCTTTCTTTATCTTACCACAATTGTGTCTGCTCCGATCACAATGTCTGGAGTCTTCAGGTGGTTCTGAAGCGAATGAAGACACAATCTGTTCATTGACATCTTTCTACTGCTTGATAATTCACAATGTTTTATACAGAAAACAGAAAGATGGTTAACTCACAAATGGCATCCTCCTGGCCACCTCGAGGGCCTTCTGCTTGGCCGTCTCAACAGCGTAGTCATGGGGTGCTTTGAAAAGTCCCTTATCGAGGGTTTCTTTAAACCAGGACGGCACGACTTCAAAACGCAAACCCTGACATGTGGAAGGTCAAAATGAAGACTGTGATTACTGTTATGAGATTTACGAAAAACACTAAAGTCATTCTATCATCTCAGGGTTTCTTAAATTTAGTCCTAGCACCGTCAATAATCATTTAAAGTAGGAATTTGAGGTATTCTATTTAGGGTTAATGCTTCTGTTTGAATTTTACATAGTTTCTTCTATGTAAATCTGCTTTCTTATAGTAGATAAGACAAGCCACAATAAGGAATTACTTCCTAAAACGAGTACATGAATGAAAGTGATATTCATGCAATGCAGCCGAGCAGGCGTACACAGTGCATTTATGCATGAAGAAAACATGTGAGCTGTACTATTGTATATACATCCCTATGCATTCAACCAAAACTGTGTGAGTGTGCATAACTAAGGATATAATTACACAAATACGCTTTCATGCAACTGTATGCAGGTATTTTGCGCCACTAATCCTTCTATAGTTTATTAATCTAGAGTTTACTGTATCTGTTTTAATTCCAACTAAATGTGCGCCTGCATTGTACCAACATATCTTTGAAAAAAACACGTACTGCATTGCGGAGGATCTCCAGTCTTCTCGGGGAAGCACTGGCCAGCACAACCAGTTTACCGGCGAGCTTGGAAATGACTGGGTTCAGCACCATGGTGGCCTTCTCATCCAGCTGCCCTTTAGGTGAACAGTCAGTCAGTTAAACATTACAGATGTTGCCTCGATTATGTCAGGAAAAAAAGGGGGGAATTAGGTGGCTGCAGCTGTTCACGGAGTACTAACAGTGATTATCTGAATTATATTTGAATATTTTGATTATTTAAAACCGATAACCACTTTATCAGTTAATTTATCTACAAGTAAACTACAAGCCTTTCTTGGCTCAAGCTTCTCTAATAGTAGGATTAAATATTACTAAATATCTTTGAGTTTTAGGGAAAACAAATATTTGTATCTGTACCACAATAATGATTAGTTGCAGCCTTTAGTATTTCTTTTTCTGAATGCACACATAATGATGCGTTCATGGACAAGGAACAAGTTAAGTAAATTTTAATATAACTTGACATTTGGCACCCCTGAAAGTAGCAAACGCTTATTATATAACGATATACGACACACATATATATTAAAGCATTAAATATACTGATATAAAATAAAGTAAAAGTTCAGAGGTCACAAACTTGATGCTAGCAAAACCAGTTTATATCAGCAAACTTGTACTGTTGTGGCTTTAAAGTTGTAAAGTGAGAATTAATAGCTCCTAGCACTGCGAGGCAACGAAACGTTACTGCAACATTTGGTTAGCGAGTTTCACACCGAAAAAATAACATAATGTAATGTCAGTTTAGACTATGTTTCTCGGTTTAAGCGTTGTATTACAGTAGCTAATAGTCGGTAGCTGGAGCTCTTACCTGCACAACTCAGGAAACTGGAGCGCTAGCCGTTAGCTGCTTGCTGCTAGGACGACGGACGTGACGGACGTGACGGCGAATGCGTGATGACGTGCCCGGAAATAGGCGGAACCATTGGACGCACTCTCTGGTGCAACCATGGTGCAGCTACTTGCCTGCTACAGTAATAATGCAACTACTACTACAATTGCAATTATTGCTACTAATGGTTTATTTTTATAATGGAAAAGTATAGTAAAAGTACAGCAAGACATTCATAGATAATCACATTACAGAGGCGCAAGAATAGATTATGTTTAAGGAGGTAAGACTAAAATAATGCGAACATTTAATTCACAGTTCATTCACATTTGTTCATGCTACATATTCCCTGTTATGAGGCTTATTACAGCAGGGAGGCAATAAATGAGTTCTCTTTTGTAAGCATAAAGAGACCAAGCTGCTCTGAGGGTCACATGAAAAAAACAAACAGACGCTGACTGATTTTGAACTTTCACCCACAAAAGATCTTGTGAGAGCTTGACACTTGCAGTAAAACCCTTAACACACTTCCTTTCTCAAGCCATTTCACCCATTTGTTCACCATGTTGTGGAGGCTGCGGTATCATCTACCTCTATCATCTGTCAGTTTCATTTGCTGAGAACAAAGTTTCTTTGTGGTCCATCCTAATTGAGTCCGCACTACTCAGGCTGTGCATATTCATCATCTCTCTCAGCTTTTGTCTGAAATCCTTAGAGGCAAAGTAGTAAATGAAAGGATCAAGGCAGCTATTCACGCAGCTAAAACAGAGAGACAGTTTGTAGGCCAGGTAGAGAGACTTGTTATAGAAGAGTCTGAACACGGTGTGAGTCAACAGGAGGATGTTGTTGGGAGCGAAGCAGAGCGTAAAGACCAGAAGAACGATGACGGCCAGATTTATCGCCCTCCTTTTCTGGGCCGTCTTGGAATCTCTGGCCAGCTTGCGTATGACACTGACATAGCAGAACGTTGTGACACAGAAGGGGAAGAGGAAGAGGACAAACACCATGCTGAAGAGGAAGGTCGCCCAGGCTGTCAAGCTGGGCAGCATGTCTTTCTTTAGCACGTCGAAGCACGTGGTAATCCCAAGTTCAGGAATGTCAAAGGTCAGGTCTGTGGTCATGAGCGGGGTCAGAACGCTCAGGACCAAGCCCCACATCAGGAGGCAGCTGATGACGGCGATGGACTTCCTCCCCCTGGTCTCTCTGAACAGCATGGGCCTGACGATGCCCAGGTAGCGGTCAATACTGATGGCCATCATTGTCAGAACAGAACAGTACATATTGGTGAAGAAAACGAGGGTCAGGAAACTGTAAAGAAGAAGATTGTCTTATTTAATGCAAAATAATCAGTACAGTGATAGACAATATGTGAAAGATATCTGCCAGTTAGCTTATTCAAGACAAGACTGCTCTATCTCTCTCGTGTACATAGTTCAATCCACAATCAAAAAGGAATACCTGCACATACTCGGCCCCAGATTCCAATTATACCCGTGGAGCTGGTAGTTGATCTGAAACGGCAGGGCGGTGCCGAGGGCCATGTCGGTGAGGGTGAGGTTAATCATGAAGATGATGGAGGGGGTTTTGGGAGAGGTACGAAAGAGGAGCAGCCACAGGGACAGACCATTTCCGGTCAGGTTGATGGCGGTGACGAACATGTAGATGACCGAGATGACAATGCTGGCGTTTCCGTTCTGGAACATGGTCAGCGTGGCGTTGTCTAGCTTGCCGATGCTCTGATTCTCCGTCATGATTGGATGGGAAAGGCGTCTTGCCACCTGCGTGCCAACGATTAACCACAAAAGTTTGCGAAGATTATGGAAGATGTTTGCAATAAACGCTGATGCGAATAAATCTGAATTTGTAATATCTGCATAGAAACAGCAGATTAGAAAAATCAATTAAGCCACAAGCAAAACATCTAATAAGATAACATGAGATCTCGCCTTAAGTGATGCATGCTATCTTGCAAAAGGTGACTGATCTCAAGGTGTGAAACGGATACTGCTGCATTCAGACTAGAACTGTGTTGTTGTTTGCGTACGAGTAGAGCACATGTTCTGGGTGGAGTTTTCACACAGGAAAAGGACATGCTTGATTTGTGGTAAGCATCGCCAACTGCCAATCGGGGGTATGCAGTTTCGAAGCGTGGGAGACAACCCATTACTCTCACTAATCAACCTTAAAGCCGGAGGAGGAACGCTGTTCTGTCTCTCTTTTTGTGACACTGTTCTGTGTCTCGCTTTTTTTTTGGTGACACTGTTCTGTTTCTTGTTTTTTTTTGTGAGACTGTTCTGTTTCTTGTTTTTTTTTGTGAGACTGTTCTGTTTCTTGCTTTTTTTTTGAGACACTGTTCTGTTTCTTGCTTTTCTTTTTAGTGACACAAGGTTATAAACACTTGCAAGCAATACAAACACTTTCACTCACACGTGGTGAGCGGAGGGGTTACCACAAACCATTCAGAGGTAAAGTCTGCACGCATGTATCCATGCGCCATTGGAAGTATTCATTTTAAGCAAGGGAAAGTACAGTATTACTTCATCAATTTCGACCTCGCCTGTCAAATCACGGCAACGCCATTTTGTTATCGAAATTGTTCTATTCCCACGAAAAGGTTTTTTTTTTTTTTTCTCACTTCAATCCCCCTCATGATTATTACCAGATCATTTCTAAAGCACATTTAATTATACAGTACGTTTTGATTTTTTGGATACACTCCCTTGGATTTAAGATAAATGTTAACTTCTTGTGTCTTTTTTTTTTTGTTTGTTTTTAATTGTGAAAAGCAACAACAATCATCAAAAAAAGGACAAATCACGGTAGCTTCTCCTTTCTGTTTTGGGATATAATTACCACAATTAAACACGTTTCTTTTACTGATAAGACTAGCTAAAGTACACATAAATCCAAGTAATAGTTAATAATTAAAAAGTGAGGTATTGAGCAACAGAAGCGTGGCACAGCTTAGACCCCTTACAAAGAAGTATTAACGCTGAAAAGACAGAGCATTTATCATCAAGGTTTGACAACTCACCTCTGTGAACACGGCATCCGATGAGGCTGGAGGCAGGTAGGCATGTGAGTGTCAATTGCAGATAGAGGCACAGATATTGTGGCCGAGGAAATGTGGTTTGAACCTGTGCCACAGTGAGAGAGGAAATGGATCATGTGACGTTCTCCATCCTACCAACTGCTGTAACGGCCACCCGTCAGATACAGTCTTGGCAATGACTGTGAAGAGGCAGTCGTCACGTAGACTCCCCGTGTGATCACAGCATCACGACCATGAACTGAGCGGTTGTCTTCTCGCAGGTCTTCAGCTGTGTCAGGGATAAGAATCTCTTTGCGACTGCCACGACTCTACACCGAAATGTACTGAGCACTAGAGAGTACTTACAGGAAACCAGAATGGATATATAAAAAGGAAATCAGCACCTCTGAAAGACTCGGGAGTTCCCAGCAGTGTCACACACTGTTGCTTTCACTGTTACTCACATTGTTGCTGTGATTCAAATGAAAAGACACCATAAGAAAGGTGTCACAACAAACTCATATTTGTGAATGTAAAGAGAAGAGGCGATCCTTTTTTTTTAAAAAAAAACCCAAAAACAAAACATGATGTTATTTATCAGTATCCGTTATTTCCTACTGCACACAATCAAAAATGTACACACGTGCTTTGTGAAAGTGATATATTGTGAAGTGAGATCGCAAGATTTCAACTTGTTCGAAGAATTTAAGGGATGTGTGAGCACGCGTGTGCTCTTGAGTTGCTGGCTTCCTGTTGATTATGGTAGTTCTGCTTTATCTTGTGAGAGTATGACACCTCCGTCTGAGGTTATTCTGATTAATGAATCAGAGAGATTGCAGTAAATATTATGCATCATTCATAACAATAAAATTTAAAAAAAAAACCCAACACGAACTTACAAGCTCACCAGTCAGTGACGTCCCAGCTAACATTTACAAGGGAAAAACCCTTTTTTGTAGCCTTTCGATAATGACCCTTTCTGTAGTCCACACCCTCTAACATACTGTCGTATGTTATACAGTGTTAACAGTGTTTGACTCATACCAGCCATTTCTCAATGTGCGTTATGAGCAATGCTGCCTCACCCAAACAGCTTGTCAGCTACCTCAATAACCGAAACACACTCTAACAGAAGAAGAGTTTTTTATTTTCTCACCATGAGAGGAAAACGAGACACAAATTGAGAACGGAAAAACGTTGGGTACGTGCAAACATGAAATAAGGCTCATCAAACCGACCACATTACTTTTTGATTGTTAGTTTTTTTTTTCTTTTTTTAGCGTGAACAGAAAACCACTTAAACAGCATAGAAAATCGACTCATTTTCTCGGTGTCGGACTGTTTTATCATTTTCTTTTCTAGGAAAGGATGCGTAGAAACGTAGAGAACGTGTTCTTCCTGGCTCAGGAGGTGACCACAAAAATCTCAGCTCACAAAAACGCCTCTCATCTCAGAATAAGACGAGCCAAATGGAACTGGACGCTCATTAATGACTCTCCTTTGCTCGTCTTTACGCACAACAACACACGACGGACGCGTCTGTCAGTTCCACTTAATCCGTAATTTGATTTTGAATAAAATCTCGAAAGTTCAGCGGGCTCTATAAAGGCTCAGAAAGAGGATCTCGTCCAGAGGATGAGGTCAAGGTTTAACCAGCAAACTGTTGATGGATGGTGCCGCCGAGCTGCCTCCTACAGGCGCACACTTCAAAAAACACGACCAGAAGGAATGAGTGTAAGTGTTCGTTTCATTTAATTAACGTGTAAGCGCCAATCTGTGAATCAGAACTAAACAAAAAAAAAAAAAGAAAAATGGGACAAACTGAGTTCATTGTTGTGCTATTCGGGTAATTCATATTGTTTCCACCGATTCAAAACGAAAACCTTGAACGACATTCAACGGTCTGAGCTTTAGTACACTCATTACTGTTAAAAATAACTACAACGCTGGTTGCTTTTGAAGTGCCTTTTGTCCTCAGTGTGGTAAATCTGAATATTGAAAGCTCAGTGACGACCAGTCGAGCGTGTCGCCATCGCCTCCGGCCGAAAAGCTCGTTATTTTATCTGCACTGCCGCGAAGACACTACTCACTGCTCGTCTTTGCTTTTCTCAAACCCCTTCTCCAGCCCCGTTGCCACGGCGACCACCTCGTAACAGTGCTCCGCCCTGGGCTCGGGCGAGTGGCCCACGGGGATGCAGTCGTAGCCCTTGGCCGCTGATGAGCTCACGCGCTTCCTGTTGCGCGCGCCGGGCTGATAGAGCTGCATGGCCGGACGGTCCTGCGTGGGGAGACAAGAGAGCAGGGACATGGGAGAGACAAGCAGCACGCAGTCTGAACACGCCAACTAAATAAAATAAAAAATAAATAAAATCCAGTCATTGGCTTTGACTGGGAATTCTTTTACGCGGGATGGAAGTGTTACCCAGCATGCACTGGGACAGCATGTCTAGATGTATGCTTAGGAATTACAAAAAGAGAAAAATCCCTTTATCTGACTAAAGGGACCTGTTACACAATGAACAACTTCCTATTTATTCGCAGTGTGTGATCCGGATTGTGCAGTCAGGTGTTGGAGAGCAGCTGCAGACTTCTAAGCGATAGATGATAAAAAAATATAGCAGAGGAAGTATAACCCACATGGCTAGAACGCAGGCAGACTCTAAAAGGGGAACCGATTCCACCCATTAACGTGTGTTTACGGGTCTCACATACAATAATACTGCATAAGGAGGAAGGGCTGCCCATGGAAGGGCTCCAGGGAAAATCTGACAAATTATCGCAAATGACTTCACTTGAGTCACCGTGGGACGGGCCCGAGCTAAAGTTGGAATACAAAAGGTTGAAATATCAGTGGAATTGAATAAGAAGTGAGATTACAGTCATCTGTAGCCAGGTAGTGATCACGGTCATGTTTGATGCCAGGAGAATTAAGCTACAGCTATCAGATGAAGTGATTTATGGAATTCCCCGTCGGCGACCACAATACATCGTGGGCACCGGAAACTCGAGATGCTTCATCTTATCTGCCCGTCCTACAAGTCTGCAAGCGTCTGAGAACGCAGAGCAGGAAAATTACTGAAGCGCTTTTAATTATACTAGTGCAGAGCCCGTAGTAGATGTGCCAGAGTATTGTGTTTTTCGTATTGTTTAAGAGTCTAATAGCTTATCTGGTGAAAGGAGCAGGAAATAACAATAAGTACTGTTATGACTTTTATTAGAACAACAGGCATACAGGCATACAGGCAATATAATATTTTATATGTATCAGAACAGGTCCGCAGGTATTTTACGTGCATCAGACAGGTACGTCAATTAGCTCCTCCTCCCAACTTTACTGACAAACTCGTCCGAGTCTCATGGTTGCCTTGGCAACCGCTCAGCGTATCGGTACGGCACCGCGGCGCTCTGACATTCATACGGGTGACCAATAAAAGCTCAAGACACAACCATTAGAGCACTAAATACTAAAATATGTTTACTGGTACAGCGTATAAGATGTAGCTGATTGAGTTTGACACCACTGTCCTAAACAACCAATCAAACCACAATAGTCTAATAAAATAGGCTATGCCCATGAACTGACATCTTCTGGTAAAAGCACAACCCGATAGGAAATCAATCATAACATAATGTCCCATACCGTATCAGTCTCAGAAGATGATTGGGGATGAAGAACGTTTTTTGAGGAGTATCGGGATGTAGAGGACATTTTTAAAAGGCGCGGGTTATGTGAGCAGCGCTGTGTGTGGTGTCTGTCTCTAGGCAACAGTGACAGGGGGAGTGGCTACAGTCAGACGGAGCAGAAGAACGGTAAATGAGTAAATGCTTGTTTTAACGATATCTTTAGTGTTTATGGTCCAAAAACCACGAAACTTTGCACTGCACTCCCGCGAACCATTGGGAAGATACATAGCAAATTTGAGGTGGATCGGATAAGTGGTTCGAGAGTTATGCGTGGAACAGACAAACAGAGTGACACACAGACAGACGCTCCTTGCATTATTAGATAGATGTAGGAGCGCTATGTTTGTGACTTTTTGGCTTTAAGATTTTCAGTTCATGGATGACAGCTCCGTGCGGAGTTTGCACGTTCTCAATGTGGCTGCGTGGGTTCTCTCCAGCTTCCTCCCACCGTCCAAAGACATGCTCTTAAGTTAAGTAGTAATTCTAAATTGGGCGTAGGTGTGAGTGTGAATGGTTGTCTGTCTCTCTGTGTTAGCCCTGCGATAGACTGGAGACCTGTCCAGGGTGTGTACCCCACCTCTCACCTGATGACAGCTGAATGAATGAACCACACGTATGAGTCAACATCTCAAACACAGTTTCAAGGCGTCATCATAAGAGATAACACAAAAAAAACCTTCCCCCCAAATCTCATGCTCACCTTCTCGCTCACCTTGTTTCGGAGGCGCTCCTTCCTACTACCCAGGTCCTCCCTGTCCTCCTTTCCCATTTTGTCTCCACTGTCGGGGCAGTAAGAGTAGCTATGGTGGTGGCCCTCTTTCTTGGCCCGGTCCTGGCAGTAGCCCTTCCCCCACTTGGTCTCGTCCTTGCGGCGCATGAACTTGTCAAACTCGTAGTGGTGCCGCTGCCGTTTCCTCTCTTCATCCTTCCCGCGGTGATCCTTGTCCCTCTGTCTGCGGCCGTGCTGCTCCCGCTGCTCCTTGTCGCTCTCAGGCTGACCTCTAGTGGTCAGAGGATAGATTGCAGAGGCACCAGATTGTAATTCATGAGACTTCTCGGGATGTTTTTGTACAGAAAGATGTATTTTTTAAAAACTATTTCATCTATAGACAATTCATTATATGCATGTTTCCCAAAATAAAATAAAAATATCCTGATTTGGATCAAGGAAAAGTTTATGGATCAATCTCTTCCAAACTTAAAAATGATAGGAATAAATAGGAATAAAAAAAAGGAACGTGTCTAAAAACAAAATGATTCCAACTTCATAGGCAAAAAATTGGAATCAGTGGTCTGTGAGCTCACATTATGGATCCCTTTTAGCTGGTATCTGTAGCCTCCTATTGACAGGAGTTCCATATTAAATGGAAGGTTCATAAACACACAACAACTGCAGTTAATAATTGTGGCTCGCTGACACACATTAAATATGCCTGAACAGAGAGTGACAGCACCTACATGCCCAGCCCCAGTTAATCAGTGCATTCCTTACTTTTCCTTGGGTTCCTTTGACTTCATTTGTCCTCCGGCTTTCTCCCATTTCCCTCTGTCCGCCTCCCCGGTGTCACTTTTATCCTTCATTCGGTCCGAATCCACGTCATCGTCTCGGTCGCTCTTCTTCAGGAGCTGGATATCCGGAAAACACGGGAAAACACCATATTTACGGTACGTTCTGCGGCATCAGTAAACAACAAGAAGCATTCATTCATTCATTCATTCATCTTCTGTAACCACTTGTCCTGTTAAGGGTTGCAGGGTCTGCTGGAGCCTATCCCAGCTGTCATCGGGCGAGAGGCGGGGTACACCCTGGACAGGTCGTCAGTCTAACACAGGGCTAACACAGAGAGACAGACAACCATTCACACTCACACCTACGGCCAATTTAGAATCACCAAGTAACCTAACGAGCATGTCTTTGGACGGTGGGAGGAAGCTGGAGTACCAGGAGAGAACAACCAGCATGAAAGCTTAATCTAAAACAGATGTTTTACTCTTGTTTTACCTTAATTTTTATATCTTTATCAGACAGTTTCTTCTGCTTCTCGGCCTCTTTCCGCTTGCGCCTCTCCTCCTCCCGCCGCTTCCTCTTCTCCTCCTCCCTTTGTCGTTTCTTTTCAAGCTCCCTTCTTCTCCTCTCCTCTCTCTTCTCCTCTCGTATTCTCTGTTAAGAAAGACGCAACACAATGAAAAAAAAACATTTGTTCATTTTCTTCCACTTAAGGTTGCTGTTTTTTTATTTTATTTCTTACCTGTTTCTCAATTTTCTTATTTTTTATGTACTCCAGCAGCGGCGTCGTTCGTTTGGCTGAGAAAAAACGGAAAAAAGGGAACAAAAATTGCGTAAAAGTGCGACTCATTTTTGAGTCATATAATGTAGTAAGTGTGAAGAAAACAATCCGCAGTGCGTGTACCTATGAGCTCTCTGGTCTTGGCCTCTATTTCCCCCAGTAGAGTCTCTGGGTTGGCCATAGACTTCTCCTCATCACAGGAGTAATTCTCCAAGAACCGCTTATATTCTGGGTCTGAGAGAGTTTCACATCCAGAGAAGATATAAATTAAATCAATTACAGACTCTTTGTGCATTTAAAACACACGCAGGAACAATATATTATGACTACTCTTATGATTTCAGTACCTTCTTCGATGCTTCCAGCTTTCGCATCTTTCTTTTTCAGCTTCTTCTTGGAAATCTTCTGGAAGGGGGCAAACTCTACCACCGCGGGATACTCCTGGCCTGTGCAAATATTGAAACAGCAGGTAACTCAGTAGCGATCGCATGGTAACACTAGCAACAAACGCTCCAAAGCCACCTGTTTGTCCATAAAACTCTAAATGTCACTGTAAAACCAACATGCTCTTGTTTGCATTTAATATGGCTGAATGGTCTGCGCGGTGCGTGTGTGTCAACAGTCGCCGCTGCGAAATCAGAACGACTTTGTGCAGAAAATTAGAAATACCTTTGTTGTCAATGAAGACATAGCCATCAAATCGGTCTCTGAACAACAGGATGTCCTCTGGGTTTTTGAAGTTGATATACGCCCTGGAGAACAGGTGGGGATAGAGACTGTGGAGAGATAAAAAAAGAATAAATAAAAACAAGGAAGAGTCATAAACATTTATTGAATCTGGGATTTCCATCATAAAGTTAAATTTAGCTACGATACCTTTGATCTGCTGGGAAGAACTCAAAATAGTCGAAGGATGGAAGGGGACTCAGCTGTTCTTCTAGCTGGTCCTTTGACAGGTTAGGTGGCAGCCTTCGAATCACCACCTGTAAACATGTATTATTATTATTTTCCTGTTCAGCAAGAAGCAAAGGCAATTACGCAGGTATCTCTGTGGATCTTAACAGAACCTTACAAAGTTATCATTGATTCAACACTGCAGTTTGGCAGTGGTGGAGAAAATGGGTCAAATTACACTATTAGGCTGTAATACGAAGAATATAGGAGCCAGTATTTTTTGGAATATGACACTTACTCAGGATAGTGTGACCTCATGGCTCTAACTTTAAGCCCATAGTGCAAACTAATGTTATACCGGCAAACACTGTTCAAATCAACTAACTCTCTGAATTTAACATAATATACCAAATATGTTAGGGTGCATGTATGAAACACATAATAACACAGAGTCTGGGTTGTGTATATTCCACTCATGAAGCTGAAACTGCATATATATATATACAGGACATGATCCTCTGTATGGTTTAAGATGATTATTTTTTAATCTTAAACATGTGTTATATGAAATATATAACGGGGAGATAAGCATTTAAATGGAATAAAAATGCAAAGAAGCCTTTTAACTTTTAGCTTCTTATTTTTGATGAACCCCAGCAGTGGTGTCGTCCGTTTGGCTGAGATCAAACGGATAAAGGGAACAAATATTTAGTCATTTTGTTAGATTTTGTGGAGAAAATAATCTGCTGTGCATATACCAATGATCTTATTTGGTTCAACCTCCCTCAGCTGTGTAGATGCGCAGTGATACGGTGCCAACTTTAATCCAAAGGCAAATCTTATGTTGTGCAGGCAAACAAATCAATGAACTCTCTGAATTCAGCATAATATACCAAATATGTTGGGGTGCATGTGTGAAGCACATGAAAACATGGAGTCTTGGTTGTGAATATATGATTCCCAGTATAGCTTAAGATGATTATTTTTACCCTTAAACACGTGTTGCGGGAAAATAAGGATTTAAATTGAATGGAAATTAAAATGTAAATAAGCCTTGGACTATAGGGCCTGTACATGGTCAATATTTTGAGATATTATCCCCATTAAAGAACCAGTTCAGTGTATAAGTGCATAAATAGGATGCTGGAAAGGGCTGCTAGCTGCGGGATTGCTCGGATTCGCATGACACTTGCTGTGGAAATGAGGATTTGTGCACTTTAAACCAAAGACGATGCAACACATTGACTGGACTGGACATGCGCATCTCCTGCAAGTCGGTGTTTCTTGTATTCCCTCCAACATCACCTGCCATGTCAGCTCCACCTTTAAATGAAAAGCGGTCAGGAGAGAAGCTGAGAGGAGGTGAAACCTGTCAGCTCTTCCCGCTCCCGTCGCTGTCCGCGGTGCTGAAACCATCTCACCTCCCTCCGTGCCTCCTCCTCCTCCTCCTCCTCTTCTCCTCCTCCTCCTCCATGTCTGTTTTATCCGCGAAGCGTAAACAGTGCGACGCATCGCCAAAAAAAAAAAAAAAAAAAAAGGCGCTCGGGCTGCCTTACCTTTGAGAAAACCTCCTTCTTCTCCTCTTTCTGCTTGGCGTTTCCTCCGGGGGTGTTCTCCTGGTCTCTGGGCAGGTTCCTGAACTGTATCTCGACGACGCTTTTCTCCTTGCCCACGGTCATCTGGTCCTTTTCAGACCTCATTTCTCTCCATCTCCCTCTCCTCGTCCGCGTTAAGCCGCCGTGCGCTCGCGAGAGTACGGTAATATCGCGAGTTTAGAGACAATTAAAAAGACGACTTTGATATATTAACAAAGAGAAATTACATATATATATTTTTAAATTAGTCCTGGTTTAAACTTTTAACACAGATACCTGGTTGTTTTTAAAATACTTGTTTATATTTTCCGAAATGTTATACACGATTTTATAAATGTGCCAAAATCATTTAAATCTGATTTTAGGACATATTTTGTCAGTTTTTGTCTCTATATCTATTAAAATCTGACTTTGTAATAAATATTAGGGGGAAACAATAAACTTTAAGATAATAAATTAGTGCAGATGCATTTATGTCGTTGTTATAATCCTCACCAATAGAAGTATAATAATACAATAGAAGAAGAAATGCCATTCGCTGCACCAGCCCATAAAAGAATTATGTATTTAATGTTTTTGTATCAAACAACTACATGTGGGAATAAACCGGCTTCCACTTGTTGAGCCATTGTCTATTTTCCCGGTGTCTCTGTGCAACAGCAGCTTGGAGCCAGTTAGGAGGTTTCCTCGGTGTCACTGGGCAGGTCCCGGGTCGGGCTGCGGGGCTTCATGCTGCACTGAGACGTGGAGGACGAGCTCCAGGGTTCATGGCAAGCAGACCCGTGGACATCCCAGCTTGGAACTGAGGGGGGAAAGGGTTCATAAAATAAAACACTGGATGTGAGCTTCAGCACAGAAAAAAAAAAATGCACACTTCCTTTTTAAAAACAAGGCTCAGAAGAAAGCTTCCTCACGTGTTATGAACCGACCACAGACTCACCACTGAGAAACCCCTGCTTGCCGCCGCTGGTTTCCACACACCGCCGAGGTCTCTCTGGTGTCGACACCGAGCTCTTCAGGCTGGGGACAAACGTGGAGCTGGTGTCCAGGTCCCGGCAGACTCTGTCGTCCGTGTACACGCCAGCCGACTTAGACGGAGTGCAGCCCATCTCTAATGAGTTCACTACAGCCGCTCTCCATTGGGCGCAGGAGGCGGCGGTAGCTGGCTGCGGGTCGGTGGAGAGAAGGTGCGTGTTTTCATTTAAGGCTCAGGGACCTCACTCCTCCCATAAACCGGAATATGACATCTGAGAGGATGCCCAGAGAAGGGGATGTAGTCATGGGATGTTGTTTTTTTATTTTTTTTGGTATGCCATCTAATTGTTGCTTTTAATAGTAAGAAATCCATGGAACAAAAAAACACATTCATTCATTCATTCAAACTGGTTTAAGTATTGTCTGGTTTGATGTTGCACCTACGCCAGTGATTATGTGCAAGCAGCATGACATTTACTCAAGTATCAGAAACCATGTGTCAGAACAACTTCCTGTTTCTGTGGTTTACTAGAACACGTGTTTGTGAGTAAATACTACTTCACAATAAGACCTGTTTTTAAGTTAAAAGCAACTTAGATGTATGAACAACTTTATCAACAGGTAGTTAGGTGAAAAAAAAAAAAAAGAAGTTAAGTTTTAATTTCCAAAACAAAATGTGGTTCTGTGGATTTTGCAAATCAATCAAGTTATTCTGTTATACACAAAACATTATTATTTTTTAAGACGACTGAATAGTTTATTGTAGGAATAACCAAAATGTTTTTCCACCAGGCCTGTTTGTGTTTAGCTGGCTCTTTATTCAAAGTGAAAATCCACAGGTTAAGCAAAATGGATGGTCCTGCCACGGGCAGCAAGAAGTGACTGTACTGTAGTCTTTGTGATGGTGTGAGGTGTGCGGCTGTGTTTGCTCTGTTCAATCAGGTGTCAGAGGGTCACATGTTCCCAGCGTCTTAACCCAAGGTCCGATGCTTAGCCAATGCTAAGCCAAGTACTCAACCCCGTAACCAAGGCACATGTTAATTCCCCTTTTAAAGTGCATTCTTGTAAAATTAATATGCTATACAGCAGGTGCTGTATACGAGTCATCCACACTTACTCGGGCTCATAATGTTCACAACTGCATCCGCGATGTTTTGTCACTTACAGAAACAACCATACAATGCACAAGAGGGGGAATCCACAGGAAACCTTTGGTGGAGGACAGCTGCTAAAGTTTTGGGTTGAATGTTGTCCTTGGGCTTGGATATGTGCACCTATGACAACATGTTGCTAAGACAGTTCCACCTCCTGACAGGATGAGATCACGTGCTGGTGTCTGACAAGGTGTCTAACATCATGTCGCTCTCGTACATATCGCACTCCAGGGTTAACGACAGTCGGAGCGGCGCCTCCAGCATCATCTTGTCCTGATTTGACAGCGGCGTTTCCAAGGATGTGACGCTGGTGCCCTCCGGTCTCGGCGTGGCAGGAAGGTCAGCAGGCTCTGATGTGTTCAGCACCTTCATCAGCGCCGGAGTGTTCAAGCCGCCTCGCACCTTGTCATTGATGTCTGTGCCTTAGTGGAAACAAATGACAACACATTATTCAGTGAGGAAAAACACACAGCTCCTGCGATTGCAATTTTACAGGTTTAAAAATATATATATATCACACACACACACAACGGTAAGTCAAGGCAGAACACGCTTTTCCAAAAAAGAGTCCCAGGTCATTAAATCTACCAAGAACTACTATTCAGTAACTTCCCCATGGGTACAAGATCCCCTAGCACACATGTAATGAGCTTCCTAAGCAGGGCCATCGCTCTGGGATAATTAAGCACATTTGTATGCTGACATGTCAAAACGATAACTAACTAAACATTTAATTGGTTGGTTCTACCCTGATTATTGTCAGTGACAACCTACAAGGAAAATGTGTTTGTATTTGCAGGATTTTACAAATGCTGCAGGAGACAATGGCATATTTGAACAGTGAGCAAGCCCCACGCCAAAAGTTCCTGAACCTGCAGAAAGTACAAGTTTTGGTTGTAATACATTCTTGGGGAGAGTTTTAATAACAATATTATTACTTTTTAACTTGCTCTCTGGTCAAAAATGTTGAAATGTTAAACTTTATTTGATGAAACCAACCTATATAGGCATCTGTGTCACCAATATACATCTCAATACAGTGGCCAAGCATCGTCACGGAGAAAGTGTCGTCCCTTTTCAGTCCAAGTGCCTGTCACAGAAAAAAATGAATTAAAAAAATCTGACGCAAGAACAAAAGGAAACTAAAAACATCAAGGTTTAATGTCATCATACTATATTCAGACTGATATCACAAGTATTTTATTATGCAAAACATCTTTCTATCCTTCCTCTGGTTTTATTATATGTGTTTTCTTTTGTTTCAGTGGCAACTGACTGGACAACAAGCTGACCTTTGGAGAGGCCTTACAATAAAATGCTGTGATTTTCTTGGTTATTCCTATTCCTGCTTGCGCTCTCAAAAGATGCCATCAACTCTCTGAATGGTCTTACCCAAATATTGTCAAACAGTGAACAAAACCCATAAAGACGAAAGAATCAGTGAAATCAGTGCAACCCATTAAAACTTACCGTATGAAAGTAGTCAATAGCACTTTCAAAGTCACCCATGAGGCTGTGCACGTATCCTATTGCAGAATAGGTGGAGGCATGCTGAGGGATCAAGACCAGAGCTTGTCGGTGGTACTCCAGAGCCTGGTCGTACTTTCTATAGAAACAAAATTTTAATCAAAACATTATACATGAATTAAATAAAATTTTATTAGCAGATGCTTGGAAAAAAACAAATACTTGTCCATTAAAAAGTTTTCATTCCTATCGTTACTGAGGGAGCGATGAAATCCTCCTTCTACACATAAATTATCCAAACATTTCAAAACAACCTCCTCATATGGCACACATTTTCCAACACTTTATATTAAGTATTCAGTGGCGGCTTTACAAAATTTATTACGTAAATGGCAAAATAAGGGACGTACCTACGCAAAACGAGAACAAGCAAGCACACTTCCAAAAATAGTTTGTAGCAGGCAGGTTAAAGAAAGGTTTGAATAAATTAGAGGCCACTCTCTTTAATGATCCACCCAGGAGTAAATTGGCTTCCAGGTTTTATTAGTTCTACGTGTGCTCAAAGTCCATAAAAATCCATAAAGTTATTTAGAAATACGAGGCATGTACTGCTGTTCCCAAATTAAAGATGTCACAACAATGAATCTGTAGCACATGAGGACATACAGTTATGTCCTGCAAAACGGTGTGTGATAATGGAGAGGGCACTATGTCTTTACACTTACTTCAGTTTCCGACACACGTGGCCTAAGTTGTTTAACAGAGGCTCCCACTTGTCCACAGTAACCTTGAATTTAAAGATAAAAAACAATAAGTAAATCTTACAGAGTAAATGCATCACAATAACACCTAACAACTTAATAACTTGATAGCTGTTACCTCATTCCCTATGGCTTTGATCTTCTCCATCGCATCAAGAAACAGCCTTTCTGCTGTCTTCCAGCTAAAACAGCAGACAAGAAAAATATATATATTTTTTTATAATAAGAACCCTGTGATTAATCAAATGTAACAGTGTGTATTCCACGTACATCGTGTGACAACTATTCCAGGTCATGTCTGCATTGCACCTATTTGCATATGTACATATTTTGGTGGCTTCCTGTATCTTATCTCAATCAGTGCCCAGATCATGAAAACACATTTTGCAGACAGTTTTGATTTGATTCAGCAACACGTAGACAAATACTGTTATTACTCACATATCTCAAAATATTCATATGGAAATCTAAAGAAATTAGCTGCCCCTCACTGTAGTCATTCAGTGATCAGACATCAGTTGCCGATAACATTTACGCACCTTTATCTGAGGAGTAATTACTATCGACGGGATGTGGGTAGATACTCACTCTCCATTTTGAAAAGCAACCACTGCCACCTCATGGATGACAAACGGGTCCTCCGGAGCGATGCTGAGGGCTTGGCTGAAGAAACGTTCTGCCAACTTGGAGTTGTTGGTCAGACCATACTCCAGCCCGATGTAGAGCATGGGTAAGTGACAGCTAAAGGAAAGAGTGCAGGAGACATCAAGACCAAAGCTACACCTCTTTTTATACTACTACTTGAGAAAAATGAGGGTAGAACTTTTCATGTTGAACCTAAGAAACTGATTTTATGTTTAAAAGCTGTTTCTTATCTTCACTGGCCATTAATAACTAAAACCTACTAGATCAAGTTAAGACTTAAAAGTATTTTAGACCTACTTTTCTTTGCCAGTTTTTATACTGTTATACTGTTGACAGAATTAGCAACATCTAAATAAAACAAAAATACAAAAATCCAACAAATATAACTAAAAAACATTCACAGAATTGGCAATATCTTTTAGTCGTAGGCTAACAGCAGATGAGTTGATTTGTTTGGCTGCTGCTTCTAATCCTAAGAAGGAAATGCATTTACACTTCTGCATATCTGTATCCAATACATCAAACATACAGCAAAAGTGTTAATATAATGCCACAACTGGTGTGCTATTATTGGGTCAATATGGAGATTTTATTTACAAATTTACTGCCTGCACAGTCTCTTTACTGAATGCTGCTCTCTCTCTGCTGCAGCTCTTAACTGTAACTGTTAAGAGCGTATTTGTTACTGTAATTTAGACGAAGGCTTAATCCTTTACTTAGTGCAGCTCTAAAAAGAGACGTTTATTTGCCAATGGACTTCCTGGATACACCTGTTATTGACATACCCTTTCATCAGCTGGGCAGCAGTGAAGTAGGCAGCCATGGCTTGGTCATGCTCGCTTTCCACCGCAAATGAATGACCATAGGCAATCCATGCGGGACCATAAGTCCTCTCCAGGGTGGTGGCTTTGCTAGAGTAGATATAAAAAAATCAATATGTGTTCGGGATCTAAATACAACCTGCCAATAACATAGAATCAGACAGAATGTACTTGTCACGTACCTAAGGTACCGCCGAGCATGTTCGTTTTTATGGCCAACCATGAGATAGTAGCACCCAACAGCAAACCAGGACACCTGGAAAAAGTGTTCATTTGGTTATCAAAAATGATTTAAAGGGTAATGTTATGTAATAAAAATATATAATACTTACTGGGTTGTTGGGATACAAGTCTACAAGTTTGTGTGAGAGGTAAAACAACTCTGCAAGGGGAAGGAAAATAATTAACTTTAAACTGATTGGCAAGGGAACGCAATTAAACTAAATATTTGGTCTGACTGAATTAAGAGGTACGTAGATATATTTTACCATTTGCTTTTCCAAGCTCCACCAACGTTCCTATGTGGACTGGTAAACAGTTGGCATGGAAAGGGTCTTTCACCATCACCCTGAAATACAAACAACAACTTTTTAAACCTAAAATACACTTGGGACAATAAGGGGAAGTAGTGTTTGTTAATTTCCAGTAGGAAAACAATGAAAGTTAATATAAAAATAGACAGTATGCACTATCATTCATCATTTTATAATATAATATTAATATGTATTAGTAGGAAAACCTCGGCCATCAACTGAAAAAAACACCAAGACGAACTAAGATGAAACCTGTGGACACTTACATTGATGTGAGTTTGTAGCACATCTTGAAATCACAGTTATAATAATGTCTCTCAGCAAGAGACACCACTACATCCAAGTTGTCTTGAAGACCATTCACCATCTCTGGCACCACCAAATCACTGGGCTTGTTATACTGCAGAGGGAAGGAGAAATAAAGTGTGTGGCAACGAAGTTCAAATGTGAGCAGACTGGAAAACAGATAACTTAGGGGAAAAAAATCAGAGGATGAGACACTACTACATAAACATCAGTTCATTATTCTTTTGGCGCCTTTTGTGGGATTTGTTAACAATGAGGAGAAAAAATGTTGCCCCTACCTTCTTCAATTTATTCTCAAAAAGGAAGTGTAACAGCTCCTCCTCTTCCTCAGTGCACTGTTGACTCAGAGGAAGCGAGTCCAGGAAGTCTTTCTCTATTGAAGGATGGATAACATATTTTATACAAACCTACCAGACGCCGTACTGCACACATTGCGAAAAAATGATAATAAATGGCACATATGTGTAGAAAATGAAAAAAGATCGACCTCACCTTCCTGCGCAGTCAACATGTGGTGGGACGTTAAAAGGTCAAAGGCTTCAAAGCAGTACACATCCAGTTTCAAGGCCTCTTTGTAGCTGGAGGTGGCGAGTGGTCTGTTGTCCATGGCATCATAGATTTTACCCCGCAGGAGGCAGATGGAGCTGTTGATCTGAAATATTTCAGAGAGAATTGACAAAAAGAAAAGTAAAGGTTTAGATAGTGTTAATACGCCATCTAATAACCAGACTGGGCTGCCAACACTATTTCGCCTGCATCCTGTTATTATTATGTTTTACTTCATATCTGCATCTATGTTAGGACAAGGGGAGGATAAAGTGGAAGAAAGAAAAAACAAGTCTTTTAACAGTGCCTGCTGTGGGTAAAATCTAGTTCATAGGATACAGGTATAAAAATAACTGTATAACCGTAACTATGGAAAGTTTTTAACGGGATTTCTAGTTAGCAATTATCTTTATGTAGCAGTGCTTAAATATTCTACGCCAATCAACACTGATATAAGAGGTTATGAGAATTTAATCAAAGCAAATGAACATTGCTGATGAGACTTATAAGGACTACACATGAGGACTTTGAAATCTCAAAGTTGATATGATATCGTTAAGACCATGTTACTCCTAAAGCAACATCACAGAACTATGCTGCATTCGAAAATGAGTTCACTCAACCCTAACAATATCTACATATTACAAAGCTCGTCCAGACTTACTGAGGCTGGGGACATATCCCAATCCTTGGCCGACTCTGGTGTCCCGCCGTCCTCCTTCCCAGTGCTGTCCAGCAGCTTCTTCGTGGCTGGCTCCTCTGCATCCAGGATATCCAAGGCCTGTTGGAACTCTTTGGCAGCATACTAGAGAAAAGACAAACAAATGGTTTTTAATCTGTAATCAGAAACGCGTAGAAGAGACTCCAGAACTGATGCTTTATGTATTTTCCATTTACTTACATGGCACCTAGCAGCAAGATACTGACAAGCTCCGTACAACTGTGTGAGAGAAAAGAAAAGTGGCTTAATTTAACAAATAACTGTACACACAAATCTTTCAAATGCAGATTAGCATCACCAGCTCAAATGTTATCCCTCACTACCCAGTATAATGCCTTGCTGGTCTGGACCACTGCCACACGACTTACCTTGTCAAGTTTTCGTGAACGGAGGGCATGGGAGGCTCTGTGGTACTGTGAGGTGAGGTAAAGGCACTGAGCTAGCCAGTAGATGTCCTGGGGGTCCTCTGTGTGTCAAAACAAAGACACAGGCTCGTCAATTTCAGACGTTAGGAAGTAATCGCATCGACAGGTTTCTCTCAGTATTACTGCAGTTCTGAAGCTACCGTCATGACTTAGAGTTTATTTATGGTTGTAATAGTCCATAAAAAAAAGACACAACAGAAACGAAACTCAAACACACAAACGGACACAACTTCAGTAATGTCACGCTGTTATAACTGCTCGTCTAAAACGGCACAATCGTCAGTTACTCACCATGAGAGAGCGAAGCTATCTTGTCGGCCCAAAACAGAGCACTTTGATACTGTTGCTGTAAACAAACACACAAACGCAAAACAAATGTCACTGAAATGCATGCATTTCTATTGCGACGGGCCGTTAGTTAGCTATGCAGGCAAACTAGGAAGGTCTGTTACCGTTGACGCTAGATGTAGTGGCAAGCTAGCATTAGCTAGCAACACAGAAACTCAAAAAGAAACCACTGATCTTACCTGGTCTATGTACTGCCGCACCCGCTTTCTAAGACGGTCAAGATTCATTTTTATTTTTTAAAAAAAAGTTCCGCTTCTAACTTTCAGAAGTGTGTCATTCTTAGGGACAGAAAAAGCTGTACACTAAACAGTAGTTGCTAGCTTGATAGCAGCGTAAAATCAAATCCGCGGCTTCTTTCTGCAACGGGTGTTCCGCTAAATAGCGCCGTAAAACAACAAGACCAGGATCGAAGGTTCCGCAATAATCTTGGCCGTTTTAGCTATTCGCATATTATGTCTAGCTGAAAAAATAAATACTAATAAAAATATATTTTAGAAACATTCAAATAATACATATATAAAAAACACAAATTTATTTGAACAATTTATTCATTAAATGCATTTATTTTTTAACATATTCTTATCAAAAGACGGTCACTGTAAAAGTTACCACACATTCTTTATTGAATTTTACACAAACCGTAGTGTTTGTAAAACTATCTTGGTACATGTAAGTACCACTGCTTGTCTATATTAAACCAATACAAAACATAGCTTTCATATAACATCCAGATCCAGATCTATTTCTGGTTGAGACTCTTATGATGCATTAGACTTGCAATAATAAAAAAAAAACACAGGACAATTTATCCTTCTTCTGTGCTTGTTGTTTCCTGTTCGTGTGTTGTAGTGCTGGGCCTTTCGGACACATCAGGAGCAGGGGACTTTTCAGCAGGAGGATCAGGATTCTCATCTGTATCTGGTTCGGTGGATTTCTCAGGCACATTTGGTTTAGGGTCAAGTTTTGTAGCTTTCTCCGTTCCTGTATCCTCATTCTTGCTGCTTTCTGTAGTCTTTTCTTCAGAATCTCCTTTACCATTTGTCTTGTTGCTTGCAGGGGTGTGTGTGGTTGCATCAGTGCCTATCTTTTTTTCTTTATTACAGTCACTGCTTTTCTTGCAGAGGGTTTCTTGTTCCTGGTATCAACACATTAAGCATTTACATTGTTATATAATCTGTATCATAATGATTCATGAAGGTGTCTAGAGCGTATAACTTGTGCGCTGCAATATTATCTTTAAACAAGCAAACAATAACCTTCTGCTGATTCGCTCTTCTTCGTGGGACACGTGCAATGCTGTCCATCACCTTGAGAGTTTTGAGCCAGTCGTCATGCCAGGCCCTCGCATTGTAATGTGGCCTGCACTGGCTCAGACGAAACAAGATCAGTTGATTTTCCTTGGTGATACGGAGCAACTCCGACTGTCGCTTCTCATTGCCAAGGCTACATTGAAGAGAAGCAAAGGCTGGGTCTTTAGTTTCAAAGGGTAGCTTATTTCTTAGTGATGTGAATGTTAAACTTTAAACGCGTTCTTGCTTATGGTATTACAAAGTTTAACTGACCTTTTTCTGTCATAGTAATTCCTGTTTTCAACTCCTCCAGTTGTCCTCATAATGTGAGATATCTTCTCGTTTAGCATATTGTTTTCCCTCTGAATCTTCATTTTCCAGTCCTCTTCAAACTTAGTGACAAAAATGTATGATTATTAATTTTCCAAAGTTTTGTAAGCAGTTCATGACATCAGGCTTAACAATAATGGAAGTGAAAAGAAAGTATAATAATTATTGTATTATTATTAATTTCTGACTTCTTGTTGTTTTGTTTTTTTCATTCAAAGAACAACCTTGTGTTTCTTCACATTAACAGCCAGGTGACTATATGTCTTCGGTGGAGTCAAGTTTATTGTTGCTTTCGCTGACTTCACCTTGGGAAAAAAACAAAACACAGAGCTTTGTCTAAGGCGGTGAATGTGATAATACATATTTGTACAGACTGGGATGGATAAAAAAAAAAGTGATGATTTATTTGTGACTAGAATAAAAGCCTGAGGTCAAGACTTTAAGAATCTGGGATAATAAGGGAGAAATAAAGTTGACAAAGCCCGTTTCTCCTAACCTTTCTTCTGTGTAAATCATATGAAGCCTTGTCCCATTTCGGCTGCAGGTGTTTGTTCCCGATGGGAAACAGGGGTTGGTAAACCAGATTCACCACCCTGAATCTGAAAAAAGAAGCACACATATGTGATTAAGTTTTATTTTGCACAAGTATTGAGAACTAATCACACGAGAGCAAGCATATATGGTTGACAACTCAATGCTGCAGGCCTCTCTGACTCACCTCACCGTCTGTGGCCGCCCCGGTGTCTCAGTTTCACAACTCTTCATCTGCCCAAGTGTGCGTTCATGCTTTGAGTGCATTCAACCACCCTGGTTGACTACAGAGCTAAGAGACTGCGGTCTGTTTTCTGCCAGTCATACACGGTTGCCATGGCAGCGGCTTGAGAGAGAGAGCGGAGATGAATGAATGGTTTCAAACGATGTGCTTGTTTAGCAAGTTCCACACAGAGGAACACATACAGGCACAGAGATAGGCTAATTAGTGAGGAGACTGTGGAGCGAGTCACTGTAAAACGAGCCGCTCTGCGAAGGCGCCGTTTCACGCAGTTCAAAGCTAAAAATGAACCGAACTGAGTTTTCTAAATGTGTTCGTGACACTTATTTAAACTCTAACCAGACTTTCTGTTCAAGTTTACCGGATCTCTTAGACAGAGTGACAGGGGACATGATGTAATCAAATGCAAATTCACATATTTAATAGAAAGAAAATTACAGGAGGGAACAATGAGGTCAGGGGCAAGTGTGCTACTAAAGTTTCCTTTCTGTGTGCAGGCATTAACTGCCTTGGTAACAGTTACTTGGAAAAATACATCAGAGCAACCTGAACTAACAGACATGGTGCAAAGTCTTGGTCCAGAATATGAAAACAAACCACATATGCTGATGTATCATATTAAATTATATTAGGGTAAGTATGTACAATGACATCTATAGCTTTTGAATAATAATAATAATAAAAAAACAACAACAAAGGAGTATATTATCAAAGATTTGTTGAATGAATCCCATTGACTTCATGAATGAACATCTATATCACAACACTCCCCCCTACTGATTGGATCTGGCCATGACGATTTTTGGTGCAACGGAGACCGCCGCTGTTAATAATTCAAATCCCACGGCAGAACGGACAGCTAGAGTTATTATAAAGCACGCTTGCAACCATAATAGATCAAAGTAGAATAGATGATTAGCCTCATTTGTGCACCACGATGAGCTGTTTTTCATTTTGGTGTTTACCGCAACAGTTATAAAGTGCAGCCATTTAAAAATAACCACATCATTAACCTTCACTTAACATTAACTTTCACACATATGAGCAGATGCGCCCACAAGAGTGTACGGCACTATAATGCCCTTGTCTAAGTCTTTAAAAAGGGTGTAGCCTAGGTTTCATGGGAACATTTTTAGCACCGATTTTTTGTCAGGTGGTTGATGAAATTGCTTTATGTCAAGAAAAACACAAAATGTGTGTACCATGTGTCAAATAAATGGATAAACAGTTCTTGTGCAGATCAACTTTTTTACCGTGGTACTGTGGTACTGTACCTATAATGGCATAGATGGAAAATGCCAGGATGACAAAATGCAGTGTTGCATAATTACTCGATTTCTACTTTTTAGGTTTATTTTGACCATTTTTTCAACAAAAGTTAAATGGAATATAGTTAAAAAATCATATTCACTGTGCTTGCAAATGCAGTGAATCTGAATCACAAGACCGTTACGCAAATTCCGTGCATATATCTACTTTTGACTTTTAATGTTTGCTTTTCCCACACCTAATGCGCCGTAATCATGATTTGTTTGAAATGAATTAACGAGAATATGAATCTCCGTTGGCTGACCTGTATTAATTATGAATGTAACAAAAAATAATTGACTGCACATGTCGCCAACCTCTTTCAAGTCAAGATTAAGTAGAAGCGGCTTTGGCAACAGTTACAGCCTCAACTTTATGTGGATAGGTCTGCCTCCGTTTAGCACATCTGAACACTGCAGATTCCACAAAATCACCTGAAACAGAGAAGTTGCATGGTTAGACTTTGGGTGAAAAGTAATTTTCTTTCTCAGTGTTCTGAAAAGGATTGAAATCTAGATTCTCCAAGATGTAAAGAGCGTTGTTTTGAGTGCATTCTTGTGGAAATACTCAGGAATAATTCTCAGATTTTGAGAACGGCCTGTAATGGGCAGATTTATAGCATTTTTTTTAAAATTTTAATATCTGACCTTACTTGACCATGTGATGCATTCACTGCCTTAGAATCCGTTCCCACTTGTTCATTGTCAGTAGTAGAGTCATTTTTGCCAAGGAAATTGACTCACTGTGCCTTTCGCATAGACTGTATATAAAAGAGGTCTTATTATTATTAGGTCCATAATTTAACCAATTCAACTCGTATTGTCAGTTGCAATGTTAAACTGGTTCTGAGGATGATTATCTGCTATTATAAAAAGAATAAACGTTTGTAATAAATTTAGACTTTGCCTTTTATGGAAGAGTGCAGTGCTTTTCGTAGACTGCGTAATCCCCGTCATTAATTAAGCTTGAAGCTTGTTTTTATGTCCCGTTCAGAATGGCAGGGGATGCTACCAATTCCAGGAAGTCTCAGAGGTGGATCTTCCATTGCACTGCTCTGGGAGTTGGGCCAAAGAGGCATGGTCTCTTTGGGCCACGGGAAGTACAGTAAGAGCTAATAGTCTTACACTGTAAACATCACAGATATTCTTCGAGATACGTACGGCATGTAATGTATCTACTGTATAACAGAGAACTAAAAACTAATTTCAATTTCAGGATTGAAAACATTTCTGCCATCATCAGGTCTCATCTGTGAGACTTAATTTAACCTAATTACATCACACTCCCGAATTACCATTCCTGTTTGTTATATTGTGCATGTAATATAGATGTAGCAGCCTGTAAGTACAAGAAAATACTTTAATGCTTTAGTTACAAATAATTTAAGGAAAAAGCAAGTTGGTTTTCTGCATTTGTCGCTCTGTTTATCCCTCTGTGGCTACTGAACAGAAAGCCCCTGTTGGTCACCCTGTCTCTGCTGATTGGGGCTCCTATAGCTTATATTTTTCATAATTATCTTATCTATGCCTTTGGAAAGAGCCATAGTGAGATCCGCAGGAGGAGTCTGTGCATTTCCCCAAGGTCAGGATCAAGTTTTTTTTTAAACCGGCAAGATGAAAGTGGCTATGGTAACAGGTCCCATGAGAAGATCCTGTTTAGAGGTGGATGCATCACACTGGCACTCCCAGTCCGCCTGGCAGGATCACTGAACACTTGCAATGAAGGAGTTATGTTATCACAATGAAAAATTAACACCTTTTTTTCCCCCTAGTTTCGTCTAGCTAAACAAATTCTGACGTCAATTGCTAATGAAGCTCAGTTTTCTATATATATCTATGGCTAAAACACTGCTCACATCTTTCAAACCAGCCGGCTTCAAAAGTAATCTGACCAGGAAACCGAAAGTGTTTCCTCCACCTTTAAGAGCTCTCTTCTCGACACTCGGCGATCATCTATCAGATTGGTGTTAGACAGCCATTGCAAACAAACCATCTTGACCTTTTTAAAAATAGAAAGAGACTTTACAGACATCTCTGGGCACACTATGGATTTCTTTTGGAGCTGTCCTTGTTCGTCCTCCATGTAATGTGACCGAATAGGCAAGTAGATTATTTTTAATCACATTAGAAAACACACACACAAAAAAAGAGAAAACCACTGTCAACAAACATGTTTGAGTATTTTGCAGCACTGTTATAAGTCAGTGTTGAGCTACACTTCTTTGAGGAAAAAAAAAAACCTCTCCAACACAGTTTCGTTGGTTAAAACTCAACTAACCATCTTACTTTAAATAGATAGTTGTTTTAAACTCAACACAACTTTCAGCTGATGGAAGGCAGAATAGGTAACGACTCTAAGGCACTGTACTCTCAGCCCTGCTGCTCCATTAATGCTGCTGAGCTACATAGGACTGGATGCTTTGACTCGGAAATAGGCTTTATCCCTCTAAAAGTGGCTCTTTTGATGACAGTTTGGTGCATACATGCTGCACTTCCTTCTAAATGCAGGAAGTTTGCCCCCATTTTAATCCACAAACCCATACAGGCATATATCCCAGATAGATCTGCGCTATGAAAGGGTATAAATAATGAAAGCTGCAGTCTTTACAAGTTAAAAAAGACCCACAGCACTGTTACGTAACAGTGGAATGAGTTATGAGGATGACAAATTAGCCGGAGTAAGGTTGAGTACAGTAACATGCCGGGCTAATAGACAGCAGTACGCTAACACAAACGCAGGTTTATGCTCAGATTTGTCCTCTAAATGTAACCTCAGCTTTTTTTTCACAACTATAAATGTTCTCCCGTTTCCCTTGGCAACTTCACCTCTTGTGAACATCTCAGCTTCTTGGTTACTGGCAAGGTCCCTCTTCCTTGTATCTCAGTTTAAAAGCTGCAAAAATGTCCTTTCAATAATTAAGTATCTGACAGGATAATCCTTATTTTTTGACATGTGTGGTCCCTGTCTGACTTTTTTTTGCAAAAGTTTCTAAATAAATAAAAAGTTGCGCAATCTGATGGTAACATTTTCCTTTTTTTCTAACGAAGCTTCAGGTTATTTATCTTGTCTACTCCAAATTACATGAAATATGTGTGTGTGGGGTGGGGGGATTTATTTAACTACAGCATGTCATATATTCTCGATGTCAAGAGTGAGAAATATAAGGTGGTATTTTGAGCTAATCATTCTGTATGTGTGAATTATCAACAGCCTGATTTAAGTCTAATGACTTTAGCACATTAATTGTGTAATGTTGTGTATTTACACTAATCAGCCATTAAAAACATTAAAAAACCACGACAGGAGAATTAAATGTTCTGCTGGGAAACTTTTGGACCTGGCATTCATGTGGATGTTACTTAGTCATGTATCGCCCACCTAGACCAGACCAGACACCCCCACCCCATAGCAATGACACTCCTTGATGGCAGCAGCCATCCCCAGCAGGATGCAGCCTGACACAGGCACACACAACTAAAAAAAACATGAAAAACAGCACAAGGTGTTGACCTGGCCTCCAAATTCACTAAATCTCAAACTGATCAAGTATCTGTGGGATGATCCACAGAGGCCCCTACCCCTCAACCCAAAGGACCCAAAGGCCCCCACTAACAACATTCTGTTCCCAGACACCATAGGACACCTTCAGAAGGACCATGTCCATTCTCTGATGACTCACAACTATTTTGGACACCGACACAACAGTAGTATAATGTTATGCCTGATCGATCTATGTAGAACCTTTCCAGACCAGACAAGTGCTCCACAAAAGAAAGACAAAACATGTACCGTAAATTTAATAAAACTTGCTATTACCTTGACATACCTTGCTACATACCTTAACTTATTGTTGTGTGTTGATACACTCATGATGAACTGAACCAAAAAGTCTATTGCCAACAGGTCCACCATATATTTTTTCCTTAAGAAATGTATTTGACAGATGGTGCCCGTATTTTGTGCTCCATTGCCTCATTTGGATGTTTTTTTCATGTAATGATCTCCTCCCGTTGTCCATCTATGTATAATAAGGGCACACAATTATTTATTCTACTACATAACAATGTGTTAAATGCATGTTTATTTATATGTGCAGTGCATATAAATAATGTCTGAACCATTTTGATTGTTTCCATAGTCACTGAATGTGTCAGGTGAAGTGTTCCAAAAACTGCACCCTCCAGAGTGTAGTGAAGTAGTTCACAAGGAACCAGCATCCACCTCGCGCCTGGCACTCAAAATAACCTGATGGTATCACATTTGTTGTCCACCTACTTGTTGTATTTAATTTGGTACAAGTAGTACAAGATAATCTTTTATCCTTGCAGCTTCAGTGACTTCTAAAACGTGTTCTGGAGGAGAATAGAGCTGAACAGAATGGCTCACTACATGGTAGATCAGTGACTAAAGAGGGGGTGAAATAGCTGAAATATTGATTATCTTGTTGGCGCTGCGGGAACCGATCAATCGCATGGCCGCACATGACTGTATATTCGGGTAAACTCTGGCTTCATTAGCATGACTATGGAACTGCATTGTTACACCCATATAGAGGCGTGAAATTTATTTATTTTAGGCCATGTGCATCATTAAGACAGGAGTGGGTGTATGTACCACTTCTGGATTAAGTTTAGATTGGCGAGGGGGGGAAAGGCCAGAGGAAGGAGAGTGCCAGGGTGCATGAGAGTGACCACTGTGGTATTTTTTACTAATACCCGCTTACTTATTCACTGCTTCATTTGACTCTTCCTCGTGTTTTGGGTGACCACTTAGTGAAGGCACTTCTTGCTTTGCCCCAAAAGCAAAACTGAGAACATCCATCTTCATCTATATTTCAGCCACACGCCTTTGAAACACATGTCTCCAAATATAGACAATAGTGCACGACTAGACTGAAAGCACGGACGATCTCCTGCTTTGTGGGTTTTTAACACTGGGAAAGATAGATGGCTGAAGAAACAAACAACTACAGGACAAAGTTAAGAGGAACTCCAGCAGATTAAATAAAAACTTGAAAGTTGATTAAATATCCAAAATGTTCCACTATTTCTAGCCCTGAAACGGGGACTGAGGAGATATCTAACTCTAAAATTAGTTCAGCATAGAACATTCAAGGAGCAAAGAGCGGCCTCTTAATGGTAATGAAACCATCTACATGGTTAATTAATTACTCTTGGGACAGTAAAAGGTTAAAGCTACAGAGAATAACTTTTGTCTCCTCCTTCCGGTGATAAGAGTAATAACAAAAATATTGACACACTGTCAACACATGCATAGGATATGTGCCTACAGTTCGTCAGCACCTTCTCTTCTTTTAGTCCGTTACCGGCCCTGCCTTTGCAACCATTTTCATGTTTTGAGACAGATGTACTATTTATTCAGATGTCTATGTTTAGTAACACTTTGTTTTATTAATTTCTTTGCTGTATCAACACCCTCTTGCTCAGCCTTAGTGCTGCGTTTTAAGTTTATTCCCCTTGGTCACTAAAAACAATAAAACCATTAACATCTGGGTTAATGTTCCTTCCGTTTCTTCGAGCAGAGCTAGGACATAACATTAATGGAGACTCGTGCAGGATCTCCAGGATAAGACTGGGGTAATTTCACCCAGGTCCAAGATATTTTACCGGCAAATTTGAAAGTTGAGGTAGGTTTTTTAGTGATTAGCAACTGAGTTGAGTGTGTAATTAGGGCGTGCAGCTGCAACTAATTGCTCTTGTTATCTAACATGGCACAGTTTGATCTTGAGCAGTTTTTGGTAATCCCTCTCTTGATCAACTGGATCAGTGTCTCAAAGATGAGTTGATGCAAATAGCAGTGGGGAAAAAAAGAAGCTCAAGTCCTTAGTTCTAGGTACGTTGGTGGAGTTGAAGCTAACTGTGTGGCTGTTGCAGTCCGAGTTGATGGAGCCCTCTAATACTGATGGAGTTTAAGGAGGACGACGAGGTTGGTGGTGGGACTAAGACTCAAGGCTCAACTCAAGATGCACCATACCTGGCTGTGGCTGGAGGCTCAAGAGACAGAGTGCAGCACAAACAGTTCCCACTAGAGGTGAGAAATTTGGACGAAGAGGCAGATGAAGTTGTGCGACTGCGCAAGTTGAAGCTTGAGGCTCAGGCTAGTGCCCAAGTGTCTGTTACTTCAGCAGAGGCTACAGATACGTCTTCCTCTACCTCTTTACCTTCTTATTCATTTGATGTTACCAAATACATTTCCCTGGCACAAAATTGTCAAGAGGCTGAGAGACTCTTGCTTTGCAGCTTTCAAGCAGATTCCGTTATTTTTGCAGTGGCTGTCTGAGTTCTGGTGGGCCTTGCTGCAAAGTAAAATCAGTGGTAAAGCAAAAGAGGTTGTTGCTACACTTTCTTTAGAAGATAGTTTGGATTATTCTATTCAATTGTAAGATCTCGAGAGCTTGTTCCTCAGGCGTACCGACAAAAATTAAGAGTCCCATTCAGACATATGTCGAGTTCGCTAGAGAAAGGGGAAGCCTGTTTCATAGATGGTGTGCTTCCTGCAAAGCAATCACATTTAGTTCCTTGCTTAGTGGTGTATTTTAAAAAACAGACAGTGAACATTTTAGCTAGAGCTGCAGTGCTTGCTGATGAGTACATGCTTGTGCATAAGTCTACTTTTTCTATTGGTAAGAGTAAACCTAATGTTAACAATGTAGTCAAAGACGCTGACAAAGCTGTTCCAGTAAAGAACGGAAAGATATGCTTTATTGTCACAAAACTGGTCAAGTCATTGCCAATTGTTTGAGTTTGAAAAGAATAGTCTTCAGCTCACCGGCAGCCAAAGGGAGTTGGGGTAGTCAAAAGTAAGTCTACAGTTCTCAAAGATTCTCTTTCCAAGCAGAGCTGGGTCGTAACATAGCCTTTGCCAATGTAAGGGCTGGACATTGGGTTTCTTTTAATCTGGAGCACCAGAAAGTCGGCGCACCAGTGCGGAAATGCCACGATTGATGACCCATTTAAATCTGTGTAAAACAGAGAAATTCTTTTGTCCTACTTTGTTAAACTGTATACCACGAGACTGACACTGTAAATGGATGAAGGGGAAATTATAATATTTAAAAAACCCTAGAGGTCGGATCACCATTATACAGCCATAATATTGTATATCCTAGTGGACAGAATTAGACTATATAATTAGTGCTTTGTACTCACTGAACGTGGGCTGACTTGCCTATACAGTGGAGGGCGCCTGAATCTGCACTGGGTCAGTGTCATTGCCCTTATCATTCCGCAATAATGAACACTGCTCGTCACAATGGATTTTAAAGAGGAGTTGGTTATTATGTGTGTGGGATTCCTCAATTTATTCTATTGGTCTTTTGCCCTGTTAGTCACAACGTGGGAGCAATGGAGGGGTTTCTAAGTCAATGTCTAAACATCACATATGGTGTTGCATTTTTGATAAGTGTCTGTGAGTAGGAACTGACAGTATCAAATATGGGTGCTAATATATGTGTACGCATATAAAGTGCTCATTCAAACAAACTGGTGTGTGTGTAGTGCTTCCCAGCAAGTGGCCTAATAAAGTTCAGTTTGAACCCAATGGAGCACAGAGAATAGTTCTGGTCCCTTAGGCTCTATTGCTGGATGTTAAGAGCTACAGTATGCTGTGCACAACTTGTTACTGTGCATTCACAAATAGACAAGTACGAATGAACGGAAGCCTGTTTGTGTTTATGTATATATTTAGATGTAGACATCTTGGCTGTCGGCTAGGGCTTTGACTCCGAACTTCGTTATTCGAATATAATTCGATTATTTTAAAAATTGAAGCTATTCGAACGAATTTTACGAGATCTCTTAATATTCGAACCTGTATGGGAATTATTTTTTGTAAATGTGTTTGCTTGTAAACGTTGTTTTCAATTCAGATTCCGATTTTTTTTTTTTCACGCCTGGTGAAGTAAAATCGCGAGCTCATTAGCAAGGCTATTGTTGGTCATCTGGGCTCCTGTAGGTAACGTTAGCATGCTAGGTTCCTGTAAGCTTGTGTATTTCCGATGGAACGTTAACTGTGTCGTAACAGCATCTTCTGTTATATTCTGCTCGTTACATCTTCATTCCAACACTGCATATCTTGTTTGCTTAATAATAAAAATTTTAACACGCATAAATACTAAATATTAACATTGACTGATACACTGCCCTCTGGTGTACAGAACATATAGAACTTAAGTTTGATACCAATATCAGTCTTACTGAAGACATTTAATGGTCAAAATATAATTAATAAATATTCGAATATATTCGAATTTTAATATTAATAAACAAACGAACTTCGAATATGATTTTTGGGCAAAAGTCAAAGCCCTACTGTCGGCATGCTGGGTAGAGTGGTTAGTTTTAACACAAATACTGTACATGGACATACATGAGTCCTGAGACTAACATGCACTGAAAGAAACTTTCACCCAGTGTACCCAGATTAACTCAACCCCAAAAACCCCAGTCTCAAGTGGCCATTTGGGGAACTGCACTCTTGACACACCAGTATTAATTTAATTTTTTTAGCCATGGAGGTGGCTGCTTGATTGGCAATTAATATGTGTAGATGTTTATCTTATAATTTTAGCAAGTATTAATGATAACATACTCAAATTATCTCTTACAGCCACCTTCCAATTTACACATTTGTAACTCACTAGTACACTCACTACATTCAGTCAGTTCATCCAAATTACAAAAATAAAATATATATGGGTGCAGATTGTGTGATATGCAATACCGCTTTCCTATTTTAATTTTTTTCGCATTAGGTAATATGATGCACTTCCATCAACACTGATCTCCATGCAGCCTTCACACTCCCCCATGTGTGAGCCTTTCAAATACATTAAAAATGCAGACACCATGAGTAAAACTGGACCCACTCCATTTGTCTCTATGCATCTTAAATCAAGTTTTTTTTTTTTTCTTCCCCCCATCAGGATAAAACGGGCTGTTAAAAACTCACAAGGGAGCCACTTCCTGCCGGCCGCAGCCTGGGCAATCAAAAAGAAGTATTCTAATGATCCCTGACAAAATTGTCAGACGATATCCTCCAGGGTGCGATGATACTTTACATTACAGTAGACGGATCGATAGCAAAGATGACACGAGAGGCCTCTGCAGAGGGAGAGAGCTAGAGAGCCCGCAGTGAACTGCCTCTGACTTGTGCTGATTCTACAGTGAGTCCACTTGACCTCACAGAACACATGAGGTCCACTGTGTGAACATGTAAATTGCTTGAATTACCGAATACACTCATTTTCTAAGGTGGTAAACTTAATCTATATGTGTGTGTGGAAGTAATCTGGCGTTGTGTGTGCTCGCCAGTAATGCATTAACAGGTACACAATGTGTGAACACACTAAAAATAATTAAAAACTGACTGCCATCTCTAAAAATCAGTAAGAAATAATTATAGTTTCGCTTTAAACGGTGACATGGCAAATAATGCTGTGTAAAGAAAGTCAATCAGGAAACATTTTGTTTCAAAGTGGCCCACATCCCCGAGGAACCAGTTATCACAGACAACTGACAAGACCTGGGCGCCACAAAACTAGGTCATTAAAGTGGATTAATGCGGTAATTCGCAGATGAACACACACAACACAACCCCACTAATGAACTCCTCTAGTCTCTCATCAAGCTTCCTGCGCTGTGGCTAATACTGTTTACACAAACCTCAGCTTTTCCCCCCGTTTGGCTCACTCGGAGTTGCGCTGAATAATAAAAAAAAAAAAAACAGCCATTGAAAATGCCTCTTCAGTTAAGAATTAAATATGTGATTATGAGTGGACATAATCATGAAATATACACTCGCTTGCCAAAACATTAGGTACACTTGTGAAAACAAATGCAACGCAAAATAATAGAAGCTTGTGTGCGTACATTACAATATAATTTAATAGCACTACAAGCCACTGCTTCAGTTGAATAAACTGCTCTCCTGGTTATGTTAGGATATTTAGGATGTTTATTTTACAATGGATTTGTTTTCACTAGCGTACCTAATGAACTGGCAAGTGAGTGTGTATTATCTGTCAATAGGCTGGGTGATCTAAAATTTTAAATAATTTGATGCCATGGCGATACATGTCACATGTCATTTGTAAAATGGCAGGCTCAATAAAGCAATCTAATGCAACACTATTAACTTTTTATCACAGATAAACCGTATCCATTAAGCTATAGTACATTGTCACATAAGAAGTCAGTGCTTATGACTTAAAAAATACTCCAAAGAAGAAAATCTACAACAGTAAATGGATGATTTATCCTTGCTTGGGCCATAATGCCAGTCATTTGTTTTTCTTTGTGTTGCACCATAACTATGATGGCCTACTGCCAAACTCTCTCTAACACCTGTGAGCGGAGTCAACTCTATACTGAGCAACTAATGAGTCCTCTCCCAAACACTGGCAGACACGCTGACTTCTGACATTTGTGCTGACGGGGAGTCACGCTGGCAGATCTGAGAGCGATTAAACCCCACATCTGAAGGATGGAAAACACATACAACCAAGAAACGTCTAACGATGGCTCCAAATCAAATTCAAAATAAAGACTCAAATTCTGCACGCACACACACACTGTTTCTCTAACTGAAATCCCTGCTTGGCGAGGGCAGGCATGATCAGGGGGAAAACAATACCTTCTCCTTTCGTCTGTGATGGAAAATCTTTAAATCCTTAGAGAAAAGTAATCATACAGTGGAAACAGTCGCTAAGGGCAACACTAACAGGTACCCTGTCCTCAGGGATGTGGCAAGAAAAACACAGTTAGTAAATGTGAATGAGCTTTCCCCCCCCTCAAACAAAGATAAATACTTTTGCTTTGAGATTTCTTTTCATTTCATTATAATGTCTAACAGAGGACCAATTTGTTTTCATGAGATTTTTTTGCATTGCACTCATCTTAACTTCTTTTATAACAGTGGGATTCAGTTAATTCAGCTTGAGAAGTAATAGCGATCTGTTGCTTAGATGAGATGACACAGACACACAAGCATCCCCTCCAACCTGCACGTACAGGTGACTCTTGGCATCTGTTACTTTAAATCTTTTAACCATTAACATCTGTCTGGCTGCACAAAAGCTGCAACAACTTGAGGAGCAAAGAAACGACACGTCAAGAAGAAATGACACCCAGATTGCGGTTGTAAGTGTAGACTCTTTGACATGCGGTGCACACACACACACATCACCGTAGTATACCCCACAGACGCTGTCATTTTCGAGAATTAAAGGCAAAACAGCTCGGGACAACGGGTCCGTACCATAAAAAAAATAAAAAATCCGAGCATCACTGATATGACGGCGCAGAAACCACGTGTTTTACGTAATGGAAAGCCAATCTTTCAATTTAACCCCTCCTCCCCGTCTATTTCTAACAGAGGTCCGACGCGAAAGGAAATTCACGCAAATGTTTTTTTTATACGGGCGCACCGTACTTTTTTTGGAGATGCCAGTAGCGTGGTGCTGCTGAAAAAGGCTTGAGGAAAATACCCCCACGAAAGGGAGCAAACGCACACTCCAGGAATCACGGACACACACACACACACACACACACACACACACACACCAAGAACCTGGCTTTAAGAGGAACGTTGCAGCGTGGGACTACAAGACATGAAAGCTGGGGTTGGTGTTATCTGACCTCACCAAACAAGCTGGCATAAAGGAGAAGCGAATTGGACTTGATCCGGCAATGTGGTGTTTTGTTGGGGCTATCATTGCAGCAGTCTGTGCATAGGATGCATCCTCCCTTGGCTTTTGATGCTGTGCAGATCCACCCTCCTCTCCTCAGAGTGATGAACTAATAGGCAATGATTTTCTCCTCGGAAATCCACCGTGGTTCACTGTTTTCACGTTAGTTGTGTTTGTTTACTGGCGACCCGTCTCCTCCAGGTGCGACACATGCAATTTACAGAGTATATTTTCTATTATCGACTAGTTGAGGAGGCATTCTTTGTACGCCAGGAGAAGAAAACACACCGTTATTACGAAGTCTGACAGACACTGAATATTTTGTCACGTGAATGAAAGCGCATAGGACTTGGATATACCTATTTTTCTATGATACAATTGGTAGCCTTGTTCGGGAGAACTGATCCAATTGTGTTATTATGCAACCGCAAGGATCTCATCTATATCTGGGTGTTTAAGCCACTGGATTGCTCTTCGCCCAAATCAATGTGGTTTCTTTGGAACATTTTCAGCAAAGGAACGCATATGCTGCAGTGTCTTTGTGGCAAGAGTCTTAAGAAAAACAAGAATCCAAGTGGTAAGCTCATCACCGTTATGCCTACTCCTCCGTTTCTCTTGTGAACCGGCGTTATGCGTGCGTGTGTGCGCGTGTGTGCGAGAGAGAGTATCTGCGTTATTCGCTTTTGTTTGTTGTAATGGTGATAGATCTGCAATCATATTTATGCAGCGAGTGGATCGTGCAGAGGCGCTGGGAGGGGGGAACAACTTATTCTGTGCAGCTACTACATCGGCGAGCACAGGTTTGGGGACGCAGCGCGCAGACACACACACACACACACACACACACACAAAGCCCCCCCTGCATCACCACGGCACCATGATCTCCTAACTTTTTAAATAACGCTCGCTCTCTCCCTCTCTCTCTGTCTCTCCCTCTCTCTCACACACACACATAGGGGCAAGATGTTATTTCAGTGGATAAAATCCACGCACTGTTTTTTTTTTTTTTTGTCTTTCTGTGATTCCCCCTAACCAGATTATTCCATCCCCGGGTAGACTACTGCAGCAGCATTTCCCCCCTCTCTGCATCACCACTTCTCTATTAAACGAGCGTTTTCAGCAAACCAGTCGGAGGAGACAGAGCAGTCTTTCATGTCTGTCCCTCTGCCTTGTTGCAGGCCAGGTGTTCTTCATGCGGGGGCCTTTGGGGGAAACGCGATTTCATACAAGTTGATTCCGCGTTGAAGAAGCGGCCGAGGTGCAAACAAACAGGGAACTGGGCTCCACTGCACTAATGCAAAAACCCTGCACTTGGGCAGTCGGCATCGTTTCGATTCAGATGCCGGACTTTTTCTTTTTTTTTCAGCATCACACCAGCAGTTACATTAGTTACAATAGTGCAGTTGATTAAATGCAACACTGCAGGGGCTCGGTGAGGAAGGAGTTGTTTATTTCAACAGGCTGTTGTAAAGCCTCAGGTAGACGGCATGTAGTGCGGGCTACTTGTTACCTCATGTAGCTTGGTTGGAAGGAAGATGATGAGCTGAGCAGCAGCAGCAGCAGCAGCAGTACTACAGTTCACTGCAGCTGCGGTATAGTAGATCATCACCACACTGTAGCGGGACTATCATGCGTTGAAGAGACTACGAGAGAAAACAAAAAAACACGCCATTTAAAAATACATTACATTATAATGTAATAATAATTCTTCACTGCCCTTAAACTATACGTTGCTGTAATACTGCAAATTTCCCCACTGTGGGATAAATTAAATCTCATCTTATCCTATCTTACGCAGGTTTTTGTCGTTGTCATAGTTACCATTAGCATCAAGCTATAGTTAGCCCCGGTTTGTTCTTTTCATCTATTAATTAGCGTAGCTATCAAAGCTAACTTTACAAAAACCCTACAGGTCGTTTAAAACATTTTTACTTTTGGACTTGTACAAACATTAGAGGGAACAACACAAGGGCTGCTCATTAAATATGAGGTTTTAAACTCGTTTCTCAACTTGCAAGTTCAACCGGTAGCTAGCTAGAAACATCTAAACAGGAAGTGGCATATCTTCACCCTGACCTTTGTACGAATAATGTTCATTTTTATTTATTATTATATAATTACAGTTTATACGTTTATGTTGAGTCATATATGCACTTATGTTATTTTATAATTCTTTATGATTGCATTTTTTAAATTATTTATTTATTTTTTGCGTGATTGCGTCACTTCCGTTTTCGTCCGAGCTTGATGAGGAAGTGAGTGGTCGCAACCTGTTGGAAAATTATTTAAAAATTGCCTTTTTCTTCCTTTCTGGGTAACAAGTGGAGTATGTTTTGTTCCAGATGTTTGACGAGCTCTAAAACAGGGGTAAGTGTTGTCACTTAACCTCTTTCGCATTTTTTTTTTTTTTGTGTTTACCTTTGAAAAAGACAAACTGTAAAAATGTTAATTGCATGACATCTGTAAGCACTGGGGTGATAACTGACTGATTGCCGCTCAGTGGAAAAGCTGCAGTAAGACACTGCTTCCCTAACTTGTGCTCAACCCAATGCAGACAATCAATCAAAGCCGAGACTCAACTGTCAGTTGTCTGAAAGGTGAAGCCGTTTCAAAGTGAGCCCATATTTACCTTGAGAATTATTATTGAAACATAAACTAAAGATGTGCACACTATTTGTTTATTTTGTGCTGAAGCAGCAGATAGAGCTTACAGAGAAATGAAGTAGGCCAGAATGCAGACTGTGTCAGTGGGGTGCAGTCTTGTTTCCTACTACTACAAAAGCTGCTAACTCATTGAATCTACACTGTCTGAAAAATCACACAACCGATTTGTTTTCAGCTGCGGAGGTGCTTTTTTTTTTTTTTTTGGTGTCATAAAACAGAACGGTGAATCCTCTGTGTGGCCCTTTGTCAGCAGAGGCAAGTGTTTCCAATACGCTGCTCGCCAGGGCCTGAGCTGCAAAGGCCTAGATATAGTGCTCCAGCTCCTTGGCTGTATTTTTAGCAACACAACATAGCTGAGAGAACACAGAATGAACGAGCTAACCTGACCGTATCAATAAGATGTGTTTGTCGACGTATCCGAAAACTGTTATCTGAACGTCTTTCTACACACAAAGGCTTGCATAGTGCACATCAACAGTTTGTCTGAAGTGGTGAAAAGCGAGTCTTCAAGCACCTCTACTCCAGCAGATGGCACTTGATTTGATCCTAGCATGGGTTAATATTTAAGCCATAGCTAACTACTAGAGCTTTTGGTATTTTTTATCAGTGTCTCTGTGATTAACCTCTAGGTTCGTGAGCCTCCAATCTCCAGATTCAGTATGGCATCTGTGTATATAATATTTTCTGCTTTGTTAGCCCATTTCTCTCCTTTATTATTATTATATATAAGGTCTGTTTGCATGCCTTTGAATTGCCCTCCCATGGTGAAATCAATTTCGCTTTCAACCTACAGAAAAGGTTAAATATTCCCTCTTTTCAGACTAAGAGTTAATGCATTAGTCTCAGCTGTTTTGATGTGCATTTACGGTGGATATGTATGGAGTAGTTCTCCAAGTAGACCACTCGGTCTCGCGCTGGAGCGGGGCGACGTGAATGCGGTGCTCGTGTAGCTTAATGGGTAGCGCATGGCATTGACATTGCATGGTTTAAAGCATCTCCCCTCTTAGGAGTCGCCCACAAAAGCGGCCGTGACTTCATGAGGATGAGGACGAGGTTGAGATAAACCACAGAGAGATGCTGCAATCTGATGCAAGTGAAATGCCGGGTCAAAGCTCGAGCACACAACAGAATGACTCACTTTCTTGGTGGATGTGGCAGTTTGCCATCATGTAAAGACTATGTGTCCACTTTTAGCCCCTTTTGCAAAATTGCCCTCAGATAAAGTCACTAAGCCTCTATACTCACTGACCTGTTAATATTCTTCCAGCTGTGTCACTGTTTTCCAGCAAGATTGTTTCTTCATGTGCAGTGGCTTCGTCCTAAGGGTCGGTCCAGCGGCTGACCTACCCTTAATGTTCCCTCTTGTGTAACGGGCATGGGTACATGTCTTTGAGTAAATCTCCTTCATTAAGTCAATTAAGTAATGAAGCAGCTGAGTGGTAGGGATGGAGATGCAGTAAGTTTCACCCTGCAGCTCGTGTAGCAGGGACGATGCCCGCGTAGATGTCATTGTAAAACTTTGAGAATGTCACTGAAGGGTGCACGCCGCCACGGTGAATGACAGCGGTTTAATTAGGGCTTTAGTGGTAAACGGCAGAGGAGAAGGTTACGTCACAGACTGCCACATGTTATAGAGGCGGATATTTGATTGGTACTCGCTGATATATCCTTTAGGTTGAATGCTGCAGATCTAGAAATAGCCAAGTTGCTGAAAGAGCAGAATTGCAGTGGATGTGTGAAGAGCAGTGGGTGGCTTCCTTAGAGTTACAGAGCTGTGGCTCACTGGCTGCGTTTGTGTGGACAATGTTGCTTCTTTTACTTGGACACTAATTAAAATCAGCTGATAAGACATAATTCTCTATGTGTCCCAAAGCCTCAGTCACAATAGAACTTTTTTTGCCATGTGCCACGTTGATCTGGCCGCTGTCAGATCTGCTTGAAGAAGATTTTTATTGCCCCAACATTATTAGCAACACCGAATTCATGCAACAGAAGAAGATGACCACATTGCTACTGACATGATTCCTGTTTTGTTAATCTTGTTTGAACAACTCGGTTGTGTTGCTACCTCCATGTTTCTGTTCCCCCGGGAAGCTCGTCACATCCCCTGATGTTTACTCCCTTTGTCAGTCATGCACAAATAAACATCCACCGATAAAACATATTCATTGCACCCAGAGTGAACCGATCGGATCAAGCGTTCGCGTGGTTATTAGGCGCTAATATTTTCCTATTGGTTGCGTCCGTTTACGTGTTTGTCCTGATTGAGTTATTATTCTGGCTGTCAGTGGAGTACTATGCTAGCGTCCGCGAGAATATACCCATTGACATCACGGTGACATTACAGGTCAGAGAACCCTCAGGCATCCATGTGATAATGTTTCATAACATAGCAAGTGAAACTCAATCCCAACCGAGCTGAGAGGTACAAATAAAACTTCAGCACTGAAATGCTATTGCTCTATTTCGCTGTGACCCAAGATCATTTATTTGAGTTTCTGGCATGACTAACCATTCTGATTGTTTGGAGACCTTGTTCTGGTGTTTAGAACTGAGTGCTGTGATATATATATATTTTATTTTGTGTTTAACATTATCTGAAATTGGATGATGCAAAGACATGTGTTTACACCGTTTACAGTCACAAATTGTAGCTGACACTTTCATGACTAGACTGTTAACAGGTTTTAAAGAACAAGACCTGCCTTTGCACGTGCCTGTGCAGCTTGGCTGTCGTGTCGGGTTTACGAATCTATCAGTGAAAAGTAATAATCATTTTACCGCGCGCGGTTCTGTGCTGAAATTACGCGCGCATCTGGCCTTTTCTCTTCATGCAGCTCTCATCTCAGAGCAATATATCTCACATTCTGCTTTTCTTTTTTTTTTTTACCCCCCAAATCATTGCTGTTTGAGAATTTTAAAAGGGAAGCACTGTTAAGAGATACTTGATTCATTTGTCTAAGAGGCTCACGTCGGTTTAATTCGCGGTAACAAAGAAGCGGCAGTGTAATTAAAGGGGACGGGTAAGATTCAAACAAGAACTCCTACAATTAGAATAACAGCAGGGTTGGCTAAAAATATCCCCCCTCCGACTACCGTTGCATGTTGCTAGGTTTCATACAGAAACATTGCAGTTAAGTTTGTAAAAGGCTAAATTGCAGCAGCTTCACATGCACGTACCTTTTGTACTCACAGGCATGTCACAGCAAATACAAAAAAAAGGGTTAGCAAATGCTCTCATTATTGCCACTGTACACCTTTGTGTCACCATTGATAAACCTTGAAAAAGAGCACGTGTGTTTTTAATATTAAGCAAAATTATTATTACCAACTCTGAAAGTTGGGTGTTGCTGCAGCGGTCAACAAGAAAATAAGAAAACCTGCTTCACTCATCTTTTTGGGGCGAGATAAGCGCAAGATCAGTTTCCGTAGTGAATTTGGGATGCGTCTGTCCTGCACATGAAAAATATGAGCTGCGGCGATAAGGCTCGAATTCCTGCCTGACATTCTACCTCCCTCCGTGAGGCAATCAAGTTTACATACAAATCAGATGGGAGGGTAAACTTATATACAGTCTGTGAATTTATATATTTCTATATATACAGAGGGAGAGAGGTAGAAAAGTGTGCTGCTTAAAGAGGATTCATGAACTACGTCTAAATGACCGGAGATGCGGTCTGGCTGATGACTTCACCGGGCATGCACAGACCTACTCTCCGTTCAGCTCCAGTAGACGCCATGAAATGAATCCGTTCTCGTTCAAATATGGATAATATCTTAATGTGATCTGCAACATTTATAATTAGTTAGAGATTTATTAGTGTTGGTTTTCATGCGGAAATCTAAATGTCTCGCATCATGCATGTAAAGGCCAAGACACACCAAATCAAAGAAGTAGTGGCAACAAAAGCCGAATTCATTCCTCGTGTAGCCCATGTCCGAGCCAAAAAGGTGGACTTGAGTGCACCTCAAAAACTGCAGTTAACTACCAACTAGCGCCTACAGTCTGCACCTGGATAAAAGGAAATGACTCTAAGTGCGAGCAGTTGACAAGAGTCTGCACTTGTCAGCTAAAAAGAGAAACCACAAGAGCTAGGACTACTGATATTCAAACCTTTTGTACAAAGTCGGCCTCTCCTGAATCCCGCCGATCAGTCGGTGAAGATGGAAAAATGAGAAGAGCGTTCTGTGTGTTCCATCTTGACTTCTTCGTCATTTGCTTCTGTTCATCATTTCTGATTCTCTTCTTGTGCACTGGCTCGCCAAACTCAACGTGTTCCACTACGAATTAAAGACTCCGACGACAGTGGTCTGAATAGTGCCAACTGTGTAGGGCACACTGCAAAAACCTGGCCCGGTAATGGCCTTCACTTGTCGTGACAAACCCAAACACAAATTAACTCATTTAAGAGTTTAACAGTTCTGTGTTTCTGCTTGTTTTGACTCTTTATATTGGTTTTATGACCCACAGCTTTGCAATTTTGATTCATTCAGACTAACTGCTCTCGTCAGAGCCATTTCCAGTTGCATAATGCAGCAGTTTTTAGTGAAAAAGCACAAAAGTATATGCCAATAAGTGAATAGCTGGTGAACTTATTATTAAGCCTTCAGCAGTGAAGGAGAGAGATTTACTTTAAGAATAAGCGGAGACCAAAGGGGAGAGTAGTGTTTTGTACCTACATTTTCCAAGTTGCCATGACTCCAAATGAGTGCTTATGTTGCTCCTTATGGGCTGGACGTACAAATGATCCGCTATTTGCTAACAAGTTTGTCAAATCAACTCAAGTGTCAGCGGCGACTGTGGCTCAGTCGGTGGAGCGGTTTAGTGGATCGGCAGACGATCAAGAAGACAAGCAAGACACTTAACCCTGAATTGCTCCCAGGCTTTGATATGTGAATGTGTGTGTAAATGGGACATTGTGAGTACCAATAGGTATAAAAGCGCTGCATGAATACAAGGCCATTTGCCAAGGCAATATCTTAGTGTATCCGCAGGACACAGCTTTAAAAATTCAGTATATAAAACAGTACATGCAAGCTAATGGGTAGGAGTCCATTTTAAAGACATAACATGGCATAAAGACTGAACATCATTTGGAACGTTGCTGGTCTTGAAAGCCAGCTTGACTGATCAATTTCTTGTCAGCTGATGGATCTATATTTGCCTCCAGATTAGGTAACTACGTATTAAACGTATCAGTCTTTTTAAATGTAGGTAAAGTGTTCTTTCTAGTTAAAGGGGAATTACAGTATTTTACAACCTGGACCTTATTTCTGGCATAAAATACGATCTTTTACTCACTCATATAACTTTGGTGTCATTTGGAGTTGTTCGGAAGATATTTAGATCCAGCAGAGCGCCGCCTATATCCATATAGTGGGAGTGACTGGGGCACCGAAACGCAGCCTCTAAATAACGCATTATCTGCCGAAATAAACTTGTTCATTTCGCCAATATTTTGTTATGGTACACTAGTGATATTCTCCGTTGAGTTACCTGTTATCTATTGTTGTTCTTTGGCCAGCTGTTCCTCTCTCTGCCTCCGCATCCTCCTTTCAACAAGCTCCTTTTCCATATACTCTGGTTCAAAGCGGTAAGGACGTCCATCATAAACAAAGTCGTTGTCCACAACCTCAGAATCGGAAAAATATTCAGCCATGTTGCAAAAAACTAGCAGTACTAAATTACAGGTAAACAAGCCGACCGTCGCGGGTGTACGCGACGCTCAGTGATGACATCATCCAGGTCAGAAGTTAGTAGGTCAATCTACAGACCCCAGATGATGATGATAACAGGTAACTCCGGACTTAATGGGGAATAGCACTAGCGTATCATAACAAAATATTGGTGAAATGAGTTCCGCGACAGATAATGTGTTATTTAGAGGCTGCGTTTCGGTGCCCCAGTCACTCCCACTATATGGATATACACGGCGCTCCGCTGGATCTAAATATCTTCCGAGCGACTCCAAATGACACCAAAGTTATATGGGTGAGTAAACGATCATATTTTATGCCAGAAATAAGGTTCAGGTTGTAAAAAAAAAAAAAAAGGGTAATTACCCTTTAATGGTGCAAAGCTATTTTTTGTAACTTGCACTTATTGAAGGCACTGGAGATAATTTTGTCCTTTTGAATAAAACGTTTTAGCCCTCCTATCTGCTTTAAGAGGTTATATCTGTCTGTGGCAGACTGTCTAATGCACCTTTCATTTCCCAATAAACATCTCAAGATGACATTTCGGTTTTGTTCAAAGTGTACAACACAACATCAACTGTATGTAAGTAGGTGTTAGAAAGCACATTGATTTCTTAAAGGCCAAACAAATATCCTCAGAATGAGCTGCAGGTAGAAAGTGAGTGACGACGAGTTGATTGCTTTGTGATCTGAGTCATAGATACAGTTTGCTACCTGTGGCGCCAAAGGTCGCTGTGAGGAACAGGGATGAGAATTACAGTGTGATTGCTGCAAACGATGCTTATTTAACAAAATTAGACAGCTTTGTGAGGACGCTGTGTTGTATATTTAATTCCTTATTAGGCCGTCTACATGAAATATACAAAGTGTAATCAAAACAGTCACCGCAAGAGAAACCTCTGACAACAAATGTTCAAAACAATTTCACACTTGATTTTTCTCAGTTTCTGACGGCGGCTGCGTTTTTTTTTTCTTCTTTTTTTTGTGACCGTTTTGAGTTATGTTTGACACAGAGTGGTGAAATTGGCCATTTCTGGATGGGCACTGACATGATCTTGTCAGATCTGAAGTGATAACTTCTGAGAGTGTAATAGATTCTTTCTCAGTTGTCAGTTTTATGATCTTCCTTGTCTTCAATCATTTTGAGTCGTTTAAGGTCAGTGAAATTTCTGGCGCATAGCGTTCAAACCCTAAGACAAACTGATTAATTAATCTCAAGATGAGTTTGAGTAGCAGGTCTGAGTATCTCAGTTCTTTGCAACACTGGGAACTTATCATAACAGAAATTATTTTATCTTTTTTATATCCTGCATTCATGTTACCAACTCAAGCTACCTGTATCATATGCGTGGACATATTTGATTGGCCTCCATTGTTTTGCCTGATGGTGTTAGCGGGTTGCTAAATTAAGCCGACGTAAACTCAATGACTCGTCGGTTGTGAATGCGTCCTCCTGCTGACTTTTCAATGCATGCACGACTCGATTGGTTACAACTTCGGTCATTGTAAAAGGATTCTGAAAGAGCGCTTGATGGCTGCATACACAATAAAACTGTGTACGACTCGGGATAAAGCTGCGCGCCCCAAGTAAAAAGCCGAAAACATCCGCATTTAATGATTCATGTTCAGCGGAAGACATGCATAGAAAGAAATAGCATTTTCTGGTACTGCAGCATAACTCTATTTAGTTTCAGCATTCCCCCAGTGGGAAGGGGGATACTAGGACAAATGCAATGTAGTTGTACAATGATTTTTTTTTTTTCCCCACTTTCTGCAACATGGCTTGTAACAAACTAATCTACCCAATCAATAATGTGTCTGTGGCTTTGGAGGTAATGCTCAGGTACGAATGCAAGTAGCTTAATCCACTAGTTACTTATGAGTTTATTGTTTTGGCACTCTTAAAGAAACAGTGTCCAAATTGCTGCATGCCATTCCTAATATACGCAGCACTCATTGTTAAATTGCTGCTTGGTGAGGGTTTAGTGAACGGTGCGCTCAATGTTAAAACGGTTCTTCTTATGCAAGACATACATTTCCAGGACATTATCGCGGATCTCATCTGGTGTTGCAGAAGTAGTGCTCAGTTCTGAAAATTTGCAGAAACACTGGGAAGTTGGAGTACATCTCCAAAGAGTCACAATAGTGGGATAGTAAAGCCCCATTTGGTTTTCTGCCCTCTTATGGAGGCTCCATAAATCATCTTGTAATTTGGCTCATCCTCTGCCCTTAATAGTAGGAGCCCTGCGACGTATCCCACATTTCTGCGAGTGCAGGGGTGTAAAGCTGGATTTATGGTCTGTCCAAAATGCGTGTCAGATAGTATTGGAACCCCCTTCAAAAAAATAAATAAATAAACTACTCAGAGTTTCTCTCTAACGTATGACACATCCTAACACTCTCGGCTTCCAGGATCCCAGAGGGACCGGACATGTGATAGCTGTGACTTTCTTGGGGCTGCTGAGCGTCTCTGCTGGGCTGTTGCGCTGCACTCTGATTCACAATTAAATGACAAAGTGATGAGAGAGAGAGGGAGAGAGAGAGAGAGAGATGAAGAGCAAGGGAGAATAATGCAGTTAGATGATGAGATTATTGATTTATGAGACCAGAAGTTTGAACAGTCGTACCGCGGAGCTGACACGGAATCATGAGCCTTTTGAAGTTCATCATCATTACCAAAAACAAATTCATGGTAAAGTATCATGAACGCTCTGTGTGCAGTTGATATTAACGCTATGAAAGTGGATGAGAACCGGCTTAGTGGGTGTGTGAAGGGCTTTTTTTTTTTCTCTAGAAAGCGATTTGGTCTCCGAGTTCAGGGTTTGAAATTATGTGAAAGTCAACAGTGGTTATATTTTACATGGACATCGCTATGATAGTCCAATCAGAATGAAAATAACTCATGTGACCACCTCAATCAGAGCAAACTGGCCTGATCAGAGGAATCTGATTGAGGGGTGGTGTGAAAAAAAAGGCAAAAACATGTAAACGCTTGATCCAGTGGCTCCTCTTCAACTGGAATAAACATATTCTCTCCGTGCATGTTTGCTCCACGTGGGGTAAATATCACGACATAAACTTGATGGTACCAAAACTACAAGCTGTTCCAGCAACTGTTGAAAACGACACTACATCTGCGTCTTTGCTGGTCATCTCTTCTCTCTCTTCTCTTCACACATCCGCCGCAATTCTGCTCCTTCAGCAACTTGGCTATTTCTAGATCTACTGCATTTAACCCAGAGATGTGCCAGCGAGTACCAACGAAATATCTGCATCTGTAACATGACATTGCCCGTGACATACGTTTCTCCTCTGCCGTTTACCACTAAAGCCTCATTAATCCTCAGTCGACTGGGTTGAAGAAATATTGCTTTACTGCATGCATTCTGGATGTATCATTGTTGAATGTCGATTCATAGAGAATACCAAGAATCCACGTAGCATCACCTCATCAATATATTATGTGGTTCACTCCAAATATGGTTATAAGGATGGTATTATATTAAAAAAAAGCAATCAAGATTTAGTATTTCAGTGTTTTAACCTGAGCTGTAGATCATTGTGGTTTAAACATCCATAGCAATTCTCGTGTGAGCGGGTCTTAAATTGATATCCGTTCCTGACTCCCACACAGCTCTTGCTGCTCTTAGTGTTTGAACATCATAGATATTTTTGTTAGTTCCAGAGATGAGATATTGAACGACATACACTGATCAGGCATAACATTATGACTGCCTTTCTAATATTGCGTAGGTCTCCCTTGTGCCTCCAAAACAGTTGTGACTGTGGTGTCTGGCAACAGGTGTTGTTAGTGGAGGGCCTTTGGGTCCTATGGGTTGAGGGGAGGGGCCTCTGTGGATCATCCCACAGATACTTGATCATTTTGGGATCTAGTGAATTTGGAGGCCAGGTCAACACCTTGTCTTGTTCTTCATGTTTTTTTTAGTTGTTCCTAAAACATTTTTGTGTGTCTGTGTCAGGCTGCATCCTGCTTGGGGATGGTTACTGCCATCAAGGAGTGTCATTGCTATAGGGTGGGGGGTGCATGTTCTGGTCTAGGTGGGTGCTACATGTCTAAGTAACATCCACATGAATGCATTGCATTGTCACAAGATGGCCAATTGTTATTTACTTCTTCTGTCGGTGGTTTTAATGTTGTGGGTGATCGGTGTAGTTCCTTCACAGTCATGTTCATTGAAATATATTAAAAGCGTAACACAATATGCGTTGACATTTTTGTACTATTCTACAGTATTGCTAGTACCATAGCATTTTTCTTTTCTTTTTTTTTTTTTTGACCTTGCTGTTTATTCAGCGGCACCACTGTTCACCCTGTGGTAACAACTTAACTCTTAAATAGTCCTCTCAGCCAGTGACATTTGCTCTTTGGATTGAAAAGTAGCTGGTGTGATTATAGTGGAGATGTTTTTAAATGGAGCATTTAGCTCTCCCTCAAAGAAACCCCAGAGAGCTGTAATTTCCGCCGTATAACTCGACACAACACGTTCCGAGGAGCTACAAAGGTATGATTGACTAAATGAGAGGCCCTCAGTGGTAACCAGAAGCAAAGCGCTGCGCTATATTGACAAGGCCAATTGATTAAAAATACTCATATTTTCTATAAAGTCCATAAAGTCTGACATTTTGTATTTTCCTAATAAGTCATTTCATTTAACTGACAATTTTTTTATTTTTTTTTGTGCTTGCTGGTCTTAGTAATGTGAACAGTAATCGTGACACAGATGTAATAGGAAAATTATGGAAAAGTACGCAATATTTTGTCTTGTAGGTTGGTCATAAATTTGTTTAAGAATTTAAAAACAAGTTGAGGGACATCATATTTTACTTGCCTGAATAAAATTTTCTTATTTATTTATTTGCTGCTGCTATGGTTCGTCCACAACCTCAGAATCCGTAAAATATTCAGCCATGTTGCTAAAAACTTGCAGTAGCAAATTACAGGTAAACAAACCGACCGTCGCGGGTGTGCGTGGCGCTCAGAGATGACATCATCCAGGTCAGAAGACATCAGCCGGGGTCTGTAGATTGACCTACAGACCTCGGATGATGATAACAGGTAACTCCGGACTCAACGGGGAATAGCACTAGCATATCATAACAAAATATTGGCGAAATGAACGAGTTTTGTGGCAGATAATGCGTTATTTAGAGGCTGCGTTTCGGTGCCCCATTCACTCCCACTATATGGATATACCCAGATCTAAATATCCCCCAAACGACTAAAAATTACATAAAAGTTATATGGGTGAGTAAACTATCGTATTTTATGCCAGAAATAAGGTCCAGGTTGTAAAAAACAGTAGTTCCCTTTTAAGAGTATTTCTTTAATTTTCAAGATTTTCTAGCTAGTTTTAATTTTCAGAAATGCAAAACAGGCATCCCAGAGTTTGTATGACTTTTAATTTTCCTCTGTGCGATGGGCCAGAAAGGTTCACCTTTCTCCTAAGTGGTCAACAAAAGCCCTCATACTGATGTTACAAGAATACTGATGTTAGAATAATTCAAGCATTAAGCATTATTTCACGCTTGATTAGACTAAAATGCAAATCAAAAGAACTAGACTTGATTGAAATACGAAATAAAAGAAGTAGAAGAAGTAGACGCAGACATAGATACTGGTACAGAGTGTAGAATAAAGAATAATATGATGATATAACTGGAGCTAAACCTTTCTCCCGAGACCCAGCATCTGAAGGGTTAAATGACTGTGCTGTCCATATATAATTAGTAATGTTGTTTCCAGGCCATTATCTGTGAGCAGGAAATGATACAATCCCATTAGCATGTTGCTGATGCTGTACGACGAGAAGGTTCGGGTCATGCTCCCTGTGGCTCTGATGACAGGAATGTAGCATCTGTAGCCTTTATCAAACACGCCAGACTGAACACACTGGGCTGTGTGAGTGTTTGTGTTATTGTATCGCAGTATGTGTTACAACAAATCATAGCGCCAGAGGCGCAGGGCTAAAGTGATGGCTCGATGTTCCACCGTTCTACTGTTCTACAATAATAAGGACCGTTGGTGGGAAACACAGACCTGGGTTTTCTTCTTCTCCTTCTTCTTCTTCTTCTCCTTCCCGGTGCTGAAAGTACATTTTAATGATTTGATTAAGATTTATTGCTGATGTGATTTCATGACTGGCTGCTGGCCTGTAGCTCATTTAATATTGTTGTCCATCATCTGACTGTGCTCCCTGCCGAAGCAATAAGACGAGCAGGATGCGGTGTCTCTTTCTCTTTTATTGGCTCGACCGTAACAACAACAGCCTTATGAGATCGCGTTGCCAAGGTGTCTTGCGTGTACGAGATTTACAATCAAAATGTAATTCATCATGTTATAAAAAAAAAAAGACAACAGATGGTTTGTGTTATTGCATAATGAATCGTAAAGAAACGGAAAAAACATGCTGTGATTAAAGTCAAAATAAGAATGAACACAGACACTGAGTTCATGCTATTGAAAAAAAATGCATTATAACAGTCCTGAACTAAAGCATCACAAACTACATCCTCCAAAATCAAATCATACAGTTGAATTACCACCTTTTTATGCTGTTACAACAATAGACTGTAAATAAAGATGGACTACGGAACTGCTCCTCAATAGTGAAGCCAAAGCAAGTAGAGCTCCCCCTGGTGGCTGGCTGCAGTATAGGTCATAAGCTCCGCCTCCTCCATGTTAGTGGAAACTGAAACACTAAAATACAAGTCAAATAATTTTTTTTTTAAAGATAGTTTCTCTCATTTTATGTAGATAACATAATGCTGATACACGTTCACGTGTCAATTTTTCATATAAGTCTCGTTTTAGTTCAGTTATTTGACGCTGTACAAACAGGATGTGACATTATGATGACAACCAGTTGCCATGCCAACCGCTCCGTAAAGCGGTCCCATAGGACAAAATGAATAGATAAGTACAGTGTATAATCCAACATATATTTGTAACTGGAGGAGGTGGAGTAGAGCACAGTATTAATTAAACGAAAACGTGCGTGAGTCTGGAGGAAGCGTGGGCGGGTTAATGTGACGCCGCTCCGCGTGGCGCAACTCTCGGACCGTATTGCGCAGACTCTGGCTACAAACTTGCAAGACGGCGCCACCTATATCCCAGAAAAAATCGCATCAGTATGGCCAATGCAAGGAAGTGGGGATGTGTTGTCCATATTTATATACAGTCTATGGTTACAACATAATGTGAACATAATAACAGCCAACAAAGAGAGATTTGGTACAGGACTGTTATATCGTTTCCACTACAGTACCTAATGTTTTGGCAAGCGAGTGATCTCTTTAACAACTGGATGTAAATGGTGAGATGTAAAAGAAGGCAGCCTTTGAAGGAGCTCAACGTAGTTTTGTTCCACTGGCTTTCACCGTCCTGTTTTACCCCGTATGTCAATTTTCTTTCCCCGAGTAAATATTGAATTTTCGAGTGCGCAGGGTTCTTAATATTTACATTATATTTTGGTGGACAAATTGGTTGCTGCTTCTTTGCAGCGTTGCTGTGTCTCTACCTCTTTTGGCAGGACTGACTCTGCTTTCCAATTTATTATGTGTCTGCCAGGTTTGTCTCAACGGCCAGCTGGTTGTGGTCACTCAGTCTTTCAGCTGCTCCATTTCTAGCTGCTCATGAAGCCCAGATAACGTGATGCTCTGCATTATGTGCTCAGTGCTGAACTGTGCAGAAGAGTTTTTCGATTGGTATTCAATAGTTTACTTATCTAACTAAATAAAGCTTTAACAAAGTGCTGAAGACAAAAAAAAAGAACCCACTTGGATGAGCAGTGAAACGCCTGAAAAGGATGGTCTTTGTGTGCAGTGGTGCAGTTTGACTGAAGCCCTGTGCAAACAACAACCAATGCGCTCTCGTTTACTCGAACGGGACCAGTCTTTTGACGCAACAGGGGTGCAGAAGGTTGCAGGTGTTCCAAAAAAAATCAGCCGAACTTGGCTCAACTTTTACCAGCCCGCAATGCAGGGTCATCTGACAGAGCACTGTGATGGCCGGCCAAAATAAATGCAAGCTCACAGTCCTAGGTTACTTTACTATAACCTACCAGGACTATTTTTATTGTCCTTGTCAGAGGAAAGGAGCAAAAAATTCTACCTTACAGTTTGTTGTTTTGGCATCTGATGAGTGGCAGTGCTTTCTGTCTCGTGGGGCTTTTTGACCAACAGAGAACTGGTTTGGATCTTGTTCTCATGCCAGTTCTGTTCAGGAAGCACAACAGTCACTTGAATAGAGTCCTGCCTCGACTATTGCCCACAAACAAATTCTGCATACAGTTTGCTTATCTGAGCAGAGCAGATACTGTAATTTAAACAGAACTCATTTAGAATTTATAACCCGTTAGTTTTCATGGGTCTGTTTAGCACGTGCACCCTCCTGACGCCAGTGTTATCATCACTCCTGTCTGGCGTCTGGCTCTTAATGTGAAACAATACTTAAACCTATTCGTGGTCAAAATAACCACAACCTTTGACCAACAGGGAACTGAATCAACAAGCCCTCCTATGTGTGCCCCTTTGAAGCATCCGAGCCTCGTGACTGGCTGAGGGGACTTTTCTCCATCTTCTTGTTAACAAAAATCTTTTTAACAGCGGGGGTTCGGGGCTCATTGCCTTTACGGCGTTTGTGAGATTTGATTACCGCCTGATTAAAAGTGGAAATTGGCCTAATTCGGCGCATCATCCGTTGTTTGTTTTGTTTCTTTGTACTCGGATGACGTCTCGCAGATTGCAGCGAGCGAGACGGCCGTGGCGTTCAGCCGGGTTTCATGCGTATGAAAGTCCTCTTGGGCTTTGAGTGATGTGATTGAGTCATGTTATTTGTTGAATCCCTTTGAAAACGCTCATAAGAAAGACACCATTTTGCTTCCTCTTCTATCATTTAATCTGCTTGTGTTTCGGTTTTTGCACACACAACCACACACACACACAGAGACATTGTCTACCCCCATCTGTCTATCACGCCTCTCCCTCTGTACGGGGGTCTGTTCTGTGCAGTGCTGGTGGTTGTGTGGTGGCTATGGTATGCTGTGTAGATTTTTGCTGCAGTGCAGCAGGCAGTATTGTGCTGCTGCTGCCTCTGTCTTTCCCCTGCTCTCTCTCGCTGTCTCTCTCCCCCTCTCTCCCTCTCTCTCTCTCTCTCTCTCTCTCTGTGTATGCATTCATTTTTGTGTACATTGTTTGGGAGCAATGGAACACACTTGTTTTTCCTGAGTACTTACGCAGCTTTGTCAACATATTTTACGGTGACCTTTTGGAAGTTCTTATTTTCTGTCTCATTTTCACCTCCCTCTCTCTCCATCCCCATCTTGAAGTTGTTGTCCTTTATTCAGACAGCGAGAGAGAGAGAGAGAGAGAGGATGGCAGTGACTAAGTAACCTGTTTGTGGTGGTGAGTGCTCGGCTCTTTGCACAGAAAGGCCAGTTGTTTTCAGTTTTACACACTAGGCAGGAGATGGCCGAGCACTCAGGTACAACATGTCAGATACGAGACAGATACAGCACCAGGGGACATAATGGAAGCAGAAACACTTGTGTATAAAAAAAAAGGCCACAAATTGACCAACCAGGCAATATTTTTTGGGCTTTCTTGGTGACTCAAAGCGAGGTCTCGCTTGCCGTCGCATGCCACACGAGCCCTTCATAAGCTTCCGTGTCACCGACGCCGTTTAGCCATGACGTGACTGCTCTTGACATTTCTGGTTGCCTACCACCAGCCAGCTGAGAAAGTGTCAGCGCTATCTGTGGGATACGGTTATCTGCGTGTTGGAAGGTTCTGGTGGGAAGATGTTGGCAGGGTCTTCACAAGTGGGTGACAGGCGAGGTATGCATGCGTGTGTATGTGCGCGCGTATAAGTGTGAGAAGGCGGACGTGCCTGTGTGATTGGGTTAAAAGGTTGTGTCAAGCTACGCGGGACACCGGGAGCAGTGTGAAAACCGGAGCAGCGATTTAAAAGATATTCGTTGACTGAAGTTGCTAAAAGGAGAAAAGTTAAGATAGTCGGGGGTTTGCAGCCATGGAGGCAATGTCTTTCGCCAAGATTGTGGAGCGGCATGTACGCAAGGCGCTTAACGCTGAAGAAGAGCGTGGTGAGTCCCAGCAGGGAGTGGTGAAATACTGGTTAACTCACATGGTGTGTCAAATATTAGACTTAGACTTAGATAAACTTTATTGATCCACAAGGGAAATTGCTTGGTAGCTTGGTACAGTAGCTTAGTTGTACATAAAAAACACACTCTTAAGAACCTCAGATAAAAAGAAAAGATTAAATAAAATAAAATAGAAATAAAAAATAAGTAGAATAAAATCTAGTATACCTATTACACCTGTTGATCTGCATGGATGTCATGAGAGCAGACAGGTATCTTTTCTTTTTGGAAATATCAAATCAATGCTTTGAATCACAGAGCAGAACATATAAAATAAGCACATATATGAACTCCACACGAGCAGGAGAGCAAGTCTTGTCAATGCATTCTCCTTCCACACCAATAAAAACTAATCACTGCATTGCAGATGATCAAACCTGAAGGTCACAGACTGTGTGTGCACGAGAGTACGTTTGCATGTCTATATATTTGTGTGTGTGTGTGTGTGTGTGTGTAATTGACTCTCCCAATTATTTTTTTTTATGCAGCGGTATGCCAAAGAGGAGGAGGTAATGCCATTATGTATGCACTGCTTCTGAAGATTATTTCGTATTATTTGTCCTGCATAAAATATGAACCGTCTTCGGGGCCAAGAGAAAGGAAGCCAAGTAGATTGATGCATGGCTGTGGATCCACGGTGGCACAAATCTCTTCTCTTCTCTTCTCTTCTCTTCTCTTCTCTCACGCGTTAAAAATATGCACGAGAAGCACAGCTAACTGAAAACTTCCCGGCGGTGCTGCAGCGCCTTACCTAACATGTTACCAGCGTGCTGCTCTTAATAAAGCCGTGACTTTGACGGACCTGCCTTCATAGAAACAGAGTCACGATCCACGAGCTCCAAGGCCAAACACCCTGGCTGTCTATTGTGATGCTCTCAATAGACTCATCTCTTTGCAGACGTCCCTTTGTGTTTACTTTTCAGAAGAGTCGTGTAATGGATCGAGACAAATGTCGAGATGCGTCCACCATTGTCTGAACAACGAAAAAAAATATTATTTAAAAGAGAGGCATAAAATCCCCTGATGTGGTGTGAAGATAAACGAAGGCTTCTGCTGAAATGGGACGCTTGTCGTTAAAATTGGCCAACGTTTTCCATTGGCACGCGGTCGCATCGTTACTCCTCATCTGAACCCTCGCCTTCCTCAAAAACTACAATATTTAGGCTTTTAAAAAGGTGCGATAAATGCTACAATATCATCCTATTATAGTCTCAAGTTAGGGCAGCAAGAACGTGGCTGCTCTCCCCGTCGTGCGCAAGCAAGTGTTAACAAGGCTAAAAGAAGTAAAGAAATCAAACAGATGGCGGAGATCGTTTAGCAGCTGTAGGTTTGTCCGCTGTAGAAAATACTGTAGAATCCCTGTTTGTCTGTTTGTGTCGTGCCTTATTGTATATGCGTCTCGGAGAGAGGACTGTCAAACTAATGATGTGGAGATATGCTAATAGAGGCTGATTGTGTATTCCGCTGGATCCGCTAGGGTCATGCCATTTGTGGCGGTGGTCAGTTTTGCATGGAAATTTTCTTGCATCTCAAGATCGGCTTCAGATTGGATTTGCACATGCCTCAAAGGACGGCGGGGGAGAAATAAGCTGTTCTTTGTCGGAGAGAAATGCAGATATGTCCATTTCGCTTGATAATTGCGTGTGCAAGCTGATTTTACGGTAATCAAACAGCAGAGACTGTTGTAGGTATTCATAAACGTCCTGCTGTCGTCAGGAAAGAGGTTTTACATAGTGTTTTTATGTGGCGTTTTAATGGTTGTCCATGGTCCCAATGTGAGGACGGTTTTCCACGGTGACAGTGTAAAAAAGAGAGGTCTGACCGAGGTGTTTCACAATAACACGGGCAAAGCAAAAGTGAAAATCCTATTTGCTGAGTAATTATGCTCTCGGAGAAACGGTCAGACCTCAGCTTACCAAAACATGTTGCTCATTCTCTTCTTCGTTCCTTCCAGCCCTCTGGCTTCATCAAAGGGTCTGATTAACCCGGTATTGTTTTATTTGTGTTACAAGATAAATTTATGATTCATGACCTGCGTGATCAGTCTGGGACTGCTGTATTGATTCTTGGGGGAATGAAGCAGCCTGAAGTACCACTGCCTTTGCTTGGAGATGCTTATGCTTTGGCAGAAGCATGAATAGAGGGGAGCGTGTGGTGATTCCAGCATTACTTACAGGCCCTTTGTGGGCAAATTCAGCATCCATCCATGTTTAATAGCTCAGCTGAGCTCAGTTGTATCTTCAAGTTCTGATACGAGAACCATTTAGTCGACCGTTCATTTACATTTAGTCTAAACCACTCTAAAGATTTTCTGTGCTGCAGAAAATGCGACTTGTTGACGTTAATGGACGACAAAGTGATGTGGAATTCAGACAGAAAACATTTACAGTAGTTATATGTGGATGTCGTACGGCGCGTGTGCTATTTGCATCTAAGTTCTGCTTCGGTTATCTGATTATCGGTGCGGGTTTTGGACGGAGGCAGAAAATGAAGTGATTAGATTGAGACTCCCACAGACTCAATAAATCTGTTATCAAGGATGAAGCTGCCGCAGCAGCGAACCGTTCAGTTAAATACTCACACAAATGTGTCTGTCACTCGCTGGTGTTGGCAGGGAGGCAGCTGGAAGAAGCGTGTGGCCCGAGAATCTCGAGATAAGAAACTATTCCCATATGCTGCCTTTATCGCTGGTGATAATTAATGTATTTACCAATGACCAATGGACCGTTCCATCCATTTTCATCCATGCATTATCTTTCGCCGTCATCCTCTAGAGGGCCACGGGGGACCTGGAGCCTATCCCAGCTAGAATTGGACGAGAGGGTGGACCTTGTGTACCTTTGGCCTGTCTATCGCAGGGCTAGAGGAGGCAAACAAACGTTCACACTCACATCCACAAATATGGATTCAGCAGTTCACTTAATATGTTTTTCTAATGTGGGAAGACGCATGAGGACCTAGAGGAAACCCGTACAGGCACAGTATTTGTATTTCTCCGTGTACTCACTATAATTTAATACTTTCTGGTCTGTTTCAGAATATTCTTATTACTAAGAAACATGGGATATACTGTACCATCACGGCTATACTTGCCATTCATTTCTGTGATGTAACCTGACTGTTTTCGAGGGATCAATAGAGCAGCAGCCGTTCAAGCGCTCACAATGAGCAGTAGTATAATGTTATACAACCGATATGCCGATCTGGAAGATAAAGTTATCTCCTATTGAATGTTTCATTCATGGACTAATGTGTGATCCACTAACAGTAAATTGAGACTAAAGTATAATGACATCTGATGTAACTAAAGCGTTGCGTAAGGATGAAATATAAGTGAGAACATTATCCTCAGTGTGCATATTAAGAGTGTTAAATTTTAAAACGGAGAGAGGGATGGCGGGTGAGAGATATAAGTTTTCCCAAGACGGGTAGAGGAGGTTGAATTTTTTTCATCCCCCATGCAAATGATACAAGAAAAATGAGAGAGAGTGACTGCAGCTTGTGAGAAAAGTATAACAAACTGACAGAATGAGGAGTTGTTAATGAGAAATGAAGCAGAGAATCACATTCTGCTCAGCATCTTTCCATCTAACAGTGATCGCTGCCCTGGTGGTGGTGGTGGAAAGCGAGAGTCGGCTGTGCTACCGTCGTGGGGCAAAAGCCGCTTTCACCTGCGTGCTGCTCAGAACCCCCTCCCTGTAATAAAGTGTAGAGTCAACTTTAATCATTGGCGTAAAGCAGTGATGGATACACTGTGGAGGAGAGCAGTCATTTGTGAAATGTCATGATATATGAACTGCTCCGCAGGTAAATTAAAGTTGTCACCGGATGGTTTCTTGAAGTTCCCGGCGCTGACAAATACTCGCAGCTTGACAGCGCTGCGCTTTGCATCGCGTGACACGTCGCGGTTCGTGTGTCATTCCTTTCATGTTGATGCTCAGACGTGTGTTAAGTCCATGTTTTTGCAAGGCGACATTTTGTGTCATGTTGGTCGGAAGCAAGTGTTTACAGTGACATGCTAAGAGCTTGCATGTAATCAATACGAGGTCCGGCACCTTGCTTATCCCTGACCGACAGGATTTTGTTAGTGGGGGCCTTTGGGTCCTATGGGTTGAAGGGAGGGGCCTCTGTGGATCATCCCACAGATACTTGATCAGTTTAGGATCTAGTGAATTTGGAGGCCAGGTCAACAAATTTTGCTGTTCTTCATGTTTTTTGAGTTGTTCCTAAAGCGTTTTTGTGTGTGTGTGCCTGTGTCAGGCTGCATCCTGTTGGGGATGGCTGCTGCCATCAAGGAGTGTCATTGCTATGGGGTGGGGGTGCCTGGTCTGGCCTCGGTGGGTGGTACATGTCTAAGTAACATCCACACGAATGGGCCAAATGTCAGTGTTCGGTTGAGATCCAGATTTCTGAGTGTACATGAACACAAAGCAAACTGAATCCAAAGAATACAGCCACATTTTTTTGACATATTGTTTTCTCTAACCGACTCTTGAGTGATTGATCCGACTGCGGCATCTGTCTCTTCAGGGCTTTAACACGTTCACCTGTATGTTTGCTGCTCTAAAATGTTCAAGCACGGTTGTTGGTTTATTCCATGCAATATGTGTTTTTACAAGGCCAAGTGTCAACAGACAGACGCTCTGTAGAGGATGTCGACCAGTACACTAGCTTACTCTCTGCCCAAGCTCCTACATGGTATGCATTTGCATTGGGTACTTGATTGGCTGCTTTGAGATGTTTCCTTGCCCTTTTTAAGCCACTGTCTAATCCGCAGCCTCCGTGGTGGGCTCCTTATCTCTCTCTTATCTGTCTGTGGTGCACTTTGTTTCTTTTTCTTTGTCCTCTGCTGTATCACTTTTCTCTGCAAGGGCAACACTGGCTCCCCTAGACCTGCTCCAAAATGACCTGTCAGTAAAATCTGATCCTTTTAGACTGAGCAGGACTGGTCTTTTGCATGCCAAAGTCTTGTTGATGGGGGCCAAACGTCCTCCCCCTGCCCTCCAACTCACCGACGGCAGCAAGAAAAGGTCTCCTAATATCTCCTCAGTAACTCTAGATTCTGTTGACACGGACAAAGAAGGTTGCAACGGCAGAGATGTGCATACGTTTCTCTCTAACCAAATCAGCAGTCTTTTTGAGCAGTCGAGAATGGAGCGGGAATAAGGATGTGCAGCAATCATGGATCAATGCGAGCTAGAGCAAAATATGTCAAATTTGAGACTTCATAATAGAATGAGCATTGACAGCGAAGCTGAGTCTCAGCCACTGCTGCACTTTTTCGATGAGGGGAGGAAAAAAAAAATGGAAAGTCATCATGTTTTGTCCCAGACAGGCTGTTGAAGAAGGAGAAAAGTTCCTTTAAAGACAAATAATCAGTTTTATTTTTCTACCCTTTTTCAGCAGATCATAACAGAATTGTTTCACAGCGATTCACAGTTTATAAAATTTGAATTTCAAGCAGCTTAAGTGATGTATGATAATAAGGAGCGCACAGGTTAATCAAGGTTGTCACACACACTGTGTGCCTGCTGAGACAACAAACTGCTCCGGCGCTATTAATCCAATTAAATGTTATTTTGTTAAGTAAACGTTACTGGATGGATGCTATTGTCTCTCTGAACTATTTTTCAAATCTTGTTGTTCAGCCACACCAGTGTTCATAGTGGAAGGTGGAGTAAAGAGCTGGCTTTTATAGCGAGGAGGAACCAAAGGGGAGAATTTCTGGGGACATTTTTTAAAAACAGGGATAGTGGTGCACATCTCTTTAGGAGACATCTATAATGTTCCTTTGAGTTGTAGACATGAAAAGTGCCTCTGGGCTCCTATGGCACCTCCAGACAACTGGCCAGTCATGCAGTGGAGCAGTTGTGAATCTTAAGCTAGGTAGATGCTTCTGCATTGGAGCAACGCCATAGGTCTGTACCCAATGCCTTAGCCTTAGCTACTTAGCTGCTCTTCGATTGGTCCAAATGCATTTCCTCGTCCATGTCTCTCAGTGGTCAGATACGGGATCCTTTGTGGGTCGCTGTGATTTCAATTAACGTAACTGTTGTTTAACATTTATTAGCTCCAACTCCAAGATGAGCCAATTTGTTTGAACTGTTTGAAGTACACAGGGAAACTCAACACTAGCTGCTGACCAGCGTTTTAGCAGCATAATTACAGAATGATGCCCTTACACCAGCCTAAACGCTTACAACAATGGCGTAGACCAATTGCGATGGTGCAAACCTCCATTGCAATTTTTGAAAGCTTTACAATGTTCAGGATGCTCGTCACCCAAAAGGAATCTCAGTTCACACTCCAGCACGTGGCTCTTAAATCCAGTTGTCAGGTTTACTGATTCGCACCAGTTCTTATTTGATTACTTCATTGATGCGAGGTGTTGGCAGCGACGTTGATGGTGAGGGAAGGTAAGAGTAACTGACAAGGACACTCGGCGACGCACCAAGGTCCTTGTGTCACATACACCCTGCACCGTGCCACTGCTTGCTGCTGAGCTCTTCAGAAAACTGCCTCCTCAGACTCTCAGTATTAATGTGTGTTTTGAGCTAATCTTATTAGAGCTGCTTGGATAAAAATAGGTTGTAGAATAGTCCACTGAACACTGTATATATATATACATATATATATATATAGTGTAGTGTATATTAATAAAGGAGTGGGTGATGGGACACCTGAGGGTTAATTGTATTGCTGCAGAACTACAACATAAGAAAATAGTGTGGTGAGATGCCAGACAAAATAGAAAACATACACCGATCTACCACAACATTATGACCTCCAACAGGAGAAGTAAATATCATTGACCATCTTGTGACAATTCAGTGTTCTGTTGGGAAACTTTTGGACCTGGCATTCATTCATGTGGATGTTACTTAGACATGTAGCACCCACCTAGACCAGACCAGGCACCCCCACCCCATACCAATGACACTCCTTGATGGCAGCAGCCATCCCCAGCAGGATGCAGCCTGACACAGGCACATACATAAAAACAGTTTAAGAACAACTCAAAAAAACATTAAAAACAGCACAAGGTGTTGACCTGGCCTCCAAATTCACTAGATCCCAAACTGATCAAGTATCTGTGGGATGATCCACAGAGGCCCCTCACCTCAACCCATAGGACCCAACGGCCCCCACTAACAACATCCTGTTGCCAGACACCACAGGACACCCTCAGAAGGCCCATGTCCATTCTCTGATGAGTCACAACTGTTTAGCAGGCACAAGGGAGACCTACACAATATTAGGAAGGTGGTCATAATGTTATGCCTCATTGGTGTATATGGTGGATGGTCAGGCAAGTTTTTATCGCCCCATCAGTGATTTCACAGGTCTATTGTGGCACTACTCTGTCATAAATATGTCAACTGCTGACAGAGTATTAAGCGAGATGACAAGCTCAAGCTGTCCCGTTACTCCTGTACATGACACAACGCGATGCATCCTTGACCCTGTAAATATGAACATGACAGATATATGTTGCGTGAATGGCCTGAAGTCTCGGGCTGCTCCGTGTATCTACGCAACGTCACCATAAGAGAAGGATCATGACGCTTTAGTAGTTTAGTATATCACAGAGAAGATAGATGGCCATGCTGCATGTCTCGGCCCTTTCTTATAGCTTTGTGATGTAATGTGCCGTATAGTGGAGACACCGTAGCGTAGGAGCTGTGACATACTGTACAGGCATACGGCTCTGAGCTTCACTCATAAAAAAATCGCACAGGATTCTCTGAAGCGAGGACACGAAAGAAAGATCTTATGGTTGCAGTTTTTCTTTTTATCTCCTTGGCCAAGTCCAAACCATTTGTGATTTACTATAATTTAAAATAAGACTAACCTCTAAAAAACAACCAATGAATCAGGGTTATTCCTTACTTCAACTCTGTACGTAATATCCACAATAAATTTAGTAATTGAGACATTTCTGGTTGGAGCAAAATCACTGGAGCCACTCCTCTAGCATGCTTTTAAATCACAACAAAGAGTCTTCCTACTCCTTCTAAGGATTGGGTTTGACTTCACCACAAATATTATACATTTAGAGCCAAGTTCAAACAGTTTGAGGCCTAAAGTAGAAGAAGGTCGGTCGGATGGAATTTAATAAACTTGTAGTTTTTCATGGGCGAATTGGAAATTATAGGCCAGCACTGTCGTCCAGAGAATGGACGATGTCGGCCTTTGTGCAATCATCCGCTAACTCGGTCTTAAACGTTTATAACCTAAGGAGGTCCACGAGGACATGATGGCACAAATAGGGTAGGACGCCCTTTACAGCATCGCTAAGAAATGGGTTGCTGAATTCAGTTGTGGGAAAGAGTCTTAAAGAGGAGCCTGGAAGAGGATCCTGTAAGGCCACTCAACAGAAGACCACTGACAAAACACTGACTTCTAAGAAGGGAACTGAAGGAGAAGGGGACTACGGTGGAAAATAAATGTGCATAAAATTAATAAAATTAACTAAAACATAACCATGATCCCTCATAATGCAGTAAAAACTTAACAGTGGCAACCCTGCAAGGCAAATCCTTGCTGCGCTTCCTAACCACCAACCAAGTGCTGCCTTCTAAAAACAGAAAGAAAGGAACTACACACACTTGCACACTCACACACACAAAGACGTTTTTATAGAAATTACTCTGATGCTTCAGTTATTTCCACGCTGTGCTGACAGGGACATAAAATTTCCGGTCTCATAGTTGCACGTTTTATTTTTTTTTCCAGCCCTTTTATAAAACATGATCACAGACCTCAAGAGCGAAAGAGGCACACTGGTTCGTATACGGATTATAAAACCAACACTATGTACGCCGTCTGAACTCGTGTTGACGGCAAAGTGATGACTTGTCACTTCAATCTCTGCTCTCGGTGTTGTTCGGAGTTAAATGGCTCTTTGCGAGGAGGCCTTAGTTAAGGCTGGGGAAAAAGCATTAACTATTCAGCAGTGTGTAATGGTTTAACAAAAAAAACAAAGCAGTGAAATATTCATAATGGAATTGTCATGGCTCAGAAAAGTGTTACTTATTGATGCAGTGCATGCGATGAAGATTTTGGCTTTTGCAGGAAGGCTGCTGCTCGTCCTACGTCCTGCTACGGAGGGTTTTAGCTCCCCTGGCCTTGTTTCTCACAGCTCCGTCCGTCCCACATTCTCCTTACAGCAGCCGGCGACACAGCTTCTGCTGAAAAGCCAGTGGTGGCTTGGGTTCTGCTATCAGTGATGTTGCAGTTGTTAAAGGCTGTTTGTTTGTAGTGAGCCTGGGGAGACGTGACCTTTGCAGTCGATAACTGAACCGCACGCCCAGACTCCGAGTTCCCGTCTGCTGTCACACGCAGACAGTGAACTTGTGCTTTTGATGATATGTATTTGATGATTGTTTTTTTGAAACTCCCTCAGACTTTCGTCACTTTTGTTTGCCTGTTTGCCGTCAGCTGAGTCAACTCCCTGCGCTGTTACCCAAATGAATGAATATCATAGTAAACTGCTTGCTGCAGCAGGTGTTGCGTCCGTGCACATGTGTGTCACTAGAGTGCAGAAGAAATGCTGACGAGCAGAAAATCGGACCGTTGAGGGTGTTATGCGCACAGAAATTGATGCGCTTAGAGCGCGGTGGCGGCTCGTGCACGTTTGTGTGTGTGTGTAAGTGTGTGTGATCCTGTGTCAGAGGAGTCTCTTTTCATTCCACCTGTGTGTTCTTCCTGTAAACGTCCCGTGCTCACCTGGGATTCACTCAACACCCGGACGCTTTCGTCGAGTCCAGCCTCAGCCAGGGTCACATTACTCACAGATTCTCACAAGTTGTTGTGCGCGCACAAACACAAACTCACCGCTTCGCTTCTCACTTCTAATTGGAGAGCTGTCGTTTCCCACCTGGAGTCAAGTCTAGACTTGTTAGTACTTGGAGAGGGAAAAAAAATAGAAGGTGTAACTTAATCTTGGTCAATATTTGTGTGTGTGTGAACAGTATATTTGTGTTTCTATCTTAGCATGACTCACAGATGAAACGTACTTTTATTATTGTAGTTTTATGTAAGTATTTCTTGCCCTCACTTCCCACATTTATCGCCTGTGAGTCTGAATGAGACTCTGTGAAGTTTTTTCTCAATGCTTTACTATTCCGCAAGGAACAGCTGTCCACGGCAAGCACTTTAACTCAATCAGTTTCAAAATACACGTCGAATATAAGGCACGTTTCAGCGCAGGTTTGTAAAAGAGGTAATAAGTGTGTGTGTGACGTGCTGTGCCGTGCTCGCCTGGTACGGTTGCATACACTACAGCAGCTGTTGCTTGCACTCTGTCCTTTTGAATTTATAATGGTTGTAGCCCCCCTCCCGCTTCAGAACATGGAGCAGGAAGCACTTTTGCCGCTTGCTGTGGGTATGGACGCATGATAGAGCTGGCTCTTAAGTAACAGTCTGTAAGTATTGGCCGTCCCTTAAACTAGATGCGCACGGTGTGTTTTGCGGCGTTCCAGCCGGACCATTATTCAGCATGATGGCTTTGCAGAACAGCGGCTAGCAAAGAAGTGATTATTCTTCGTGTTTGTTGAAATTTGTCTGTGTGAAACACTTTCACATTCGTAGTCTTGCTGATGGTAGCTGCACAACACGAGGCAGCAAGAGTCCTCAAACACAGCACAAGCTACTTTTGGTCAATGCACACGGACCTGTTCACACGTAGAGAAGCGCTTGCATGACTTTTTATTTTTTTTGCAGAATGCAATCAGTAGAGAAAGATAGTAGTGACAGAACGTCATATGTTGCAGGTATATGTTAACAACAAACTGAAGAATGAGTCTGTGAGCAGCACTTGAATGTGCAGTGAGAAATGTTGCGTGGGACTCATGCAGTTGAACTTTTTGGCTTTTGAGCGTACTGGAATTATTATGAAATTATACAAACATCAATTTTATTCCCTGGCATGCTTGTTCAGTAGCGTACCAAATTTGTCAGGACACTTTATGGCACTCGCAACCTATTTATTGTGTCGTATTATGTTAATACTTTGAGAGAAAAAGTGCTGCATTAATTAAAGCTAATTGTTTATTTATTTATTTTTATTTATTTATTTATTTTTTTTTATGGCTCGTTTGTCTTGAACGCGAATCGGCTTCGTCTCCCTGCCATCCATCACAGCAAAAGAAAGGGGGCGGTTGGCTCAGGCATCTGATTCATCACCAGTGGCCGTTGGCAACCTGCAAAATGTACTGAGGTTCCTCTTAGTCCGAGTAGATATCCCTGGCGAAAGCTACAAACCACATAATTATCTTAACATAAATGTGGTGAGGAATTATTAGTGAAAATTGCATGAAACATAAAAAAAAAAAAAAAAATCCTCAAACATTTTTAACCCCTTAACGCCTGAATTGATTTTTCAATTATATAAAGAAATTAATTGTAATTTTGCTTACCACTCCGACCGGTCCTACAAGAAACTAGTGCTTGCAAAAGGTTCCTAGGAATTTTTTGAATGTGCACAAACCGACATTGGAGTATTACATGCGTTATTTCGGCTGCAGCCTGAGCGGAAACAGTGCGTCGCGAATTCGCGACACTAGGCATGAAGGGGTTAATTTGTTCCTGGAGCATGCAATAACCCAGGCGGTTACAATCTGGGCTGATATACAACCACTCCCAACTAAGATACAGTGATGTACACAATGATTGCCACAGGTTGTCAGAAAAAAAATCAACACTTTTTTTGCAGTGCGACATTTTTGCCCACCGTCTACAGTGCCTCATACCCTTCTCTTCTTTCAGTGCTCTCCAACGAAGGAAAGTTGCACCAGTGGTGATCTGCCAGAGATGATGCATTCATAGAACCTCAGCTACATCCATAACTTTGTGTTTTCTGCCATGGCTTTTGCAATACCCCAAGATATTATATAGGGATGCACCGAATATTCGGCCACCGAAAAATTTTGGCTGAAAATGGCCAGAAAGTGGCCCAAATTTTCGGTGTTCTGCCGAAATACTTTTATCACCGAAACAACACGGCCGAAACAGGATGTTGTGATGACGCAAGCAACAACCCGCACCCAGCACGGGCTTGTCTGGAATGGCCAACACATCTGCGGTATTTCAATATATAAAGTATTAAATAAATATTATACAAAGACCAACTGATAGAGATATGTGTTATACTGAAATTTCAAGAGGAGTGCATCTGCAAAGAATTTCTCCACGTCTGGTTTAATTTATCACCTGAAATCCAAACATCCAAGCAGGGAAGTTTACCGGTGATTGTGCCAAGGCAGGGGTGCCCAATACGTTGATCTCATTTTCAGTTTTCGCTTTTGGCCAAGAATGTTCATTTTGATGCATCACTAATATTATATGCTTTCACTGTTGTATCTCTCTTTAGCACTGGCCAGCAGTCGTTGCCTGTTGATGTAAAATCCAAGCGAGGGTATGTGGCTTCAGACGGCACATGTAAAATTCCCTAAAGTGAACTGCGAAATACAGAGAGATTTACTTTATCAGCATTGTATGCACTCACTTGGCAAGGGCTTGAATGTAATGAATGTTCATTTAGATGTAAAAGTCCTGCACTATTGATTTAAATGCATGCTTTATTACTTCACAACACAGACTTATTGTTATTGCAGAAGTGAAGGCCCTTCTCCTCCTTCTCTTGTACTGCATGTTATAAGAGAAGGTATTTAAACATTCCTAACAACTGACTCCTTTAATTCCTCATAACACAAAAGTTGACACTAAAATTGACTGATTGCTCTTTTGTTAAATATATGTTGTTAAAAAAAGAAAAAGTCCTGCACACATTGCAGAGTACTAAGGTTTGAATGCTACAATGATCTGATATCACAACTTTACAGGGGGCAGTTGAAATACAGCAAGCCTGAGCAAAGGTGGAGCACTCTCACAGCGGGATGGGGTGTTTGTTTGAGCCCCTCCTCTATGTGCGTGTCTCTGAGACCGAGAGATAGAGCAGACAAATAAAAAGGGAAAGTATTTTTCCTTTAAAGTTCTTCATATCCTGTGTGCGTTGTGCTCGGTGTTCGTACATGCACGTGTACATACTTAATGCAACAAGAGCGCGTGTGTGTGTGCGCCTGTTCGCTGGTGTCCCACATCGGAGTGTAGTAGCCATGCAGTTTGTCTGAGGGAGCACGTTTCATTTCAGTATTTATGTGAGTGCGCGGTTCGTGAGTTATAGCGATGGAGGGGGGGGGATACAAATGGCATCCATCCAGACTAGAGCACTGTAGCTCTGATGAATCTGTTTCAGTGCAGATTCCCCCCACAGCAAAGCCACTACATCCCACTGTCTACTGAACCATATTGCATTAGTCCCCCTCCTCTCCCTTCCTCTTTCTGCGCGTGTGCATTTTTCAGTATGCGTGGGCATCCGGAGGCATTATGTTTTCGGGATGTCCGTCCGCACTTACCGTATGCAGGGATAATCCTGCTTCCCGTCCTTATGAGCGTGATATTTCTGGAACTCTGATGGAATTTCATCAAATTTGGCACGATCATACACTTGGGCTCAAGGAGGAAGTGATTAAAATTTGGTCGTCAAAGTCGCTGTGAATTAACAAAACGTGTTTTTGGCCACAAGTTGATGATTAATCCACAAAAAGGTCTAATAGGTTAGAATGAAAACGTGACGACTGTATTATATCCAGACGTAGAAAAGACCGTCTTCGCTGTGACACCATCCATAACGTTCTATGAAAACCACGTGTATTATTTATACACGTATATTACATGGATGTGGGCGGACATGGATGTAAACCGCAACTTCATTAGTCGGTAAAAGCGCACAACCACAAGTGGCTAATTATAGAATTTTACCATCTGCTAAGATTAGTTGCATACTCATGGGACCATGGGAGACTTTGGTGACAGATTTTTAGATTATTTTCTTATCATAGTCACTGTATACAGATGAATAGATACACCAATCAGGCATAACTTTATGACCACCTTCCTAATATTGTGTAGATCTCCCTTGTGCCTCCAAAACAGTTGTGACTCATCAGAGAATGGACATGGGCCTTCTGGGGTTGTCCTGTGTGGGTCTTTGGGTGATATGGGTTGAGGGTAGGGGCCACTGTGGATCATCCCACAGATAGCTACTTGATCAGTTTGGGATCTAGCAAATTTGGAGGCCAGGTCAACAGGTTTTTAGTTGTTCCTACACCGTTTTTGTGTGTCTGCATCCTGCTGGGGATGGCTGCTGCCATCAAGGAGTGTCATTGCTATGGGGTGGGGGTGCCTGGTCTGGTCTAGGTGGGTGCTACATGTCTAAGTAACATCCACACGAATGCCAGGTTCAAAAAGTTTCCCATCAGAACGTCGTATTGCGACAAGATGGCCAATGTTATTCACTTCACCTGTCAGGGGTTTTAATGTTGTGGCTTATCGGTGCATATCTGAGGTCTTGATCGTTGTAATCACTCCTTGTCTCGGCACCTGGATCAGATGGCTGTTGGTTCATTCTAGTTTCGGCTAAGGGTAGTTGAGCTACAAACAAACATTAAAGTACTAGATTAACGTAAAAGATCCTGACCCTCATCTTCAATCCAGCGCTTAAACAAAGGAGATACCAGCAAATGCAGCACATTCCAGTCCACTTTCCAATTACACTGTATACACTCAACCCAGCTCCATTCCCCCCTCTCGCGCTACTCACTATCTCCCCTCTCTTTTGTGCACATGGAAACTCTAAGAATAGCTGTGTCACCTGATGGGCCCGATAACACTGTATTGATGCCAGTCCTGCTCTGCCCCGTGTGAGCGTGTGTGCTGCAAAATGAGCGAGTGAGTGACTGCTCAAGTGCCTGTGCATCTGTGTGTGTGTGTGTATATGTTTCCCACCAGGAAGCGGGGGATCAGTGGGTTGTTGACATCCACGGCCCTGTTCTGCAGGAGCTTATGTCACCCAGGGGGGACAGTGTGTTGCTGATTAGTGTAGCTAAACACAAGGGGGGACAGACGACACACGACTATTACTGCCTCTCACTTTACCCCCCTTCCATCTCGTCCTCCATCCTACTGTCCATACTTGCCGCTCCTTGTTTCGGTTTAGTCATACTTCACTGTCCGACGGCGTTCCGCTCCTCTTTCTTCTGCCTGAGTCACTCGTCAATATCTTTGTGTACACTTAACCTTTCCACGTTTTTTTCCTGTGCCTCTCGCCTCCCTCCGCTGAACGCACGCTGGATCTTCTGTGATGACATGTGGTTTATTCAGTGGAGGGAAAAAAAGAAAGAAGAAGCAGTGTACTCTGCCTGCGTGCCATTCTGTCGGAGAGAGGGGGAAGCCGGGGGAGAAAGAGACAGCACTCGTTCTTTGTGCTCATAATCCAGCCCAAAATTTTCAAAGACCGTATTTGAGTCATAGTTAATCTGAAGCTTTCCTGGAAGCCAGAGACTCAGACCTGCGCTAATATAATAATTCCCGTGCCTGCTCGCTCTCACAAGGAGAGACGTGATCTCATTTTAGTGTGCCATTTACAGTGGAAGTGGAGTTACGCCGCAATGTAAGGCGTCCACCGCCGATGGTGACGAACGTGATGGCAAAGAAAAAAACTCATAGTTTAGTCTGGCTGAAGTCTGGCTGGTGACTCTTGCTGCATATAATCTATTTATCTCTGTTCACTCAATTTTCGAGGTAAATTATGTTAAAATAAAAAAGAAAAAGAATACGAATCATCCTGTTAATGTGATTTTATAATATTACTGCGGCAGTGACTAAGACTAAAATGTGATTTTGGAAAATGTTTGTGCTTTTCAGTTTCTATAAAAGCTGCACGAAAGGTAAACGGCCAAGTTAACCTTTACCCCACTAGTCGTACGACGCACAGCACGTATCACAGCGGCATTTTCTGGATAGGCTCCTGTTGCTTTTGTTGCCCTGCTAAATCTAGCTAGAGGGGTCATTATCGGGGGTCAACAGCCACATCCCGTCTCCGCAGAAAGTCTCTTCCGCAGCTGGGGATTGAGGAAACGTGTCAGCCAGAGCCAGAGTAAGCCTGCTGTATGTCTAGTATGGGCTACAGCACCTGTGTCATGCATGCATGGTGTGAATGTGGCGCCTAATAATGCAGGAAAAAGGCTTGACTGACGTACTGGAACGATGACTCGATCGAGCTTCTGGAATTTGATAAATTAGGAAATATCCATTTAACCAGTTTGTAGGAAAAACAAGAAGTCATTATGGCTATTATGGCAACTATTTTTGACATTAAACTGCGTGCTACACAGTAAATACAATTAACAGGATAATGATAAAGTCATACAACATCTATGGGACGGCTTGTTTTCTCACTCTGCCCTCCAGTGCCGAGCCAACTCCGTGGAAACAGTTTCTAAGCATCTTAGCACAATCTAAAAACCACACAGGACTGGAAGTAAGTCCAAGACACAAGCGTTTCTGTTTTTAGAAAACACCATTGTAGTTAAAACTCCTCTTAGTCTCGCGGAGAGCAGCGCGGCAGCCGTCGCTTGTGTTTTGGCCCGCGGTAGAAAACGTGTCGCGTGTGTTAGTCCTCCAGATTCCAAGTGAAGCGAGTGTTGTCTAATTATGACATAGTGCAGTTAGTGTGTGTCACTCTCCCTAATGATAAGTGACTGGACACAGAAGATAGGCCTTGTCGTACACCCCGCATGCTTTATTCATGTCGACCCTACAAGGAAACTGCATTGGGGCGGACGAGCACGGTTCCGGCCTGGTCTGAGGAGAGAAGCTTCAGTTTTGGGGGAAGAGCGGAAGAGGAGTCATCCGGTTTGCCTCAACCTTTAATAATGCAGCATACGTTGTTGTTTTAAATTTAAAATTAAATGGGCAATATTTCACACGCGTTTGTTGTTTTGCTTACATAATTTAACCAAGTAAATTCGGCAGATACAAATGTTTGCAGACCTGCAGTACACTGTATACTGTAGAGCCGTTTATATTGCTCTCTGGGGGAATTACTGTATGTCAGAGAAACCATAAGAGTGTGTTCAGTTTAGTTTTTCAAACCCATAATGCACTAGTGAGCATTAGACACGCCCTTACACTTTGGGCAGTACTACACCCTAGCTATTGCTTCTTTGGCCATGTAATCTATCTAAACTGGGGTTTATATGCACCATACCCGATCAGAACTCTTTTTAAAGACTGTGCTGGTATCAAGTGGTGACCTTGGACGCTGAAAAACTAAGCCAACTCGGAAGAGCCAAAATCAGCAGTTCCCCAAATGGCCGCTTGAGGACGCCTCCAAAAGTGAGTCAATCCCCACAGACCTCAAGAGGGAGAGTTTTTACAAAGTTATTTCGAGCCTTAAAGGGGAACTGCCAGTTTTTACAACCTGGACTTTATTTCTCGGACTCAACGGGGAATAGCACTATTTTATTTTATTTTATCTTATTTAATTCTTAAGAGTATTACTGCTACTGTGACTAAGCAATTTCCCTTGTGGATGAATAAAGTTTATCTAAGTCTAAGTCTAAGTATCATAACAAAATATTGGTGAAATGAATGAGTTTTGCGGCAGATAATGCGTTATTTAGAGGCTGCGTTTCGGTGCCCCAGTCACTCCCACTATATGGATATACGCAGATCTAAATATCTTCTGAACGACTCCAAATGACACCAAAGTTATATGGGTGAGTAAACAATCATACTTTATATCCAACAAAGGTTCAAAAAAGGCAACTGGACTTGTAGAGTTTTTTTGAGAAGACGTTTCGCCACTCATCCGAGTAGCTTCTTCAGTTCTACTCGGATGAGTGGTGAAACGTCTTCTCAAAAAAACTCTACAAGTCCAGTTGCCTTTTTTGAACCTTTGTTGGATATACCATGACCTGGATGACTGAGAACCTTCACAGACAATCATACTTTATGCCAGTAATAAGGTCCAGGTTGTTCCCCTTTAAAGTTGTGAATCATTAAGGGGGCGTGGCCTCTTTAAGTGGCAGGTTGCTTGCTTTTGAATTAGCTAGGAGTCAGGTTGAGTCAGGCACTGCCAAGATGGCGATGTCCAGGACCACAATGTACAGTCTATTATGGATATCCCTCATTCTTCTGTCTTCACTTGTTAGAACAATCATGTTGAGCAACATTTGACTTATTTTCCCTGCTTGATGGTTGACACTCGAAGTGTCAGGCGTTTTTATATTTGACACATTTTTTTTTGGGAGCTTCTTCCTGTGTTTGAGAAGGCAACTGATCTAACCCACAGCGGGCCGTCGTTAGATGGCAGGTAATGGTAGCAACAGGGAACGGTAATCCTTTCTACTGTCAGAAGTCTCCCCACAGACCACTGCTGTCTCTTCCATGAACCCTCTTTGTCTTCTGTTTACTTCAGGACATCTCTTTCTCTCTCTCTCTTTGCTTTGCCGACACACTCGTTTCTGGACGTGCTGCTGCAATTTGCAGTAGTTTACAGTTCTTTCTAATGACAATTTATTAAAGCCTTTGAAACCTCCCTCCTTTTTTTTACTCCTCTCTGACCTCTTTTTAGTATCAGTATCAGATGTGTTATTGCTTCAACTAGGGGTTGAACAACTTCAGATTTTTTAAAGTCGACTAATATTTGGTGAAAGTCAAGTCGATTAGTCGAAAGTAATGCTTTTCAACAATGAAATCTACGTTCTTGGCCTGAATTCATATTGTAGCGTCTCACACAGAGGAAGCTACGGAGGCTTTTCTGCAAGGTAACTGAAGCTTGAACACACACTACCGTCCGCCGTAGCCCACGTCCACACCACAAACACCGTCAGTCTGACACTAATAATAAGCGGCTCTCGCTCGAGAAACTCTCAACTCTACCATAAGCCCCATCTCTCACGTGGTGCATAAACTGACATCAAGGACAAAAACACGCCCTACAACCACAGCAACAATGTCAAATATTAGAACAACATGAGCTTATTAACACTGTGCGTTGCAGATACGTAGAGCTCATAGACATTGGCACCGTCAGTAGCATTTAATAGTCCTTCACAGCGGGTTGTTAAATCACATTTTCCGTGTATAGCAGCTGAAGGTCTAATAACTTCAGACAATGAAATTGACCAACAAATTGTTGATTTGCAGCCTCCTTCTCTCCATTATCGCAGGTGAAGTTGTTAACCGACTGCTGCTGAGATGATTTGAATCGTTCCTCTGCTAGTGTTAGCGGAAGCCTTTTCAGATGAGCGTAAATTGCAGTTGTACTTTTGTTGTATTTCAGGACTGATGTACATATTCTGCATGTAATGGTAGAATGGGCTTCATCTTAAGTGAAGTATTTCCACACACTCGATGAACCGATGACCCACTGGGCTGCTCTCCTGTCATCTCGGAGGCGTCCGTGTTGTTATTGTCACATGATCTGCCAACTAGTGGACTTCCTGATAAAAGCGTCATGGCGCGGCAGTAAAGTTGACAGATCAACTGGTCGGTACAACCCCTAGTCTCAACACCTTTGAGCTGATAAAGGTCAGTTTTGCTTGATGGCTGCTAACTTTGCGCACACTCTATTTGTGAATGCGCATCTTTGATGTAAATGGATGGAAATTCCTTCTGTTTGCTTATGGGAAAGTTAGATTATGTACACACACACAAGAAAATGCAGCCCAGCATACATGCATACGAACGGTTTATTACACATAATGTATCAGCCACGGTGAATTTAATAGATAGACTGTGGCAAGTGTGATAGATTTATACTGATATATGAGATATCTTTATGTTCTTCACGTTGCTGTACAGTAAGACCAACCCAAGTTCCGTCTTTAAACATGGAAATTCGCTTAAATTTGCCCCAAAGTACGCCTCTCTGTTCTATTTAGTTCTACCAACTTCACATCCCACATTGCCGTGTTGGTAAGTGATAAATTCACAGATGACTATCAGGTGCCGTTTTTCCCACACTGTGAGTCAGCTCTCATCATGTTCCTGGGGGTGAGAAGCCTTCCCAGGGTTACAGACACAACCGTCGCAATCACCTCCTCTAAATACCTCATTCAGTGACAGAAAGTGGCGCCCCTGGATGTCTCCGACAGACCGCGGCTCCACAGCGGATGATTCACCGGCGCTGCATCACCGCTGGCCAGGTTCGCTGTGTGTTCAGGAAGGGTCTGCGTCTGTCATGCAAAGGCAGTAAATTAACCATTAACCTGTTTTGCCGTCATCATGGCCAGCGGAGAACAGATGGTGTTGTCAGGAGATCTTGTAGCGGTGATATATTTTTAATGCAATGTAAGTGCTGAGGATGAGGGGAAGTAAAGCGCTGGGGCTGCCACTTGTTAGTTTTTGGTCTACGTCGTCCGCTAATGTTAGAGAAACCTTTAATTTTAATCTGAACTCAAGGTCCTGGGTTACTAGCATCTTCCAGGGCTCAACCACATCTTCATCAATTAATGTTTTGCTCATGACTCAGGGTCCCTTTACACACTTTCAAATGCAGGTTCAATGGAATAATGAATTATATTAATAAGTGACTCTGAATCTTACTGTATATGTTGTTTTTTATGTGGTAATATAGTTAGATTTTTCTATGTAAAGTGTATATTTTACACATCTTTAAATTAGTCATGAATATTTATACAAGAAATCATACATACCAGAGTGCAACACTACTCAGCACTGACAACTTTATCAAATACTCCAACCACACACTTTAATTTACTAGCCACCACCTAGCTCCACCCTTTAATATGCTGCCATTAACACAAACTGTTTCCTTAGCATAAAACTTTCAAAAATGTTCAATTAAAGTACCAGCTTCCTGGCACTCGGTATACTTTGTAATATAAATCAAATTTGGGATCTTAAAACAGTTAAAGGGGAATTACCGTTTTTTACAATCTGGACCTTATTTCTGGCATAAAATACAATCGTTTACTCACCCATATAGTACTAGCGTATCATAACGAAATATTGGTGAAATAAACGAGTTTCCCGGCAGATAATGTGTTATTTAGAGGCTGCGTTTCGGTGCCCCAATCACTCCCACTATAGGCAGATCTAAATATCGTCCGAACGACTCCAAATGACGCCAAAGTTATATGGGTGAGTAAACGATCGTATTTTATGCCAGAAATAAGGTCCAGGTTGTTAAAAAAAAAAACGGTAACTCCCCTTTAAGGTCTGGTCAGAGATGCAAAACATCATTGCATGCATGTTTAAATGTATACTGATTAGTTTTTCCTGCTTTTACTTTACATATACTGCACTGGCTAAATAAATAATAAAATAAATAAAAGCACTTACGAAATTGTAGTTTTTTAAATATATTTGTCTTTTTAAAGAATTCAGTGTTTTAGCCCAAACTTCCTTTTCTTCGGGTACAGAGGATTTAATGTGTAAAACTCTTTCTATACATTCACTTGAACACATTTCTTTTGTTCTTCCATCGTAAGTTGTTGTATTTATATACATATATTTTTTAAATATTGAACAGACCATTTAATGAGCACTGGGATCTTTTGCATTGGCCTTTATTTCCTTTAGTGTGCAGGTTAAGAAGGATCCCATCCTTCACACCTTTTTTTTTTTTTTTTTTTTTTAACTGCATGAATTCACAGTAATCTGTGATAGGTGAGGTATTTAGCAAGTCTTTCCTTGACATTAAGGTGACCTGACACATTAATTAGCGGCAGTGTCACAACAGGACTTACTTGTGTAGGTGAGCAGTGGGTTGCTAACTGCTATTACTGAACCGCTGTAATGTGATTCAAGGCATGTGGAAATGCTCACGAGTGTAATTGCTTAGATAATTTTATAGACGCCGTATATTACGGATTAAGGAGTCTCAGTTTCTGGTATGGCCTAACCTTCTTCCAAGGTGCATAGAGGAAGGAAATTGGCATAAAATGGTTGAAACCATTTTTGTGTGTGTGTGGAACCTTTAACTGTCGGTCTGATGGCACCGATCAGGCATAACATTATGACCGCCTTCCTAATATTGTGTAGGTCTCCCTTGTGCCTCCAAAACAGTTGTGACTCATCAGAGAATGGACATGGGCCTTCTGAGGGTGTCCTGTGGTGTCTGGCCTGTGGTGGGGGCCTTTGGGTCCTATGGGTTGAGGGGAGGGGCCTATGTGGATCATCCCACAGATACTTGATCAGTTTGGGATCTAGTGAATTTGGAGGCCAGGTCAACACCTTGTGCTGTTCTTCATGTTTTTTGAGTTGTGTGCCTGTGTCAGGCTGCATCCTGCTGCTGCCATCAAGGAGTGTCATTGCTATGGGGTGGGGGTGCCTGGTCTGGTCTAGGTGGGTTCTACATGTCTAAGTAACATCCACATGAATGCCAGGTCCAACAGTTTCCCAGCAGAACATTGTATTGTCACAAGATGGTCAATGTTATTTACTTCTCCTGTCAGTGGTTTTTAATTTTATGGCTGATCAGTGTATTTTGTTTTTTTTATAATTGCTACACCATAGTTTTCTTCAAGTCGAGTGACCTTCAGCTTCACATTCAAATCTGTTGACCCAAACCAGGTCAAACTTTAGAACTCTATTAACTCTAACATTATTTTTGTTGGACTTTACCCACAGAAACACGTATTTTGTGCAAATATTTCTGCAAATATTGCAGTGTCACGGGAGGAAAGAATCCTGAGGTTTTTGACCTGCGACTCCTTACGTAGGTGTGCCAGTGTGTGTGTGTGTCCGTGTGTGTGACCAAATATACACTCACACATGGGGTGGTGCAGTAGCACATTGTTGGGCGTTTAAGAACCACTTGACATATTCATCCCCATCTGTTGTTTAGAGTCAACACAAGGCGGTGCTCCAGAGAGACAGGAGGAGGTGTCAGACCACGTCGGATTTGTATCGCACAGAAGGTCCAGACAAAGTCGTTACTGTTTGTTTGGGGGTTTTAGACCTGTCATCATATTTCTTATTTGCATGTTGTTGTTGGCGAGCAAACTGAAAGTAGTTGATAGTTTCTCGAGGAGATGTATTGAATGAAAATGTTTAAATGCTAATGCAGGTCCCAAACCTTGATGCGCAGCTACAAAAGAACTACAAGAACCGCACCACCAAGCCCTCGGTGTGTCGCATGTTGTGGACTCGACATTCAGGGAGTCTAATATGTTGTTTTAGATGACAATGAATGTTGACATCTTTTTAAAAAAACTTTAAAATGCACAGTTACCTATGTTTAGGTGCATCCATGTCCCAGTTCTCATTCATTCATTCATTCATCTTTTGTACCCCTTGTCGCATCCCTTGTGAAATGTCACGGTGGGGCTGGAGCTGTCATCGGGTGAGAGGCGGGGTATACCCTGGACGGGTCTATCTCAGGGCTAACACAGAGAGACAGACAACCAAAATATCTCTTAATATTGCAAATAGTGTTTCTATGCTTGGCTGGTTAATGGAAATTGTTGGTTTGTGACCAAAATATGGCAATTAAAAACTAATGTGATTTACTAAAGGCTTCATTGAAGAGATAAAAATAGCGGTAGACGAAAACATCCAAAATGGGAGCAAAATGTCAAACTCTGAAGTTCGGCTGATGCGCTTTCCGTTCCGTCGTCTTGTCGCACCTTCCTCTTCTGCATTTACATCAAAATTCACCATTTGTCTTGATAAACCAAACTCCTCAGCTCGCGCAGCATTCGCCAATTTCATTTCCCTCCTTCCTCCGTGCTCGTGCTTAACACACATTTGACTCAGGATAATGTGATTAGGTATGAATGATAGCTGTGTGAATTTGGAGTGGGAGAGCGAGAGACGAGGACTGTGCCTATTAGAGTTGAGTATCTGCGGATGTTGAGAAGTGTTGAGTGGCATTCGTGTGCACAATGACAAGACCCACTTACACTATAATAGGAGAACTGTTGGATGAAGCAAAGCAGGTTGTCCTGGATAGTATGGTCAAAATATGGGTCAGGACTGGATCCTTTACAGCACGCTGCTTCAGTTTAACCCTTCTGGCTAATGTACTTTGCTTGTTATTCGAGTGTGTGCATGCCCCTGCATGTAGGTATGTGCGTCCAAGCGTGAAATCTAAATGGTATTTCTGTTCTGCAGGTAGATTCCTCGCAGATATTTGTTTTTGGTTTACGGTTTGCCTACATTGTGCTCCACATACTCGTGTGTTTATCCTTCTCAGTGGCTTGAGCGAATGCTTTTTGATTGCGGTGTGATTTGAAGAATGCCACAGCTGTTAACAGTCACTTCCTGTAGGGTCTGTAGTTGTCACAGTTTCCATCTGTTCCGTACCTGTATCACAGATGTCACAGCTATTTTTGTCCCCTCACCCCCTTCATCCCCCGTGGTGAATTCTGAGCTCTATGGGTGTCACAGCTTAATCAGTCCCTGTGGCCGGTGTGTAGTCAGAGTGACTGATGAAGGGCACTGCTGCCACGGCCGACTGATTTTCTGAAACTATCGGTCGGCACCAAAGTCGCTCTGCTCAATCAGGTTCGCCCCGGTACAAGTTTGCATACACGTCTTGGTGTGTTTATGTAGTTAATGCATACATTTAAAGTGAGGACTTGGTGATGTGTGAACATTTTATTTTTCTAGCTTTTTTTTTTTTCCCTCCCTCAGGCGCCTCAGTAAAAGAGCTGTGTCACGGTTTATTTGGAGCGCAGAGAGTGGAAAGATCACTCCAGAACAGGAACACCTGTAACTATCTAATGTTCCCTGGCTTTAATGTGAACACGTTTCCTCTGTTCTTTGTAAAGATTGCTTCCTGCATTGACTCTGCACTGTACTGTAACTGAACTGCAGGTCAGAGTCTGGATGAGTAAGATACTTCTCCAAGTACAACTAAAGACTCATCTCATTCACATCACGCATATTTAAGGAGGTTTTTGTAACGTTAACTTTGTGTCTAAGTTTCGCAGCCATCCAGGTCATGGTGTATGTCAGGAGTTTAAAACAAAGTACCTGGTCGTGTTTGAGTTTCTTGAAGACGTTACACCTCTCGTCCACTGGTCTTTTGTCAAAAGCGGAAACAGAAACAGAGGAATAAAAGAATCGGTGAACCATCTTTGTTATTCTTTATCTATAAGTAAACCTTAAAGACACACTGCATACTTGTGCACTTTAAGAAGCAGGTCCATCCTAGGGTATAACACAGGTGTACACAGTTCAAGGTTTAGAGGGATGCACAGACCTCTTGGCGCAACGAAACGAAAGCCAACCCATCAGGTCCGAACTTAGCAGTCCACCTATCTGGCGGAGAAGGGACATTTCTGAGGACAACGGTGTATGCTCTTTGGCCAGAGAAGACTGAAGGTTCACAACGTGGTTGAGAGAAGCCGTCCTCGTCATACTCGAACAACCACCACTAAGCAGAAAACGAGGCCTCAGACACCAGCTACTCTGTGAGCACACAAAAATCCAGTCTTAAGATTTCTCACCTGACCGTTCACACTCATTCACGCCTCGGTTAAGCTCATGAGTTTTTAATAGTTAGTACGATTGCCTCAATTTCAAATAGTGTTCTTGTGCACATCTGCTACAGTGCACCGTACAGAGCTGTGAATGAATGTGCTGAACTTCGCGCTTTAAAGTCTATCAGGTCTTCGGTTTTTCAGTATTGATGTGTTTGAGTTCACATCTCATGTTTCTGGCTCCTGTCGTAGACTTTGTTATTCATGCCATGTGTGACGAATGTCAAGAGTGGCTCAAAATGTCTACTGGTGAATTATTAATCTTTTTTTTTTTAGTTTGAGAGTTTGGGTCTGTGGCTTTGTCATGTTATATTTCCATCAAAGCCAATCCTGTCTGAGTTGATTCGTTTTACAGATGTATTCTCCTTTTATTTTATTTTTTCTAATTCTATTAGCCGACAGTCAAAGAGCGAGGGACGAGCGGAGTTTAAATACACTTGAATGTCGGACCCAAAACAGCGATGAAATGAAACGATGAAAAAAAGATTCAGATTTTATGAGAAGAACATTTTATATGTTACAGAATAGAAACCGAAGAGCTTCGATTCGGCGGTCAGTGAACCGAGGGAAAGCATGCAGGGCATTTTCTGCAATAAAAGACAAATTCACAGATTACAGTTCTCATTTGCCTCAAGTTACTCCAGCCCATTTTGGAAACAGTTCTGTGGAAGTGAAGTGTGGGGCCCAGGAGCAAATCTAAATTTTGATCAATGAAAAAGCATCGGACTGAAAAGCGACAATGAATGTCTAAAAGAATCCCGCAGGTACACTCACAACAACTAAGTGTGCCTGCAGAGACGATTTAAGACAAATCTCATTATTAATCAAAATATAATCAATTCTTCATGTCTAACAAAGACACCCCCAACGTCTGCTCTACCAACTACAAAGCCCTCTAATGAAAGCTGATCTGGATGCACAAACCAACGGTGTTCTGCCTCAGGATCTGTCTGAAAAATAACAACCTAGTACCAGTTTTAACTCAAAATTATTAACACAGAGGTATCACAAAGGGTTTGTTATAAACTGGCATTTAACATGAATCTTGGGTGATTGAGCACAAACTGTAAATACGTCCGTTCACACCTGGAACTTCAACGCATCTCCACATGCATCTTGAGTGACCACGAGCACATGGCTAATTGGCACACAAATAGAGTTTGCATGACTTAATGGCACACTAATTTCATTAAGACTTGCATTTATTCTCATTTCGATCACTTTATTGGCTGAGTTAGTTGATGGTTGCAAGGACAAGACATTAAAAAGCTCTCCATCCTTTTCTGGCGGTCCATCATCCAGAAGAGTGCCTATACAGTATGCGTTTTCTCTTTGGGTGCTCAAGGAGAGGCACAAATGTAGTGCGAAGTGTGTTGCATGATGCAAAGCTTTGCTTTTGTAGAAGATGTCAGTTGCTTTGGCGATCATTTAATATAGACTAGGACACATTTACGTTAACGCTTCAAACCGAGTAGGTGGTCGAGGCCACATATGACCACCTTCTCAGTTTGAACAGGATCTCAGTGAATCCTCGAAGCAAGGGCAGTGCAAACAGTGCAAAACAAATTGAAATCTTTCCAGGACAAGCTCTTCTGAAAGTTCAGTAACCAGTTTGTCTTTCTCTTTCACATACTGTACATAAAAGCACGATTTTTAATTCACTTTCCTCACTTTCCTGTAACAATGTTCTGAATATGGTCGTGCCAATGAAGTAATTCCAATTTTCAAGGGACGGAGAGAGGGAGAAAAACCGGACGGATAGTTGTCATTTGTCAAGCCTCTCTTAATTACCGCTTGAAATCAGCAGCTCCATGCTTCGTTACACACCTCTGTGCTCATTTGACGAGACGGTTAGATGGCCGGCTATTGTCGCCGTCGCTTCCATGTGCCATACTGTGTTTGTTCTGTTTGTAAGAAGGTGGAGCGGCAAGAAAAAACTTTGCGTGTAAATAACAATATTGCAAGTGTGAAAACGCGTGAAGAAATCTCTTCCATCAGCTCTACCGAATGCACAGACTGCACAGCAAGGCAGCTCTGGTTAACAATGAGATATCCCGAGACCTAGATTATACGGAGTCATATAAGGGACACTGCAGTAGCAATGTGTACACACTGCACACTATAATCATGCACATATTCAGTGCATTGTAACTATGTATGTAATTCAGATAGATAGATACTGTAGATAGATGAATAGATACTGATTTAAAAGCGAGATGCTGATAAAGGCGTAGAAACAGCGAGTACCCTGGGAGAGGAGCTCATGAGTAGGAGGTATGCGATTCTCTTGGGAGCTTGCCTGCAGGTTAAGTGAGGCTTTTGGAGAAGCTGGAGAGCCTCTTTATTCATTTAATTACAGGCTGGCACAAAGTCTTTGATTGAAGACTTTCTTATTGAATCCAATGCGGCTTTAACAACTCCTGCATCTACGACTATAGCGCGGCGCGTCACGTGTCAAATTAACACACGAGCCCTTACAGCGAACACGACATGCCACCGACACGCAAAAAGGTCTCTTATGAATTGCCCCATTGATTTCTTCCATTTTTCTGAGTGCTTAATTTATTTATATGGGACAAAATGAGAATTTCAAGGTGCCCTGATATGTTCTTTTTAGAAAGTTCCGGTTCTTTGTCAAAGACCCAACAGTAAACCTGTTGTCATGTGGAGGCCGTACAGTGCTATACATGCAGCAGATCGCAGATCATAATTTCCTCCGACCAGACTCCCTTTGCTCTTCTATGGTTTTACATATCAGGGGAAAGTCTACATTTAAATAAGTCTATGGTTTAGTAATGCCGAGGTCATCATGTTGCAGCTTCACAAACGGAGTGTACAATGTTTTGCAAAGCAGTATTAAGGATGTCTATCTTGATATTGATTTAATCTTCTACCCATGTGTGTTTTTGTGTAAGAGTGGCTGTCCTCGTCTTAATCATAGACATGCTCCAGTGGTCCATCAGGGAAAAAGAAATGTTTCTGCAGGTATTGATTTCGAAGAAAGGTACAGATTGTTACACGGGTACACGCACCATGGTCTACGCCAGCCGTGGACTTTTCTATAATTAAGAATGAAGCTTCTGTGATGGTCACAGGTTTCCAGCTTGGTGTGGTGGCTCTGTCCGACGCCATCTTGGAAGACTCATACTAATTCAAATATGGGCTAAAATTTTGGCGAGTCTGAGTGAAGCTGAGGCAGAGCCTAGGCAGGTAGCTAGTGATCAGTGATAGCACCCACTGTCACTAAAAATGACCATGTTCTTAATTACGCTTAAAGGGGAATTACCATTTTTTACAACCTGGACCTTATTTCTGGCATAAAATACGATCGTTTACACGATATTTAGATGTGTGTATATCCATATAGTGGGAGTGACTGGGGCACCGAAACGCAGCCTCTAAATAACGCATTAAATGCCTCGAAACTCGTTCATTTCACCAATATTTTGTTATGATACGCTAGTACTATTCCCCGTTGAGTCTGTAGATTGACCTACTAACCTCTGACCTGGATGATGTCATCTCTGAGCGGCGCGGGCACCCTGCTTGGCTTGTTTACCTGTAATTTGCTACTGCTAGTTTATTGCAACATGGCTGAATATTTTTCCGATTCTGAGGTTGTGGATGACGACTTTATTTATACAGTTTTGAGCCAGAGTATACGGATGAGGAACTCGTTGAAAGAAGGATGTTGAGGCTGAGAGAGGAACAGCTGGCCAAAGAACAACAAACCACTGCACGTCCACGAATAGATAACAGTAACTCTGGACTTTCGGTGCCCCAGTCACTCCCACTATATGGATATACGCGGATCTAAATATCGTCTGAACGAATCCAACTGACACCAAAGTTTTATGGGTGAGTAAACGATCCTATTTTATGCCAGAAATAAGGTCCAGGTTGTAAAAAACGGTAATTCCCCTTTAACTTTACATCCAGTGAGTTCCTGGTACAAAACCTTTATTTTGTATATATTTGTACCAGGCCGGTAGCATGTTAAAGTTGTCCATTTTAACACGAAGGTCTATGCAAATTAACCCACTTTCGGAACCAGCTTTAAGTGGCCATTTTGGGGAACTGCAGCTTTTTTGGCATTTCCGTCGCATTAATTTTTCAGCCCCTGACGTTTCTGCTCGGTGCCACCCCAGGGGAAATTCCAGATATACACAGATATGGAAGAAAGCATCTGTACTCGTTCTACTTCTGAAACTTTTAAGCGAACTCAAGGATGCGAGCGGTCCTTTTTAATGTACTCTTCCCTACTGACTGGAGTTCACTATGAACTATGCCGGACCGTTTAGCTGGGTGCCTCTCAAAGTAGGCTGTTCGTAATTGAGTTGGGGGGGGAGTGTGGGGGGGGGGGGGTTATTAAAGAAGGGCAGAGGATATTTTAAAACGGATAGGAGTGTTGTGAAAGCCAAGGCTAGCTGTAACAGCCCTGATTCTGTCTCGGTGATTTACACCACTGTGTAGAGTAGGCCTTCTAGAGGCTTTTAACACAAAGGACTGGGCATCTATTGGGGCTGTATACATGATGAATCACCTGGTGGTTATGAGATAACGCGCGTCAAAGCGCCGTTGTCACGCTCTTACAATGCCTGCAAAGCGGTCACACACAGGAAACAATGGCCTGTGTTTTTCTTACACTAAGCAGAGACTGCGCGATGACAGGGTGGGATGGTAATATTACAGCACCTTGTTGAATTAAAGCAATCAGAGGTGTTTATATAAAATATGCGAGTCAGAAGAGATCCGCTAATTATCGTGGGCAGCTTGTCTCTATTTGAACTGGGCCCATTAACGCATTAAAACAGGCCCACTGTGTTGAGATGTGTTTGAAGTGCTTTGCCCTCAGCTGATCCCTGTTTTCTTCCTCTTTTATATCATCTACTCCATTTGAGCAGCCCTCGTATATAAAACATTATCATCTTTAGCTCATAAATGTGTATTTTTCCGCATTGTATGTTAGTGACCTCACTTGAATAAACATATTGGGACGGTGCCTGTTTGCCATGCAGTGCTTTTAAATTGAAAAAGGGAGGGTGGAGGGAGCGAGCAGAGGGAGCCAGCCACAGGATTCACAGTCCTCCACGATGTCCTAGTCCGCTGCCACTGACAGGTTTTTCCCTTGTCCACCCCAGACGCATCACCTTGGAGCACAGAGGGTCATGAATATTCAACAAAGTGTCCACTGTTTATTGCTATGCAGCAAAGATCAATGTGTGCCCTCTGCATGTGAACACACTCTAATCTCTTTGCTACTGTACCCGCCGGTGCACCGGACAGTAAAGGCTGGAGCGCAGGGCCACCGTGAGTGTTGCATCTGGACGCTTCGCTCCAATAAAGTCGAGCATAGAGGCCTTCGGAGTGAAGTTAAGGGAGCACAGAGGCGTCTCAGAGAGGGGATTTCGTCTCTGGCTCTCCTCTTGCACTCTCGGCTTGGCTCTGCCCCTCCGCATCCTGCCCCGTGAACGCGATGCCTGTGTTTAAATGCTCACCATGAATAAGCGGAAAATTAAACATTTGGACAGCTCCGGAGTGAAACAACTCCCTCCTCTGCAGCATGCCAAATAAATATTGAGTTTATGAGTTTGTACTCATTCTCTAATTGGCAGCAGACTTTGACTGTGACACTGTCGAGCAAATAATTTAATTCCGATTTGGTGTCTCTCCAATCGCTTACTTTCATCTGTGCAAAAATAATAGAGCATAATAGGCCCTATATATTGTTTAGCCGCTGTAATTACTGGAAAGTATCATGTGCAGTAATGAGTGATTAAAAGTCGATGCTTTACCGTCTCCCTAACTTGGGAATGCGCGGCCGTGGCAGCAGATGCACATTGTTTTCTGAGCCGTTGAACATGGGTGAGGCGGCATTGTGTTTAATCAGCTAATGCTGCACCGGACTTATCCTAATGAAGTCATGCTAACGGTCGTATTGAGTCCCGAACAGCTGAACTCAGCCACTTACCGGATCCAAAGGGAGAGGGCTTATAATAAAATTGTTTTATTGGGAATGCTCAAGCTAGCACATCAAGCGCCGCGAGAGGAAGGAGAAGTTGGGTGGGCCGGGTGCTGCGGGGATGGGGGGTAGTGGAGGGAATCGGACAGCCAGAACTTGTTTGTGTTTTCAGCGTGTGTGTGTGTGTGTGTGCGCGTACATTTATTGTGGTTTTAAAATGTAAAACTTGCCGATAAATCACGTTTCGGCCCGGTTTAGATTGAAGGCGAAGGCTTGCAGCAGGCTCGCGCTGGAGTGTGTGAATGAGAGATGGACTCGGTGTGGGTGGACTCCACGTGTGTGTGTGTGTGAGTGTGTGTGTGAATGTGTGCGTCCCTGCTACTGTGCTTATTTGCTTGTGTACACATGCATATACGTGGGAGAGGGAGGCGGACCAGTGGGCGCGCGGCGCACCAAATGATTCAGCACTTCATGGACAAGATTCATGTTTTATGAGTATAGGCACCCATAAATTACATGGCCCGGCTTTTTCTGCTGCTGCAGCACGGCGCAGCTCTCTCTCTCTCTCTCACTCTTCACTTCAACCCCCCCCTTTCACATTTTCTACCTTCGCTTTTGACAACTAAATGTCATCAACGCTTTTTCTTTTTGTCAATATATTTTAAAGAGGCCTTACACACTTGTGTAAATTCACCCTCAGCAGAAAGCGCCTCAGGACGTCTACAGATCAGCCTACTTGTGCGGGCATGAAGTACACCGTGGCGGGCGTTGACGTGCAAACTTGACTCAGTGTGTTTACCTGTGCACCGTGTGTAGGCTTGTGACAAGCCACTGAACTTGCCGGAGTGCACTTCGGGGAGCTTCTTGTGTGTTACTTAGCAACGGTGTGATTGCACAGCAGACTCTGTTTTAGTTTTCTCCAGCAGCACCATCTTTCCCCGCGTCCCTCGGCAAACGTATCTCCGAGCGTGTGTGTGTGCAAACAAGAGACAAGGTGGCAGGACTCACTCCTCTGTGCGGGTGATTCAACAGATGTGTTCGGGGGAAACGGATGCTTGCTTCACTCGGGAGAAAAGGTTCGCCTGGAGTTCTTGCCCCGGTCTGACACGCTGTTGACCCGTCAGGACAAACCACTCCTTTCATTGCAGGCATTCTTGATTTTTAAAAAGCAAAAACACAAGAGGCAACAGTTTGTGCACATGCTAAAAGTAGCAACACGTTTTCTGTTAGCCAGCAGAAATGCAAGACCAGTCCATAAAACAGATGAGTTAAACCAATCTAATTTGAGCTTGTCGAAGGGAAATGAGCGCATTTCCCTGAGCAGAAATTGACCAGGTGTCGGGGGGGGGGGCTGATGGAGAGGGCAGTGCGGTGTGTGTGTGCGTGTGCTAATGCGCCTGCATATGTGTGTTGGGTCCTTTCGTGTGAGCAGACATCCGTGTGCGTCTGTTCTTCACAAGCATCTTACTTATCCCAGGAGCTCCCCTTTATTTCAGAGTGTTGCTATTTTTAGAGCCGTGTCGAAAGGTCAGCTCCTCTATCGGCTGGAAAAACACTGAAGCGAGGTTTTAACAGAAAACATGCATCCCCTGGGAAATAGGCGCCGCCTTGCCAGAGTCACCTGCTGCTGACTATACATCAACCTAAATGACTCATTGCTGTGATGACATTGTGTGATGTTGTTCTGACACATGGTTTATGCAGCAGGTTGCCTTATATACATAATGATTTGATACAGAACAGCGCTTTAACCTTGACAGAATCACACTGATCAAATTTAATTTTCTGCCGTCATCATTATGCCTCACAACGCTATATTACATAGAGACATACACCGATCAGCCATAACATTAAAACCACCGACAGGTGACGTGAATAACTTTGACCATCTTGTGACAATACAATGTTCTGCTGGGCAACGTTTAGACCTGGCATTCATTCATGTGGATGTTACTTAGACATGTAGCACCCACCTAGACCAGACCAGGCGCCCTCACCCCATAGCCATGACACTCCTTGATGGCAGCAGCCATCCCCAGCAGGATGCAGCCTGACACAGACACACACACAAAAAAATTTAGGTTTAGAAACAACTCAAAAAAACATGAAAAACAGCACAAGGTGTTGACCTGGCCTCCAAATTCACTAGATCCCAAACTGATCAAGTATCTGTGGGATGATCCACAGAGGACCCTCCCCTCAACCCGTAGGACCCACCACAGGACACCCTAAGAAGACCCTTGTCCATTCTCTGGCACAAGGGAGACCTACACAATATTAGGAAGGTGGTCATAACGTTATGCCTGATCGGTGTATATACTCCTGAATGTGATGAATGTGTATGAATGTCAACAAAAGGTTTACTGTGCCCCCAAAGACCCATTTTTCTTCCTTTGAATCTGCCTGTCTTGTATTATGGGGAATAAAAAAAGAAGATATATTTAGATGATCTTTATAGAAAACGGATTTTTGAACTGATAAATAAAAGAAAACACATTTTAACTGTCAAATAGTCATCACTTGTAGCGGGATATAAAAGGTTAAAGTGGAAGTCTCAAGCACCCCTTGTCAGATTTGCAGACACCTGTAGCGTATATGCTTTAATACTACACATAGTGGAATACTGGGGGCAGGAAAACAAACTGTTTAATAAACAAGTCAGGTAATGAAGGGATTTTTTTGCCATCATACAGAATGAGAAGTACAGCGAAAGGAGTCGGTTATCTTGCTGAGTTGTCCGTCAAGTGCAGCTCTTCATCTAACAGCTCACTGTGGCTACTCCTTCTTTTCTCTATCACTCTGCAAGAAAAAAAAAAAATCACAACAAAGTTCATTGTCTTGTTACGTAGATACATTTCTGATGGACCATATGTGCAAAGCTTACTGTCACAGCTTCCTGCATTCTGCGCTCATAGCCATATATGCAGCCTTTTTTTCCCCCCCATGAATGTTGCCACAGATGCCCATAGACAAATATTGCATTAATTCAGATAATGAATGGAGGATAAATGAATGTTGGCTCATCTGGTCACAGGCAATGACTTAAAAGACATTTTTATTCATGAAAGTTGTTGATTCTTCTATGTTCCATCCACTGATATTCTATCAGAATATAACTGGGGTTCTCACTTGTTGCATTATTGTAGAAATTTCAACAGAGACTTTGTGTTTTTGCACCAAAAGTAAAGCTAGCAATACCACAATACTTCTTGTGGTATTGGATTAATGATGCATTTACTTGTAAGCAGTCACTGACACAATACAGCAGCTTACTCAGCAGCTTCCCCCTCCCCAATGCTGCAGGATGAATCTGAGGCCGGTTTCCTCAAAAAGAAGTAAACTACTCTCGAGCGTGCATTGCTGCGTGATGACGTCTGATGCTCGCTGAGGTCAGAGGTGTGTCAGTCTGCAGCGAACATGATCATCTGCTGCTGCTGCTCATCGTCTTCTGCCAAAACCTTAAACGTCCCGAGGCCCGGGATAGAAACGCGTCCCTCCTCTTCGTCCTCGTCCTCCTCCACCTCCTCCGTAAGTAGGCGTGAAGGAGGAGGTGAGCGAGCTTCAGCGGCACGGTGAAGGCCAACGTTAACGTCCACATAGCAGCTTTTGTCTTGCTAAATTATCAAGTCCCATCTCTGTTTTAACATGTAAATAAAATTTGCATTAACTTTTTACAAATTGCAATATTGCAAATAAAAAAATACATATATAGCGCTTCTCCATTTGTGGCCTATAGTCATTAAAGCCTGGGTTCTGGCATCTCACTTACACACCAGCTAATTATAGTCCACTGTAATTACAAATGTGTCATTTCTCATTAGGCCCCAACAGCAGACATGCAAATGAAACACTCTGTGTTTGAGAGGGCTGTTTTATCTTTTCCTCCACTCTTTTATATCACTCAGTTTGACACGGAGTGGGAAATAAAAAATAAAAAACAGCTTAAAGGTAATCATGCCTACGTTCGTTTTAATAAAGCCCACATCTCTGTCATTATTATTTCATTATCTCGATTTGCATATATGTTAATTGGACCCTTTGGGCATGTGTAGGGTTTGATTTTATTATTCTGTCTATTGTCCTCAGTCTATATGGTCTCCTGCAACGCTCGCTTTGTTTTGTTTTTTTTAGTTCTACCTAATTTGTTACATCTAAATCATTATGAAGGAATGACCTGCATTCATGTTTATTCTTTTCTCTGCCATTAATAATCGCCGATCTGTTTTGACACAGCGTAGTTAGATAGGAAGTGATTGATCGGTGAAGGCTAATGTCTATTTCTGCATTAAATGAGGAGCACATAAACACAACGCCAGCAGTGGTCATCTCCTGTTCACACCAGTTACCGTGTGTGTGTGTGTGTGTGTGTGTGTAGTGTGAACCTACAGCACTGCACCACTGACTGCTATCGGAAAGTGTGTGTCCTAAGGCTCTGATCTATATATCACTGAGACCTCTGTGCCTCCATTGCATAACTTGCAGAAACAAAAACAAAAGCCCTCTTTAGTTTTTCTTCTATTTTTGGTCCCTTTTCTGCCCCCACTCACCTCCTGCCTTTCACTTCCGTGCTCTCGTACACACGTGCAAATTTATGTGCGTTATGAATGCATATGCATGTAGCAAGTACCAGCTGGCAGCAGTGGATCAATGAGTGCTTCACAGGACCCAGAAACCCACAATCAGATTATGGCTTATCACTGCTGACTCTAATATTAGTTCGCAGCACAACATCACTTCCTCTAGTTGACTCCACTCTAATTTCACAGCGGTTCTCGTCGCGATGTCAGGTGCTTTATGGGCATTGATTGACCAAAATTTGAATTTGAGTAAATGATCCGACACATGGGGCCAAGCATGAGCATTTATGAAGTAGCCAGTTTTGGCCACTTGAGGGCATCTTGGTCGTCTTAAAGAAAATAGTGTCTTTTTCTTTTTCTTTTTGTAAACAGCTTCAGTTTCGGCTCAGTCCAACGCCGTGACAGAGGATTGTCCAAATGCAGTGCGGCATTTAAAATTTAAATATGCTGGTGGCATTCAGGAGAACGGCACTGACTCGACGGGGTGTTTCTGTGTTTCCTGGAAGCCCGGGCCTTAAAGGATTCAAGGAATCTTTTCACACTAAGTGATGCTGCATTTGAAATTAAACTTGGGTTTGAGTTCCTCCTTTTTATTGAGGACTTTTTGTGCATGTTTGTGGGTAGAAGCCATAGCTTGAACCCAACTAAGATTTTGGAACCATTTATTTAAAGAAAACACTTTTAGATAAGAGCTTCTTATTCTTTGTGCACAGCATTTTGTCTTCCTTGATCAACACTGTAGTCCTGCAGCAGTGCCCAACTGAGCTCTGCACTGCCCTCTAGTGGCCAAACGGTGGTAAAGCAGATTAAAGTAAAGCAGTAAAAATCAAGATCTGCTCCTGCATTTACAGCATCATGTTAAAAATCATGCAGTAAAATGTATTTACGAGCCTGTGGCAGATCACTAAACCACATGATAAATGAACTGGGTAACTGTAAACCTAATCCCCCTTCTTATCTTTGTCGGTTTGAAGGGACCTGATGTAAGCATTCGTCTTTCTTCTCGATCAAACTATACAGCAAATATTTTTTAAGTTAATAATCGAGCCCACTGGTAAGAGCAACATGATAATTCATACTCTAAGCTGCTATTTCCTTTTAGAGTTGATGCACAAAGTGTATCATGATGCCACACAAATTCCTGTGAGGTTATAGGTCAGGGTGTCACGTGCAAATTTGCTGATGCATGAACTGAAAATTACACATTTTACTCTTTTTGTCTGCAAGTCAACGGGTTCTTATGGTTTTTTAAAATACAAGTCATCGATCCGCAGTTTTATACACTTTGTCTTATCATTAGAACCGTAACCAACCGTCAGGTAGTTTTCCACTCGCCTCCCGGATTCATTCTGCTGCGTGGAGAACTTCACACGGCCAAACTTGTAAGAAAAAAAACTACTTCTACTTCAGTAAGGAACGCAAGGAGTCGTGCAACAGATGGCGCGGCTCACACAGAGCTGTGATCTCAACATCACTGAGTCAGTCTGGGATGGCACGAAGAGATAAGAGACACACTTACTAAACCTAGTCCACAATATTCTTAATACACTTACTTCCTGGTTGCTGTGCTCTTTTATATCTTTTATACTGTTAATACTTCCTGATTTTGATTCTACAGCACAAAAGTTATCTTACGTAAGTGTGGTAAGTTCTTCAAGATACTCAACATGGATTTTATTCAGGACTTTGGCCACATACTTCACTTTAATTGTCTAAATTTGAGTTTTTCTACATCATAACAGCTCTATTAGTTGTGACTACAGTAGCATCAGCTGTCTTGTTTTATTATGTTTTATTATTGGGGGGGACATTGTCCATCTATCCAGGATTACAGGGCCAAGAGGACATGCTGCCAGGCTGCAACACGGGGACTTAAAAACCTCACCGTGTGTCATTTTGATGAAGTTAAACCTACTCTCGTGTGCCATTTTTTCATTTTTCAAGCCGCCGCGGCACACCTCTCCGATAAGAGTCGCCTCATCTCGGCATAGGTGCCGTCTTTGATGAATTCAAAGCTGTGGCAGCGTTTGATCTGCGACGGCGGTAATGGGCGCCTGAGCGGCGGCGTAACGTCTGCTGGTTAATAACCGCTGTCGCACGAGAGCATTAACCCCGTCACTTCAGACTAATCACTGCACTCCTCGTCACTTCCATTAGCTCCGTGTCAAACTCTCGTGGCCCGGATCTTCTCTAGTGGCACTGTATCATCTGTTTTTTTTTTCTTTCTTACTTTATTCTAAGGTCACAGCAGCCAAAGTGCAGCCCTGACTAATGACAACTAGCCCTATCATTTTGGTCATTACAGACATCATTAGTCTTTCATTGTCTCCTGGGGAAAACTTTATTGGTGTTCTCAATCAGGAGTGACTGAAGTCCCATTCAGATTCTATCTCATTGGAGGTCTATGGAGCATATCATACGAGCATACCTTAATAGACCGCTGGGAGGGAAACATTAAAACAAGAACAAGAATACTCTATGAACACATCTATCAGACAGTATATTTCACAGTGGTGTAAGTTTAACGATCATGATTGTGTCATTAACAAGAGGAAAAGGTCATAAATTAAGTTTTATTCACATACAACAATTTTTTTTGCATTTTTGCAGTGGAGTGGTTCATAAACGTGAAACTGCAACACGCTGAGTTTGATAATTCCCTTTCTTTCATTTCAAAGATCTGCACCAGTGATGCGCACAACTATTTACTAGTTGCATTTAAATGCACGTTGCCTCATTCAGTTTGCTTTCACGTTCGCGTGCCAGCGAGAAACAGGCACAAGAATCATGCGTACGCCCATCCACGCAGACTCTGCAGGCCGACTGTTCTTCGGTGCACCACTTAGACTAATTGATGCTCTTATTTCTGCATGGCAACGCAACACAACCTTAAGCACTGACAGCACCTCTAAAGCTCAGTAATTATTATGGTATGTCTAATTGGTTTAACCCATATAAAGACAAAAGCGTGAAAGCAACAATTTGTCACTGCACTGGGGTTGTTTGTTTGTCCCAGACAATTTCTGGCTGGAAACTAGTTGCTGGACAACAAGCAGAAAGTCCAGGCAAGACAAATGATAGTCAAGTATTTATTTTACATGCATAATAAATCTTTAGACGCTCATCAAGTAAGTGAACTGGAGTATACTGGAGTTTGTGGGTATAAGTTAAATTCTGCAAAATAGGGGTAAAGAAAACTACACACTATGTGTACTTTTGAACGCAAGATTACATTTCCTGCACTTTTACTGTCATTTTTAGGCCTGCTTTTACTTTCATACACGCGATGCAGGCATATTCTTCAAAGAAGACCCACTCTGTGTTTGTGTAGTGTGTGTGTGTGTGTAGTAATTTGACAGTAGTGTCTAAGAGCTGTCAGAAGCAGTAATGCTTTCGAAGGTAGCCTCCTTACAACAGCATTCCCTTCAGGCCTCATCTGCAGCTTGACAGGAAGCCAGTTTAAGAAAAAAAAGAAAAGAAAATGACCACGCCTGAAGGTCAGTGGCTCAGTTAAGGTCCTTTAAAGAGAGAAGAAACGCTGAAGAAAAAAAAAAAAAGAATAATAATCTTGTCATCCTTTCTCTGTGCGTGCCCGGCGGCGTGTTTGCATCTTGTGCAGGCGCAACAAAACCGATACCCTTTTGCGTCCACGGCAGCAACTGCCGACCTGATTGCCTCCGTATCTCATCTCTGCATTCGCAAACGGAGCTCGACCTGACCTGACGCCGCCCTCATTACCATTTTATGAAGCCTCGCGCCGCTGAAATACACCCGGGCCGTTCACCTGCATTGGAAAATTATTCATATTAATCTGCACACCTAGGCGTTTGCTTACCTACACGCTGAGGCAAACTATCAAGCATACACACACACACACACGCGCGCTCATTGTCAGCCTTCAGCTCCGGGAGCAGACCTCGCCAGAGGGGGCTCGGGCTAATTGATATTCTCCCACACTGCCCAGGGCTTCTCCAAGGAACCTCACTCTGCAGTGCTGCTGACAAGGCACATTCCATCACTGCTGCAGACTTAAAATAGGATCAAAGAATGGAGCAGTGTGTGTGTGTGTGTGTGTGTGACTTAGAAAGCAGGAGACAGACAGGATGTGTGCGACCACTAGGTTTACTCCCCAGTGGGTTGTGACAGTGTTTCGCCTCTTTTGATCCCTTGCTTTAAATTGTCTCTCTCTTTATATCTTTATATTTGTCTCCTCGCTCACATTAGAGTCCTTAAGTACCCTCGTTAACGTCATCCCGAATTATGCACCACATAAATGTTTTTTTTTTTGTTTTTTTGCTTTTAATTTGGGCTATTATTTAGTAATCATTGCCAGCAACGAGGCCACGGGGGTTTGTTTAATCACTGCCACTCATGCCCAATTGTTTCCCCCTCCGCTTGCTGTAATCAGGTTTTCTTTAAATGTGCAAAAGTGCACGGTGGCAAACCCCCTTCAGCCACATACATCTGTTTTCTGCAGAGCGACCTTTCATTCCAGACATGCAGCCGTCAAGACCTGACATCCCTCCAAGCCGCATCGTTGCGATTCAATCAGAATTTAATTATAATGGACCCCCAACTTCACATGAAGGCCAATAATGCCTCCCCCACAAGCCCATCCTCCAGCTTCCTCTCTCCTTTTTATTATCGTAGCTTTTGAGCTTTACGTTGTGTTTAGTTCAACAAGAAATCGCGCAATGTTGCTGTCGGTAAGTGGAGCTAACAGTTTGAAGCCACCGCGTTTCATTAATGTCTCTGTCGGAGGGCTCCACACCTCAGGCCCGCTTGCTCCCCGAGGGAAGGGCACCACTCCATCACGCTCACAGCAGACAGACATATTGTAAAGTGGCCATACATATTCCACGGTGGCATATTTAGTATACCTTGCAGCGATTATGCGATGTAAATTCAAATTATTTTGTGACACTCCGCATGAGATGATGAAGTATCTATTTAAAGGTCCGTGGGCATGCGGAGACTTAATGTGCAAGCTGCTCCGCTCTTTGGAACGAAATCCCTTTAAGGTCGCACCTTTTTAAATATTCATCCGCGGCGGAGCATTGGTGAACTCGGCGGCAATGAAGCATCACTTCAGAGCTTTCTCGATTGTTCAAATCCAGAAAGATTGCTCATTCATTCATTTGTTCATTCATTCATTCGTCAGCGTGTTATCAGGCGGCTGCAGGAGAGAGCCAGAGGAGAAAGTCACAAATGAGCGGCATTTATCATGAGAAAAGTCTCCCATCCTGGATTTAAATGCTTCTGCAAAGTACAGAAATAATATTCTTGGACATTTGCCTCATTTGGCAATCATATATTTTGTGGTGTGTGCATTTTATGACATGATTATCACCTTTTTTTTTTGTTTGATCAGATTTATCAAGGAAATACTTACATTTTTTATGACAAAAGTAGTTTTCTAGTCGGGGGGTTCCAAGATAAGTTTAAAGGGATAGTTTGGTTTCTTTTAAATGGTGCTGTATGAGCTTAGTCAGGGTGTTACCTGACTAACCCATAAACCCTCAAACATTAAGTTAAGGCTGTTACATGCTCCGCAGCAAGCAAGAAATTTGTTCTTGCACCTTGGGCTGCGAGAACAAAATTATGTAATTTTGTTCTCGCAGCTTGCTCTTGACACATCACTTTTTTCTTGTGGGGTGTCCAGCAACTATTCTGTAAGTTAGAGGCGGTTTTGACTTCTGGGTCAATTCAGTGATGTAGCTACGGCGACAGTGCAGACCCTAACACCGTAGCTGGACGTGCACCTCCCCAGAAATGTAACTATGCAACGCAGACCACAAGAGCTGTGATTGGTCCACTTGGTAGTAGCGTGTTTCTGCTTTAGTATTTCCGGCTGCTTCTCCATCCCCGCAATTTTCGAATTGATTGCTTTGGATCAATAAAGATGGAACACATCGAGGAAAGGTTAACTGAGGAGGTTCGGAGATACAAAAATTTGTATGACTCTTATGTATGTCTTAAGTTTCAGTTGCCATTGCTGAAAGTGAAGCAGGAAGTAGAAACAGAAATCAACCCGACTGGCAAAAAAGACACAGCGTAGACTAGTGTTTGGGTGGCGTTGTTACAGAGTGAGCCAGACTGACGAACGTACAAGTATAATTGGCTCGCACCAGCGTAGGCTACGTGCATATGAGCAAATTAACCTTTACTGATAATACTAGAGAGATGGTCACCTTGCCCTGCGATAGACTGGAGACCTGTCCAGGGTGTACCCCGCCTCTCACCCGATGACAGCTGGGATAGGCTCCAGCCCCCCTGCGACCCTTCACAGGACAAGCGGTTACAGAAGGTGAATGAATGAATGAATGAATGAAGATGATCATGCATTTGACCTCATAACTTAAAAACTAAATGAAAGGCCTCTCGTTCGGACCTGAATCCAGCCCAAAGTGATGTTTCTTGTTTGGTATCTACTAGGTTAATGCTTTTATACCTCCGTTGCCTCTAATAATATTCTAATAATTAGAATATAATCACTGCTTTACCTTTCTCTCAGAAAACATTTACCCACAGGGAAACTGAACTGGTTGTGTTGCTTTGTTCGAAGCCGCCAGACTCCATTGATGAAAACAGTCATTTGACCTCGCAGAGAATAGAAGTTGCTAGGATGCCAACTAGTCACACTATGACTCAACACATATTTTTGCCCATGGAGTCTGGTGGATTGGAACGGGCTCAATCCCCCGTCAGAAGAGATGGTTTCAGGGTGAAGGTAAAGTCGTGAAATTCTTCTAAAAAGAGCGTACAACGGTCCATTACCTGCCTTTTTGTGCCGGTCCTTTGTCCTGCTTCTTGAAGCTGGGAGCATGCCGGCCACGATCTATTGTAGGGGATACACACACAGGTGATACATCTCTTTATTGCAGGGGTGTCAAACATGCAGCCCGGGGGCCAAAACCGGCCTACCTGAGGGTCCAGTCTGGCCCGTGGGATGAGTTTGCAAAGTGCGAAATCTACATACTTCTACCCTTACATGAACTTCATAGCAATAATCAGCAAAGATCACAATCAAGGGGCCACAGATAAGACACTTGTAAGAAGAAGTTTTATCTCCCTCTATGTGTTTATAACACATTTCTGACAGCATGTGCTCTATCAATAAATATACTGTTTCCATATTTTCCAAATACAAAACTACTTCTGATATTGATGATCCTCAGATAATGACCCTCTGTATTTTCTGGCCTTCTCATCTCCAGGGCCAGGCTGTGAACTCTTAATTCATGAGCACTTAACACAAGCTCTCTATTCATCCCGCTTTTACGAGCTCTTGATGTGTGCTCGTCTGTCTCGGTCCGTCCGTTTAGCTTGCACTATTAGACTCATCAGAACAAATGAGACACGTACGCGAGCACTGTAGGATGCTCCGAGTCCATAAGCGAGGTTCTCCGAGCTTTTTTATTGCCTCAGTAGATGGACTCGTGATGTTCAATGATTAAACAGCCGAAGCGACGGGGAGCGAGCGAGGGGCGAGGGTAGAGAAGAAAATGACATGGCTAAATCCTGGCTAAGCGAAATCATTACTCATTTCAAATTAAATTAGCTCCCTCTCTTTGATAATGCAATGTAATTTGATTCCAGCGAGTTAAGCTTCTTTAATTTCGCCGTGCCTGAGAAGTGCTGATCCTGTTTTCCCCTATCAGGATGGGTGATAAAAGAACACAGGCCCGGAGCAAAGTAATAGCAATAATCAAATGGGTTGTTTACCCCAGATTTGCTGGGTGACATTTGCTTTGCCTCGGCGGCGGGACATCTAACTAAGATAATTTAATTTCCTCTGAGGAGATTGGATTTAAATGTTCTGACCTGACGGGACTGTGGCTTTTCTGAATACCGGTGCATTCGGGTGGCTATGTTTTCCACAGAGGTCAGTCGTGCACGGTGTAGTTCTGGCTGATGTGTGTACCGAGAAACAAGAAACTGCCTTCCTCTCATTTCCTCTGCGTCCTCTTAGCAACTGGCTAATTTCTTGCAAATTCCATCCTAAGGCAACATTTAGTCCTAATGCATTTGCGCCTAGCCTCCGACGAAGTGTCCAAACGCGTTAATCTAACCGGCTTTCTCCTAACTCAAAGAACAAATGAAGTGTTTAAGGCGATCGTGAACAAATTAAAGTGAACAGCTCGGGGGAAGGCTGTCAGTGCACCGTAACCCTGTTAGATCCTGGAAGAGGGGCAGTATAAATGGGGCAATAGGAGTCACAGGGAAAGTTCTTGGCTTAGAGGGCTTTGGAATGGGACTGCCATGGACTCTCATACATTCACATACAGGAGGAAAAAAAATGTAGGTATGTGCGCCCGTTGTTTTGCTTCATGATACTGAACGGGGTGATTTTTGATTGAACACACTGTGCTGGGCTGAGGGTGATAGGGGTGCATTCATCCTGCAGTGCATCCTGTGGGAAGGCTTTTGCATGTGTGTCTGCGCTGTGAGAAGAAAACTGATCATGCTGGGTGGCTTTAAAAAAAAAAATGAAAGGCCTCTCATTTGGAGGCATATTTGCTGCTATCAGATCTGAAGAATCTGTGTATGCCTCTGTTGCAATGAAAGAATATGAGATAAGGAGATGTATGCCAAACAGATTCAGTGTCTAACACATGGTTTCACAACTTGTTATTCAGCAAACTATTCTGGATGCTGCTTTTAATGAATCTGCGGGATGATACTTCATAATTTTGCTGCTTTGTTTTCCACTGAGCTGCTGATACGGTACAAGCGTCCCCCAGAAAGACTGAGAGAAACCATTATCCGTGCACCCTTTCTGATTCAGAACCGTGACGGCGCCGCTCATGCATGTCGTTCTGGGACAATTGTTGAGCTGACAGTGTCGGCTGCTGGTTGAAGCGTTAACTGCATGCCTCCTATAGCACTGCTGAGCAGGAGGCAGCCTGTGCTGGAGTCGGTGGGGGTGGGGGTGAGGGGGTAAACTTTGCTGCGTGTATACCTCAGCTTAAAGGATGATCCCAAATAGTCTAAATAGAGATATCTATCTATAAGAAACGAAACATGCATGTCCTCAACCACATTCACTTTAAAGCTTTTGTAAATAACACCTCTCCCTGAAAACTCTTTATTCATTCATTTGCCAGTGCAATCCGTCTCATAAACGTACACGCTCCATATCAACAAGTGTGCGTGGCCGTGCGCAGGAGTGAACGCACACCAGAGGACGGCGATGCAACGCTCCAGTTCCCCCGTGAGCCCGAATGTTTAATTACAGCCACAAACAGCAGATGGCTCTCTTGAGTTTTAATTCCTGTGCCTGTGATTGAGACTCGGGTGAAATTCGTCCCCCCACCCCACAAAAAAAAAAAAAAAAAATATCAAGGCAATGATCACATATTCCCGGCTTTTATTGACAATTCGGCACCTAAGCCGAGGTCCAGGCGGTTCATTTGGTGGTGGTGGTGGTGGTGGGTGAGGTGGACCGTATTTCAGCTGCTCGCGGTTTAGCCTGAGACGTCCCACCGTCAAGCAGGGGGGGACGTTCAGGTAAAAGGTTTATGATGCTCGGCTGAAGAAGAAAACCTTTCTCTCCGTGATTGCGCGGTGCTGAAATCCGAGGCGCTGTCCGTGGTGCTGAAAGCGGAGCCTGAATCGCTCCCAGTTAAAACGATACGAATGTGCTTCTTTGCCGCACAGCATCTGGAACAAGTGACATTTTTTTTTTATGAGACGGTGCAAAAAAAAAAAAGTTGCAGCAATCCATTTATCTCTGGCTATAACAGAGAGGGGACAGCAGTTAAACAATGGCCACTGTGTCAGCTCATGTTTTAGCATTCCTGCGATTTCAGTTTTGGAGTAAATGCAGCCTCCTGCAAAGCCCCAACTTCAACATTTAACATCTCACAGTGCACAACGCCAGCATGCAGACCGGCTGCTCACTCTCCTTCAAGCGGGGGCTCGGTGGTCGAGAGGGAGGGCGTCGGGGGGGAGGGAGGGAGGGAGGGAGGGCACCCTCTTCACTTAGGCGTGTACTAACGAGTGCTTAGGACTTGTTGATGGGGAAGATTTGTTGATCTTGGACATACAGACTGAAACCAGAGACCACCGCTTCCCATTCGACCCTTTTTTTTTCTTTTCTTCTCTCTCTTCTTGGAGCACGGGGAAATAAATTGCGGTGTTTTGTCAGTGTCGCCGCTTCCCTTCCTTATTGCCATTACGCACCGATCGCCACACACGCATCTCCCTTCGCAGGAGGCTTCATGCACTCGGTGGAATTGTGTGCAGATCGCCGGGGGGGTTCAACTTTCTGTATTTGTATGCAGCTTGTCACACAATGCAGACGTCATCTCCACAGGACTCAGATCAGCTTTGGTTCTATATCTTTTTTTCTCTCTCTCCCTGGCTCCTATCGCGCCCAACCGCGTATTCTGTGATGTGGACTACAGGGAAGAATATATGTTTTGAGAGCATTATCCGATAGATCGACTGCTGCTGCTGCTGCTTGGAACGAGCCTCTAACTTCATTTTGATCAAATAACAACTACAGTTCCATTGCGTATTTCTTTTCACCTCCATACGTGTGGCTCCTGATCAGTCATCGCGGGGTCCCCGTCGTCGATTCTTGCAAACTTGGAGTTCGTCTCGCCCGGGCTCCTGCGCCTCCAGCCGGGGTTGAGGTCTTCGCTGGAGGCGCCTGTGTTTGTTTAATTGCTGGCGGCGCACATGCACAGGCGTCCCCACCACCGCAGCCCAAACAGCGACTTCTAATAGAGCAACCTCGTCTGGCAGAAGGAGGGGGGAAAACGGAGGGCGAAAAGGAGGAAAGAGTGGGTGAATTTGCAGGCGAGGACGCTGCAGCCGGACATTTAAGGAGGCGATGGTACAGGGAATTTCACAGACAAAGAGCAAACACATCAGTGTGCAGGTATGAACAATCCTCTGAATTGTCCGTCTGCGTGAGTTTGGCATAGCTCCTCGTCAAGACTATATGCTCACTGATGTATGGAATTACGCATGAACTGATCTCATTTCCCCACCATGTTCAAGAATTCTTCGCGTGATAATGAAAGCTGGGTTGATACCGCAGTTATAATGTAGTGTTTGGACAAAAGAGCAAGCCAGCCACTGAAAAAGAAAAAAAAACATTTATTTGACATTTGACACCGCGGAACGGACCCCTCAGCCGCCACCATGGGACTGTGACCCGGGCTGCGAGCTCCGAGAGGCGGCTGTTTGTGTAGTCTGTGCTCCGTGTGCAGACTGGACCTGAGCAGTTGTGACATTTTGAGCCATGGCTGCTGCTATCGCGAGTGGGCTGATCAGGCAGAAGAGGCAGGCACGGGAGCAGCATTTGGACCGACCCTCGACCAACCGGCGGAGGAAGAGCCCCAACAAGAACAAGGGGCTCTGCAATGGGAACCTGGTCGACATCTTCTCTAAAGTGCGCATCTTCGGCCTCAGGAAGCGGAGACTACGGAGACAAGGTCTGGGAACTTCAGTGTGCCAAATGCCTGCTTTGTCGGCATAAGAACGTTTTGCATTCGGTGTGAACATGTGCATACATCTAACCACCTTCTGATAGATTAATTAGGCTATAACCATCACGCATACGTTGAGGCATGTGCAGTGAAACCACGTGCAAATGATGTGAATTTATTACGCAGGTGCCACCTTTGTGCGTAAAAAGTTAAAAACGAGCCAAGGGAAGCGTTCTGTTTTTGTGTGTTGGTAGAAAATAACAAACCCGCCTCCGATTTATATGCAATGCCAGGCGGCTGACAGGCTCCTGACGAGTTTCAACAAATGCTTTCGACAGGTTTACCTGGCTGTCACCTCGGTGATTCAGAAAAGGGGGCCTGATCGTCAGGAAGTCCTCAGCGCATAAGCACATCACAAGAGCCGGCGATGAAAACTCATTTCTATGCGAGTGGAAAGGTCAAGGAGGTTACGCCTTTCAAACACAATCTTTTCCCGCATAATTCTTTGCGAGTTCCGGGGGCCAGTGGCCTCTTAATGCTCCCGCTGATACTCGCTCCAACTATTAATATGTCATGAACATTTCTGCGGTAATGTGGCAACCTGGGATGGTTAAAGAGCACTGCCAACAGTCAGACCACTGCTGGAATCAAAGCCAAAGCTGAGGGTGATTTTTCTTGCAAAATAAATAAATAAATAAATAAATAAGGAATTAGGATAATTAAGAGATAAATTATGACAATTATTTCCTCTTGTTAGAGAATGAAAGAAGGAAGGTGCATTTTTCTGTTCTTCTCTGAATCATCAGGTATCAGACCTGTTGCACCAGACATACTCTCTCACTTCAACTGATCAAACGCTCTTCGGAGTGTATAATTTTATTAAAAAGAACTCACATTAAACTGTGTTTCCTTTTCAAACACACACACACACACACACACACACACACACACACAGGAACAGTATTTAGTCTTTCATCTTGTCCACAAAGAGAGCCATTTTGATTCCTGAGTCTCTCTCATCCTGCCTTCTTTCACGTTGCAATTGAGCAACGCCACGAAATGTCTCCTTCACTAGCCCTCAGTGATTACATGGATTAAAAAATTGGCTTTGACAAAACAGGATGTATATAATAGGCTGTGGAGAACACATCTGGACACGGGTCAGGGTGCATCAGAATGGAAGGTTATAATCGGCTATCCTCCAGGCTGCTGTTTCTGCTTCTGCCCGCTGCGCTGTGTGAATGTGTTAGGATCTGTCTGTCTGTGTGTGTGTGTGTGTGTGTGTGTGTGCGCGGCTGTCCCAATATTTGTGTGTTTAATTGCCTGTCCTCCTCTGTCACCTCTAAATTGGCTTGTGGCATATCTATCTTTTCACTGGCAATAGTCGGTAGCGTTCAGAGGCCCCCGCAGACGATGTTGATGTGGACAGATGATGTTGTCGTTTGGTGGGGGAATTAATATCTAGCCACACCAAGAGAGAGAAAAAAAAAAACACACACAAGGCACTGTAAGCCTTTTTTTTCTTTTTTAAACCCCCTTAGTGTGGTGTGTATTTCAGTAACTATGTGTGGATGCAAAGTCAGCCTGCCCTGGCAACCCCTGGCAGTGACTTGACGACATCTCACCTGTTACAGCCATTTTCTAAAGCGAGTCTCGGACCAGTGATGATAATCCCCAAGAACTGTGCCAGCACAACTGTTGGTGAACTGTCAAAAAAAAAAAGCGGGATCCCGCTGCCTGGAAGATGAGCACTCAAAAGAAGATAAAATGTAGGGGTTTAAAATTTTTGTCCTCATTTTGGAGGCTCTAATCAGAGCAAACACTCTGCTTTCTGTTGCTTTAATTTTCTACTATTTGTGATTAAAGGCCCGATGGGAATATGCTTCATTAAACCCATCCTCACATGAGAATTAGATAAATCTTTACCGAGTGATATCAGACTTTTCTGTCAGGGTTGGGGGGGGGGTGCTGCCTTAGAAAAAATCCTGCACTGTTTCTTTCCTGCACATCTCTCTCTCCTCCTCTCTCTCCTCCTTCCCTCTTATTCGCTGCATTATCACAAGAGCACACAGCTTAGGAAGACTAATGACTTGTTTGGTGTGCTTAATTTAATATTAGACGCTTAAAGGACTTTGTTTTTTGGGGGGGGAGACGGGGTGGGGGCGAATAAAGCCGAATGCACCGGCGATCACGTGTGTTGTGAGGCAGATTTGCGCGACCGCCTCCATTTCCCAGGTGAGAAAAACAAAAAAAAAAACAAACACCGGGCTTCGCTGTGACAGCTGAGCCTGCAGAGGATGGAGGAGCTTCTCCTCTGATCGTCAAGCAGACTGTGGTTATATATCGGAGACGCATTCAGATTCCCACGGAGATGTGTCAGGCTCAGAGAGTGGGGCTGTCTTAAAGTCCCGGTGCTCCCTTCGGCTTTGGGTATTGATCTAGTGAGTGAGACACTAGATTATCCATTCTTATGGGCTGCATTGATCGCCACTGATTGTGTTTGTGAGCCAGGGCGTTTTGGTCAAATTCAGCCATCGACAACCAATATCACTATCATGCCACTTTATTTTTAAGACCAGTTATCCAAAAACCCGTTGTCATGGTATGCATCTCCTTCACCACCTTCAAGGAGTGCGCCTCTATTCTCCTTCACCTCCTCTTTAACTTCAAATCATCCATGCATTTTTATTTTTTTTTTGATAGCAGATGCAGAGCACAGTGATCACCCAGATTTTTAAGGGATTAGATGTGAGTTGCAAATCCTATTACACTCAAACCCAGTAAGTGAGCTGGGGGCGCATCCAGCTTGGGCTGGCCCATAATCTCACCGCTCCGGCTCTAATTATCTCAGTAGATTAGATCCATATACCATTAGATCCTGTTACATAGATGAGACCGTTAGATTAGTTGACATGATCTAGAATCCCATCCGAGACAGGCGACAAGCTGTGCATCATCAGCCGGCGTTCAGAGCCGTCTGTCTCAGACGAGTTATCGGTGAGACGTCGGATGCGTTGTCGATGTAAGAGAAATGTGAAAGGGGCGTCGGTGTTGTGGCCTTCCTCTCGCTTGGTCTGCTTTTATGTGACATGGTAGAAGCAGCATAGAGCGGGTGTTTCCTTCTCGGGCTGGAAAAGCCCTTCTCCTCTTCCAGAATCATCCAAAGTGGGTCAGGCAGGGCAGGGCTGACAGCAGTCTACAAGTGCTGCTGCAGCTGTGCCTGTGCCTGTGTGTGTGTGTCCTTATAGTCCATGCTCTGCACTGTGCTAAACATGCGTCTCTGCTGCACACACACACACACACACAGAGGGATGACACAACAGAAAATAAGAGAGAAAAGAACCACAGCCTTTCTGTGAGTGTTCAGTTGTTCAGTGTGGAGAGGACTCCTGCTGCAGAACAACTCGATTTGAGATCTTATGGTTCTGATGCTTGTTATTTTCCAAGGAAACCCCCTGCTGCTGCCAAACCACCACTCCGTTTCCCTAGAAACAAAGAAGTGGCATGTAGAAACATGCAGCGTTTCTGTTGTAAAAGCCACGAGTAGCGCGACCGGGGGAAGTCCAAGCAGAGCAGAGGCTGGCCACTCCGTCTGTGATAGGCAGCGTTGTTTCACCGTTTGAGGAGAGTGTTCAGAGAGGAAAACAGACGAGAAGTCAAAGACCTTCTTGACTTAGGGAACGCCGCAGAGACATTTTCAAAGCAGCTCTGGGTTTTATGGACCATATCAAGCTTCTCTGACAGAACTGAAAACACTGTGTCATTCTAAACGCGCTGAACCGTCCCTTTATATTTCCTTCAATTCAAATATTCCTCCACTACTTATGATTTTTAACCTGCTCCGCTTCCCTACCAAGTACTTCATAAATATGCTCAAAATCGGCAAGAGTCTCAGTGGTGTGAAAATTTACAGATAATAAATGATTTTTGGTCCGTGGGAGAATAAATTACCATAAATCCATCTATTGACCACGAGTAAGTTTGACCTTCAACCTGCGTCGCATCAATGCCTTGCCACAATTACGAAACCCATTATGTCACTCTAATGCATGCGCCAGCATGCGTGAATGTCTGATGTTAAACCGTCAGTCATAAATAATGCACTAGGTGTTTGAAGACTTGATTGAATCCAACTCATATTCACCCAGACACCTCGGGAAAAGCATTAGACGTCGACTGTCATATATTATTGAGGCACATTTCACACATTTTCCTCAGCTTTTGTCGTTTCCCTTATCGGTCTCGTTCAATTTTGACAAATTAGCTCAAATTCTGCAGATTTTTTCGGCTCGCTCTGGCCGCCGCTCGGAAGCGCCCGACGATCGAAGCTGGAGGGGAAATCTGTGTGTGAGATACACCGGCATGCTCTCCCCCAGAGAACGCGGCCTGCGTCGCTTGATTTATGGCATGATGGAGGAGCCAAGTTCGCCGCGCACACACAAGAAAGCGTTCACCGGCCACCAGCTACACGGTTTTAATTATTACAGATTGCTCCCCGCTGATCTGTCCTCGGAATCAATCCTCATTCACCCGCAATGTTTAAATGCTGGTCAAAGTCATTAATCGATCACAGGTTTGCCAACTATGTGCATCTGCAACGAAAGTATTCGCTCAGGGGAATCGCGCACTCATTAAAACTGCGTGTGCAGTGAAGAACTGAAGCTGTTTTGAGAGCAAATGGAGCCCAGTATTAGTGTGGTGAACCCAATAAAGTTAACTTGTCTGGATGTATGAAGTGCTGAAACACGTGCTTGTTCTCAATGTACGAGAGACCCAGCTATTCCCATAGTTACTAGATTATAGGGCATGTTGGTGTGGTGTGGTCTTATTTTCCGATTGCTGAGTACTCATGTGTTTCAAACCACAGCAATGCCCTTTGCAGTGGCACTGACGAACATAATGAAAAGAGATCTGTCGAGAGGGATACATACAAAGACAACAGCGCATTTGCATTTTTTGTTTTTCCTGCTGTGATGGCTTCACAATGGCCTGAGATGCTTGTCTTTGATGGAACACAGATAAACTGTCTGACATATGAAGTAAAGAGGCGAGGGAACATTTAGTAGATTGACGATTTAGAGCAGAAACAGTGTTTCTCCAGAGAGAAATACAGTTCACATGCACTGCCGGCTTATTAAATTGGATTATTTCAGTTTGCCTTTCTTTTGGCTGTTACATACTCCGCAAGAAGCGAGAAGTTTGTTCTCCTTCCTAGGGCTGCGAGAACAAATTGAAGTCATTTTGTTCTAGTTTGGGAGTTGTCAGCTGGGCAGAACTTTTTTCTCAGGTGGTGTCCGGTTACTATTCTGTGATTGGTCAGAAATTGGAAGTGGGTGCGGTTAATGCGGAAAAGCAGAAATGCTAGCAGCCGCTCTGTGAGCTCCCAGATGCTAATATTCGCTGTGTGACTGCTAATTCTCCAGAGAGAAATACAGTTGACATGCACTGCTAGCTTATTAAAATGTATTATTTCAGTTTGTCTTTCCTTTGGCTGTTACATACTAGAAGTTTATTCTCGTTCCTAGGGCTTCGAGAACAAATTGACGTAATTTTGTTCTCGCAGCCCTGTTCAGGAGTTGTCGCTTCTTGTTCTCGACACACCAACCGGGCTGAACTTTTTTTCTCGTGTGGTGTCCGGTTACTATTCTGTGATTGGTTATAAATTGGAAGTGGGCGTGGTTAATGCGGAAATGCTAGCGGCCGCTCTGTGAGCTCCCAGATGCTAATATTCGCTGGGACCGCTAATCTCTCCTGGGTAGAGATCAGCATACTGTGTGTGGGTGCATGTTGGATTAACAGCGTGATCCGACGGAAACAGTCATCAAAACAACTGGACATCCAAAAATAATAAGAAAAGTGCCGCCGTCTCCCGCCTCTCCCACAATGCTTAGGGCGTGTGACGTGCGCCGCGGTGGGAGGGGCCTATGAGGACTTCCCCGCCTGAGTTTCTAGCTTGAAGTATAAATTACTTGGCCAAAACGAACTTTTTTCTGGTTCTGCAGCCCTATGAGCAAGAACAGATTCCTCACTTCTTGTGGAGTATGTAACCAGCTTTACAGCTTCTACATGTGACTTTATTTTTTTGTCTTATTGATGTAAAGCCACAGATTGAACCACCACATAAACTGGCTCATTTCTAATCGTTCAAATCAAATATTTGTATGTTCGGCCTTTTCTTCTTCTTTTATTTACATTTTCAGACATCTTGAGCTCAGAGGAGCACAAAAAAGATTAATTAGAATAAAAAAATAATCTGCTAACAAATCAAATAATGAGATGGTTAATGAGATATTCATTTGAATTTGTGTTGTTCTGCGTCAAACTTTTCACATTTTCTACCCAGAAGCCTGACTGATCATGAGATCACATTTGTGTTTTATTTCACCGGCAGAAACAGGTTGCCACACTAAAGGTTAACAGAGATGGGAATATTAAAAGAGTCATAAAAGGATCCCGGTGAACATTAAACAGAAAACAGAGACATCTGCCTCTGCTTGAATCGCTGCCACTGAATTCTGTCTGCGCTTTGTGTTCTTGTAAACCAGAGGAGTACTGTCACAGCCCTGTCAGCCTGCATCATACACAGCGGAGCCGCTCTTGACAGTCACATTCTGCTTTAGCCACCTTTTCATTGTTCTGGTGAAGCAACAAAGCAGCACAGTTGAATGGCGTAGCGGCATACTCCAGCAGAGAGGCATTTTCTCCTCCTTCCAGGCGGCAGAGAAAGGTCTCAGAGCTGCCTAATGCCATCACCCGACAGAACCATTTCAGAAGAGAGTGCCCTGAGCTGCACACCAATAAGGAAAAAAAAAAAAGCCTGACTGCCCTCAGCAAGACCTCTTGAGTTGTCCTCTGTGGCCACGCTCTCTCCTCCCCCACACACACAAATACGCAGTAGCTCGCAAGGAGAATGGTTTAGGCTCAGGTGAAGTCGATCGTTCACCTCCCCGGGGCTTTCTTAGAATGAAATCTACTGCAATGGCTGTCTGTACGATAAGTCTAACGCTGATAGTATATGACCCACAGACACACACACAGATAAAGAAATACCATCGCACAGCTTGAATGCAAGCAATACTTTTCCGGAGACATCCCAACGCGCACCCACACCAAGTTTTATTAAAATGTGTCCTTTTCACTTTCATTCTGCTTTACCTTTTCGCTTTTCTTCATGTTATTACAAAAACCCCACAAAATGCCAACTATATTACAGCACGATCCGCTGAGCTGCAGTGGCTCTGGGCAATTTAACCGAAGCGGTGATTTATTTACAGTAGATATGCGGCTAATTCCCCCCTGTTGGGTCAGCTAGACGGGACGGAGCGGCACAGACACTCTCACATCCTGCACACAGAGGACCCAGAGAGGGTGCTGTTGGGTTCATTATGGGAGTCAGGCAACCACAGATTAATTCTGCTGCCTATAATTGGATGGCCTATCTCTCAGCAGGATGGGGCTTATGTGCCCGGAAAGTTGGCTCTGGGATTTGCTTGTGAAAAAAAAAAACAAAAAAAAAAACACACACAGGAGTCACAAAAGTTCTACACTGTGTTTCATGATGTTTTGCAGTTAAGACGCTCGGGAAGCAAATTACTGCACGGTGCCCTGCGTTATACTTAAGCAAATAGCTGTTTGTTGAAGTTTATTTTTTCGTCTGCTGTATAAATCCTAATTATTCTTCCTGTTTTGTTTTTTTCTCTCCTGCAGATCCCCAGCTCAAGGGTATAGTGACCAGGTTATATTGCAGGCAGGGATACTACTTGCAGATGAACCCCGATGGCTCTCTTGATGGGACCAAGGATGACAGCAGTAATTCCTGTGAGTACATTGGCGGCATTTGAGATGAGACAGTTAATAGGTGCCTTGACAAATTTGAAGAACTGCAAACGGAGCTCCGGGTGAACTCAGTTTTCAAATTGACAGCTGAAATAAATATATTTACAGCCTGGAACAAAAATCAGATTTGGTCACTATTGCTAATTTCGCCATTCATGGTAAAGTTTTATATTACTTGCACGTTTAAATTACATCAGAGCTTAAAGTTATGCGTGGTTTAGATGGCGATGACCAGGGATCCTATAAGTGATGTCGTGGAAGCTCCATCCATCTTTATATACCTTCAATGGTTACAACAGTTGGAGAGGTTTTGTGCTGCGCTTCTTTCCGCTTCTATCCAAGCACGAACCCTCCAGACATCTTCCTCTAACCCTCAGGCCAAAGCATCCTCTCATTCTTTTTAGCCCCTGGAGGAAAAAAAGAAAAAAGTCTTCTAACAATGCAGATTGTTCGGGGGGGATCGCGCAGATTTGTCATCTTCTCCGAGAAGGGGGAAAGTGGATCAGGAAACAGTAGGCTTAACAGGGAGAAAAAGGTATTATTAGCTTGTTCTGGCACGGCTCCTCCAGCGCTCCGGGCTAGGTGGTTAATTTGATTCCAGTGCTTGGTGCTAACGCTAGCCTGACACTTCACATTGTGTCTCTTGCTCCTGTCAGCATGAGGGGATGTGGCACATGTCAAGTCTGATTGGCTGAAGGGACTTACTGAAAGAGAAAGTATAACAGATAGCATGTAGCATGTCAATACACCTCCAAAATCAAGCCACCAAAAGCAAATGTTCCCACCTTTAGCTCTCTCTCAGACTTTCTCCAAACGTGCTAATAACAATCACTTCCAGAGTCGACAAAGGTCATCATGTGCATTTGAGTCTCCCATAAACACAGGCTTAATGTCACAGCCACTTCAGTCCTGTTGTTTCTCACCAGTACAAACAATAGCCATTAACTGCCGAGCCAAAGGAGTCTGCCACAACAAAGGTGCTACTTAATCTGCCACTCACCAGCACTGGCCCCAATTACAGCCGCTTCTCAGGTGCTGCTGGGCGGCCAAGGCTATGCTAGGCTAGTCACGTCCGCCTGCCGCGCAGTGATCCATCTTCAGAGATTACATAAAAGCATCTATCTGTTTTATTATTTTACATACTTAGTGAATCATTAACGATCAGCTGCTTGAATTTTTTGGTGATATTTCTGATTTCTGTTTGTGCATTTTCCAGCTTTGTTCAACCTTATTCCTGTTGGCCTCAGAGTTGTCGCCATTCAGTCCGTGAAGACAGGGTTATACATCGCCATGAACGGAGAGGGCCATCTGTACACCTCGGTAAGCGGGCTATTCACTTCTACTATCTGTTATTCTATCGCGCTTAAAATAAGAGTATAGTTCACCAAAAAGATAACAAAGCATTAAGCCAATGTCTTTATATTCATGCTACATGAGTGAATTTTAATTTTACAAAGATGTGGATCTAGACACGTATGGAATCATCCATTTTCATGTCAAGCGAGACTCTCCATTTCCAATACCTGGCTCTGACAAATATTTACCACATTCCCAACAGGATAATTGCATTTCAGCGGAGGTTAGAGATCCCATCAAGCAGGGATTTCTTTTCATCATGCGACAACAAATTTACATTAGATGAATTTATTCAGGGAGGGCAGATAATTTGCTCTCTCACATTGGATCTGCCTTCATTATTCTCTATTGCAAAGTATGTTGAAAAGCTGAATTATATGCATGCATTCATAGTGAATGCTCTTATGTACATTATCTTTAGCACAATGCAAGCCACCGCTACAGTACTTTTGACCCGACTTTGGACATCCGAGGAGAGGCCATTCTTTTTCACTACGGTCCCTTCCACCGTTATTGACCACCTCTTTTCAAAATAAACTAGCCTTCGGCAGGCCAGACAGCCGAGGGAGCGATAAGACCTCACCCAGCACAGCTAGCGCTTCTGGTCTGACTCCCCCACTCTGTCCTCTCCCACTCATTCAAATCAATCAGCTGGAAGAACATTGGGAGTAGTGCCCCTCTCCCAGACAGGAGTATCCATCAGAGCCGCTGCCCATTCTTCCCTCTGCTGTCGTCATGTCCCTAATCCTCAGAGCACACACAAGGAATTGACATCTCATTCCTCTTTCATTACCTTAGAGGAGATGCTTCTCGTACTGTACCACACGCTAGTATTCCTATGGCATTCTCTAATGCTTAATCACTGCTCGACTTAAGCCAGGAAATGAAATTCATTTGAAGGGAATTGACCTAGAATCCTGTGGATTTTGTTGTGGAATTGCACAGTGGGGATTATGAATTAATGTATAGTAACTATGGGGGCACCGTACTGCAAAATGCACACGAAGAAATAATTGTGCAATTCGTTGGACAAGGCAGGTTGAAGGCAACCACTCCACACACAGACACGTTTGATTGCAGAAATGTTCCCACTTCAAAATATGTTAAATGTTACGCCCAAATCGGGATGTAGATGTAATTTTTTGAATGCAATCATGTTTATTCGACCTTTATTTCTTACTTTTAAATGGGTTCCTTGTGAAAACAGGGTATTAAAAGACACGCTAATGTTTGGACAGGCTTCAGTAACATTGTGAGCCCAAGATATTATTTATATATGCATATATACAATATAGGAAATCTTTTTGTGTGCTTCATTTCTTTCCTTACATAATTATTAAACATTTTACACTGTGCATTAATAGTCCCAGTTCTAGAAATCGCTCTACTGACATCTCAAATAATTTTACACTTCACTGTTTGCACAATAAAAAAAAATAGCATATCCACTTCACAATTAGTAACTGATTTTCAAAAAAACTAGCATAGAGCTAGGGAACATTGTGTGTTCATCCCAGTGCATGCTGTCGCCCCCTCTGTCATCCATACTGTTAGTAGGACGAGCCTCGTCTGTGTTTGACATATGGTCTTGTGATTTTCTATGCTATGCCACTTGTCATATTGAATAATTCATGAAATGTTTTTGATCGCTGTTGGCTCGGCGTCTCGAGGCAATTGAAAATTGTTGCCACAGCGTTGACGGCCAGACCTGCGTAATAGTTGATAAATGCTGCTAATTGGCATTCAAGCCACCCCCCATCTCCCCTCCCCTCAACCGCCACCCCCTCCCCACCCCTTCTGCAGGCTGTGATTACGTTACATCAGAGGTTTTGATCATCAAGTGTTTCTTGTTATTTTGTCCACTAGCCTCTTGACATGTTCAGTCCAGGCAGAAGTGCTGTGAAGTGGGTCTGCCCGGTCGGATCACTGTGTTCCTTCCTTCAGCAGACTCTCTTCACACAGCCTCCCGAGCTCCATTTGCAGCTTATTTCTGTGATAATGGAGGTTCTGATCAGACCTCAACTATCCAACCGCCCACTCAAAAGGTCTCTTTTTGCTCCTTAGTGTGCGATTTGCTCCGGTAATGGCAGCCCTGCGAGATGTTCTTCGTCCTCCTCCATTCTCCACCACCCCCGTATTTCCTCCTCCTCCTCCTCTATTCTCCTCTGTAAGCAAAGTACAACCATTGCTCCCATTATCGCTCGGTTCCCTCTCAAGCGACAATCTGACAGTTGACCTTTTCTGCCTATTAGAGGTGTTTGATTTTAGTGCACTCGCATTTTCAGAAACTACTTTGAAGGTTATATTAATGGATAAACACATGCTGATTTGTGATCTGCACAGCAAAGAAGGAAAATCAAATAAAAACATGTTGTTTTTATCGGGAAAAAGTATCCTCTATCCCTCTAGCCTAGTTTCCCTAAAGCTATGTCGGTTCATAAATCAGAATTCGCTTGGTCAGTAGCATTCTTTCTCAATATAAAATACATTACCGGGGCTTTTTACTATCATGATGTTCTTTGATAATGAGTGACACTCGAGGTAAATCAAAAGGAGACTTCCACTTCTTTCAGAAAATAGATGGAAAGCCCATTCAAGGCCTCTGGTGGTGCATCATATTCTTTTGTGCGAGGCACCCAAGGCGCAGTGTGCAGCTCAAATGACAGAGATAGCATCAAAGTGACTGTGCGGCTCGGCACAAAGGACACACCGCGGAATAAAGGAGAGTTCAATCATCTCACCCCTTTTCAATCTGCTCCTTTTGTATCCGAGCCAATAAACTCGTGGCTAATTTCTCTTCCAGACTGCTCCTCGGATCGGGCGTTTCTTCTGAAATCTAATAAGAGGCGAACACTTCTCCCAGCGTGTTGGAGCAGAAACATGACTCGTGAAAAATGTCTCCAGATAACTGTTATAGAACTCTTAAAGCAAAAATTGACAAATTCAAATTAGATAAAGCATAAAAACCTTAATTATTCTGCAGGGACTACAATATTAATCCCCTTAAAGCAAATAAGGAAGTGTAGTTTTGTTACACATGATGAAATTGTGCTATGAGAGAATGCAACTCCCCAGTGCTGGTTTTGTTGTCGTTTTTCTGTGCTGCTAATACAGTCTCTTACCATCTCTCAAGTGTAAAGGTTCGGCATTTCATGCTTGGCTGATTTTCTTTAGAACCAGTTCCCCATTCCCTCACTTCACTGGAGTCTCTCACTGCAGGCTTTCTTTATCAGGAGCCTGCACTTGTTAGTTGCTACCTTTCATGATTGTCAAATTGACTTGCCACATCACTTGAGTGGTCCTTTTAGAAATGGAATCCTTGAGAAGACCAATCTGTAGCGGTGCACTGCAGTGCAGTGGCTTTAGCTTCACTTGTTAAAGGCTGCATCATCAGCTACGTGAACAGAGAAGACCGGGGGCATCTGTTTCCCCCGTAGTGCCCATTTCAGAGTGCATGAAAGCTCCAAGGAGCTCGACGTGAGGGCTCCTTCACTTTGCATCAATATGAAAATGGAAGTGCATGGCAGTTGTGTGTGGGGAAAAATACAGAGGCCCGGCTTGCTCAGGAGTCAGCGGTGTGAAACCAAGTGAGTCTTTCGAGAACGATCAAGCCAGGAGTCCCCCGGGTTCGGGTATTTGATATTTTCTTACCAACATTCTTATTCATATTCCAGCCTCCGAGGCCATTTTTAAAAATGCTTCTCTCAAACATTTTTACATACAGTATTAAGGCCTCCCTTCTTCTGGTGTCTTGCAATGACATGACATTTCACAGGATTTTCTTCACATTAAAACATTTCAGTGTGAGATCACAAAAGATTAGGATTATTTATTTTATATGACCCTTATTTAAGCAGGTAAAATCCCAAGAGAGATAAAAAATAATAATAATCACCTGCAAACAATTAGCGAAAGAAACACAATTAAACTATGTCAAATTTGTGTCTCGATTTGCTAGCTATAGCAAGATGCTACGACAAATGTTTTAAGGTTTAAGGTTTTTTTTTACAAGCTGGACCTTATTTCTGGCATAAAATACGATCGTTCACTCACCCGTATAACTCTAGTGTCATTTGGAGTCATTCAGACGATATTTAGATCCAGTGGAGCGCCGCGTATGCGTATGAGTTAGCTGTTATCATCATCGGGGTCTATAGATTGACCTGTAGATTGCTCGTTGAAAGGAGGATGCGGAGGCAGAGAAATGAATAGCAGGCTAAAGAACAACAAACCGCTGCACATCCACAAATAGATAACAGGTAACTCCGGACTCAACGGGGATTAGCACTAGCGTATCATAACAAAATATTGGTGAAATGAACGAGTTTCGCGGCAGATAATGCGTTATTCAGAGGCTGTGTTTCGGTGCCCCAGTCACTCCCACTATATGGATATACGCAGCACTCCACTGGATCTAAATATCGTCTCCAAATGACACCAAAGTTATATGGGTGAGTAACTGATCGTATTTTATGCCAGAAATAAGGTCCAGGTTGTAAAAAATGGTTCGGAAAAAATCAGCAGAAAAAATGAATGTGGCACAACTGAAGCTACGTATTTACCAGCATGTCTATGTAGGAGTTTGTGAGTATTTAGGTTACGTACTTCATCATCAGTCAACAGATGGCTTAGTGTGAACGTTTTTACTGGAGGTGCCATGAAGGAGAATGACCTCTGTCACAGTTCTATTGAGGTTTTACCACTAGCTAAACAATGAAGGTGGCAGGTTAGTGGGATCCCAGGTTGTTCTATTGCAAATAATATTCTCATTTTTGAAAAATACCTCAAAATATATGCAATTAATTAAACTACAGCTATTTCATTAATGAAATCTGCTATTACACTATGCTGCCATGAATAGTGACACAATGGGATCTAGTTTGAAGGCGTCTGACACATGTTATCTTATAACAAGTAGTGGAAATTCTGCCAATATCATTTACCTTTAAACATCATTATTGTCATAAAAGTTCCTGTAGTGTCTTTTGGACAAACTTAAAGCCACCGCAGTCTTACAGCGAAGACTATAATAAGGGTGCTGACCGTAATATTTTCATATTCCCACAGATCTCTGGTACCTATAGTAATAACTCAGATGATTTTGCCTCTGGAGGAGTGTCAAGCTCAGAGCCGAGGTTGGGGTAGCCTCATTATTTCCAAAGTGTTGCACTCTCCCACCTTTAATGCAGTGTCAGTGTCAGGAAGGGAAGCAGTCATAAGGTGCTGGAGGGAGAGCAGCTTCATGCATTAATGAACAACAAGGTTGGAGGTAGGCGTCAAAGCTGAACCGGTGAACTGCTGGCCGGGGCCAAGGCGAGATAAGAATAGAGCAACCGGTCCTTCAGCCATTTAATATCACTGTTGTTATTAATGACTCTGTGCTCTCGGGCTTGTTAGAAGATTGTACAGAATATCTTCTTTCTTTGCAGAATCACGTCCGTTCAGAGTGCTCGGTGGAGCCGTAACTTGCATCGCAGCAGTGGTTTCCCATTGCAGGAAAAAACCTCACGGTGTGTTTTTCCTTCACCTGTGGGGCTAATTCCTCTCCGGAAAATAAATCATAAATACACAACGCAGCCGATTTGTCCTTCATCTCTTTCCAGGTCAACAGCTTATGGTCTATTAATGTCCCATCTCCCCCTCTACCACTCTGTCGCTCCCCTGTTTATTTAAAGCAATTAAGAGCGAACAAGTGCAGCTGTTTTCTGAATCACTGGTTTACATGACATGTATTTATGAACTCGTGAGATCCCTGCTTTGTACCGTGCACTGTTCGGAGCAAAGAGCTAGAAGTCGTGCTTGCGTTTACCGCATTACTATCATTGGCTCTTTCATTAGCTTCTTGGCTACGAGCTAGTTACAATAACACTCAATCATACTTTATGACCTAACTCTTTTCATAATTACGTTGCTGATTATCTCACGCCAGGACATTCGCTAATGCACTTCCTCCCGTCATCCCACCCTCATCTCTATGTGTTGCTGTGTGAGTTAACTGAGATTGATTCTGACAGAAGAACCTTTCTTGCTCTTCCTATTCTTAAAGCGGTCGCTCGAACGGCAGAGCCTCCTCTTTCAAATCTAAATGGCTCATTCCTTACGTATTAGCGGCTAGATTAACATGGACAATAGCTCTTTAACCTGATTGAAATCATTCTCTTATTCGAGAGTCCAATTGAACTGTTTACATGGCTGCTAAATCAAATTATCCAGTCGAGCTGGATATATTTTTGACATGTGCAAAGTGGTTATGCCACGCTGTGGAGCATCGCTTGAAAAGAAGAAAAATTCCCAATGGCGCCGCTCACATCGATTCAAAGACTTGTTTTAACAACTCGTTCAGCTTGTTATTTTTTCCTGATACATACTGTGGGTGTCTAACTTCCGCACAACTTTTCTTCCATGTGTACTGTGGGAGAGTTTTGCATAAACTGTGTACCGTGAAGAACTTGGTGCTCAAAAGAAACCTGCTCACAGCTGATTTCTTGTATAGTTATTAAGAGCTGTTGTTGCTAACTCATCACTGACTCATCTGCAAATCAATTTTCTTCCTCTTTTATGTTTTTTTTTTGTCTTGTGCTTTGAGTTTGAGTTGCTTCCTCTACTAACCAGTTTTGCATAATACACTGACTGCTCTTTGCAAGCCTGAGCTCCCCAGACGTTCCCTTGTTCTGCATGCCCAAATTTTTATCTGCTTCCTAATAGAAGCATGTTCCCGCTGTATTTCTCCTCCCACGGCAGGCTGACTTCCAACCACGATGGCCATTAGCCAACTATCGATCTGTCAGATGGAGCTTAACCAGAATCTCCCTTATCCATCTGGGATAATCCTTACATCTCCGTTAATATACAGCGGACAAAAAAAACAACAACACACAAACAACGGTACGGATGCTGCAGGGAAAAAAGCTCTGAAGTGTGTGCGGCGGCTGTCAAATAATGAGAAAGCAGGAGACAAAATCGACTGGTCGGGAGGGGTTGGGAGGCAAAAGGGGAGAGGGAACTCCAAGGTGTGCTCGGCAAGGAAAGCCCCGCTGTGGTCAATCAGCTGTAGCGTGCAGACAACCTCTGCTTGTTGCCCACATTTGTCTGTTGCTCCTTCTGCTAAAAGCATCCGCCATTATGAGCAACACTACGACCGTCAATTAATTTTGTTAACGTGGCGTGCAATACAAGCCTTCTGTCAGATGCAGAGTGCAATTATTTGTGTTCCCTGCATCTGCTGAATGACACTGGACATGTTATTGATCCCATCTCCTCCCTATGATAACCTTTAAGATGCAATCTTTAGGTCATTTCCATTAGAGAGTGCTAATCTATACATATAGACTCTTCTGTGGGTCCCTACCTATTGACTTCCTGTTAATATTACTACACTAGTGCACCAAAGTGCCTTCAGTTTTGAGTTAATACATTCCAAACCATAAAAAAGGAACAAGACCTGTTTATTTAAATAATTATTACAATTATTGTTTAAAATATTCAAAAAGCTGTAATGTATATGGACGAGGAGGTTGTTTAAAGGAGGGTGCGGAGGCTGAGAGAGGAACAGCTGGCCAAAGAACAATAAACCGGTAAACGAAACAAATACGTAACTCCGGACTCAACGGGGAATAGCACTAGCGTATCGTAACAAAATATTGGTAAAGTGAACGAGTTTCGTGGCAGATAATGCGTTATTTAGAGGCTGTGTTTCGGTGCCCCATTCACTCCCACTATATGGATATACGCAGATCTAAATATCGTCCTAACGACTCCAAAGTTATATTGGTGAGTAAACGATCTTATTTTATGCCAGAAATAAGGTCCAAGTTGTAAAAAACGGTAATTCACCTTTAAGAAGTTGATTTATACAATTGCATTTTTTCCAAAGAAACTTTACAGTACACACCTTCCACCGTACAAAAGCAATATCCGTGAGCAAATGACTGCTGTGCGCTTCACAATGCCAAATCGCCCATGGTCTCCCCTCTCCCTCTTCCAAATTGACTGTTTTCATTATGTGCAGTGATAAAACTTGACCTAGTGTAATTTACTTCACCAGCTTCGGTGCACAATTTCCTTCCTGCTCCTCTCTACTGCCTATGTCGCACACCGAATCACCTTCTGAAGTACCTGAGACAGCTCGCTGATTAGCTTGATGCTCACCATTTGCTGCGCATTTCTTACTTTTAGTTGCACTGGAGCGTTGGAGATGTTTTGGCTGTGGTGTGTCTGTCCTAAGTGACGATACTGCTGCATTTGTCTTAAGGCTTTTTAGATTGACATTAGCAACTAACATTAATGCAAACCACGCACCACAACCCTCTGTTAATATGCTGTTTCCAGTGCTGTTAACTGTATTATCAACTTATTATTTATTTTTTTATTCCTTTGATTCAGCTTTAAAATGCATGATCAAAGTGTGGGATTTTTATAAAGCTTAGATTCACGCTGCTACGCATAAACAAAGACACAGCTTTAGCATGCATGGGTGTGTTTGTGTGTGAGTGTGTTTGCACTCCACTAAGCAGCAGAATGAAAAGAGAAACAGAAGACGAGTAGGCGCGAGGAACTGGGAATTCATACTTTTCATCTTTGTTCCTCCGTGAGACCCGCGGAGGATACGTGGAAATGCAGATGGCATCGCCGTCGCTTCTCCGCGAATTGCATATTGCAGTCGCTATCAGAGCAAACACGTCTAGCCTGTTCACTGTATTAATGACCCTAGTTCTAGCCTAATTGCTTTCCCAGTGTGTAAATGTCAAGCACCGTGCAAATACAAATGGCACACTTGTGCTCGTTGCCTCAAGAGCGGCGTTATGTGCAAATGAGCAGCGGAGGGATGAGGGCTCGTAAAGCAACAAGTAGTACTCAGGAGCTCAGTAACCAAACAGTAACGTGATGCGCGTCATTTGCAAACTCAACACAGATCATGCACTCAGCAGTGCTTTTGGCTAGTTGTTTTGTAACTGTACTTTTCTGTGACCCTATGTTTCCTGATTGTATTTTGGAAAGTTCTTCCTTGGTGGTTCTTGTCTTGTTTGATTGTTGGATTGGTTTCTCCTTGTGTGCTCCGCCCTCATTAGTTTCACCCGTGTCTCATTAACCCCCTATATATATAGCCATGCATTTCCTTTTGTTTTCCGTCAAGTCGTCTGCGATGTTAACCCTGTTTGTCCTACCGTGCATTTCTTCATGTTTCTCATGTTCCCTACTTCTCTTCTGTTTGTGTAGTTGTTTTTGTTTTTTTTGATTCCCTGCCATTCTTGCAGCTCCTTTTGTTCCCTGGATTCCTGCTTTTGGGTCCTACCTCACCAGATACGTGACACCAACCCTGTAGGAGGCGGCAAGGGCAAAGGAACCACACTGTCATTGTCACCTTTCAGACTTTAAACTTTATTTTTTTCAATAAAATTCTTATATTTTGAGATGTTTGGTTTAAAACACCAGATGATGGGGAGGCCATCCTGTGCATCACTTTCTGCAGCTGAACCGTCTTTGCAACAGGTGCACAACAATTACTCTCAATGTTTGACACGTGGGTGGGAATGCACTTTCAATACAAAGAAAGATATTTTTAAATGAAACATATTTTGTCTTGTTTTGCTCAGGAAAGTCACCGCGAATACGGTTATCCACTTATTTTTAATCCTTCGTGCTGTTTTGCATCAGGGAATGACTCATAAAGAGACTTTCTTGAAGGTTACAGCTGTTTCAGAAGCACTTCTGTGTGTCGTGTCCACAGGTTTGCAGGTTCAAGTCTTGCTCAAGCTGTTCTCTGAAGTTGAATCAAAGTGCGGCTGTGCATGTGTGAAGGATGGAGCTTATTTTGCAGTGACAGAAAAGCCCAGCGTTCAGCTCGCCTGCAGGTGTAATAGCCTTGGTCCCCCCCCCCTTTTTTTTTTTCCCGCCTCCCATAAGAATCCTCCTTCCTTTTTTTGTTTCCACCCATGAAATGAAAGTAACATTTTATCAAGCTTCAGGCCTGCAGTTGTAAAAATCAATACAGTGGGAGCTCTTACAGAAAGGCTGTAAATCATGAAAATTCATTCTCTTAAATCAGAGCTAAGCCCGTCTCCACTGTGTATGTAGCTGTGAAGGTACTGCTGGAGGATTATAAAGTGCAATTACAGGGACAAGTGTGTTTGTGTGCACATGAGTTATACTGTTCCTTGTGCAAAACTGATTTTATTCCGTACTTAATCAAACATCTTAGTGTGAGAGAGCTCTATATTCTTATCTTTGCCTAGTTGCAGTAGGAATTGCTCTGACCTGTTACATGCAAATGTTTGCACTGCACCATCTTGTGGTTACGATACTTCCACCACAGCTTCTCTGCGGAGGACAGCGGGTCAGAAGAAGTTATTGTGTGATACGCCCACGCGTACTATTCCATTAAAAAGCTATTCACACTAGGAAACAACGTTCACAGGGATAGCAGTTACACTTGCGTGGCTTTTGGATGAAAACACGAGCCAAAGTTGAATTTCTGCACATATTTTCCTCTTGAGTAAAACACAGTATGTTTACCATAAGTCAGTGTACACCTTTGGCCCCATCCATGTGGGATGAAAACATTCTCCCAGAGAAAACTGTATAGGCAATTAAGTGGAATGCAGCTCCGAGCTCTTGGATTGGACCGATGAACGTCCCTGTGGACGAGTTTTCCCCAGGGAAACGAGATGATTTATATCTAGTGCACGGTGGTGTTTATCCCCATGTACCAAAGAGAAGTCGGTTTTAATGGAAATGAAAAGATAATAGAAGCACAATAGAAAACACAAGATTATTCAGTCTGGTTTGTAACAGAGCGCCTTAGTTGTACCTTCAACAGATCTACAGCTTTACGTGTTCAGCGCTGAAGGCAGGGATTCTCAGACATGCTCTCATCGCTGACAGTAGGATCTCCAAAACCAATCTGAGGGTAGTCCAACCGGGCCATCATCAAGTCCTTCTGGCTACTGCTTGTTGTCGCCTCATAGATCATCAGTGTCTAGAATGGTGACAATCCAACATCGTGCAAGAGAGCCAGCTTCCATAATGACAGCCTGTTTTAAGGAAAATTGGTGGTTTAGGAGGAGGACGAGCGCTTGTTCATATCTCAGATTGTGCAAAGAAAAACCACATGTCATGAATGGTATTTTAACATCAGCTCTAAATCTACAGGACTGTGGCAAAGGCTGTGTTGAAACTTGTGCCACAGTGCTTTTGGCTAGTCTTTAAGACCGCTGATAAAAAATGTTACAGTGGATTAGTCTGGGTGTCATAAAGATCTCACAGTAAACTGTGCTTTGCGATCTTGCCAACATTAAGTAATGGAAGAAGGCCAGCCTGGTTATGTTACTGATATGCTGAGTGATAGGTCTGAGTCAAAGGTAATAGAGGGAATATTTAAGCGTAAAGAGGTATCGCCATGCCGGTGCTCCTCCTCCTACACTGTGTCTGGTCATTTTGATATTGAAACAGATTAGCATGTATCAGAATCTTGCTTGCGCCAACCCCCAATGCCAATGTCCCCCGTTGACAATTTGGCGTCAGCAGCTATAGAGAGAGTCTCTGCTTCTTTGCATTCCAACTGATTTGAATTCAGTGAGTGAGTTTTCTTAAAAAAAACACAAACTCTGTGATGCCTGACTGACGGGATTTGGCTTATGGTTGAATAGCTGATTGGTAGGCCAGTTGGTTTCATGGTTCCTTTCCGGCTGAGTGATTGACTCACTTAGCCTTCCAGCTGTAACCATGCCACATTTTATCCTGAGAGAGACACAGACTGTTGGGGAATCCTCTGCTGTCTTTCCCCCTCATGCACAGACGCTCAGGCTGAGTGCTCTGGCTGCTTGTCAGCAAGCTTCCAGGAGAGATGGACGAAGCAAAATGGTCCAGTCAGATTCACAAATTCCAACGGGATGCTTTGTTTCTAACTTTTCAGAGTAAACTGTTCTGCGTTAACAGTACGCTTCCGACATCTGGCTTCATGCTCATCATTCATCACGCTCTTACGGTAGAAACTGTGCAATATAACCTAGTTAAAACTGTTCATAATACCAAAACTTGTAGTTATGTCTGCTTATGTAATGCTCCAGCATCCAGAGTACGCGCTGCACCAGAACCCCTGCCAATGCACGATAACCTAATTTCCCCTCCTTCATAATGTTACCATCCATGACAACCTCTGAGATGCCTCTCAGAAACACAGACAGCTCTAATGTCTTTGGCTCGATTTATATGTAAACTCGGCGCACTTATTGGTGAATGTGGTCACCAATAAGAATCCTGTTTACAAATGAACATGTATTACTGTGATTATCCTGTCGAGTTCAGCCTCTAAGGACCAAACCAGTAGATTTGTACAGTTTTGCTTCTCAGTCGCACATTGTTTAGAGTTCAATTTTCTTATAAGCAATTTCAGATGCGTACTATACACCGATCAGGCATAACATTATGACCACGGACAGGAGAAGTGAATAACATTGACCGTCTTGTGACAATACAATGTTCTGCTGGGAAACTTTTGAACCTGGCATTCATGTGGATGTTACTTAGACATGTAGCACCCACCTAGACCAGACCAGACACCCCCACCCCATAGCAATGACACTCCTTGATGGCAGGAGCCATCCCCAGCAGGATGCACACACACACAAAATCAACCTTAGGAACAGCTCAAAAAACATGAGGAACTGACCTGGCCTCCAAATTAACTAGATCCTAAACTGATCAAGTATCTGTGGGATGATCCACAGAGGCCCCTCCCCTCAACCCATAGGACCGAAAGGCCCCCACTAACAACATCCTGTTGCCAGACACCACAAGACACCCTCAGAAGGCCCATGCCCATTCTCTGATGGGTCACAACTGTCTTGGAGGAACCAGGGAGAGGAAGGTGGTCATATTGTTATGCCTGATAGGTGTCCATGTGATGATTCCAAACCATTGGTTTCCATTCATTTACATGAATATCAGTAGTAAGTGCCTGAAACGTGTTCTGATCTGTAGACCACCATGACACCATGGCAGATAAGGGTTACATGTTATTGACCGTGGACCACAATAGGAAAGTGGAAGTTAGGATTTATCCAAGTTACAGTCAGTGTGGAAAAAATGTCATTCAAATACATGTTCTTTTTAAAAATATATCAATTCCAAGGTAAAGTATCTGGATATGCAGAGTATTTATTATGAAGTAGCCACAGAAAATGCAATCCATTTTGTCAATAAGATTTATGCTCGCCACTTAGTCAAGAGAAATGCCTTTTCAAAACGAGACTACAGTCATTTTGACGTTCATTTGACAGCAGTATATTATGCTACTGCAGTGTATAGTAATGGAAGAAGTAGGAGCAGTTGAGTTAGTGAAGAGCTGCAGGAAAACTGCTGCAGGCCTCCAACTTCTCAGTCAGGTAACCAGCTCATTTGACTGTGCCCTGCTTTTCACAGCCTTATGTCCTGTGCAGCTAAAATCAGATCAGGTTTTTTCCCACAGAAAGATGGAAAAACTGTAAAAAAAAAAATACTGTATTCAAATGAATCTATTCTTTAAAAGAGGCAGCGATTAACATGCAGCTCACGGAAAAAGGATGTGTGCAACAAGCGAAGCTACTCTGAACATTTTGGCAACAACTCATTAAAACCCTGCCCTGTTCCAGGACCCTTGTCGAGCTTTTAACCCCCTAAATCATCCAGGTTCCGTTCCTGACATCAATGAAACCATGGAAATTTCAGCGTGCGCCCATTTGTCATAAGAGGTAGAAGAGCTCTGGCACAATTTCATGCCAAACCTGGTACCGAAATTGCACTGCAGTGCGTTTTATCTACATAAACACAACCTCCGCTGTGCCTATCCACCCACTCCCTGTAAGGTGTTACAAAAGACGGAAGGACAGGTGTACTTGACGGAATTGGCATCGCATTATCTGTATCTGCTTTTATGAAAATAGAAGCGTTTATGCTTTAGCCAAATGAAGGATATTTGTAGGTATAATGGCAAAATTGCTGCTGAAGGTACAGTTTGGCTCTTGAGCATTTGAAAGCCCCATAGCTAAGGTATGCTAAAACAAAGAAGACAGCTATGAAATATATACATATATATTATATTTTAACCCACTGACATACAGTACGTCACATTATACTACTCCTATTATTCTACCCTTGAAGATAGTTAGGTAGATGTATGGTATCTGTTTGTTAGCAGGATTGACTCAAACTAAATTACAGTGCTCATGAAAAAAATAGAGAATTTAACATAGCTACAGTGTTAGTCAACTTTTGGGGGCGGCACAGTGAAGTGGTGGTTAGCGCTGATGCTTCACAGCAAGAAGGTTCTGGGTTCGAATCCACGGGCCCACTGGGCCTTTCTGCATGTTCTCCCTGTGTCTGTGTGGGTTCTCTCCGGGTACTCCAGCTTCCTCCCACCGTCCAGAGACATGCTTTTTAGGTTCATTGGTGATTCTAAATTGGCCGTAGGTGTGAGTGTCTCTGTGTTAACCCTGTGATAGACTGGCGACCCTTCACAGGAACAAGCAGCTACATAAGACGAATGAATGAATGAATGGATATTTGGATCACAGATGACGGAAATCCGGTCCCAAAAGTCTGGTTTCTTGCTGCAGTCATTGTTAACTTCACATGCAAGAATGCAGAGTTGAACACGTTACACTCAGTTTAAAATCACTACATTTGCTTTGTTCGATGCATTTGCATAACAACTGCAAAATGTTAAGTTTCCTGTTTTACCTGCATGCAAGCAACGCGCTCAAACGTGATTGGCTGCTCGGACTACCAAACTCTTGTCCTATCAGATTCTGCACATTCATAAGCAGATATATGTTCATACACAGTTTAATAATAGCATGAGATGCCCCAAAAAAAGGATGAGTTGCTCTCTCCCCACATGCGGCACATAAATATATGCTCACTAGATGTGAGAGCTGAATTTAGGGAGATGTTTCAGTGCAGAACAGCTAAGGAGAGTCTGGGACAAGTGAATCTACAAGGGGAGGACATGCACTTCCTCTTTAAAAAAAGGAAGAAAAGCTGGGACAGTGTTCCTGAGGGTGTAAACAACTCAAACAGAGCAGAGAGAGGAGAAACAGCATTTTACCTGCAGACACACCTCCTCTCTCTCTCTCTCTCTCTTTTTTTTATTCTGTATGCACAGTGTAACTCTGCGTTTGCAACATGTCTGAGATATGCTCGTCAGCTTGTTGCTCAGGGATGACTGCTGGCTCGCCTGACAAGAGACGACTAGCCAATCTAGCAACAATGTGGCCGCCTTGACACCAATCTGGCACCAATTTACGGATCAACAGCGGCAGAGTGGACAAACACACACACACACACACACATTTGAAACCGCCCCGATCCCTGCGTGGGTGGCTGCACTTTGTGTGTTTGCTCACCAGCAGACTCTTCTGCAATGTCTTTTTTATTTTTTTTTTAATTTAGTGTGAGCCAAACGTTTTTCTCTCCTGCAGACCTTACTGTCTCCTGCAGTGATTTATACCAAGGTCTTATAATGTTTGCCACATTCCAGACATGACTTTAACTGAATCATCAAACCAAGACGTAATAAAGAAATAACAAAAATCAAGATTTCTGCGGCAAATAGAAGTAATAATTTCACACTGGGAAGATAGCTGACTGGAGAATTTGGTTTAGTCAGACAAAACTGACATAAATCTTTAGCCATATTCCTTTATCTGGTCTTTCTTACCTCTTAGCCAGCGATCCAGTCGTGTCCGCGTGCATTTTAAATAAGATTCTGTGCAAGCATCAGGGAATATCTTTTACATTTTATCAAATTCTCTTAGTTCGTCTTGTTCAACCAGTAGAGTGCTTCACACCCGGCACATTTCTAAACCCGGATCATAAATCTTTATCGGACATCGCATGCCGCGGGTTCATATCCCGCAGAGAACAGCAACACTTCAGTACAACATTTCTGTGTCTGTGTGGGTGGGTTTGTAATGAGCCGGGGGAGCTGCACCGGTTCAGTGTTAAAGGGCCTCTGCCTTCAGGGAGACTTTATTGAAAGCTTAAGTGCTTCTGGTGGCCAAGCACTTTAAAGGTGTCACAGTTTTTTGTTTTTTTTGTTGACATCCTTCCGGTAAAAAAAAAAGAATAAATCGTGCTGTGACTCGGGCCAAATAGGATGTATTGAAACAGCATGTTAAAGCTAGTGTCCGTAAATGATTGGAAATGAATGGCTGTTAAACAAAAATAGCTCTACTTCACCGGGTTGTTTTATGGCTGCAGATTTCGGTCTACTTCAGTAAATAAGAAAATAAAATGACACCATCTATGTGTATGGAGTGCAGAAGGTGGTTAATATTCACCATTTGTATCCATTTAAACACTTAGATTTTAAAACTTCAAACATAAAGGATCATTTAAAGTGGTTTTGAAGCTCAGCGCGTTGGCTGCGGCCACCGCTGTCTTGGCAGCGCCTGAGAGCACCTAATACCGCTAATACGAAAATGGGCAGCGAGGTGGCGCGTGAGCGGAGACGAGGCGGAGCGGTCGACGCCTGTGGAGACCAAAACCTTTTCGGAGCAAGCTGTAAACATTTTGTTGTAAAGTGGAGCATTTTAACAGGACTCTCTTGGGGTGCCAGCCTTAAGGGGCCACTTGAGGAACTGCACTTTGGCGTTGGCTTCTTTTTTTTTTATTAGCCCCCCGGAGCCAAAGTCGCTCATAAAACACGATATGATTTACACACTGGAGTCAGTTAGGGAGAGCATGACAACGCACACTTTTGTTATCTGCAAGATCCAAACGTCTGTGATGAAAAAAGAACAAAGTAAAGAGATATTTCTGAGACTTACTTTGACTTCAGTCCTGGTTTTCTGTGTGCAACTTCTCAAAGGCTTTTCATATATATAAAATAAACTTTCACCTTCTGATGCCACACTCCACTCTGTCTGTGGTTTAAGTAATCTTTTGAATTATGTACCGGAAAGTATTTTTTAAAGATATAATCAGCGCATACAGTGGGCTTTTATTGAGTCATGTGACTTCAGATCATGCCAGGCAAAAAAAAAAGAAGAAACTGTACAATGTGTGTGTGTGTGTGCACTGTTCATCCAGCTGTTCGCCGGCGACTCTCCTCATTTGCTCAGTGTCTCCTTTTCCTCCTCTCGGTTGGATAATCAGACAGGTCTGGGCGAAAGCCCCCACTGTCTGCACACACACTCTCGACGTGACTCTTATACATATGAGAGCAGCTTAGCATTGTGAATGCGGCTCAGCTTTCTGGAGGTTGACCTTTTTCCATGGATTAATAGGTTTTATGCTGGCAGCATTAATAAACAATTTCTTGGTTTCCACAGTGAGGTTGTGAGCAGTCACTCTGCATATTAATGTAAACCCCCACCCACCACCATCCACCGCCACCACTCCCCATATGAGCCTCCTCTCACCTACTTTTAGGTGGTTGTGCTCTGCAATCACGACCTGTTTTGTGTTTTTTTTTTTCCCCCCCTGAGGATCTTTGTTTTAGAGTGACTCTCTTCACTCTGGTTTTTAATGCCTATTCACTCCCTTTCAAGGCTTTTTACTTTAAACTCCCACTCTCTCCATCTGTCTGTTTTTTATCCGTTATTTTTTTCAATGGTAGACTATTCCTCTCCGGATCCACCCTTTCCTTCCAGCCCCACACCTTTCTCCCTGTCTGAATCAACCCAACTGTGTTTTTATATTTTCTGTTTTGCTGCGAATCTTCTTTATTTCCGTCCCTGTGGTTTTTTTTTTTCTTCCTTTCTTTGGTGACTGGGGCTGATTATGTAGGGCTGAGCAGTTTTGGCCCTCACGCTGTCTGTGGCCAAGGTCAATTATGGCCTACCCAGTCGGAGCATGGCCAATCACGAGCCAGGGAGCCACTGATGTGGAGCGCCAGGCAGGGGAGATCGAGCGGGAAGAAAATCAACCGTTTGGTGCCTCAAAAATGATTCGATTTTCCGCTGGTGTGAAAGTGTGTGCAGCGTCTGAGTCTCCTTCTCCTTGTTCTCCTTCAATGTCACCCATATATGGGTTTGATGTAGGGCAGAATTATACAGCAGACGGCTCTAAATGTAAAGGTTCCTTCACTGAAGTTCTGACTCAGCTCAGTTTGCTTGAAAGGATAATTAAAGCAAAAGGACATTAAAGATTAAAGATTTCGTTTTTTTACGGTGCTGTCATGAATTATATCAGAATTTAATTGCTTCCCATTGATAGTGTTGACAGTCACATGAAAATGTTTTTTTTTCAAGGTAAGCACCACTGGTTGTTAAGTTAAAGAACAGTGTTTGCTTCAGCTTAATAAAGTCCCAGTGGAGATTGGGCTTAGCTGAGGCGCCGTCAAGGTGTTCAGATAATTTGTCGACTATTGCCTAACGAAAAGAAAGTTCGTAGAAGGTTTTGCAGGAGCCCATTTAACAAAACTCCAGTGGGATGTTGTTGTTTTCTTCAAATTAAAGCCTCAAAACAAGCTCTACGAAGCAGACAGTGACAGAACCTGATTTATTAAGTGGTTCTTAATAAAGACGGTAATTTGCGGTGAGGTCAGACCATAGACTGTATATAAATATGCACTTCCTCTTACTGGCCAAACCGACTGTGTTTTCCCAGGGATACGGGCGGTGCCATCTAGTTACTTGCCACTGACTGCACTTATTTACGTAATTATTTTTTTAACTCTCACGATCCTACGGGAGACTTCAAAGAGCAATGTCACATCCTGCGTCAAATAACTAACTAAAATGAGACTTCTCAGAATAATTGACACTTGAATATGCATCAACATTACATTAACTACCTAAAATGACAGAAACCATCCTTGAAAAAAAAAAAATAAAAATTGATATGTACTTTGGTGTTTTAATTTGGTTCCATCCACTAACATGGAGGGGGTGGAGCTTATGACCTATACTGCAGCTGGCCACCAGGGGGAGCTCTACTTGCTTTGGCTTCACTTTTGAGGAGCTGTTCCTCAGACTTTATACAGTCTGTGGATCAGACTGAAACAAAACAGTGAAGTTGGAGACTGTACGAACCAAAACAACAAGCTGAAAGAGGCTAAAAGACGGGAACGGCCGAACTGGGTGATTAAAATGCCAAATTTTCTTTTCATTTTACATATATTCGTTTGACCTTGTTATCATATTTGTTGATTGTCACATCGATGAGGCAAATGACTACCTTAAACAAAAGTGTTTTTACCTTTGTGGCAACAATTTGGGGAAGGTCCTTCCCTACTAGAACATGAAAATGTTACACATGACTTGGGTGTCTACAAACTTTGATAAAATGAGAAGAACTGTCCAAAGTAAAAGGCCCAGAGACAAAGATCATGATAAAGGACATGGTATTGACATTTGTCACGCTTGAAATGCAATCGTCAAACAATGAGCCTGTCTGCTGCCTTCACTGCTCCGAACTAAAAACCCAGCTGATTACGGTGACTGGTCGTGTCACTCCACAAACAAACCACCTCCACTCGCTCAGCCTCCGTAAACAAAGACCTGCGTCTGTGTGAAGGCATTTGATTATCTACAATTATGGCCCCGGTGCCAGCTTGGGTGTGATTGCGTCGACTCAAGGCTGTTTTGTGGATGTTGTATAAGTAATCAGCGCTGGGCTAAACCTGGACCGGCATCAAAATGAAGTCTCTAATTACAGCAGTCAACCAACCTGGGGTGCTGCTCACCTGACGGGGGGAAAAAATAAAAAGCTGGAATTAATTACCTAACTAAACAACTCAAGGAACCATGAAGGTAAAACAGTTTTGCCTTCTAATCGGCTCAGGAACAGAGTTTGCTTTAGCACGAAAGGAGCATGTTTAACACATCTTTCGGCGCATTGGGTTTAACAAATAAACCTTTGTTCTGTGTCGCTGGCTAAAGATCAGCAGAGGGAGGATAGTGTTTTATATGTAAATAACATCCTTCGCTTGAGATAAGACTTCCCCTGTTATGTAGAGTCTGCCAGGGAGGACATACCCCGGCCCCTCTTGACAACTTGGACATAATAAGCAGCCATTTGATAAACTACCGCTTGCTGCTGATACACGTAAATGACAACAGGGTTGAGCTTGCGCGTCGTCCCAAGGGAATGTTTGTTTGTATAATATAATACACGCTAGACGTCCTCGCGCTCAGGGCTTTATCATGTAAGGTTAAATTTATGTTGCTTGTCTGCCTATCACTGGATTTCTCTGCTCGGCGTCTGCGGCGTGCCACAGAAGGAAGCAGCATGCATAAATAGTTCTGATCCTAATCCCTACATTTACTACTCCAACGGAATAATAAAATAGCGCAAAGTTAACTCTCTTGCCGGTTGTAATCACAGAAGAGATAGAAGAAAGTGAATGTTGAATTTCCCCAACACGTATCTCACCTAGCAAATCACCACTCCGGCTTCTCTTTGTCTTCCTGCACTGACAGTTTTGACCCTTTCTTGCTGTAACTGAATCTGCAGAATCACAGAGCCTCTTCCACATTTTTTATTTTTTTTTGACATGTCAGCTGACGATGTTGTTATGAATCGTGCCTTTTTCTTTTTTGTGCCTTCCAACACAGAGATGCCTCAGCAAGTATCTAGGGTAGACTCAAAATACAGCCGGGTGCTTATTCTCGGGATCATTACTGTGAACCCAAGTGTCTCTCTCTCTGCTCCTTCCCCGCTCAGCTCTGATTTCAGATGAATAGCGTCTGGACGACAAGCTCTGACAGGAGCTACTCGGCAAAGGGCTAATTACAAGATAATCATGGCATCGTGTGTCCTGTGCTCAAAACGGAAACGGAGCCCATAAATAATTCCCTGTTCTGCTACCGGAGCTTCGTAAAGAGAGGGTTCCATATTTTTGTTTTAGGAATGGTAACGCTGGATTAGTTTGTCTCCCAATTTATTCCAGGTTGAAATATCTCAACTAACAGTTGGTGGATCCATAGCTGATGTTGTCATACTTGAGTTTTAGTATCTTTAGATTCCCTTGAACTCTAAAACCGATTATCATGATGCCCAGAGGATGAATCCACTTGACTTAGGTTCCATCCACTTTTCATTTAGCATTAATCCAGTAAAATATCTCAACATCTACTCAATATTCATGGTTCCTAGAGATGCATTGGCTTTTAATCTGCCGCCCCCAGGAGGTTGACCTTTGTGGCTGGAGTGAAATGTTACAATCAGAAAGATCATCAGCAGCATTGTCACGTTCAAAACAGTGTTTGGTTTCACCAAACACATACAGAGCTAAGAACAGTCAAGTCAGCCTGACAACTCAGTGTTCTGCTGGGAAACTTTTGGACCTGGCATTCATTCATGTGGATGTAGACATGTAGCATCCACCTAGACCGGACCAGGCACCCCCACCCCGTAGCAATGACACTCCTTGATGGCAGCAGCCATCCCCAGCAGGATGCAGACACACAAAAGCAGTTTAGGAACAACTCAAAAAAGGTGTTGACCTGGCCTCCAAGTTCCCTAGATCCCAAACTGATCAAGTATCTGTGGGATGATCCATGGAGGCCAATACCCTCAATCCACAGGACCAAAAGGACCCCCACTAACCACATCCTGTTGCCAGACACCACAGGACACCCTCAGAAGGCCCATGTCCATTCTCTGATGAGTCACAACTGTTTTGGAGGCACAAGGGAGACCTACACAATAATAGGAAGTTGGTCATAATCTCATGAATGATTCGTGTATTAGCATCCTGACAGGCTACAAACTAAGACTGTGATATAAAAATTAGTTCCCTGTGGTAAAGTGGTGGTATTACATGCAACACAACCATTGTAACTATACAACAGTTTGCTAGTTTTTGCTAATACTGTATCCTCATGTAACGTTCTCAGAGACTTTGACATTGAAAACCACCGCAGAACAGATGACTGAGAGAACGTACAGCGTCTGTGGTGATGTGAACCAGCTCAGTGTGAACTGCCCACAACAGATGTGGTGAAACTCTCCCTTTGTGATGAGTGCGCTTTGATTAATACACCCCTTTGAATGGCTTTATTTTTAGCCTGCCAGGGCGGACAGTGTGGAAATGCTTTTTAATACCCTTCTGGTTGGAGATGAATGGCTAACAGCAGAGAGAGATGCGGCGCCTCGGTGTTCATTTGTCATTGCTAGATTGAGGTGTAAGGGATGGAAGAATCACCTGATTAGTTTTGTCATTATTCCACCGACGTTCAGGGCGCAGTCGTGGATAAATTGGCAAAAGCGGACGTGTTATTTAGGAAGGACGATCCCCTTTGGATTTTACCAATGATGAAGAAAATAGGACCCAGCAAAGAGAGTCTGGCTCGACGAATGGGAGGGAGTGCTGAGGTCCAGGGGTCAGAGCCTAACCATATATACTTTCTGCCAGGAACACGAGCTAATTGACTAAACGAGTGCTCCTACATCTATTGTCAAGGTTAAGGCCAAGGAGAGAATGAGAGTTGCATTTCACCAGAGCAGGTCATTAGGTTTGGCTCGGATCAGACATGATTACAGCGGGACGAGCTCTGCAGTGCTCATCCCTTTCAAGACAGGTGGAAGCACGGAGTTCATTTTACCTGCCGAGGCAGTTTCTGTGCCGACCGTAACGTTTTTTGTTTTTTTTTTCCTGCACACTGCAAGAAGGAAATAAAGGTGACATTTGTCCTGGTGACCTCTGTACGGCTTTAAATATAAATTATGAATCTGACCTCTGCTTCATCCTCCCACAATGTGAAATATGAATCATTGATTGCTTGGATGTCTCCCACATACATTATAGTCAAAGAGATCTCATATGCATTGTTTATAAGGAATAAAAAGATATTTTCACAACCTGTCTGGTGCTGTGTCTGTGTCCGCAGGAACTCTTTACAGCGGAATGCAAGTTCAAAGAGTCGGTGTTCGAGAACTACTATGTGATCTACTCGTCCATGTTGTACAGACAACAGGAGTCGGGGAGAGCTTGGTTCCTAGGGCTCAATAAAGAGGGCCAAGCCATGAAGGGGAACCGAGTGAAAAAAACAAAACCAGCTGCTCACTTCCTGCCCAAGCCATTAGAAGGTACGTAATAACAGGGAGTGAGATTTAATACGAGTCTCAAATAGTGAGATAAATGAATGTGAATGTAAACATGTGAGACAAAAGCTAAGACTGCCCTGAACACTTGCACTCCTTACATACCTACATTGTTGATTCTGCACCAATCAAGCATAACATTATGACCACTGACAGGAGAAGTATAATAACATTGACCATCTTGTGACAATTCAATGTTCTGCTGGGAAATGGTATTTGTGTGGATGTTACTTAGACATGTGTCACCCACCTAGACCAGACCAGACACCCCCACCCCATAGCAATGACACTCCTTGATGGCAGCAGCCATCCCCAGCAGGATGCAGCCTGACACAGGCACACAACTCAAAAAACATGACCTGGCCTCCAAATTCACTAGATCCCAAACTGATCAAGTATCTCTGGGATGATCCATGGAGACCCCTCCCTTCAACCCATAGGATCCAAAGGCCTCCCATTAACAAAATTCTGTTGCCAGATACCACAGGACACCCTCAGAAGGCCCATGTCCATTCTCTGATGAGTCACAACTGTTTTGGAGGCACAAGGGAGACCTATTCAATATTAGGAAGGTGGTTTTAATGTTATGCCTGATCCGTGTACTTTCATACCAACTGAGTTCAGCTTGTCACAGATTTATTTTTTCTGCTCCAGAAACAGCGCACCAACAAAAAGCGGTACAACTCACTCTGGGTGCTGTACTCGACGTCTTCCAAATTCGGCCTATCTGAAGAAAGTGGTCTTTTAGGTAGAGGGAACTGAAAGAGACAGGAGCTAGAATAGTTAGCTTCAGAAATAAGGTGGACTGAAAGGGTGAGAAAATAGCCGGTAGAAGAGAAAAACTTATTTTTTTTTGTAGTGAATTGTGCAGAGCTACTCTAGTGGATGCCCAGAATAAAAATATCCATTTAGAAAGGAGTATAATAGGTCCTCTGTAAGGAAGGGAAAAACAAGACACTCTGCACTGACACACTGGGTTGCACTATACACACACACAAAAAGAAATAGAAATTATCATGATTGGTCCCCAATGAAATTGCACTCAGGTTTTACTTATCAAATCCTTGGAGCTCCTTTTTTTTTTTTTTTTGGTTTTCAGATGAATAAACATGAAATATTACAAGGTCTGCGTATTTAGTTTTGCGTGTTTCTACTTAATTCAAAGCACACAAGGACCATAATTAACACTTCATCATCCCCATTCACTGTTTTAGTTTTTTGAAAAAACACTACATGAGAGCTTATTACTGTAAACTGATTTTTTTTTTTTTTTTTGCAGCAGCAGCAGCAGCAGGAAACATAACAATGCTTAGTTGTACCTTGCTAAAAACTCTAAAAAAAAAAGAAAAAGAATATAACGAGCATGACTACCCTCGCCATTTTATATTACAAGACAGCTGCCATGGTGCAGCTATGTGAAATGTCTGTATTTGACAGATTTCTTTTGTATTTCCGTGCCGGCTCACTGTTTTGGCGCCGTATAGGAGGCAGGGCATCTCCTCCGTTAAGTGTAGCATGAAATGTTGATCGTCCAGCAGATGCCATCATCCCTCTCGTCAGCCACCAGCCTGATTGCTTCCCATCGTTTAAGTGTGGAATCAAGCTGAAGTGCCCTGTCAAGACAGTAATACAGCTGTAGTGTAGGGGCTGTAAGTGGCGGATAATGAGACGGTTTTCCGCTGTTTTGCCAAAAAGGCCGTGCTTAGGTTCAAAATCAGCCCTGATGGAGAGGGAAGTGAGTCGGGGTAGGAGCACGAAGCCCGGTTAATCAGAAAAATGAATCGGCTTTATCAGTCTGTAAATTGCACCAGTGTATGTTTTAAAGACGGTTTCTGCTTTTAAAAAATTCAGCAAGAACAAGCGTTGTTAGGGGATAGTGCAGGGGACGAGTTCATTCTAACAGCTTGTCCTTTGTCCTCTTTCTTTCTTTCTTTCTTTCCTTCTTTGCTCCTGCAGTCGCCATGTACAGAGAGCCATCGTTGCATGATGTTGGAGAGACAGTGCCCAAGGCAGCGGTACCTCCCAGTAAAAGCACAAGTGAGCCAGCGGTGATGAACGGAGGTAAACCTGTCAGCAAGCCGGACAAACCCGCCACATAGCCACACTTGACCGGCGTCCGGTGTGCGTGCGTGTGTGTGTATATGTGCGTGCAGGGGAGGAATGTTACGGAGGCAGGGCTTTTTTTCCAACTAAGACTCCAGACCTTCTTTATTCTGTGGATCAGATCCAGGCGAACCTCCCGTCCTCTCTCTTCTCTTGCTCCTCCTCCTCCTCCTCCTCCTCCTCCTCATTCTCCGCCTTGTTACTCCCTTCCTCCAGCTGTCTCACGGGCGGATGGATCCCGAGGCGGCCGACTTTGTCCGGCACAGGAAGGAAGAGGACCTCTGATCATGGAATGCCTTTATATTCCTTTGAAACTGTGAGAATCCGTGTGAATAGCACGTGTTTCACAATGACGCTTGTGGTACTTTGCTTGATGAAGGTTCGCCCCAGCTCCCCCGCTCCCAAAAAAAAAAAAAAAAACACCCTCTCCCTCTCTATAATGCCCTGTTACAGCAGAGTCTGTGTACCTTCAGATCTATTTTCTATACCACAGTTCACCAGCTATGTTCTGGGATAGAGACTGTATAGCTAGAGTAAATATTTGGACTGTTGTCCTCTATTTTTTACGAGTATGATCCCCCTCTCCCTCTCTTTCTATCTCTAGTCACACACTTTTCTCTTTGTCAAGTAACCTAGAAAAGATACAAACATTTTGCAAGGGGGTTGTGTGATTTTCTAAGAAACACATCGAGACAGACGTGGCGTCAAAAGCAAAAGGCATACACGGAGATGAAAAGGTCCAAATTCTCTTATTGCCTACAACATGCACACACACTTGTAGACAGACACACAGAGTTTGTGTGGCGGAAAAAAATCAGAGACGTAGCTTTTTTTTTTTCTTTTTTCTTTTTTTACAGCCGATAAAAACACACTGGAGGCTGGCGGATAGCTCCTGCAATCATAGCTGATGAAGTGCTAATTACCACCACTGCAATCAATGTGAGAAGAGAAGCTCCCTACACACACACACACGAACACACACACACATCTCTAAGCAGATGTGCGTGTGGGTGGGAGAGCGCTGTAAGGAATGGTGTATACATATCACTATCTAAGTCCCACCAGCGGTTCAGTCCGCCTTCTCTGGTAAATAGAAAACCTGAAGTCTATTTTTCTTTAATCTTATTTCAGAGCGTGGGCTCTAGGAATATTTCTAGGCCTTGTAGGCCTCTGTCCCTCACTCACCGACTTCTTTGGACTACGAGGCAAGGCTTGTGGCTTTGACCCAGATGGTCTTATAACTGCAGCACTGGCAGCCATCTCACGGCAGTGTCTACTTAAAGCCAGAAAACAACATGGATGAAAACCAGTAGGTGACATTTATACTGGCTGCATCCCTATTCGGTTCAGCAAACTAAAGCATGGACAATATTGTGTTCTCTCTTCTTGCAGCAGTTATACAAGAGACGGCTTATATTGTAACATTTTCACTGTATAAAACTTAGGGAAAATGGCTATTAAAAATCTGAACTTTTTAAATGACTAGATATTATTATTATTATTATTATTATTAATATTATTATTATTATGAGAGGATTTGTCTTCTAGCTCAGCATGCAGAGTCCAGTACTGATCATCTTGGCCTATCACGTGCCTGTTTGGACCTTGATTCCCGGCATGCAAAAACAGGTTCCCAGTCCCCACTGGGCCAAAGGTGCCTCACCCCACCCGATACATCCATGTAGAGGACACGTAGCATTACTCACTGAAAAACCACACTCAGATGTATTCATTCTGAAATGACCAAAGTCTTTTTTTTCATCCCAAGAACTGATTCTTTAAAAAAAAAAAAAAAAAGAAGAAGAAGAAAACAAATCTGATTCTCTCTCCTCCGATTCAAGTCATTGAAGCTTTCACTGTGATAGCATTTGTCCTGTCCGAAGGAATCAACTCCGCTCAGACCCTATAAAAAGGTCTCGACTGATGTCATTTTGGAGAAGTACGTATACCTTGAAATAATCACATGCATGTATTTTTTATAAGGACCGAGGCATTGGGCATTGTTCTTCACCCTGTGTAAACCGAAGAGCACTGAAGTTCAGTGTGGGAGTTGAATGGGCATGTTATAGGTTATAGGCTACGGCACAACTCACGGCTATCCCCCCGAAGGTAACTCGCCGCACTTTGTTTTGCATCCTCATCACGACTGTTAGCGGTTTATCGAAGCCCTATCTGATCAGTACACTTATGAACGTTTGTCTTGCTTTAATGAATTCTTTTTTCCTGATATAGTTTATGTTAGGTAAGATGTAGAATATTACGTAGATTGTTGCTGCTGTACGCTGCTGCTAAAAGTGCAACTATGTTAAGAAATCGGTTTGGTTTTAATATAAGTTTCTGAGTTTATTGGGGTTATTACCATTTTTTCTTATCACAGCGCGTCGAAGCACATTAGTTAGACATCGATATTTTGTCTGTACAAAGCTGTTAATGCTGTAACAAAAATGGCGTACTATAGACACACACACACACACACAGGAGCTGGAAACCACTGTAGTTGTATATGGGGCTGATTTTCTACCCTCGTTACAGCCAGTCATCGTCCACTACTCCCTCAAACTCTACATGCTGGGCTGGTTACTGCAGTCCGGGTTTAACTGGCTCCTCCGAGGCTAACTTTATTTTTGTAAATGACCAGTGTGTAAATGTACACTTATGTTTGGGTCTCTGTAGCCACCATTTTTTAAATTTTTTTATTTTGTTGTTGTTGTCCCCATTTCTCTCGGGTCGTGCGTGATGTCGTCTCCATATCCCGATCACTTGCTTTGTTCCCTCCCCCGACCCCTCCACAAGAATATTCCGGCGCCTTTGTTTCTCCGTCGCTTCCGTTTTTTTTTCTTGTTTTGTACGTTGTCCCATCTGTTGCATGGGGAGAGGATGGCATCGATGAACTGCATGTAGTAGGCTATGTCTATCAAGAACTGTTGGTATGTACCGCTAATTTTACATATATGCAACGAGTTTGTCTACACTATAAAGTTTGTGTTTGTTGTATAACACATATACAACACGTTGAATTCAAAAAAAAAAAGAAGAAAAAATATTTATATAAAGGTGTACTGTAACGTCAGTAACATACTTAATGCAATATAGTGTGCAGTATATTATTGCACCTGTCATTTCTGATGGGACAAAGAAAACGTACGGAGGGGGTTTGGCTAGTTTAAGCATGAAAAAGGCCAAAGCAGAATTTACATTAAATTTTCTTTGTGACTTCTTATCGGTCCTCTTTTCAAGTGGTGACTGAGCTCTTGTGTCAATGCAGCTCTCATCCCCTGATACCACCTTTTGAAGTGACATGGACATCCAGCATGCCACAACTGAACTATTTATGCCCTTCTCTTAGTTTTATTTATTTGGGTTTTTTTTCACTTAGAACTATATCACTGCTAGGACAGTTTAGATTATTACGTGGCGGATTGTTTGGTTTGATTTCCCGGTGGAGAAGAAGAATAGGCACTATTAAAATGATTTATTTTCAAAATATATATAAATATATATACCATTGCAAGTATGCCCATTGGAGTTATGTCATGTTATAACAGATTTGTAACCATGTATGATTAAGGTCTTCGCATTGTTTTCCATGCAAAATGTTGTCATGCGGCACATTTAATGTTTTATTATTAAAAAGAAATAAAAACCTCAAAGAGAAACCTTTGCCTGGAGATTTTCGAGTTGACTTTTCAGGCCGGCCTGGGACCGACACAACGCTTGTGTCATCTTCCACAGTGTTCCAGAAACTTCACCTCAGTGTTCAAGCTCGTGGAAGTTTGTGAAATAGTCACGAAAATTGGTTGAAGGAATTTGCATCCCTGGACGTGAATATACCTTTTTTTTTAATAAGACAGGGAAGACATTTAAAAATAGGGGTGTCAAACATAAGGCCTGGGGCCCAAAACTGACCCACCACAGGCTCCAATTTGGCCCGTGATGTAGAAAACGATATAGAAAACATTAAGTGCAAAGTTTTCTATATGGCGTCTATTCTCACACTGTTTTAGTAAGAGTAGCCACCCATATAACTTTGGTGTCATTTGGAGTCGCATATATCCATATAGTGGGAGTGACTGGGGCACCGAAACGCAGCCTCTAAATAACGCATTATCTGCTGCAAAACTTGTTCATTTCACCAATATTTTGTAAAGATACGCTAGTGCTATTCCCCATTGAGTCCGGTATATATGCGCTGCGCTCTAAATATCCTCCGATCAACTCCAAATGACACCAAAGTTATATGGGTGAGTAAACGATCATATTTCAGGCCAGAAATAAGGTCCAGGTTGTAAAAAAACGGTAATCCCTCTTTAAGATCAACTTGGGCTTTATGTGGCCCCGAACTAAAATGTGTTTGACGCCCCTGACCCCTGTTTTACGGCGTCCACAAAGCAATTGACGACAAAACAGCCACTATTTCATAAACTGGACTGAGACGGGGCTGCTTTTAAAAGATTAAAGATAAATTCAACTAAAATAAAGTTGTGCTCTGTGTCACAGATAAAAATAAAAATAAAAAAATGCCGCTTTACCACTACAACCACAGTCAACTGATGAAATTTTGAGACTATTTCACAGACTGCTGTGGGACTGTGTTGCACTAATTTATCAAGTTTTCCTTTTTTTCAGCATTTGTCATGTACCTGCATCCTATTACATGTAGCCACCTGAAATATATGAGCATTCCTACACTATATATATATGTATATATATATATTAAAACAAAATCATACATAAAGCTGTTTTTAAAACATAAATGTTTACATATAATACATTTTAAACAGAAAAGGGTATGGTTGTTTCTTTTCCCCGCTACAGAACCCAGTTTCAATAATGATTATTTGTAGCCAGCACAATAAAAAACAAAAAAATACAAAACGAATGCTGTTAATTATACGCAGAATCTTGTCCATGTTCACTCTTCTTCCTCCCCCCGTGGTTTCCGGGCTGGGGTGTTTAACCAGCTTGGTCGGGACTGGCCGGCTCCTGATCCCTCCGGGCTCGCAGGCCTCTAGTCTCTAACCTCATTGTCCCGTCCTCCTCAGTACTCCTCTCCCACCCAGATTTCACAAGCGTTCCCTGTCCAGCCGTCCCAGCACTCACAGTTGCCACAATTGCACAGCCCATTCCCTGTGAGGAGATGTGAGAAGAAAAGCTGTGAATTAAAAGAGCTGTGCCATCATGCCTGACCTTTAACAAGGTTCCTCTTTTCACACCCTGCCTCCCCGGGTGCAGCTCTCTGGTGGTTTTCCATTACTTTTGGCCAGACAGCAGAGGAGGTTTAACTACGGTACTAGAGAAAACTCTTTATACTACTCAGATATTCATCTAAATTCACCCCCAAATCAGCATTTCCTCCAATCTGTGATTGTAATACGACAAAGTGAAACTGTAAACTGGTTTATAACCACTTTTATTGACAGTATGTATGCTCAGTAGAAAATATTGACGTTAAAAGTCTCAGGTAGGAAGTAAGGGTGGAGGAGTGTGATACATTGGATTTCAATATAATAGATTGGAGTTACATCTCCTTCAACCAGTAGGGGAATCAGATAACCAACACTAACTCATATTGGTTGATTTGTGATTGACATATTTCTTTTATAAAGACACCCTGTTATAATCCAAGACCCCTCTCCACAAACTCACTAATCTGTTGGACGGAGATGCTCGGGTTAGAAAAGAGGACTCCTGCTGGCCTCTTGTCACACAGTTGAAAAGGCATATCTGTTGCAAAGTATCTCTGTGGGGGGTGAAGCAGGAGGAGTCCGTGGAGAGAGCTAATGGAGGTTATTGAGATGAACAAGTAGAAACAGAGCGGGGTAAGTGAAACAGGAAGATGGAGATGCCATAGAGTGGGACTGAGCACGTGGTTTATCTTAGAAATAGCTGGGCGGCTGGTTGATCTGCTTAGTGTGGACACTTCCACTCAGTGAAATATAAGGTTGGTGGATTTATTATTCTCCTCTCATTGTCAGTAAACTCTAAATCATCCAATGCTTTGTCTCAGTATTTTAATCCTGCATCCTTTCTTGAGTCAGTTTGTACCCCGCTGAAGAAGTAAATCTTAAAAACCAAGCATTTGTGGGAGGACTGCAGATTAGTGCACATTTGTAGGTACAGTATGGAGTGTATAAACTATAGTGCGCATGTTCATAGTCATAGGAACGCATGAACATGGACATATAGCTCAGTTATGAGTTAGGTTTTTGACAATAATTTAATATCAGAGGAATATCCTATATCAGGTTTGGACAAGACATTCGGTGCCGGCGATTATCTTAAGACTTTCTTGACATTAAAGGTCCCACATTATACTCCCTTTGAGCGGTGTCTTTTAAAGTTTCAACTCAAAATTCAGCACAGATATTTTGTTCTATCCAGAAGACAGTATACGTCAGATATTGCTGAGCCAAATGGGCTGTCTACGTGTCTGTAGCTTTAAATGCAAATTAGCTGCTCTTTTTTTTTTTAAATTCAATTTTATCTATGCTGCATCAGTAACAACACATACATAACCAGGAGCCTGCAAGCACTCCCCTTTAACAGGAAGAAACCTTGAGCAGGACTTAGATCATGTGGTGGTTTAAGGCCTTGTAGAGAGACAGAATAAAGAGGGAGATAGTGAGAAGAGAGCAGCAGAATAAAGCTGGCCTTGTCTATAGGAAGGCTGTCTATTTTCTGCTGAATACCCTAGCAGAAACAAAGCAGGAGAACCAATATGGCTGCAAGGAAAACATTGGAGGTCAACCAGGGACGGAGCTGTCTCCTTATGAGACTGTAAAAGGCTGCAAACCTGACTCATTCTGTCTGAATCACTGAGACGGGAAAGAAACAAGGGATGGACTTCTCTCATGTTTCATGGGTTTCAGACTCATTCTCATGATTATAAATAAAGTCGATTCTACTCTCCTTATTAAAGGGAAAATTAAAGGGTAACTACTGTTTTTTCACAACCTGGACCTTATTTCTGGCATAAAATACGATCGTTTACTCACCCATATAACTTTTGTGTAATTTGTAGTCAACCGGGAGTTATATAGATGCGTATATCCATATAGTGGGAGTGAATGGGGCACCGAAACGCAGCCTCTAAATAACGCATTAGCTGCCACGAAACTGGTTCATTTCACCAATATTTTGTTATCGTATGCTAGTGCTATTCCCCGTTGAGTCCGGAGTTACCTGTTATCATCATCCGGGGTCTTTAGATTAACCTACTAACCTCTGACCTGGATGACGTCATCTCTGATCGCCGCGCGGACCCGCAATGGTCGGCTTGTTTACCTGTAATTTGCTACTGCTGTGGCTCGTCCACAACCTCAGAATTGGAAAAATATTCAGCCTTGTTGCAAAAAACTAGCAGTAGCAAATTACAGGTAAACAAGCCGACCGTTGCAGGTATGCGCAGCGCACAGTGATGACATCATCCAGGTCAGAAGACATCATCCGGGGTCTGCAGGTCAATCAACAGACCCCAAATGATAACAACAGGTAACTCTGGACTCAACAGGGAATAGAACTAGCGTACGATAACAAAATATTGATGAAATGAATGAGTTTCGTGGCAGATATTTAGAAGCTGCGTTTCGGTGCCCCATTCACTCTCACTATATGGATATACGCAGATCTAAATATCTCCCTATTGACTACAAATGACACGAAAATTATATGGGTGAGTAAATGATCATATTTTATGCCAGAAATAAGGTCCAGGTTGTAAAAAAACAGTAGGTCCCCTTTAAGAATATGATCATCTCAATGTTTTGCTGATGTTTTGCTTTCTTGTTTTTCAGCATTTAGATCAGCTCCTCTGTTTCATTAGGAACTTATTCAAATTAATGTTGTGAATCTGGTGCATACAGGAAAACTGAAACCTCGAGTGATTTCTGCTAATTAACGAAACCTGCCAACGATAAAACACGGAGCAGTGTTGACATCCATTTGTTTCTGCAGACAGCTGAACAGACCTCTCTCTCTTTTTTGTTTTTTTGTGTCTCTTTCTTGACATGAAATGATCACATTCGGTGCATGAAATTAACCAGCGAGCATTCCTAATATGCTAAATTTTCCACATCACTCATGGGTTGTATGCGTAATGAGAATCTACAGCTTTGAAGGGGTCCATGAAATCTCTGCATACATAGTAATTTCTTGGCAAACTTGTAAAACAAATTTATATATTTTTTTTTATATAATTTCCATGTGGGGGGAAAAAATGACTCAATTATTGCTATCAAGCAGCAGTGATGTTTATCTTGATCTGGGACATTTAACACATTAAAACATGTTGCAGTACGTTTTCTTTGTTTGCTTCCTGTCTTCAAAGATTTTATTTTATTTTTTTTAATGAACATTGGTCTGCATTAAGGTTGACATTTGGAGTCACAAAGTCCTGACGGGAAACTCTCCTTTGCAGCCATCCAGATTTTGACAGGCCCCGGGCGAAAACAATTATGAGCTCTTCCATTATCAGTGGGGAGAATATAGCTCCTGTGGATAAATGGCCGCATGCAATAGAGGTATGTCTCATCTCAATTAATTTTTTTACTGTTTTGTGACTCTCAGCCATTGCTGTTCTTGTTAGTGGGACTTTTCTAATAACAAAAAAATAACATACTGTGTATAAAATGCATTTAAAGTCTCAGAAGTAAAAGTACTTATTGGGCTTAATGGCCCATGTGGCAGGTTGATGTGTAGCTATTTTATAGCTGCTTCATCAGATGCTTCTATCCATGTTTTATATGCCTTATATACACCGATCAGGCATAACATTATGACCACCTTCCTAATATTGTGTAGGTCTCCCTTGCGCCTCCAAAACAGTTGTGAATCATCAGAGAATGGACATAGGCCTTCTCAGGGTGTCCTGTGGTGTCTGGCAACAGGATGTTGTTAGTAGGGACCTTTGGGTGCTATGGGTTGAGGGGGAGGATCCTCTGTGGATCATCCCACAGACAGTGTTGCCAAGTCCGCTTATTAGAAGCGACTTTGGGCTTGTTTTTCTGTAGAGTCGGTTACAAATATTGGTAGTCGCGGGTCGCGTTTTTTTTTGGGCTTGTTTCTAAAGTGTAATTGCTTATTTGGAGTTGTTCCCAGCTCCATGATACGATGTCAAGCAGATATTTTCTATATGTTATTCAAACGTAGGGGTTTGTCTTGCCTGAAGCAGAGTTTTCCCCCACCCGCACCCTACTTCTAATTGGCTCTGACCCAGATGGCAATGAGTACTAGCCAATCAGAGGCAGAGCAGGGCAATCCCCCCCCCCCCCCCCCCCCCCCCCCGATAGGAAAATGTCAGTGAGTAACGTTTAATTGAAAATACGCGCGAATGATGGTGGACGTTAGGAGAGTTTTCAAGGTGTCCGTCCCCACGGATTCTAAAACTGTGCACACAGTTTATTAATTTTTCTTGTTCTTGTTTTCACAGGCCTGGTTGCTTATTTGTCTCGCAAGATCTGGCAACACTGTCCACTGACACATGATCAGTTTGGAATCTAGTGAATTTAAAGGCCAGGTCAACACCTTGTGCTGTTCTTCATGTTTTTTGAGTTGTGTTCGTGTGTCAGGCTGCATCCTGCTGGGGATGGCTGCTGCCATCAAGGAGTGTCATTGCTATGGGGTGGGGGTGTCTGGTCTGGTCTAGGTGGGGGCTACATGTCTAAGAAATATCCACATGAATGCTAGATCCAAAAGTTTCCTCGCAGAACACTGAATTGTCACAAGATGGTCAATGTTATTCACTTCTCCTGTCAGTGGTCATAATGTTATGCCTGATTGGTGTATAGTATGCATCTAAAATTGCTTATAAGAAATATGAACTCTAAACAATGTGCGATTGAGAAGCAAAACTGTACAAATCTACTGGTTTGGTCCTTAGAGGCTGAACTCGACAGGATAATCATAGTAATGTATGTTCATTTGTAAACAGGATTCTTATTGGTGACCACATTCACAACCAATAAGTGCGCCCAGTTTACATATATGGTCAATGTTTTTTTACTTCACCTGTCATAATGATATGCTTGATCGGTGTAGAGTTTGCATGTTTCTTCCTTTGCCTGGTGGGTCATATCTGCATGCTCCGTCTGCTTCCCAACCCAGTTCAAAGAAGTGTACATGTTAGTTTAGTTAGTGATTCTAATGTAGGTGTACGTGTTAGTGTGACTGGTCATGGTCATGGACTGGTGGTCTGTCCACATTGCCCAATTCCAGCTGGGAAAACCTCCAGCCCCCATGTGACCCTCTGTAGTATTTAGTATTCAGTATTCTGTAGTATAAGCGTTTATAGATGATGATGGATGGACATTTTAACTGTAAAATAGGAATATGTTAGCTTAAATAATTGAAATATTGTTGAATAAATGTACAGATTTTAGTTTTAGGAATCTGAAATTCTATTCGACTAGTTAGAAAATCACAATCTTTTATCCATGGCAATGTTTTATTCAAATTTGTTTAATATAAATTAAGCACGGCTGCACTCAGGGCAGTGTTATGATACCGGTGCTCTTTTATTTCCTGACTGCCTAATAAATCACAGAGCATTACACTGCTGAGGTACTGAGGTCTCTTTCAGGTCAGCTACATTCTGGATCAGGTCCAATTATCATTTGTGTCACTTCGCATAAGGTCCCTCGCTTCCCGAAACGTCTCCGCGTTTCATTACCTGTGCAGATGAGGCCGTCGTGTTTATCACACTCTCGGTCGTCACACTCGCAGTGATCTCCAGACAGCCACCAATCTTGGGGGGAGCAGATACACTGGCCGCAGTGACAGGAACCTGCAATAAACAAATATTTTTTTTTAAGTAACAACACTTTTTGTGCAATTATGTTTTAATTTCTCTTTAATATCACCCTTTTGTTTGTATTATTTCCTGTAAATTCTTTATTTTACACATAAGATTAATAGTGTTGGGCAGAGAGGATATGAGACGTTCCCTTAGGAAACAGCTTCTAATATAGTTTTACCACCAGGATACCAATCCACCCACACTTCAAACCTCCTCTCTTTCCCATCAGAGTCTATTTCTCTCGCTCTTGAGGGCAGTAGCAGGATAATAAGGTATTAAGGACTGGTGGAGAAAAACAAATCTACCGCCGTCTGCTTCATTTTTTTCCCCCTAAAACTCACAGGTCTGGCAACTATGTTTCCAATCTCCCCAATTTCCATCCACATGACGCCGGCTTACAGGAACCAACTGTGCGAAGTGTCGGCAGGTGAAGTGAGGAGAAGGAGGGAGGGTGAAACAGATAAGAGAGAGGTGAGACAAGGCGGGAAGGGATGAGGGGAATACAGCTGCGGTGTCTTGAGCGTGGTGGAGCACGGAGAATGAACACGCTCATCTTCATTTTCGCACCCGGCTCGGCTCTGCAAGGCTGGACTCACTGCAGCTGGTCTATTTTTGTGGAATCGCCGCCGCCGCACAGCAGAGGAAGGGATCCTGTTGTGCGGTGTCATTAGCCGCCAAATGATACATACAGTGCGGGGACGACGTACAGTGCTTCATTAGAAACGTACAGGACACAGCTGACAGCAGCTCCCTTCTGCAATTAACAGCTTTTTTTTTTACTTTTTACTGTCAATTTAAAGTTTCCACGAATCGAAGAAGCCGGGAAAATAGTGACGTGGGTTGTTAGATCATCATCATCAATGCAATAAACAGTCAAATGACAATTACATGCACAAAATCATCATTTGAGAAGTGGGAAAAGATTAATATTTGCACTTAAAATTCCCTATAAATCATTTAACGTGTTGAATTAGGTTAGTTTGTTTGTAACACATCCATGCCTAGTTATTATATGGTATATATTACCACATAAAGGACACTAAAAGGGAATATAATCCAGATTATATAATTTTACACATGGGTTCACATGAGTGGAAACGTGACTTTAATACTAAAATCCATTGTAAAGCATTGCTATCAGTGTAATTAGCTGGTAGAAACTGAGAGACAGTGGCGCATTTTATAAAATATGAACACATCAGACACTGTAAGCCATTTTGATCAGGCCGCTTTGTAATTTCTGCAAATGTATTCAAGCTATAATTCTATTTTGTGAAACAATCTGCATTCTGTTCACCACTGGAAGCTATCTTGTCATTATCCCGGAGAGAACGAATGGAGTGTCTAGTACAGAAAGGAAACCACTAAGAAAAAAATCAATATATCGAGCCGGGTAATATCCAACAATAATAGCCTGACTCCTGAGGCCTGTTTGACAAGTACGGAGCAATCTCCATGAAGTAGATGAGCACCTGAGTAAAAGGCAAATAAAGGCTTTAAAAGCTTGAATTCTGCCTTATTGTCAGTCTGTGTTTGTTCTCATTAGCAAGGTTTTCATTTGGGATAATAATTGTTCCTCTAAATGCTGGCGTGAGACACTTTTTTTAGACACTTCCTAGACTTCATTGTTTCTGACCTTTAGATGTATGATTGACACTGAACGGAACTGGGGCTAGTTTCTTTCTGAAGCATCAAAGTTTTTTGTAACATTGTTGGTTGCTACCAGAGATTCAACACACAAATGTTACTTCAAAATATATAGAGATTTATCTGGCCCTGATTAGTTTATTGGCATTAGAGTGCATTTGTCAAGGGCTTGACAAGGAGATGGTTGGATGTACTATAATGCAAAATGCAGAAACTTAATTGATCAATTTCTGTCCTGCTACGGATAAAGGGTGTTATCATCCTGGGGGACACGGAAAACCTAAAAACACAAGAGGTTTTAAATCTTAAGTGATCTCAGTACTGCTTCTTGCCATTCTTCTAGTTCCCTGCAACAATCGCATACTTGATTCTGGAGATTTCTTCAGCCTCGAAGGCTGCACCGAAGCTCCAGTTTCAGGGAGAGCAGATGGTTAGCTCTCAACTGATGTTTAATATCAACCTTTCGAAAGAGAAGTTTCTGCTTTTTGAAGTAGTTTCATAATTAACCCAAGATGTTTGGACTGTGTGTTATTTTTTACATACGTTAGCAAGAGCTGGTGTGTTTGCACACACACTAATCAGGCATAACATTATGACCACCTTCCAAATATTGTGTAGGTCTCCCTTGTGCCTCCAAAACAGTTGTGACTCATCAGAGAATGGACATGGGCCTTCTGAGGGTGTCCTGTGGTGTCTGGCAACAGGATGTTGTTAGTGGGGGGCCTTTGAGGGGAGGGGGCTCTGTGGATCATCCCAAAGACACTTGATCAGTTTGGGATCTAGTGAATGTGGAGGCCAGGTCAACACCTTGTGCTGTTTTTCATGTTTTGTGTCAGGCTGCATCCTGCTGGGGATGGCTGCTGCCATCAAGGAGTGTCATTGCTATGGGGTGGGGGTGCCTGGTCTGGTCTAAGTGGGTGGTACATGTCTAAGTAACATCCATACGAATGAATGCCAGGTCCAAAAGTGTTCCAGCAGAACATTGAATTGTGAAAAGATGGTCAATGTTATTTACTTCTCCTGTCAGTGGTCTTAATATTGTGGCTGATCAGTGTATTTACAGTGTACTACTTGTATGTGTGGGATCGCTAAACCTTTTGCTAAAACATGAAATAATAACCTGCCTAAAATCTTACCAAAATACCAACTTTTACAAAACATTTCCCAATGCAGCATTGAGTAAAAAAACATAAATTAACGTATTGTTCACCTTTCCCACTGCACATGATTCCATCGGAGGACTCACAAAGCTCCTTGCTCTGGGCGTCGCTCATGTCACAAGACCTGGGGAACTGGCACAGCTTCCCGAACCAGCCCTCCTCACAGATGCACCGTCCACATGAACAGTAACCGTGACCTGGCGGTGGAGGGCAGAAGGGCCTTCATTTAAAGGAGACAGAATATGGAGCGCGGCCATGAGAAAATACCCTAAACACATAAAAAAAAAAAAAAAAAAAAAAAAAAAAGTAAAGCATAGCAAAAGTCAAGAGAAATGCCAGTGGAGGAAAAAAAGATACCAGTAAATCACATAAATACAGAAAGTTGACAGTGCAGACAGCGAACCTTGACACTAATAGGCTGTACAAGAAGGCAGAGCCGCAGGAAGATGAGAGAGACGCAGCAAGCTTATTGTATTTCCCCGGGGGACATGAAAGGAACTGTCATCACTGGTCTTGTCCCGTCCTTAATAAATCTCCAGTGCTTCAGAGAAAGATGAAAAAAAAAACAAAAAAGAATGGCAATGGTGGGAAAAAAAACACACAAACACACAAGAAAGCACAGTTTAATTGGTTGGAAAAAGGCGGTCGAGTGCTGGGATGCCTTAATAGCCGTCAGCATCGGCGTGGTTTTGACAAGCGCTATAACAATTAGGCCCTCCTTCATCTCCAACAAGACCCTCGGATCACTCTGCGTGCTTACGTCAATATAAATCGCATCACGTAGAGGCGGTCGCGTCATTGATTGATTCCTTTATGTTCACATCTGGTAACAGACCCCAGGTTGAAGAGGTGGTAATGAGCTGAGCATTTATCCATCATTTTCGTCATTGTAAATCCATACCGAGCCGCTGGAAATAGTTTGATGTGGAGGTGTATTGATCCAATCAAACAGCTGTTCAGTTCGGTTGTGCTCTTCTCAGCCACAGACTCGACGTCTCTTAAAGTCACACAGTCGAGACCAGAATTTGGCACAGAATTTGCAAACCTTACTCAACCTCGGTTCAGCCCAACTTTCTTCTTACAAAGATTCTCGCAGTTTCTTGCAGCTTTATTATAAAAGGAAAGAACAAGCATGGGTGGTTTCTTCCTTGGACGAATGTCCCACTAAAGCAATTATCAAAGGGATTTTCTTCCATTATATTCAACCACAGTGTTTGGCTAGCTGTCACTGGCTCTCACTGTTGGCGTGCTTCTGAATTTACTCCAATCAGCATCATGTTTAATACTGCTCGCACTGCTGGCCCAACCCCTTAGGAGCGATTTCAACATAGCTGCAAATCTCCCAGATTGCTCTCACGGACTGAATCAATTCTCAGAGGACTTGCACAAACATGTTTCGTCATGCAACATCTCAACACTTTTTTATTTGATTGCTCTGTTTTTCTGACCGAAGCCGGTTAGCTAGCAATCATGGCATTCTTGCAGTGACTTTTCTTTTGGTATTGCTTTGAAGGAGTGATCAAACATTAGTGTGTAATGTAATTCAAATAGTGAGTTATGTGATGACACTTATTGTTAGTGCAAAGGTTAAATTTGTAACGTTTCACTTCATTGCATATTATTAACCTCAGTGCCGCTACTCTTTATTGTTCATTTGCTGCACCCAAACTAAAATGCACTGCATCAGGTGACTGGGAGGAGTCACTAATGTAGTTGCCTTTAAATCCGAACACTGGCGGCCATCTAGTGGTTACCGGTGGTATTGCAACCCGAGTTAAAGAGCAAAACAACAGTTGTTGAATGTCCAGTTTTGCTTGCTGTAGTTTACCCATTGAATATGTCACCTTTGTCGTCATAGCAACATCGTCCCACATAGTTCTCTCTTTTTGCGACGCACCAGACATTTGAAAGCTTTTTAAGAAGAGTTTTGGCACTTTTGAAAACACGCCTCGTCGTATTCTTGCCCGAGAGTTAGCACTCTCACATCTGTCCGTTTTAAAGTTACAGTCAGCCACCATGTTGCTTGGTTTTACTTATACATCTAAACGCTTACTAGTTAACCCTTTATGGGACAAGGGACCATATTAAGTAACTTCCACACACCTCTGCATGAGTGCAACCGCTTTATTAGGTACCACGAAGAAGTGTCCTAATGTTGTCTAATGTGATAACCTGTATATTGACACGTGCCTGAATCAGCACTTACGTTTGTAATGATAGGATTGAATTTCCAAGTATTTCAATGAGTGCCCTATAAAGGGTTAATGCAGAGATATAGCCAAAAAAAATAATACAAGAGCTATACAGAGAAGTGAAATCTGTCATTTTTGCTCAGGGGTGAAACTTATTTCTTTTGGACTCTTGGAGTTTGATGCTGAAGTTTCTATGAGAAAACCTGTGAGAAAGAAAAAATCAAATCTTCACTATCTTTAGGGGTTCACCTCAAACAGAGTATAGCTAAACGCCAGCTATATAAACTTGAAGCAATGGATCATTCCACATTGTCCGTCCCTCCTCACTATCTCCTGATCTCTGCTTCACCCCACTTTCTGGCGCCGTGGGAGTTTTTAATCAATCAGAGGCGTAGAGGCGGCGGACGGTGTATCGAGAATGCCCGCGTGTGTGTGGTGGTCGTGTTGGCGAGAGGTTATAAATGAAAGTAAGCTAGTTTCTGTCTCGGATAGAGTGGAGTGGCAGCCACGGCGGGCCATGCATGGCTGCCTCAATCAGCCAGCCTGGGAGAGCGGTTAATTGCTTTGGAGAAACGGCAACCTGGCCCTCATTCAATTAGTCTGACTGCACCTGCCTTTCACAGAGCATGCATTTAGCATTTAGAGATGGACTGTGGAGAGGAGGTTGATTGTGAAACTAACCCAGTAAAGGTTTGTACTATATTCAGAGAGAGTCTGTCAGGGAGGGTTAAGAGTTCAGAGAAACAATGAAGCTGTGTGAGTGATGTGAGGAAGAGGAGAGAATACTTAGAAACAACAAGGCCGAGAGCTGTTCTGGAATTAATCTCCTAGTTTGAGGTTTTTATTCTTTGCATTTGTGTGCTTCTAGATGGAATATGTCATTACAGGCTAACAAGACATCTCCAGTTTTAAATGATGCATTTTCTCCTCAGCTAAAATGTAGTCTCTTGCCCTCAGCGTCACACCATGCAGTGCAGTTAAATTTACAGTTTAAGATATGACTATATTGTATATGCCAAGCATTTTCTCTTATCTTGGCATTGATCACTGGTAAATATTTCACTTGAACTAGATCAGTGAACAGCCACAGCCTTTTTTTGTGTTGAAAAGGGGCTAGTTGAGGTGGCAGGGAATCGTCTGACGGGAATGTCTTTTGGGCGCCTCCCCTTAGAGGTTTTACCGGTCAAGCCCAGCAGGGAGAAGACACTGGGGTAGAACCAGAATTTACTGGAGATATTTCACATCCCAAATGGCCTGGCAATGCAGAGGGATCCCTCAGGAACTGGAATGTGTCGCTAGGGAGAAGAACTTCGCCTTAGGACGTAGACCGCGTAACCTACGCACATAGCCTACACCATACTTGTGCGCTCATCAGTCTGGCTCTCTCTGTAAAAACACCATCCAAACACTGGTCGGGGCTGTGTCTTTTTTGCCAGATGGATTCATTTTTGTTTCTACTTCCTGCTTCACTTTCAACAGTGGCGACTGAAACTTTCGCCGAAATTTTGCCGAAGAAAAGTCGTACAAATGTTTGCATCTCTGAACCTCCTCAGTTAACCTTTCCTTGATGTGGTCCATCTTTATTGATCCAAAACATTCATTCATTGTCTGTAACCACTTGTCCTCTGAAGCCTATCCCAACACCCTGGACAGGTCGCCAGTCAGACAACCACACTCAAAGCTAGACCAATTTTGAATCACCAATTAACCAGCAAGTCCCCGGAGAGTACCCAGGCACAGGGTGAACACGCAAACTCCACACAGGAAGGCACTAGTCGGCCGGTGGCTTCAAACTCAGAACCTCCTTGCTGTGAGGCATCGATGCTAACCACCACACCACTGTGCCGTCCTGATCCAAAACAACCAATTCGAACATTGCAGAGATGGAGAAGCAGCCGAAAATGCTAAAGCAGAAATATGCTACTACCAAGTGGACCAATCACAGCTCTTGCGGTCTGCGTCGCCGCGATGCTTAGTTCCATTTCTGGGGATGTGCACGTCAGGCTACGGCGTTAGGGTCTGTGTACAACTGCTCTGAAGAAACTCACAACAGAAAAAAATAATAAAAATTAACAAGATTAAAACAGATCTTTATTAAATGTAGGTTCCCTGGTCCCAGCATGATGTACATGTCTTAGTGGCGTACGCACGTAGCAGAACAGCCATCATTAATGTTAGCAGGAGCACAAGTATTAAGTGGGGTGTACATATGGGTTTCAGAGAAGGCAGAACGGAGCAGTGAGAGCCGCAGCCTGCAATCTGGCTGAACACTAATGTCATGCTCATGTCCTGTGGGGGTTAACATAATGACTGGTTTCAGACTTTTAAACACTGTTCATGTCAACGTCCAAGTCATAATTATCAGTCTGCGAAATTTGGATATTTTAAAAGGTCTTGTATTTTATATCAGACCCGGCATGTGCCTGAAAGATTCTACACATACTGAACTCATGGGTGAGCTAAAATCTATAATTTAACCCCGATTTAATGACTACAGCACCATATTGTTAATCCACCGTATTCTTAATCATATAACCATGTATGCACCGATGCAACCATCTAAAACCATACACAAAAGTGACATTCTATCAACACGGGGAGCCGCCTCTTTCCGTCTAATCCATATAACGCGCTAAATGCGGCTTCGGCGTACAAAAGACGCCCCTAGAGGCATAAAAGAAAGAGCACTTAGGCCTTAATTGCGGAGCGTAAAGCCGATATTTTGGCTGCTCTCTCCGCTTCTCCTTTGTATTTGGAGAAAGCCCCTGAGAGCCAAGTGTGGACTGAGCTGGCTGACAAGCTTGTTAACACTGAAGGACTGAATTATACGCACTTGTCTCTTCCCTGTTGTCTGCAGTGAATCCCAAACGTCCAGGGGCGCTGACAGCACCGCGCCATGGTTTGGGAGGTTTCCTACAACCCTCTCACTGTAGAGCTCCGTTCTGTTTGATCCCCGCTTGTCAGTCTGGGTACCCTGTTTAGTGTGACTCTCAGCTTCTGAAAACAAGACCTGCGAGTACACAGGCTTAATTGTCATTTGCCTCACAGCATGTGTAGGGGTATACGTCGTGTTTGTTTGTGTGACTGCGTTGGTGTTTTTTGCAGCACAGACAGGCTCTCCCCAGTAGTCTCGTGAAGGACTGTCTCCACCACACAGCCCGGCACACGACGAGTGCCAGTAAACCAATCACATGAATACTGCATCCAGCTTTAACATAAAAACTCTGATGCTGCAATGCACCACTGATACAAAACAGCACAGCCCGCTAATACATTATAAAAGAGGGGGAATACACGCGCGTACCCGTATAATAGCAGATAAACAGATTGCATTTTTATTTAAATAAATGTTTGCCAAATGAGGTAACACAATGGAGAGCTCGTCGCCCACTGATGAGTGCCCACTGAAAATGCAGAATTAAATTACTGCTAATGTAATCTCCGAAGACAGACATCTGGATGTGAATGCAGAATGACGGTGGCCCTTTTCTACTGTAGTGGCTGGAAATGCAAAGCGCTCTGCACACTTTGGCTGTTGTTTTCACAAAATGCATCAAACACAAACCTTTTTTTTGTTTTGTTTTTCTGGAGCAGCTTGAATATTGCAGAATGTGGCGGGAACAAGAAGGGGCAACCACAGTGCGCTGTTAGATGAAGAGCTGCACAGGACAGGCGGCACACCTCTGACTTCTCAGCGAGGTTTTTTATTAAAACAACAATAGTTTGCTTTAGTTTTGCTGCCCTCAGATTTACCTTTATTATCTGTTGTACTGAACTGCATTTGCTACAGCTGTCTCCAAATCAACCAGGACTGAAATCCTGAAAGATTGACGCTTTAAGAACGCAAATTATTTCTCAAAAACACTGTGCATGCTGTTAAACATTTGAAACAGTTATCATTTATTCGCGCTACAGTCCTTTTGTGCGTTGCTTTCCTCTGTTCTCTATATCTTCCTGGCAGCTGCAGCGTCTTCAGTGGAAACATCCGTTTCAATAGAGCCTCTAAAGTTCTAGTAAGATCTACCCATTACAGTGGCTACGCCCAAAACGGCTCAGATTTAGCGCGCAAACTTCCCCAGACCTCAAACAGAAGCGTTGAAGGGATTACAACAAATTTCTCACAAATTAAGCTCGAGGGGTTTTTGAGGGTTGTGCCTGTGGATATCAATGAGAGCAGATAGGCGCACGCCGTATTGATCTTCAAATCCGCACACATGCCGTTGGCACAGTTTCAAAGCGGGCGAGTGTGTGTGTGTTTCTGCGAGGCCTCGTATTTAACTGTGGAAGACAAGAGGCACAGCAGGCGCCAAGATTTCACGTTATTTGGTGTTGGCAACTGAAATGTTTTTAGAAGAATCATAGTTCTGTTCTTTGTTTAGTCTTGGTTTTATGGAGGCTTCCTGGATAAGTATTTCAGGTCAGATTCAACAAACTCTCTTAGTTGCATTAGCTTATTTGACAGTTTGTCTCCTAAAATTGTTGTTTAAGGCTTCCTGTTCTTCTGTTGACCGGTTTCATTCAACAAATATGACCCAGCAAGAATTTAAAATTGCAGAGCTGCTGTTACTCTGCCGGAAATGAGCTGAGTTATTCTTATTTTTTGGTGTGTCTCTGTGCAGATAATCTATAAGCTGTACTATTATTCAAATGGGGTTGAGGTTAGGAGATTCAGTTTCTGCTACTTGGATGTTTACATATTTAGAGCCCCCAAGTACGGTGGCCCTGAAGGTCAGAACACAACAACATTTCAGAATTACATTTCAGATTACGGAAAGGGTAGGGACAACACTTCTTGTTTCTGCTTGGACAGAACCCGTGCTAAAATGTAAGCTGATGTGATTGGTTGTTTCGCTGCCAGTCAAGAAATGACGCTTTGTGAATGGTCAGCTATGCGGAAATGTAGACACTGTGATGTGCTTTGAAAGCAGACAACATGTAGTGTCCACATTGTGGAAATAAGTAGGAGTTATTGCCAAATTTCTGCTTGTCTTGCGGAAAGACATTGGCATTATTGAAAGAGGCCGAGGGGACGCACAATGAGGACATAGTGGCCCTGTCTCCTCAGTCCTAACTCCTTCAGCCATGCTTTCAGAGTTCCGAGGGACGTGTTAATCTCATGATGGGTTGAAAGCATATCAAGAATGACATTACGTGTATGTGATCTTTCAAACTATTCCTCTATTAATGCCATCTAGTGCTGCATTCTTTACAAAGTGGTTTAAAACTCGTGCATGGACACAGTGGAGTAGAAACAGCAATGACGTTACACTGTCAGGTTCTGTCCAATCAGAAACAAGAAGTGTTGTCCCTGCCCTTTCCGTAATATGAAATGTCGTTGTATTTTGACCTTCAGGGCCACCGTACCCAAGTTTGCAGTGAAAACAGAACAATAATTCTCATACCAATGGGATGAAAGTGTTTGAAACATATGCCAGTGGTTTTTTGGGTGGGAGGGTCTTTGCACAGAAAGGACAGAGCTGTTTTCTTTTTCCATATGCTGTCTGTCCCAGACATTTAATTTGCACCAGTTTTCTTGTACTCACAGTACATTGCCATATATTTACATAGATTACATGCACACTAATCAACAGAACTGCAATCAACAGCTTCCTGCACAAAAACAGTAACATCTCCATCTCGACAGCTTGAGCATTAATATAAAAATTCTCCATGTACCGACCCAACTCACAGAGCCCTGAATGGACACAAATATATTTTTGTGAGTGAGTGTGTGTGATCTCACCTCCACAGACCTCTCCACTGATGTCTTCACACTGACGGTCGTCGCACTCACAGTTTTTGCCATGAACACGACTGTCCCCAGGTGGGTGGCAAGTACACTGTCCACACTGGCACTGACCTAGAAAAAAAAACACAGAGACGTTTTCTCACATCTGAGTCGTGTTTCACAGCAGACTTGTGTTTTTAATGGTTGTTTCAGCCGAATAATCTTGCTTATCCGACAGTGTCTCGCACCGTTTCTACATTTTCTGTTCCACCTGCAGGTCAGGACCCGCATGACCCGCGTGCTCACTGCAGACGTATGCAATGGATGATTTTAAAAACCTAATCTGCCTGACGACATTCCTTCTAGCCTCGACATTTCTGCATGTAAATCGCTCCCTCCAACAAACACCCACATGGACTGCGCGTCTACGCACGCGTCAAGATGCTGCTATCCCACTTCAATCAGCGAGCTGCCGGTGAAGAAGGCCACAGGGGAGGTTACTGAGTGAGCGTGCTGTCTAATGGTGAAGCTCATTAGAAAAACATCATCTAGTCTGAAGTATCATTGGAGGTGTGCAGCATACCTGCTCATTGATCATTTCACCAGACTGCTCAGAGTTATTTTAATTAAAAGCTCAGTGTAGGCCTCACGCATATATTTACTTTATTTTGAAGCTACAATCAATATATTAGCATGTTATTAATGGTTTTAAACACAATATAACCAAGTCATCTGGTGCTATAAGTACTTATCGATGTAGAGTAATTGTCAGTGATTATAATTTTGTATTCTAACAACCGTGTCTACACTAAGAACCAATTTTGAAATAATTCTGGTCGGAGATTCCAGCTTAGCTGTTCACATGGGTGCTACATAAAATGACCCGATAAGATCTATGTGTTCACATGCCCCAAAACATCTGTCAGAATATAACTTTTTTTCACATGCGAGAAGGAAATAAGACAGGAGACTTGACAAGACGGAATTCAATGAACAGACCAATGTTTTACATAGTTTCACACTTAAACAGTTTGCTGTTTTGCTACCGCCATGTTTCTGTGTCTAACCTCGCACAATGTTTACATCACATGAGCCAAGAATGCATTTATTCCGCCGTGACAGAAACCATGGATCAAGCGTTTACATGGTTTTAAGGCGCTACTATTTTACTGCTTCATGGATCGTGAGAGGTCTATCCCTCCCCCTCAATCCGTTCAGACCGTTCTGTTCCAACTGAGTAGCTATCTGATGCTTTGTTGTTCTGATTGGGCTATTTTTTGAGTTTTTGTGTTTTCTGGTGTAAGTTTTTGCAGTGTTTTTTTTGTGTTTGCAGCTGTTGTTAGTTTTTACAGTGTGTGTTCTTATTTGCTGGAATTGTGAGTTTTTGCAGTGCGTTTTTGTTTATTTGCAGGTGTTGTGAGTTTTTGCGTTTGCAGGTGTAAGTTCTTGCAGTGTTTTTTTGTGTTTGCAGCTGTTGTGAGTTTTTACAGTGCGTTTTTTTTATTTGCTGGAGTTGTGAGTTTTTGCAGTGTTTTTTTGCATTTGTGAGTTTTTGCGTTTGCGGGTGTCGTGAGTTTTCACAGTGCGCTTTTTAATTTGCATGTGTTGTAAGTTTTTGCAGTGTCTTTTTGCGTTTGTGAGTTTTGGCAGTGCGTGTTTGCGTTTGCAGGTGTTGCGAGTTTTTGCAGGGCTTTTTTGCGTTAGTGAGTTTATGCAGCGCGTTTTTGTTTTCGGTTGTGTTGTGAATATTTGCAGTGCACGTTTTCTCAATTTGCCCATGTTTTGTCTACTTGCACGTGTTTTCTCCAGTTTGCATTGTGTTGAGCTCACTCTGCCACTGTACTTATAACCATACTGTCGTGCATTTACCTGTTTGCCTCCACTTCTTTGAGAACATACTGTAAGAGAAGCCCCGTTCCTAACAAATGCATCAATAAACAACTATATCAGCTACTCACGTTGACCTCAGGCCTTGGACATTGTTTTGCATACAAACTAACTGATGTTGCTGATATGTCTTCTGTTAATTGTTCTTAAAGATAAAATCGTGTTGTGTTTTTCTCTTTAATAATATAACTCATAATGCATTTGCATCAATGTAATTTGCAGGTGCCTAAGAATGCAGAATGCATTTTTAAATACTTTTCTACTCTGTGCTTGTCCAACAAAGGAGAAAGACACAGTTGGTCACCTTTAAAATGTTCCTATTTACTGATGCTGCAGACAAAAGACACCCAGAAGGGCTACAAATAGGTAACCTGCCCTCCAAGAAAGATAATTGCACGAAGAGAATTTCCCAGCTCAGGGAAGACAGATGGGTGAAACACAGCACACTGAGTGCCCCTCTTTCTCTTTCACCCTCTTTTTTATTGAGCTGGGTATGTCCTTTTTGCACAGTCATTATTCACTCTGAGTATTTCCCCTGTTTGTATCCCTGCAGGGTACATTCACAGGGTGTTTAATGGCACTAAGTAACACCTAGAAACATATCTATATGTGCCTGGCTTTACATCCTATGATGAATCACTGAGTGGAATTAGTGGAAATATATTTAGAGCAGAACATGAATTTACAAGACGGCCACTCGACTGACAGCCTTATCAAATGTGTTGTCCATGTCACATCACTGTCACTTCCTTAGGACCACGCGCACACACACACACACACAACTACAGCAAGCCCTCTTCCTGTTTCACATACAAACATACCACCATCTGCTCTGGGGACTCGGTTACCCTAGCAACCGGTGATGTCATAACACCCCTGCCTTATTGATTATCTCTGCGTTCGTCAAACCCCGTCTACGCCTGCGTACGTGTGTGTCGATGTGTGTTGAATTTGTCATCCTGCCTAAACAGAACAACGCCTCAATGAGTGTGTCACATCTGCAGACACACCTTTAAATGTTATTTTTTTGTTTTTATCAATTTCACAAACGCATTGCAAATTGTTTTTTTATTATTATTTAGTGTGCAGAAAGCTGTTAAGGCGCTCTGCATTAAAGGCATTGATTGGATGGATGCTTCCTCAGTAGGTGGTATGTTTAAAAAATGGTCGCCCATGCAGCAGGGGCTGGGATGAGAGTCCAAGCCGGCTTCCCCTAAGGGAAAACTGATCTTTATCCTAATGCAAAATCCTCCAACATGAATAGATAATTTATGGGGAAAAAAAGAATGGTAAATTCTTCAAACGGCATTTTCCCATTGTGTAATGATATGCACAAAATTCTTTTTGTGAACAGTGAATGGTGTTTTAAATCCAGAAGTCTCTGTAGAATAGTCCGGAGTCTTTTCTTAGTCAATATAACTTAATATTATACTTCATATTGTACGGTCAGTCGCTATACCAGAGATATATTTTAATTCAAATAGTCACCCTCTATAAATTATGCACAATTTCACTGGACCTCAAATTCAAATTAAAGACTTCAGATGGCCACAGGGATATCAACTTAAAGCAGAAGCCTCATACATTGTGCAGTAGTAGTAGTAGTAGTAGTAGAAGTAGTAGTAGTAGATCAGCTGTAACTGGGACTTGTCACAGAGGAGAAAAAGGTTTATGCTATTTTTTTTTTCTTTTTTGAAGTTGTCAGTGTGTGTGCAACTTTTCCATCCAGACTGTGTCACATTTTCAGAGAAGTGGTCTGAACCCAGTGGGAAATGCATGTCCAATTGCGCAGCAGTGCCTGATCTGCATAAACAAAAACCACAGCTGTGACAGCCCTGTCAGCGCAGAGCTGTGAAACTGACACACAGGCACATACATTTGCGTTTCTACCGCCTTACCACCTAAAACTCAACGAAAAACCTTCTAGCTGCAAGGGTCAAATTTATATGTACTCACGGATATCCACTGCACTGTATAAAACAGAAAAAACAGACCACAATTAAACCTGGATATTGGAAATAACTAGACTATTTCTTCTCTTTTGACTTAATTCTGTGACAGCTGCAGTGAGTCCTGCATCACACCAAATAGAATAAATTTAGTCTAATGATGGCCCCTTCTGTGCTTATGCTGTGCCCGTGTGTCTCATCTCGTGAGTAAAAGCGACTGCAGCACCGATCGACTTGGAAGCACTGACTGATCAGCAGTGGTACTTGAGCACCAATACTGGGTAAAAATAAATAAATAAATACACTATTACAAGTCCCACATGAAAAATCCTACCTAAATAAAAGTGTGTAAGCCTGAGCAATGAAGTGTAGTCACAGTGTTAAAATAAAAAATGCCGATTTGCTCCCTGTGATATATTATTACATGTGGCGTCATTAGATGATTAATACTGAATCATCGGTGTGCAAGCAGCATGTGGAGCTACGTAGGTTACTTTATATAGAGTTTAATGTACAGACACACCGAAAAAACGTGACGGGATCGTGAGATGATTAACGGGAGAGGAAATAAGAAAAGTTCCGATGCACAAGTTCTGATGTTTTCTTTTGCCGGAGTTTTCCTCCAAATTTTGGTGATATATTGGGACATTTTTTGAAATGAGAGGAAAAATGAAGGAAAACACTGACTATTTTGGTGTATTACACTGAAATGTGATAGTCAAAAAGGACTGAAAAATCACTGGTTTTATAGTTGTGTCTGGGTTGTATTTCAAAAGCTTGCTATATTATTCATTGTATAATCTTAATCTTAAAGGGGAACTACTGTTTTTTACAACCTGGAACTTATTTGTGGCAAAAAAATCCGATCATTTACTCACCCATATAACTTTTGTGTCATTTGGAGTCGTTCGGACGATATTTAGATTTGCGTATATCCATATAGTGGGAGTGACTGGGGCACCGAAACGCAGCCTCTAAATAACGCGTTATCTGCCGCGAAACTCGTTAATTTTACTAATATTTTGTTATGATACGCTAGTGCTATTCCCCGTTGAGTCTGGAGTTACCTGTTATCATCATCCGGGGTCTGTAGGTCAATCTACAGCCCCCGGATGATGTCATCTCTGAGCGCTGCGCACACCCGCGACGGTCGGTTTGTTTACCTGTAATTTGCTACTGCTAGTTTTTTTTGCAACATGGCTGAATATTTTTCAGATTCTGAGGTTGTGGACGAACCATAGCAGTGGCAAATTACAGGTAAACAAGCCGACCGTCGCGGGTGCGCGCGGCGTTCAGAGATGACATCATCCAGGTCAGAAGACATCATTCAATGACATGTAGGTCAATCTACAGACTCCAGATGATGATAACAGGTAACTCCGGACTCAACGGGGAACAGCACTAGCGTATAATAACAAAATATTGTTGAAATTAACGAGTTTCATGGCAGATAATGCGTTATTTAGAGGCTGCATTTCGGTGCCCCATTCACTCCCACTATATGGATATACGCAGATCTAAATATCTCCCTAACGACTCCAAATAACACCAAAGTTATGTGGGTGAGTAAACGATTGTATTTTATGCCAGAAATAAGGTCCAGGTTGTAAAAAACAGTAGTTCCCCTTTAAAGGTAACTAGCAACTATGGTGGTGAAATGCATGTATTGGAGTACAAAGTACATTGTTTCCCCCTGACATGTAGTAGAACAGAAGTATAAATTAGCATACAATAGAGTACTATAAGTAGCTGAGTAAATGCACTTAGTTACCATCAAATGTGTTTGATAGATTGTCTAAAACAAATGCAGAAAAGTGAATATTATTAGTGGGGATAGGTAATCAATCCATTTTGCTATAGAGACAGAGGATTTCATTAGAAAGGTAAATGCTGCCTTTAATACACAGACTGTATGAATATCTGGTTAAGACCAATGCAATGAGAGATTCTCTGTGGTTAGATGGCGGAGAATCGTGCTGCAAAAGGTATGTGCCATCAAACATTAACAACGAGACAAACAGTTAATGTCTACTAGAGGCCACTCTGAAGAGAGCAGAGAAAGGAATCCCGAGAATCAGCAGAAAGATGTTGAAAGCAGGTGTTTCCTTGAGGAAATACCACGGCATAAAGAATGTGCTATCCACCAGCGCCTTGTCTCCATCTCTCAGGAAGAAGGGCTCTGAAGCTGCTGTTTCAAATTTCAAGGCTTTTCCGCTCAAGCTGCCATCTGCACCAGCCGCATTCATCCATGCCTAAGTGATTTTCTACGTCTGTCTCCTTTGGTTTCTCTCTCTCAGTCTCTTACTCTCTCGCCCTGCACCCTGTCTTTCTCTCTTCCTCTCTTTCTCCCTCTTCTTTTCGGCTCACACATTTCCCATCGAATATCCCATGCAATGAACTGATACAGGCATTCCCTGCGAAAGAAAGTAAAGAACGGCACGCATGCACACATTTTCCGCCCTAAACGCTCCAATATGCATGCCCTTATAGCCCGACAGTTTCCCACCTTGCTCTGTTTGAAGAGGGGCAGTGAATAGTGCGTTCAAACATTTATGACTAGTAACAGAGGAGGGGCAGACATTGTGAATTTATGGCATGCACAGAATGCTTTCAGCATGCTGGGAATATAAACTGTTGGCTTTTGCAGAAATTCTTGTTCTGTGGAGTAGTATCTTCCAGTTTTATTCCTATTCCTGATCAGAACTGGTTCATAGAAAAAAATAAAAAATAAAAAATGTAATTCAACAATCTGCTAGTTGATGGAAATGTGCATCATCAGCTGTTAACTGAATGGAGCGGGGGGAGAAAAAAAAATACAAGCTTGAAAAGGACGCATTCATGAATCCAATAATTGCTCTGCCGCTAATTTAAAGTTCCATTTTGTTGCAGCATTTGGAGATAATTTAAAGGTGCTGCTGGAGGAATTAAAGCTAATTAACTCTCCCCACACAAATCTTTGCTGTTTCATTATGTGAGGGCGAGCGACGTGTCCTCGACCCTGTTGTTGTGGCATCGGTTGAGGCTGCCACAGTCAAAGTCCGTCCAAATGCAACGCGTAATGAAGAGTCATAATATTAAAAGGGAACCAAATTGGTTCTATTTTGAGTGTGCGCTCGCCGTCACTGCTCCAATGTCAGCCTGTGGGGATGTTTACTTTTTAATGCAGTTATCTCCATGGCAGCCGTATGTGGTTTCATGTGCTTGATCTAATCAGCTGCTTTCTCGACCGTGGTTGTGAGGGATGTCCGCGGCCGCGGTAATAGCACACAGTAGACGGCGGCGCACATTTTCCCTGTTTCCATTTGGAAAACAGTAGCAGTCGAGAAGCTACGGATTCCCTGCTGGTCTCTCCCACAGTCAAATGAAACATGAAATCAATGCTTCACATTAAACCCTGACAAAGCCACGGAGCCCTGAGACCAAGCAGGTTTTGTCCTCGTGGTACTGCCCACTCGCCAACTACATTAATAGGCTGAATCACTATGAGAGCAACATAATACAGCTGGCTTTACTGTACCTTTACAGAGACAACAATGTTTAGGACAAAATGAATAGAGTAGAGGTAGAGGTGCACTGAACAATGGCTCATACAGCAGAGTAAAGTTGATTGATTAAGGCTGCATCAGTGTAAAATACAGATACAAGAGACACCTAAGTGTGTGCTGCAGAGCCACTAGGCAATTTTTCTTATTAACTAATGGCCGTAGCATACTCTGGAACAATGCAATATGTCAGTCAGTAAGTACAACATTGATGTGCTTATTGTGCATTGTAAACTCTGGATAAAGGTGCAGGTTAGACCAATCAGCCACAACATTAAAACCACTGACAGGGGAAGTGAATAACATTGACCATCTTGTGACAGCTCAGTGTTCTGCTGGGAAACTTTTGGACCTGACATTCATTCATTCTGTTACCCACCTAGACCAGACCAGGCGCCCCTGTCCCAAAGCAATGACACTCCTTGATGGCAGCAGTCATCCCCAGCAGGATGCAGGCACATACACAAAAACGGTTTAGGAACAACTCAACAAAAACATGAAGAACAGCACAAGGTGTTGACCTGGCCTCTAAATTGACTAGATCCCAAACTGATCAAGTATCTGTAGGGTGATCCACAGAGGCCCCTCCTCTCAACCCATTGGATCCAAAGGCCCCCACTAACAACATTCTGTTGCCAGACACCACAGGACACCGTCAGAAGGCGTTCATCAGAGAATGGACATGGGCCTTCTGAGAATATTAGGTCATAATGTTATGCCTGATTTTTTAATTTAGCTTTAAAGACCATGAATCCCTCCTCCACTTGAGTGGATGAACACACTTGCTATGCCATAATTTGTCTTCACTTCTGGTTTCTCAAAACATTAAATTCCTCCTAAACGATCAACAAAAATCAGGTTTTACATAAACCCAAGGAGAAATATAAGCACACAACAACTAAGCTTCTTTTTTCCTGAGCCACAAATAGCTCTTTAAAAAGCCTCCAGTTGATTCAAAATGCCGCAGCAAGAGCATTGACAGGAATTAGCAAGAGAGATCATATTACTCCAGTTTTAGCTTCTCTTCACTGGCTCCCTTTAAAGTCTAGAATAGAATTTAAAATCCTCCTCCTTACATACAAGGCCCTTAAAGGCCTAGCTCCATCGTATCTTAAAGACCTTATTGTACCATATCATCCCAGCAGATCACTTCGGTCTGAAAGTGCAGGCCTACTTGTGGTTCCTAGAATTTCAAAAAGTAGAATGGGTGGTAGAGCTTTCAGCTATCAGGCTCCTCTCCTATGGAACCAGCTCCCAGTTTGGGTTCGGGAGGCAGACACTCTCTCTATTTTTAAGGTCAGGCTTAAGACTTTCCTTTTTGATCAGGCTTATAGTTAGGGCTGGACTAAACCATCCCTTAGTTATGCTGCTATAGGTCTAGGCTGCTGGGGGACGATGCACCAAACACATGTCCTCCTTCTTTCTTCTCTCTCCTCTCTCGCATCCTCCACTTTCTTTTCTCTGGCACAGAGCTCTTGCCCTCTAATTTCCTATATACTACTAGTCATACAATTCTGTGCTATTACTATGTAGAATGTTTACTGCTGTGTGTGTCCCACCCCCCTTCCCCCCCCTTCCCCCCCTTCCCCCCCTTCCCCCCTCTTCCCCCCCTTCCCCCCTCTTCTTGTGAGTATCTCTGGCCTGGAGTGGTGTGTTTCCTGTGGAGCTCTATACTACATCTGTTGTCGTGGTCTCATCAGCCTGCCTAGTCTTCATGGAATCCTGAAGTTATCCACTCCTACCTGAATGAACAATTCTCCAACCTGCCTATGATTCCTCTTACATTTTCAAACTGTCATGTAACATCATCAGTTTGTATCATAAGATTCCACATGTACACTTTAGTCAGATATGTGTATCTATGACAGATGTATGTTTATCTTGCTGTTCTCTTCTCTTCTCTCTTTGCTGTTCTCTTCTCTCTTTCTTCTGTCTGTACCCGGCTGGCCTTAGGCAGATGGGTCCCTCCATATGAGCTGGGTTCTGCTTGAGGTTTCTTCCTGTTAAAAGGGAGTTTTTCCTTGCCACCGTTGCCTTCAGGCTTGCTCTGGGGGTTTCAGGCCGGGTTTTTGTAAAGCGTCTTGAGACGATTTGTATTGTTATTGACGCTATATAAATAAAATTGAATTGAATTGAATTGAATTGAATTTATATTCTATCCACACAGGCCGGTGCGAGCAGTTACTGGGGAGCGAATCAGGAATGATGTGATAATTAATAAATAAGTGGCTCCTGAGTAACTCCGATCAAAGACTAAACAAAGCAATTAGTTACGAAAGACCAGACGTGGAGATGCTATATTGATGAATCGTCGTTCTCCACGAGCAGTTCTTGATTAACTCTGACCCATCCGTGGATCAGCAGCACTTCATTCATTACTTAACCATTAGTTTTGTGCAGCTTGAGTTGAAGTGACAGAGCTTATGAAAAGTTTAAAGTTGGTCGATTTCGGCAGCGGATAAAGAGATTTGCAAAGGTTTACCTGTTTTGTTGCAATAACTCCGTGGAGCCGTGTTATGTTTTTGGATCTGTCTTTTGTCCTCCAGAGACTACAATGTTGACGAATCTGCTTTTTTTTCAGGCTTCTGACTCTACTGAAGCATGACTATAAACCCAATACTTTTTTGATTACTCGACTCAGAATGAGATTTTTGCCTTATGTATTAGTTTCATGTTGTTTCAGTTTAATAGAAGATGTGGCCAGGGGTGCCTAAGCCCACTGCCTTAAAATATTAAATTTGCAAACGCTGAGTAATTTACGCCTCTCTTTGTTGACTGAGAAGCTTTTGGCTATGTGCATTTGTAATTCGGTGTAATCTTATATAAGAGTAGCGGCTAATGGTCTCATTGCATGTTTTACCTCTGCACAGTCCTTCAGTGTCTTTTATTCGTCTTTTGTTTTGATCTACCATAAAGAAAATTCATATAGAATTTATTTTTGTATACATACTATGAACAATAAAGTCATTTATGGACACTCAAAGACAAAATGACGTTCAATTAAATTTAAATATTTCTGTCTGCTTTGTTTTGGTTAAGCTCTGCTCACTGGTTTGAAATGTCTACGCACCAATCAAAATTCAGCCATATCTGAATATACACTGATCAGGCATAACATTATGACCACCTTCCTAATATTGTGTGGGTCTCCCTTGTGCCTCCAAAACAGTTGTGATTCGTCAGAGAATGGACATGGGCCTTCTGAGGGTGTCCTGTGGTGTCTGGCAACAGGATGCTGTTAGTGGGGGGGGGGGGGGCTTTGGGTCCTATGGATTGAGGGGAGGGGCATCTGTGGATTATCCCACAGATACTTGATCAGTTTGGGATCTAGTGAATTATGGAGGCCAGGTCAACACCTTGTGCTGTTCCTAAAGCGTTTTTGTGTGTGTATGTCTGTGTCAGGCTGCATCCTGCTGGGGATGGCTGCTGCCATCAAGGAGTGTCATTGCTATGGTGGGGGTGCCTGGTCTGGTCTAGGTGGGTGCTACAAGTTTAAGTACTATCCACAAGAATGAATGCCATGTCTAAAGGTTTCCCAGCAGAACATTGAATTGTCACAAGATTGTCAATGTTATTTACTTCTCCTGTCAGTGGTTTTAATGTTGTGGCTGATCGGTGTACGTATGTCATTCAAATCCCACCCACACACAGGGTAAAAAAAAACAATGTTGTAGCTTCCACAACCTAATATGTACAGTATCGCCCTACTTTTGCCTTACTTTCATCCATCAACCGGCTCATGGGTGCAATGCTGGGACGAGCGCAACCTGCACCTTTGTTTTGTTAGCGCGAGTGTTGGCTCAGTATCTGAATGTAATATTAGTATCAAGCCTAACATTTGGATGCTCCAAGAAAACAAGCTTCCTCTGTGCAGAAGGGCCACTAATGAAGCGTAGAGTGCGCTGTAATAAATCTAGACACATCGACCCACAGCCCGTTCGACAGAGAGAGAGAGAGAGAGCTGTTCCAGACGTGGATTACATTGTTGCCGGCTAAAAGTGCCCCTTAATCTGTCTCTCACACAGCAAACATGCGCATGTATACATGTGCATGAGCACATCACAGTAGACAAACCAGACAGGAGATGAATGCAAGTAAGCGCAGCACAAACATGCACGCACATAATGACGCCTAATGATGATACGTGTGACACAACAGACGAGCAGGTGAGATCAAGGTCAAAGGCGTAATAACATTTGATAGCCGGGCACGCTCGTGTCATTAAATCCCTCTTAAGGTCGGGTGAAAAGATGTGCAACACTGGAAGTGGCCTATTTTACACCAAGAGGTGGGAGCCGAGCACAGGTCTGCTGCGGTAACCATGGCAACTGGGGGATCAGGTACCTCGTCCGAAGCAGGGCAGACTGGACGTTCCTCTGCACTTCTTCAGGCTGCTTTCCAGCGACAGGGAGCAGGACAGAGGGTGCTCGCACTTCTTCCCCGCCCATCCATCCTTGCAGTCACACCTGCCGCAGTTACACTGGCCGTGACCTGCCGAGAGGACGGAAGAAGAGGTTGCGGGAGAGCAGAGGAGTGAAAGGAAGTGGTGGGTTTGTACAAGGCACGATTTAAATAACAGTGCTCACAGGGGGGGAAGAGGCTGCATTAAGTGAAGTAAGCACACCGAGCTGGTGGGAGAGGTTATGGAGCCAAAGGGACTGGTGTGAAAAGAGGAGAGGGGGAGAGAGGGAGGTAAAATTCTTTCTGGGACTGAAATGATTAGTTTAATGAATAGTAGGCACCATGGTAGCGCCTATTAATTAATTCCCTGGAGAAACAGTGGAAAGGTCATTTTCCCCATTCCCCAGTTTATTGCAGAAAGTTCACTTTTATGGCCGTGAAGCTGCACCAAAGTATTAGCAGCCTGTTGCTGTGCTGCTGCAACGTGAAGGGAACAGCAGTTACTCCAAGGTAACTGGTCCTTGTAGCACCAGTAGCTGCACATTGTGAACCAATGATTTGGCCACTTCTCTTTTAAAGAAATAGTTCAACATTTTGGACCCCCCAAGAGTTTGATGAGAAAATTAAAATTACCTCTGTGCTTAAATATGTAGCTGGAGCAAGCAGCTAGTTAGCTTAGGTACGTTTAAAGATGAGGACCGTCGGGAAACCAAGCAATGACCCCCTGAGGGTGAATCATGAAGCATGTAATTGCCAAAAACCACAGTTCCTATTGAGGTAGGGCCCAAAAGTGAGTCAGACGTTGGACTAAACCTCTGTGACTTCACCCCCAGGATTCCTGAAGACTGGTTTTGTTGGATTGCTGTGGCCTGACTTTGCTCAGCTCGTGGCTAATGCAATAAATGGTCAAGAGCGTGAGTGGAGCTGAGGTGGGCTGGCCACTCCTAGGCAGTCGACCTGTCCCTCAAATCTGCAAGGCTGTCAATTATGCATAACTTAGATCCAGGTGAGCTGTCACCTTCCCCTCCAGGAGTCGTACAGGTGAAGCCATTGAGTGTCCATCTTTATGAAGAGGTGATGGGGGGAATCTCTGCGTCTCTGTTGCATAGCAGGTATGTCAACATTTTTTTTTTTTAATCCAAAAAGAGCTCGCTTACCTGAGCAGAAGTCGTCCGTGTATCGGTCGTATGTCGCGTGACAGTTCCTCTCATCACACTCGCACGTGTCTCCGTGAATGTCTCCCCAGTCGCCGGACGGATCTACATCATAGCAGCTGCACTCCCCACAAACACAGGTCCCTAAGAGCCACCGCAAATACCGCCACACAAATGCATGCGCTGTAAATCCACAAAGTTTTATATTCTGCAGGGCACTCCAAATGAGCCCACAATATGAATTTAACTGGAAAAAAACTTTTGCTTGCGCAGATGTGGGCAGTTGTAGGAGGAGATATTTCTCTACTTGTGCAAAGGCTGCAGCCACAAGGGTAAATTGTCTCCCTTCTTCTATCTTATCTTTGTATCTGTGTCTGTCTCGCAGTTTCTCATTTGCTTTACATCTCGGCCAGGGCATCGGCTGAAACAGCAGCCAGTGGAAATTTCATTTTCTCTTATCAGCAGTGACAGAGCACGGGGAACCCCGGGGGAGCCAGTCCAGCTGGCAAGCCTGTGGGCTGTGACTGGCGCATGCCTGGCCCCTGGACCTCGGTCCGCTCTCCCTCACCACCTCATAACTGCGGAGTCCCGGATTAATAGACCCGTGCACTTTTATGTCTGCCACAAATGTCACAGCTGAGCTTCACCAGTGCAGATAACCACACCGGTGCTCGTTACTGATCATAAATGTTCTATAAACACTCAGGCGGCATTAGTAAATGCATTAAACAACCACCGTCTTCACGCAATAAGCATCATGCAGTCGTTTTTTATTGAGAAATCAAACGTAGAAGTGTGCATTTAGCTTGAGGCGGATATAATTTTCAGAGCACGGCAGTTAGTGCATCATCGTCTGAGGAGGAGGCCTAAATCCTTCACTCATTCATTTCAGAGCGTGAGCAGGAGATGGATGTCACTGTTGAGCAAGATGAGGGAAGACGGAGATGTTATGGTCTCATGCACCTCTCTGAAATCAAATCAGCCCTCTATTATGCAATCATCTTCCTTCATCCATTGCCTATAATCACCAGGAATTACCTTCACAGTGAAGTAGGATTAATCTAGAGCAAAATGGTTGCATGTCACATCAGGGTAGAAGATGAGGATTGTTCTTATTATAATCAGCACAGAATGGTCTGACTTCTGAGAACTGGTTAGCAAATATATGGAGCAGACTTAAAAGATGCTTCACTGTGTTTACCACTGTTATATTTAATTCAGATTGCACAATGGTGACAATGTTCTTGAACATTTTTTTGCAGTGCAGCGCTGTTTTTGACCAGTTTGCCGTACAGAATCAATTCAAAAATGATGTAATGATGTAGCTACATTTTCTTTCTGTTGGGCTACTTCACCCTGAGCATTGCTGTGTCAGTCGTGCACTTAACCATAAATCACAGCTCTGCTATGGGTCCGCTGTCCATGCAGCCTACCATTTCACCCTACAGCTTAGCCAACCCTCAGCCAGTCCGCTGTAATTAATTTTAGAGAGATTCATTGAAAGCCCACGGGATCACTTGAGCTAGCTTAGTGAAGCCATTTCTCTAACTGCCTGTCCGCCAAGCTCTGATGACTTCCAGTAGAGTTTACATGATTTTTTTTTTTTCGTCTATTTTCTGTGTTCTCAGTATCGGTTTTCATTCGGCACCATGTCGTCTTTCATTCTCAGTGTTGAGGGTTTTTCATCTATGATAGTAAACTCAGAGAAGACACAGCGACCAGAGGTTTTCTTGTCATACATGGCCTCAATTATTCTGTTCCACATTCAAAATAGTATTTCACACCCACTGACTTTACATTAAAATGAATGTATAATTTGTCCGACCCCTTCGACGCCCAGTGCTAACAAGGTGAAATCTTTCTTTTTTGAATGTCTTCACTGTTAAACTCTGACCAGACCAATATTCTAAACGATTAAATTGCTGTTTGCTGTTAATGTAATTGCTTACACATTTATATATTTAAGTGCAAGCATTTCAATATCAGTGGTTAAAGGCAACAGGAACAAGGTCAGCGTGTATCCTCAAGAGGAGCAACCAAAACAAAGACACATTAAAAAAAAAAAAAATACTGTTTCTCTACTTCCATGACTTGATTTATTCCTCCTCTTTACAACCCTAGTAAACAGACAGGAAATGAATTTGACCCTGGTATAATGTTTGCTTCCTGTTGCCTGGCAACGTAATTCTACTGATATTGTTATTATAATGCTGTGGATTTAATCTGTGGTAACAACCATAAAAAAATAATAATTCCTGGCCTTTTTTTTTAATCATTCCTGAATTTTAGGGCTTTGTAAACAACAAGTAATCAATATCCATGTAATGGCTGTTACATAATGGCTGATGTACTTAATTGGTGTGTAACTGCTGTAGAAATTAAACAAAAATAACAATTTTTAAACCATTTCAATATGACGCTCCAAGGCTCTGCATGCTGACTTTGAAACGGGCAAACAGACCTCTGTTGCTGCAGATCTTGCCATCTGGAGATGTGCATCTCCGCTTGCTTTCCCATGGGCTGATGTCACACTGGAACTCGCATTTGTCTCCATGCCAACCGGCAGCACAGTAACAGTTTCCACAGTAACACTGGCCGTGGCCTGGAAGCAGATCAGAATGCGTAATGTGCAACAGCTGATGAGTTCCGTTGTGTTGGATGTGTGACAGATTGAACAGTCGGTTAGATTTCACCAATTCTTCCTCATTTTAATGTCCAGGTGTTGAGATTTTATTTTTGAGATTTTTTTTTATTAAATTTTTCAAAATAAATTAATGTTCATTACTTTGACGATGTAAGTGTATGTGAAAGAAAAAAATATATGATAGGAACAATGATGAGATCACAATCAAATGCTGAAGAGGCAATGTTCAAGAAGACAAGTCAAAAACTTGAGCCAGCATGCTTTACATAGTTACAGTTGCTAAACTATGCTTGGTTAAAGGGGAACTACTGTTTTTTACAAACTGGACCTTATTTCTGGCATAAAATACGATTGTTTACTCACCCATATAACTTCTGTGTAACTTTTAGTTGTTCGGGAGATAATTAGATCTGCGTACATCCATATAGTGAAAGTGACTGGGGCACCGAAACGCAGCCTCTAAATAACGCATTATCTGCCGCGAAACTCGATCATTTCACCAATATTTTGTTATCGTACGCTAGTGCTATTCCCCGTTGAGTCCGGAGTTACCTATGTATATACGCTGATCTAATTATCTCCCTAACCAATACAAATTACACAAAAGTTATATGGGTGAGTAAACCATCGTATTTTATGCCAGAAATAAGGTCCAGGTTGTAAAAAAACAGTAGTTCCCCTTTAATTGTTGGGTTTAAAGTTCAAAAAATACCAGAAAACTAGATAAAGCATACAAAAATAAAAATAGTTTCCATCAACTATATTCAGTCAGGAATGAGCATACACAGTAAATACAATAGACACCACATGACTATACTGATCAGCAATTTCTGGAAGTTGTGTTTGGTAGGTGATGATCGTCCATTTGCTGTTAACATGACAGACAAACTGGCTTGAAAATGCCAAAATCATATAAAACATGGAGATGTGTGTATATTTGTATGGGTCAGTCTCTATATCATTTGTTGCTATTATTAAATATCTCACAAAAATCTTTATAAGACAAGGCACCCGCTGATTTTCCTGTAAAAAGCAAGGAGCTGTTCCGTTTTGGCTCAAGAGTGAGGACATGTGCGAGCAGCTGCCGGACTCACCTCCACAAATCTCTCCGGTGTCCTCATCCAGGCACTCGCTGTCATCACACTCACAGAAACGCCCCGTCACCAAACCCCTGTCGTCCTTATTGTCACACATGCAGCTCCCGCAGTGGCAGGTTCCTATGACAAACGCCAGCTTTAAACACAGTTTGAACCCGTCTGATGGAAAAGATTGAGTCTCTTGGTGTTTAAGTGGTTGGTTGCTGTTGAGAGAATGTATATTTTGATGGAGGTCACTGCCGGGCCAAGCAACTGTAGAAGCCCTGTCGGGGCATTGAGTGCCAACAGGTCTAGAATGGTGGGTGAGTATTAAACGATGTTGTTGTTGGTGGTGGTGTGTTTGCATGGTTGTGCTGGGGCTTTTTGAATTATGTGCTAAAGAAGCAGAAGGCTAGACAGCCACATGCTGTGAATAAATTAGCATTTCTACATATTCAAAACAGGCCACATACTGTACAGAAGATGCTTTCACGCACTCCCACACAAACACACACACAATCACAACTGTACACGCACGGAGATGTTAATCCTCCGTTTAGCTGGAGGCACTGCAGACGAATGGTGATCTTAAGCCCCGGGTGGGCGAGGGGGCTGTCAGTGTGTGGAAAACAACATTAGCCTGGACATCACCTCACAGTGTGCATCTTCAGTCTGTCAAAGCTTAATCATGTGTCCTCGGAGAGATAAGACACAAACTACAACCGGGTGAATCGAATATACTGTACTGTGGCCTGTGAGTCTTTTAATGATGCTCATTTGAGCATGAATTTGTACATTTGCCATTGTTAGCAAAAGAGATATTGATAGATGTGTTTTGGATCTGTCTGGACTGTATAAGTTCTAAATAATAGCATTTATAGCATATTTTCATAATAAGTTTCAAACTGGGACAAACTCTATTTACTCTACTTGTTAGAAAATAAGTAAGACATTAACAATTTTCACATCCTGTGAATCTAGAACATGTATTTACTAAGGGCTTATTGCCAAGCAGAAACCTCAGATGATAAAAAGAAAATGAAGCCAACTCAAAAGTGCCAAAAAGTACCCCGAATGACTTGAGGCTGGCTCCCATAAGTTCTCACCTTAACATGCACTTATTTACAGCAAAAACTATATGATTGTTCGCAGCCTGGTACAAAAAATGGGTTCCTAGTCTCAAGAGCTAATTTTGTGACAACTTTGCAGTGGGTGAACTTTTATATAACTTACCAGTTTACTACTGCTAAAGCTTAAAAATGTGTGTTTGATTGACAAGCAGGTGTCCTCTCTGGTTGTTAGCTGCCTGCCTTAGCCCTACCCATGCGCCACCTATTTTCCCATGTTTTTAATAGGCGTGTTCGACTTCATGCAGATCTGTGCAGATCTGACTTGACGTGATGCATGCTGGGTTGTTCGTGCTCATAGACCTCGAATGTGATTGGTTAAAATGAACTTGTTCAACCCAGCATGCATCACGTCAAGTCAGATCTGCACAGGTCTGCATGAAGTCGAACACGCCTATTACCTTGGAGGTAGGCGGAGTCAGGCACTGCCAAGATGGCGACGCCAGAACCACCCACACTGAGCGCCAAAAACACCCTCAGGAATCCTATGGGCGACGTCACGGAGGGGTCCTCCATCTTTATGTACAGTCCATGCTCTTTAGCAGTCTTTAAAAGTATTTGTAAGACCCAACAGTTGAAGCTATGTGTAACTGACTCATTGACACCATATGCGTGTGTTTGTGCGTGCGTGAGTTTGCAGTACCTCTGTTTGAGCACACCACCCCCTGTTGGTTTTTGCAGAGCGCCTTGCTCTTCTTATTGGACAGGTTGCAATCCTCCTGGAACTGGCAGGCATCTCCGAACCAGCCTTCATCACACTCACACGTCCCACAGTCACAGTAGCCTCGGTCTGAAGGGAAACACAACGCACCACATGCTGTTTATCAGGCCTAAAAAATCATAGCCACTGTAAGGCCTTCACATCACTTTATAATGAGGAGACACATACACTAATGAGGCATAAATATTGTGTAGGTCTCATTTGTGCCTCCTAAACAGTTCATCAGAGAATGGACATGGGCCTTCTGAGAGTGTCTTGAGGTGTCTGGCAACAGAATGTTGTTAGTTGGGGGATTTAGGTCCTATGGGTTGAGGGGAGGGGCCTCTGTGGATCATCCCACGGATACTTGATCAGTTTGGGATCTAGTGAATTTGGAGGCCAGGTCAACACCTTGTGCTGTTCTTCATGTTTTTTCTTTAGTTGTTCCTAAAGCGTTTCTGTGTGTGTGTCTGTGTCAGGCTGCATCCTGCTGGGGATGGCTGCTGCCATCAAGGAGTGTCATTGCTATGTGGCCGGGATACCTGGTCTGGTCTAGGTGGGTGGTACATGTCTAAGTAATATCCACATGAATGCCAGGTCCAAAGGTTTCCAGGAGAACATTGAATTGTCACAACATGGTTAATGGTATTTAGTTCTCCTGTCAGTGGTCATAATGTTATGCCTGATCGGTGTAAGTAATCCTAAACTCGCATAACAGTTCAATTAATTGATTATGGTTACAAATTCATTCACTCCTTGGCACCAAATCCTTTTAATAGACACCTTCTACTCTCACGTGACTGGATTTGAAATACCGTGCATTTCATTTGAGATTTATACAGTATATACAGCGTAGTAAGAATACATGCCTGCAGTACCATGTTTCCTTCAAAATATCAGAAGGATATCTACAAACTTCCCACATCCATCACTGCGCGGGAACATTACCTTGTTCAGTTTTCAGAGGACCTACACCAGCAGTTAGGCGTCACCATTTCTCATCATTCTGACGGCCACAGTGAGCAATATGAAAAACAGGAGGAACCACATGATGCAAATACAGGCCACTGACAAGTTATTATAAATGTTGCTCTCGTTGCATTTAGCGGCGAGGGGCCTTGCGTGTCACGCTCAATCATTCTCCTGACTCGTTCATCATGTAAATGCGGTGTCCTTTTCAAGGGCTATCCATCAGTCATTAACAACACGCGAGTCTCCCCCTGTCTCTGCGCATTATCGATACGTCTCAAGGGACAGATGGTGGCAGGTTCAAGGAAAATAAGAATATGGAAAGAGGCGCTTCAAAAAAGGGAGCTGCCCCACGGGTGCAAACCAATTTCGAGGGCAGTCTTTTAACTTTCCTATAATTGGTGCAAATTGATGCATAAAAATGGAAAGTCTGTGAGAGGACTTTAGTTTTGTTGGCTGTCTAGACGATACAGCTAACATTATAAATGTTAAATCTGTGGACAAGTATAATGAGACATCAACAAATCAAGTTTAAAATGCCAAGTTATTACAAATTCATCATGTCCAGTTTTTCTGTTTTTTTTTTTAAATAATTATGTAAAGCTATGGAAAGACTCAACTCTTTTGTGATCTTTATTTTATACTTCACTGTCAAACTTCACTGGAAACTGACAAACTCAGTACCCACAGACCAATAATTAGTAATCCTTCAATCACTGTTCATTATAAAATCTACCGTAGAACCCGAGCATTGTACATTTGTTGTTGTTACTTTGATTTGTGGCTATTTTTAAAGGGGAACTACTGTTTTTTACAACCTGGACCTTATTTCTGGCATAAAATACGATCGTTTAAACTCATTCATTTCACCAATATTTTGTTATGATACGCTAGTGCTATTCCCCGTTGAGTCCGGAGTTACCTGTTATCATCATCCAGGGTCTGTAGATTGACCTACAGACCTCTGACCTGGATGATATCATCTCTGAGCGCCGTGCGCACCACGCGTGGTACCTGTAATTTGCTACTGCTTGCTTTTTGCAACATGGCTGATTCTGATTCCGATTCTGAGGTTGTGGACAACGACTTTGTTATGACGGACGTCCTTACCGTTTTGAGCCAGAGTATACAGGTGAGGAGCTTTTTGAAAGGAGGATGCGGAGGCAGAGAGAGGAAAAGCTGGCCGAAGAACAACAAACCGCTGCACATCTGCGAATAGACAACAGGTAACTCCGGACTCAACGGGGAATAGCACTAGCGTATCATAACAAAATATTGGTGAAATGAATGAGTTTCATGGCAGATAATGCGTTATTTAGAGGCTGCGTTTCGGTGCCCCATTCACTACCACTATATGGATATACGCAGATCTAAATATCTGACGAACGACTCCAAATAACACTTAAGTTTTATGGGTGATTAAACGATTGTATTTTATGCCAGAAATAAGGTTCAGGTTGTAAAAAAAAAAGTAGTTCCCCTTTAAGTCACACTCAGCACAAACAATTTGACTATAATTATGGATGCGCCTTTTTGGATCCATCACTTAAGTTTTTGCAGATGGTTATTATGACATAATAGTTCTAGCTGAATTAGATTAAACACCCTCCAACTTAATTCTGCAGAATATTACAAAGTCACTGCCACCCACTAGCCCCATTAATCTGCACTCAACAGTCACACCGACATGTAAAATGGCCCTCTTTGTCTGCTTGGCCAAAATTTATGTGGGCGGGAAGGTGCCTGTCTGTTGACAGTTTATGTTTTCTGGTGCTTCCCGAGCAGTAATTCTCTGTGATGTGAGGGTGTCACGGTCCCGCCTACGCTCCAGCGGGCAGATGCGCCCGCGCAGCCAATCACGTCCTGACCGGGGCCCAGATACATCCAATGGGGATTGGGGAGATAGGGAGGCATCTGTGCCAGCATCAGTGGCAGTAATAACAGGTGATGTAGCGCTGCCGTGATTAACCGTTGATGAGGAGAGGATGGTGACTCATGCAGCATGCTAATTTGGGGGTTTTAAATTTAACTTGTGCATGCTTCACAATGAAGTATAAACCATAATCATTCTGATTAGGAGTTAAATGTAAAAATATTTCAGACTCTACACTTGCATTTGAGGCAATCCTGCAGTCTCAATTACACCTAAAAATGTGAATTAATTGCGTATTGCAAATCTAAAAACTCCCAGAGATGATGACTGTGCTCATTTGTTACTCTCGCTTGATGTTTCCTCTCCAAATGACACTTCCACTCTTCCTTTGTTTGGATTGTCTTTTCCGTAACATGATACTCATTTTCGGTGAGCGATTATTCCTCCCTGCTTTCCTCTCCCTGTGGTTTGTGGAGCATGAAACGACAGCGCGTCAGCTTGTGTTACGTGGAAAAGATCTAGGAGACACCTGTCTCAGGTAATAACTCATTCTCTGTGTGCGCCGTCGTCAGAACAAGGAACGCTTCTAGCTTTCATCCTTTTGTTTTTATTTATTTTATTTCCAATACTCCACCTACTGTAGGCATCCATAGTATTAGTTAGTATTGCTCTGAAAGATTTTTTTTTTTTAAACCCACTGTAGGCCGGATCACAGTGATTCAAAATCACTTGTTCCTACAGCATTAAGTCTTGGGGGGCTGTAATGGGCCCCAATCAAACTGCCCTTTTCTAGTAGACTTGGACAGACTTGAGTGGCTTTTTCTCCTTACACCCCGCACTGGAATCATTAGGTGACTCACCACACAGGCACACTGCCCAGCGGAGCTCAGAATATCTAAGTGAGAGCACATCAAAATGTATACTAGAAAAAAAATTACAGAGAGGAACGATTTAATGGGCTGTAATAGCTCAAGGACTGCATTCCACTTTGGTTTCCTATTTGGTGTTTTCTCTCTCTCTCTCTCTCTCTCTGGGAAATTGACAAAAAATTATGTACTAAACCTATTAGTGACTTTGGACGGATTACCAATAACAATCTCCCATGATTAGTTTATATCATGTCTATAATGCATCTGTATTGCAAGCGACATCGTAACCTTATGTAATACAGATGGAAATAGCATCTGGAGGGAGGAGTTTTGGAGCAGCTTTGGTCAAACAGTGTGCTTCATGTGTGCTGCTGACATGAAATCCCCTTGGGTGGGATCTTCCCCGGCTTTGACAGGGGTCACAGGGGCTCAAGGCAGAGCTGGGGGGAAAGAACAGAGGCTCCTAAAGACCACAGCCCGAGAGAAAAAGTGAGGGAGAGCGAAAGAAAATAAAACAGAAACCACCTTTGCTCGCATATGATATAATCAGCCACAATCACAAAGTCACAAATTGTTCTAGATTGCTTACAGTAAATGTTCTCGATACAGATTAAGACAAATCCAAATAAATGAGAGACCACGTGGTCCAGACACAAGCTACTTTTAGTCACTTCTGTTTCTCCTCTTGAGCGCTGCACACTAAAATGTTCAGTCTTGCTATTCAAGTTTGTAACAAAAACTATTAACAAGTTTGTTTTACAGTGTTTCTCCCCTGTGGGATAATGGTAGCCTGCACCAGTCTGAGCCTGGGTGCCTCTGAGGATAAAAGAGAAAAAGAGAAAAAAAAAAAGCATAAATCACAGAAAAGCTTTTCTGGATACATCCCAGGAGCGATCCCGGGTCTTAAGGTACAGACACACCAAACCAACATCAAAGAACGACGAAGGCCGTCACCTGAGTCTTCACCATTAAGTTGAATATGAACGCATCGCAACGACTATAGCGAACAGCCAGCTGGCACGTACATCATTCAAATGGTAGAATCAGAAGAGCTATTATCAGCTGGTAGGAAGCTAGGAAGAGCTACAAATTGTTGTACAGAGCTGGCCTCTTCTTAATAATGCTGATAGGTTTGTCTGCAGCTTATTCATTCTAGATAATTACTTTATCGGCCAAATATTTGTGCACTTGAAAGTTCAGATGAGATGACACAAGCGGAAACATCTGCTTGTGCCCTTTGAACTTTGCCATTTTGGTAATTCCGCCAGGTCTGTTTGTGCATCATTAGAAACAGACTGCATCATTAAGCTGAACTGCCAATCAGAGAGATCTCTTTAAACTGACTTGTTCCACTGCCCATTCAACATAATGAACTGGCTGAAAAACAGACGTCAAATTAAGTTCAACTATGCCAACGGACCCAATGGTGCCAATGGTGCTGGTTAGAAACGCACAGAAACGTGGTGCGTCACAGACTTTAGGTTCAAACTTTGCCTATTCTAAGATAATCAAGTGAGGTAAATTTATTAATTGAGCTTCACAAAGTCAAAATACATTGCGCTACATGCTAACATCCATTACATATCCATCAAATTACACTTCACACATGTATAAGCTCTGACAAAGCTAAAGTTAGCCTACTAATATCTGAACTGGTGACTGTACAGTATGAACGCCATAGGAAGTAATAACCATTTATATAATATGTATCTTTTGCATTTCTAAACTTGTTTAACTTTTGGAAGTTGGGCTAGCAAGTAATGCCACAAAGATTGAATTCGACGGCCTGGTGATAGTAACAAACCAAGTGACGTCACATGCTATCATACTGTATCTAGAGGTTTCGGCAAGTCATTTAACGGCATATAATCTTGATGAAACACCACATACTCCTGTCCTTTGCCCTAACAAAAAAAAAAACACTTAAAAAAACACATTAACGCCATAAAATGGCACAAAGAGCAAAAAATGCCATGCCAAATGTGCTCAAAGTGGCATGATATTATTTAGATTTCGACTGGCACGTTTAGACTACCAGAAAGTTGTTGTGGTGTACACACCAATCAGCCACAGCATTAAATCACTGATGGGAGACATAAATAACACTGACCATCTTCTGACAATACATTGTTCTGTTGGGAAACTTTTGGACCTGGCATTCATTCATGTGGATGATACTTAGAAAGGTAGCACCCACCTAGACCAGACCAGGCACCCCCACCCCATAGCAATGACGATGATGCAGCCTGACACAGGCACACACACAAAAACGGTTCAGGAACAACTCAAAAAAATATGCAAAAGGTGTTGACCTGGCCTCCAAATTCACTAGATCCCAAACTGATCAAGTATCTGTGGGATGATCCACAGAGGCCCCTCCTCCCCTCAACCCATAGGACCCAAAGGCCCCCACTAACAATATTCTGTTGCCAGACACCACAGGACACCCTCAGAAGGAACATGTCCATTCTCTGATGAGTCACAACTGATTTGGAGTCACAAGGGAGACCTACACAATACTGGGAAGGTGGTCATAATGTTATGCCTCAGTGTTTTATATCCCAGATGACTTGTGTTAAAATTTCCATGACAGTGGTTTTCGGTAAATAACTTGTTCAAAATTGTCTAGTAGTTCCTAATAAATCTGAAAAACAACAACAACAAAAAAAACAAACAAAAAAAACCACATAGCTTGTTTTAGCGCAGGCAGAAACACAGCCAGAAAGCTGAGGAGAAAGTGTTCCACATGGCTCATTAATGGAGGGGAAAAATAGAAAAGCATGCGAAAAAATAGACTGGAAACTGCCACGTTGACCTTCGACGCCGCTAACAGGAGAGTTACCACCGAAACTCCCACACAGAACACAAAAGCTTGATTTTAATATTCTTTCAAACAACAGAAACAGGGTTAACTCTTTGGCTGCAATGGTTATGTTTCTCATGCAGTGTAGCACTTTTTTGGGGGGGGGGGGGGGGGGTGGACAGCACAGGAGGATTTCAGCACAGCCAAAAAAAAATAAAAAACAGCAGAGTGCAATGATAGGACAGTTTTCACACAGTTGGTGAGCAGATGTTAGTCCAGGTCATCGTCCTGTTGCTCTGCTATAAAATGGGACTGGATGTGGGTGGGAGGAAAAACACATGTGAATTCTACACGTATTCAACTAAAGCTCCAATGTAACTGGCAGGAATTTTATTTTTATAGGAATATGAAAAATAAAATCCCCTATATTTTAATAGAGTGGGCAACACCTTTTGTGTTTTCACTGAAGCATGATATTATGCAAAAGTGGCGTCATTTTTTCTTCAACAAATCAAGTTATATTATATATGGCGTATATATTATATTACATAGGTCATAAAAATGGCACTAACCAACTGAGTCAAAGCACTAATTTTTAGCAGACCCATCATACACTGGAATCCTGACATGGGAGGAGCAGGTTGTGGAAGGATAATTTACTAGTGGAAAATGCCATTTGAGACTTTGATATCCTCATAGTTCCTTATATGGGAGCTTTCTTGCATATAATCCCAAAAGCAAATATTGTTTTTTATCAGAGGAGGAGTGTGGCTCTGACTACTTTACTGGGGATAAATATATAATTCACAATTAGAACATAATACGCTCTTTTACTGACAATAAAACAACCAAGCTTCATCTGTCTCTGCTCGCGCCGAAAGGGAACAAGGGCCGTTTAGTGCAATAACTACTCCCATATGTTTCTATAATGCCTCCATCCCGGCATGCAATGGGAAAGAGCATTACTGGTAGTTTACAGTATATACACGTACACAAACAGTAGCAGAATATGTGAATGTTTCATGCTCAGCTGATGTGCCTGTCTTTTATCCAAAGGAAACTAATGAAACAAATGCCATGGAAACAAACTCCATGAGGATTGGGATCTCATTTCAGACATCTGTTAAAGTACTACATGCTGTGTAGTACTATGCACAAAAAAATAAATAAATAAATTGAAATTACACCGACCAGGCATAACATTATGACCACCTTCCTAATATTGTGTAGGTCTCCCTTGTGCCTCCAAAACAGTTGTGCCTTATCAGAGAATGGACATGGGCCTTCTGAGGGTGTCCTGTGGTGTCTGGCAACAGAATATTGTTAGTGTTACTTTGGACTGAGGGGACAGACCTCTGTGGATCATCCCACAGATACTTGGTATATCAGTTTGGGATCTAGTGAATTTGGAGGCCAGGTCAACACCTTGTGCTGTTCTTCATGTTTTTTTGAGTTGTTCCAAAACCATTTTTGAGTGTGTGTCTGTGTCATTCTGCATCCTGCTGGGGATGGCTGCTGCCATCAAGGAGTGTCATTGCTATGGGGTGGGGGTGCCTGGTCTGGTCTAGGTGGGTGGTACATGTCTAAGTAACATCCACATGAATACCAGGTCCAAAAGTTTCCCAGCAGAACATTGAATTGTCACAAGAATGTTATTTACTTCTCATGTCAGTGGTTTTAATGTTATGGTTGATCGGTATGTATCCCCTGGTCTTCTTCCAACATGCCAGTATTTAAACAGTAAATTTAATAACACTGCTATCATATCCAAATTTAAAATCTTTAAAAAAACATTCCCGGCTTTTTCATCCAGCTCGACTTGTTGCTTTGATTGGAACTGAATTAGCCTGTGCTGAATCAGATCCGCGGTTAAAAACATCTCAATGCCAGGAAAGCTAATATTACTGGAAGAGAAAAACACACTCTTTATCCCTCAGGAGAAAAATCTATTGGATCTTATCAGTGGGCAGTTGTGAGAGGCAGAGATAAGGGAGCTGCGGGGAGAGAAATTGGCTGCCGATCTCAGACAGCAGACCCTGCATGCAGCATGGGCCGTTGAGGTGAGGGGGGGGGGACGGCGGTGCGGAGGGCCCTCTTCTCAATATGCTTTGAATGTAATTGCTGGGGCCTGTATCCACATGGGCGTGTGATTGTGTGTCAGCACGTCACTGGTTGCACATATTTGTATGTGTGGATGAGCGGTACCCTGTGAGAATGAGCCTGATTCTGTGTGTGTGTGTGAAAACCCATTCCCCCTCTGATGCATCTAGGTTCCATTGACAGCCTGTGTACCACTGAGTGAAACCCCATTATCAGGCTGAGGCAGGGCCTCGCTCCAGACTGCTGAACCATAATGAGCTCCTCACAGCAGCCAACTTGTCTACCCAAATAAATCACTCTGCCCCTCATGTGCATGCACACGCGCGCTCACATATCTCCATTAAACCTGTTCTAGATGTACACATATCTCCATTAAAGCTTGACGCCCGTAGCCCGGTGGCCATGGAGGACACTGAACAAAAAGAATAATTTCTCTCCACATCGGCACACTGTACGGCGATCAGCCTCTCTCACTACTTCCAAGATATCTCATCTGATTAAACCTGCAAACCTCTACAACAGCGTGCAAAGCTAAATCCTGCTTTTGTGGTAGTCAAATCACCACTTAGTGAGGATTAAACCAGATCTCTGTATATTAGATATAGATTTTGGACAGGCTGTAAACACAACATTAACGGACTATAAAGCTAACATGGTAAGCGTTTACACCTCAAGCAGACATGGCGCGAATGTGGCATCCATTTGGACTCATGTTTCTGGTTACCATACCCAAGAATTTTCAATATTGTTCTTTTTGAGCTGTTTTCTTTTTTTCCCCAACCTCCTGATGGAAATGTCTGTCTGTAAATGTTCCGCTAAGTCTGTGTGCCATTTGGTGCACAGCACAAAAACAGGTTTTTAGAGCTTTTTTATTTTTTTTTGTTAAGAGACAGCTGCTTGCAAATGAAAACAACACAGATGTGAACTGCAAGAATGGAACCAAACGGCGTCATTATGGACCATAAAGCATCATCATAACCATGAGGTGAAAGCTCATTAGCGTTACTTATAGCCGTCTGATCCGTTGTTAATATCGACCGTGGCAGCTTTCACAAAAAAAAAGCACCATAAATATAATCATGAAGTTAAGTCAGTCTAAATTAGCGAAAAACTAAACATTACCTTCACAAATATGGGATTTCCTGGAGGGCTCTGGTATTACACTGGATTAGGTTTAGCTAGGTTTTGCTATATAAGTTTTCTGTTCGGCGATATGTGGTCGTGTTTAATTATGTCAGCTTTGCAAAGCGAAACTACTGAAAAAAAAACCCCAACAACCTTGATTCAGCTTGCGTGGATGCACCCTCGAGTGTTTATTTCTGAGCACTTGTAAATTTCAGGCAACAGGGTGAGTTCAAAGCTGTGCCTCCCAACAAAAGCCAATGCCTCGGCAACGTCTCTGAACCAACCAGCTGCCTATTACCAATGAAGCCCTTTGAAGTGCTGCCAAGGCAATGTGGGCCCTCGAAGACACAATGCTGCACCCCTCCCACAGGTGAAATCAAAATAAAACCTCTCCAAGTCTGAAATATGTATTACTTTGTGAGAAATCACGTCGAATGAACGGATTATTAGGAGCGCAAAAATGTCGAGTGTCTCAGCTGTGTCATCTATAGCCTAGTTTCCATTCTCCCGACAGCTGGCTGAAGATCAGCTGGAGAGTCCATTCGTCTGGCTCCTCTGATGTAAGCCCAAAGTGAAGAGATCTGGTGCATCGCTTACCGACCCGTCACTAACGACCATAGCCAAGTAGTAAAATGTGTGGAACCACGTGTAGTAGGAAGACCTCAGAGTCATTGTAATAGAAAATATCTGTTTACGCACCGTTGCAGATTTTCCCGCTGTACGTCGCACAGACCCAGTCGTGGCACTCGCAGCGCGGACCGTAGAACTTCCCCGGATCCGTGGCCTCGCAGACGCAGACGCCGCAGTCGCACTTGCCCTTCCCGCTGCAGATCTTGCCATCGGGCGTCCGGCAGCGGCGCTGGGAGGACTCGGCGGACAGCCTGCACACACCACCCACCTGGCTGGGAGAAAGAAAGAGAGAAAGAAAGAAAGAAAGAAGGTCAGTTGCTCTGCAGCTTCGGAGAACCCAGAGGTCAAAGGTTAAGTGTGCTGCCACCTGTGTTCGTTTGACTTTTTGCTCAGTAATGGCAGCAGTGTCTACCATAAAACATCAAAAAAAAAAAAAGACTCAGGTGTGTTGTCAGAAGCGTATGTGTGTGTGTCTGGTGTTAGAGCAGAAATGAACACATCAGAGCCATTTCTCTTTGTCCTCTATGAACACTCATAGCTTCATTTTCAGCCTAAAGGTAAAGCCAGTTTCATTACTTTGTTGTTTCTTTTCCTGTCACGTATAATTCACAAAGAAATTCGGCGATGAAATAAAATTGAACTTCTACTCGCTTTTGTTTGAGGCCGCTTCACTGAAATATCGAGGAGGGAAGAAAGTCTGCGGTTAAGAATAGTAACTCTGGCTGCGCGGCCGGTCTGTTTGAGTCTTCATCAAGAAGCAACAAACGCCCGACAAAGTCCAAGAAATCAAATCAAGCACAAGCAAATTCACCTTTCATTTAGCACGCTCTAGCAGCTGTTGCTCTGCTCCATTTTTACCCTCTCAGCGAGGTTTGTTTCATTTGGATGCCGTCTGACATTCTTTTTTTCCACTCCTGCCCTCTCTTGATATCGGCCAGCTGTCTGGTTTGGGAACTGTAGACACTTTTCAAACAATCAACAGCTCAAATGTTCCTGACACTCCCTCCCCTTGAAAGTTAAATATGGAATGTGTTTGTGCTGAGGGTGTGTTGAGGAGGTTACCCAAGTTCCACTTCACACGGACTTCAAGCAGTAACGGCCCTTTTTAGGTTTGCACGCTGCACTTTGAGTGTCTGATAATTAGTGTGAGCTCTGGTGTTTTAACATGACGGCATGACATTCAGACGACTTCCTGCGGTCAAGCCTGACCTTAGAGTCTTTAACCCAGTCCTGCTTCAGCCTGAGACACTTCATCAGGGTTGCTTGGTCGCGGCTATCACCTTTGATTCAGTCTCAAGGAAATGGGACTGGGATACATGATGGGTAATGCATCGCGGCTGAAGGCAGTGATGGTTCATAATTTCAATTTCTGCCCAAGCCTGGATGCAGGTAGTGTGGCAGTCCTCTTTCCTCTTGTTAAAAACTTGTAATTGCCGTTTTTTAAACTGCCACTGATTAACTTCTAGTGCTGAGGGAATGGCTGAAGAAATACATGGTTTGGCCATTGTTTTTTTCTAACTTGTTTTTTAGAGCTGAAGGCATTCAATGTATTTATTTACCTTTTGGAGAGGCATCATCATCTTTATCACCACTGGGGTGGAATATACGAATGCTCCGTAAATGTATTCCCTTCCAGTGAGCCCAAACAACACTATCAGTGCCCTATTAACCAGGGATTGTAGAAGGAAGACACAGAAAATCATCACTTTCCTCAAATGTGTGAAATGGTTTAACAGTTTGCACTTGTAAAGAGAAACAAACTGAAATAGGTCGGTGTAATATATGTCTATGAGAAAGAGACAACCTGTTAACTATATAATAACATAATCCTGTTCAAATACAGAATTGAATGCACTGATCAAATTGGAGGTGTCTGATGACCAACCCAAGACAACAGGTTACCACTAACATGTACTTTGACTTCTGGGAAGTGAAACTAATTATTGTAACGCCACAGAATATGGCCGCCATATACTTGAAATGCAAGTCGAGAACGCGCCTGATTAAACATTGTTTAGCAAGGACCCAGACCATATTGTTGCTACCATGCACAATGAAACCCGCTGAGTATTTTTAGTACAGCTGATCTGTTTAGTAACGTTTAAATCATTTCCAAAAACCTTTTCAGAAAGTTTAATTGAGTGCTTTTTTGCAATTACAATTACGGTGCATGGGAAGGAGTATCTGGGCCTTCAGCCTGCTGCAGCTGCAGCCTTCATTTACTGAGTTGCATTTTCCACAGAATAGAAATCCTCTTAGAGACAAAGGTACAAGTTTAAAAGAATGAAGCTATGATGCAAATAAACAAGTGATGGTGTAAGTATTTTGTCCTAGATTTGGGAAGCTTTAGATGTGCTACCATTTTACATTATTTTGTAAGCTTTTATTATTTTTTGTTTTATGAACACAGGTGGAGCGCTTAATCCGAGCGCTCTAAGATGCTGCTTACATACTGATACGCGGAGCTGAGCATGACATGGATATTTCTTAACACCCTTCGTCTGTTCTCACCGAGATTACAACTCCTACCTCCGTTACCCACCGTTTTTTAACGCTGCCAGGTCGTAAGGATGACATAACTGGCACACGACCAAGGTATTAGGACGCGCGTCGGAAGCACGGCAATCGCCCTGGATTTTCAGGAGCTGTGGCTTCCTGTAAAGCATGTGTCAGCTTGCCACTGCTGCTCAGTAAACACGCACTCTACAGTAGGACATGCACAATATAATCACCACACAGGCATGGTGCACCTGCTCGCAGTAAACACCCCCACTGCTGCTGAGTTAAGTTGAAATCATATGGCTGTGGCAATACTTGCAGCTCTGCAAACTGGGGCTTCAATGCAGAATGCCAAGGTAAACAGAAATATGAATCCTTCGTACTCATTTTATAGCCAGTTCTGCTGACTGACTTAATTTTAGTGTGTTTTTTTTTTTTAGTTTTCACATTCTTAAGTTTTAATGTTTAAGGTCTTTAGGTTTCTTGTTTCTTTAAATCAGTGGTTTTGCAGCATAAACTGGTATGATATAGTACTTCTTATTTGAATCTACAAATGATTGCTATAGTAAAAACCTTAGAAATGCATAATCCTCTCCCTAAGCCAACGTCTTTTTGTACCAAATCCATAACCCTGACAGCTGTCATAATATTGCTATGGTGCTATATGTCAACTGAGGTGTGCAAAAAAAAAAGAAGAAGAAGTTTTTAAAAAGTTACATGCAATGTAAAGAAAGCCGAACTTTAGCCTGTGACTTGGCATGCAGCATTATGGCACTGTAAATTAACACAAATAAGGAAACTACAATGCAAAGTATATGTTTAGGCTTTCTTAAAGTGTACTTTCCAAATGCAGTCTTTGTCAGCAAAACTCTGCACCTCCCTCTTCCTTCTTGCTCTCCAGACCACACTAAAGCAAAGAAGAAAGAGCCAAACTCTGCGGTAACTCACCTCACCGACTGTAACAAAGTGTCCTCAACGGCGGAGAGCAGGATCAGAAACAACGGCGCTAACATGCACTGTATCAAAATGCCAGCGTGCATGTTTAAATCCCACAGAAACCTGAAGTAAAGTAGCTTGAAGGAATGTCCCAATCCTTCTCTCCTTAAACAGACAGGACAGGAAGAGAGAGTGAGAGGGGAGAAGGAGAAGCAGAGAAAGAGCAGCAGGCTGCCCCGAACTGGCTCAGTCCCTTCAGAGGCCAACAACACTGCTCTCCATACAAGTGCCTTTGATTAGTCCTGACTCTCAGACACAGTCCTGGGCAGGAGCTGGAGTGGGAGAACCTGCCAGAATGAAAAGTTAAGTCACCAGTTTGAGACGTAATTAGAAGCAGACTGTTTTTCTAATTTTTTTTTTGTTTCACTTTTTCCCCCTTCCTTTTCCAGATGATCTCTCAGCGGTGCAGTTGTTTTGGTTCTAACTTTTCCTCCGAATGTCCTTAGTGATAAATGAGATACAAACCAAACCTTGTCCCCTTTGTCTTGAAATGTTTTGACATCACAATAATAAAAGGACAGGAGGGGATAATAAAATTCATGTTCAATTAATACAGGATCTCTTTTAGACACTTGGAGTGCAGGGTCCTGGGCTCACTGCCACCTTTTCATGGCATACTGTGACACTTAAATGCAATGTGGGGATTTTTATAGTAACATATAGAATATGCAAATATAATAAAACAAGAGTAGAAAAAGGATTTCTTAGTCTTCAAACACCTTTGCCGTGCAATGGACCAAAGGTTGGACCAAGCCATCTTTGAATGCGTCCCATGTGCCATACCTTCGTATCTTCAAGCCCATGAACAAAGGATGTAGCACTGATCGGGTTCAGGCAAAATACCAAATATTTGCTTATTTAGACTCTTACCGGAGTAGAATACCAGTAGAAATACTACTAATATAGGCCTACAATGTCACATTTATGTCTTTTAATTTGGTCTTGTAGAGAAATCAGTGTCTCTGCTCTTACAGTTTTTCTCAGTTGCTAAAACACTAAAATCCATTGGCTGAAGAAAGTTCTCAGTTGCTTGAACTCATTAAGCTAACTGTTCAGTCTGTTGTCAATACCTTAAACCATTTCACGTGGTTTAGCAAAACTCTAAACACATTCTCATTCTTAAAACACATTCTGCACTCTAATGCACATGTCATCCATACTGGTAAACACAAGTGGCAACAATTACATATAAAGAGAGCAGAAATGTCATTGATTGAACACAATCAGTCAAAATTGATTTCACTTCTTTCAAATGATGTGACAACCAATATAAGCCAGTTCAGAGAGCAAACAGGTTGTTGAAAGTGGGAATGAGAAAGTGTGAGAATGGACAGAAGAATTTATGTGAGAGGACGAGGACGAGTGCGTATGCGAGGTGGGGGACGAGGAGAAAGAGGAGGAGGGCAAGAAAGAGAAAGAGGAGGACGAAGAGGAAGAGGAAGAGGAAGACAAAGAGTGGAAATATCCGATGAAATTCGAGCAACAATCATAGACCATGTTGTTGGCTGTATATGGTACAATAAACAAATTGTATGGCCCTGAACATTGTGCTTTCCATTTGTTTTCAGTACTGACTGCTCAATAGATTTCGACTGGTTACAGGTTCATATCATCAAAGAACAAGAATTACAGTATCACAGAGATGAAGTTTTTGAGATGCAGGGTACAGCACTGTAAAAATAAGGGTACAAGAAGGAGGAAGAACAAAAAAAATGCAAAGAGCAAAACAGTAATTTCTGATCAATTTTGAGCTTTTTGTATAATGACAGAAACATATGAAATTTGTTTTGAGATTAAAAATGTACTTCTTCCTGAGAACTATATGTTTTGAACAATGTGTTTTCTATTTTTTGGTGTATTGTTTACTGACTGCTTGATAGTGTATGTAATTTTGAGCAATTTGATTATTATTTGAGAGCAGTGTTTGATTTTGGGCACACGTAAAACTGTTTTGAGGCCAGAGTTTCATTTTGGGCACACGTAAAACTGTTTTGAGGCCAAAGTTTAATTTTGGGCACACGTAAAACTGTTTTGAGGCCAAAGTTTCATTTTGGGCACACGTAAAACTGTTTTGAGGCAAAAGTTTAATTTTGGGCACACGTAAAACTGTTTTGAGGCCAAAGTTTGATTTTGCAAGAGGAGTCAGAGGTTTTGTAAATCGTGCTTGAAGCTGAGGTTTTGTGTTTAAGGTTTTGAGAAAATGGAGCAAGGTTTCAGAAATTGTGTTTTAGCAACTGAGAAAAACTGTAATGTTGAGTGTTACTCCAAAGACTACAGGGATTTCTGCAAATTATAATACATAAACATTGACAGAAAATGATCACTGATCAGTTTGGAGTGTTGTCAGCATTGTAATAGATTGAGATTAAATGTAAATTCTTGGAATGAAGCATTTTTCTCACAAGGTAGAATCACTACCTCATATGGCGATTCATTAACATTGACAAATCACTTAACGTAATAAAAGAGTGTTGTGAAATAACCTTCACATTATTTGTTTAATGCACGAATCGGCTCATAGGTTTATCCCGGTATAAAGATGTTAATATTGTACGATGCCGCCATAATTCTACTGCACCAGTTTATTTATACTGACCAGAGCAAATAAAATGCGACGTGACAATCGGATATTTCTTTTTTCTTGCTCACATTTAAAAAAAAATCTATATCAAAACCTGTGACAATCAATATTGATCTTTAAACCTTACCCACACCAGAATCTATTTCATATGTTTGCAGGCCACACAGTATGGGACACATTGTTTGGATGCAACCTATCTTTAAACAGCTGTGTGCACATTTTGCACTCTGCCAATGCACAGCTATGTCCACTATACACACCACATGCATGAATGGATGAAAGTTGCAGCTGTCAACTCAAAGGAACTCCACACTGCTCAGATAAGGCGTGCATAAATAGTTCAGTCAAACTAATAAATGAATTCATCAGGTAATTAAACAAAACAAAAACAGGTAGGTCATAATGGAGGTGGTAGTCTGCCAGGATTGATCAGCTCACCTAATGAGAATTAATATTTGGGAGGCCGTGATGCAGCGACATAGGGGAGCTTAAACCGTTACCATGGAGACGGCTGCGCGCCTCCGCAGCATGCGCCGGTGCCGTTGATGTGATTGCCACCTGCGCGCTCCCGCACTCTCCCACACGATCCCAGCACACCCGGAAAACAGCTGATGTCATGGACAGGGGTAGACACGGCAGATAAGGGAAATCCTCCTCTCGTAAGTGATTCGCCGTGTTTTCTTAACGTGCCGCTACGACGGATGTAGCCGGACGTGCAGCTGTTTTGCTTTTAGGCTGCGGCTGATGCTCGGCGTCGCTCCGCGCTAGCTTGTTTGGTCCTCCAGGAAGTGGAGGAAATGTCATCCTCCGGTGTAGGCCTTGGTTAAAAATATTGTCGTGTATTTGCTACACCATCACGTGGCCGGGTTGTCACGTATCATATTGGCTTCGTTTGGGCACATATACGTGCTCGTGTGTTTGTATTCGCGTCGCACTTAGCTTGTTTTTGTCAATATAGCGTGTAGCTACACGCCTGGTCGTTTCCATAGTAACCTTGGATCCGTCGGTGTCATTCATCCCAAGCTCAGTGTGGATGTGAATTTACTGCTTTGACGTCCAGAGGCGTGACAGCCATTTTACACGACGTGCTATCGGTCATATGTCTAAGTAGCTCGTCCTGTGTTGTCAAAGTGTTTCACAGTGTCCCGTGGAAGCACACGAATAATCAGAGTAGGTGAGCTATAGGGCATCCAGGTGACCCATCTCCAGTGATCCAGGTGTTCTTTTAATACAATTACAATGTTATATCTTTACAAATCTGTGCTAGTTGTGTTTGCACTCAACTCAGGACATTTTTCTGACATTTGCTGGCAGTGCTGACAACTGCAAGTTACTGTTACTGTTTATTTAAGAAAGGGACAGTGCAACTTCATAGAACACATGATTACACATGGTTAAAAAAGCCAGAATTAGGCAGAAGGCTAATTTTCATCTGTAGTCCCCTGGCCATGATGTAAAAAAGGCAATAAGAAGCACACAATACATGTACAGTATAATACAAAATACATATACAAACACTTACTGTACAATTAAGAAAAAATACAACATCACACATGACATTTTATCATAGCATCAAAACATCACAGCATCACAACAGGCTTATCTTTTAGTGTTGGCAGCTGTAGGTGTTGATAAGCCACATTTTAAATTTTTAACAGTACTTTAAATTGAATAGGAGTTAGTGTCATCTTGGACTGCTGAAGTAATTAGACAATACTCTAATTACGAGCAAATGAAACATTACTGATTACAACAATAACTCAAACACCAAGGTGTTTCTTATTTATGGCACACATCTCTGAATGATATGTGTGGAGATTTAGTCTGAGAGATTTTGAAACCAGCAGATGTTCCGATACTTCCCGATACCGATTCTTATGCCTGACCTTTGCGTATTGGCCGGTCCCGTGCACTGATCTGATCACAGTGTCTTACTAAACTAATCAAACAACAACAAAGCAAACCCAAACTGATACAGTAATGCTACGAAATAATAATTTGTCTACAACAACCACAATTTAGTAAATTAAAAGATATTTAAAGCTGTAAATAGTGTAGTTTAAATGTGTTTTCCAACATTTGTAGCTCCAGTTTATATTGTTTTCCCCCCCTTGGCTTTGAGGATGTATGCCGTTTCACATGCTCTATAAGACTGTTGCTGTTGAAATTTGTGTCTTCGGAGTTTGAAATCTACAGCCTTGCATGCTGCTAGCTCTAGCTGACATTACATGGGAAGCAAGTTGCGCTGTTGTCACCGTCGACAACAATTTAAGAGATGTGAAGAAGTGCTGATTTCCGGTAGTGTAACGTCCACCAGAGCTAGCAAAATGTCAATTATTGACAATATTTTACATTACACCTGATTGGTGTATATGATGGTGCATGAGCTGATTCCCGGTCGTATGGGATGATCATAGTATCAGAGCAACTCTGGCTGGCATAATCAAAAATCACAATGATTGAGTTAGAGTATACATTGACATATAAGTCTATTTTAGTATTAAATATGGGTCAGATTGTTGTTAGTTGTGCTTTGCACATACAATGGGTCTAGAGCGTCTTTCAGCCATAATGTCTGACCGCTTTACTTCACTCCCACTGCTTTCAGCATTTTAAATACATCCTCTGTTTCTGCCCAGCTCCAAATGACAAAAAAAGATGGCCTAAACAACATTGATCATATAAAGTTCAGTCGGTTGATCTCCAATTTATGAATCCACTCATATGGCTGGTGTCTGTTAACAACCCAATACACTTACCTAATAGATAATGCTGTTGACACTAACCTCTACAAGACGGCTCAGCTGCCTTTGTTTCAGTTTTTTTAATTTTTTAGTTATACTGTAACCTGGATGACTAAGAATCTTCGCAAACATTTAGGCCAATTGTTATGCCACAAATTAAATTCCATGGCGGGGGACAGGTGGCTTACAGTGGGCTGCAAAGATGTACCTGTTGCTACAGGGAACAGGTTTACAGAGGGTGGAGCTGGTGGGCTGTAAAATCAAAACGGCAAATGAAAAGAAATGAGTGTATTCTGCTATGCAACACTGAAACATTTGCATGTTAAATATTGATTTATGCACCTTTAAATAAAACTAAACTTGCTAATGTGGCCACTCCATGCCCGCCTCCTTGGATGCCGCGTGAGTCTACCGTTAACTTGAAAATTTCTTCACACTTTGCATGAACTTGCACAAAGTACACTCAAACTTTTTCTTGTCTCCTGTGAGAAGATGCTGCCGCAAGTGCACTCACGAATAAAACTCCAACAAAGAAAGTTCCCATACTCAAACAAATACTCACAGTTACAATTATTCTGCCCAGAGATCGCATCCTGCCCGTGAGGAACACGTCCTTTCTCCAAATGGGAAAGTAATTGCAGTCTTTGCCACCTATACTCCCACATAATAGCACTTAGACCCTGTAATTTTGTTTTCACTCTTCCTCACGTCTCCATCTGCATATGTTAAGTCTAGCAATTACACTGGGAAATTGCTTCTAACTACATGGGGTTTATAGGATGGACAGTTTCTTTTCTTGGTAAGAGCATAAAAGGAAACAAGGGTTGGTACAGTTACATTGTTCTGTCTGCATTCAGCCATCCTAACTGAGTGTTTTGATTTTTTTGTATTGTTTTTTATATTAAACATATGTAAACAAATTGAAAAAAAAAAAATGTTGAATTTCACCTTTGATATATTAGCACGTTTCTTTGAAAGATACACAAAAGATGTTCTTGTAATTTGATGATGCATTTCATGCTTGCTTTAGGAAATGTTTCCGCTTGATGCTAAAAGGAAGCCGAGTCATTTACATACAGGTATCTATGGTTCAGTTTCCAGCTTTATACATGCAATGTGTCACAATATGGTATTATATGAATTTAATGCTGTTTCCTGACTGATTGATTCAGCCAATTTTCAAACTCTCTCCGTCTGCACGCACATTTCCCGGGCACATTACATAAGTCTCATACCTTGCCTCTGGTACAGAGTTCTGGTTTTATCTGCGGAGGTTTTGGGATATCCGTCTCTGAGATTTTGTCCGCTGCCTCTGCATAATGGAGCTGAGTGGAATTCGATTAAGGAACTCAGTCCACTGAAGAAAAAAATCCTTCTTGAAACAGAGTCACTTTTAATTTAGTCCTTACTTTTAACACGTTTCATGAAAACTACTTTCCGCCAAAATATATTTTGTCTGCGAACGCTGTCATTGCATTGCGGTGGGTATATTTCACAGTCTGCACAATTAAAACCTTAACTGTTAGCTGTATACTGCTGGAGGTCTGTTTGCTGGGCTGTATTGATTTTATAGATTTGTGCTGACGCTGCACATGTGACTATGCTCTCTCGCCCCTCTTTACTGCTTTTATGACTGCTACCGTTCATTGATTGCTGCTGCAGGACCTCCAGGCCTTTAGGACATTCTCCTTTTTGCGTCTCCAGTCTCTCTCTCGCGCGGTTGGTCTCTCCACCCCTCTGTGACCTGGGGATGAACGCACCAATGAGGAGCCTCACAGTGAGTCCCCCTGGTCCTCTTCCACCCCATCCTCTTCCTCCACAACACCTCAGTCACTCACTCACTCACAGAGTGTGTCGCATATATGCCTTGATGTCAGATGTGGTGGGCATTCCTGTCTCTATGAGCGTACTGTAGATGTGGGTAGTGTACTGTACACCATATAAGCCATGATGTTGACTAACTGTTGTGTGTTATTTACAGGGTATGCCTGATCGCATGTTATGTGCAGTGCTGGAGCAATTTCAGCTTTACTTTTCCCTTTGGTATGTGCGCTTTGTCTCCATTCAGAGTGTCATTTCTTCTTGTGTTCTTATGTTGAAACGGCCTGTACAGTTTTCTTTTTTCTGCATACACACGTTCATAAAAAGAAACACGTACACACAGCCACCGAAATGCACAGGTAACCGTGCAAGTCACACCTGCTCAGCATATTCTAGCGGCATCTTGGTGCTAAATACGATGAAGATCATGTACGATCTTTTGAAATGGTAAGTTACTGGAGCTGTTCCAAGTACACTTGTTCTGTGTTCCATGTGTGCTACGTTGTGTATCACGGTGGCCATTCAACAGTGCAACGCGTTTAATTTTAAACTACACTCATCTGCTCTGGCAATTCAAGTCAGGGAAGTTTACTTTGAGGAATAAACATCACAGTAGAGCAATATGCAACTACAACCAGAAGCCACTATTGATACACATCTTTTTAAACACTATACAGATTGGTTAACGTAAGATTTGTACTTGTGTTCATGTTAAAGGAGTGCAGTCCTATTTTGACGTCAGTTTTTATAGTCGGTTTCTTTGCAGTTAATTTATTTAGATCATAGTCCACGTGATTGGAGTTACAAAGTTGTACTGCCACTGCCCAGACTTGGATGCAGCCAGAGTGCTCCCCTGTTCCTCATTTAGCTTTGGTCACTGTGCCGTCCGCCTCCTTCTCTCCGTCAGATCCACTCTCTGTATAGCACGGCAAGCCCCAGCATGCTGAAGAGGAAACAGAGCTCACGGGTCGAGGCCCAGCCCATGACCGACTTTGGGCCCGATGAGACCCTTGCGGACAGCGCTGACATCTTCTGGATCAACAAACCAGTGGGTGCACTCGATTGTGGGTAGCTAATGATTATAATAGGATAGAAAAGAATATTGCCTCATTTCTTTTTTCTTTTTCCGTCCTCTTCCTGCAGTGGGTGCACTCCTTGCTGCGAGCCTGTGCCATAATCAGCGTCATCTCTGTGTGTATGAACACCCCGAAGACATTTGAGCATTACCCTCCACTGCAGTATGTGACATTCACGCTGGACACGCTGCTCATGTTTCTCTACACCGCCGAGATGATCGCCAAGATGCACATCAGGGGAATCATTAAGGTAGCTAATGGCTGAGTCTGTATGCAGTTTTCCCAGGAAGGTCACAAGAAGCACAAAACCCTTGATGATAGGAAAAAAGAAAAAAGATACATGATTGTATTTTTAAATTACATTCTTTTTTTTGTCAGTTTTCTATGCCACAAAATGGAAATATTTAATCAACTTTACCAACAAAGGTAGCTTAAACTGATTTAGAGAGTATTTACTGTAGAGGGTAAACTCCAAGTGAAACTAAAGTTAAGTGTGATGTGTAAAAAATGAGTTTTCCACTCTATCTCTCTATGTTTCTGTTAGTATGAAACTGGGCCCTGTGTTTCTGCTAATCTTCTGAACAAATTAACAGAATGCCCTCAAAGTATACACCAATCAGACATAACATTATGACCACCTTCCTAATATTGTGTAGGTCTCCCTTGTGCCTCCAAAACAGTTGTGACTCATCAGAGAATAAATATGTGCCTTCTAAGGGTGTCCTGTGGTGTCTGGCTACAGAATTTTGTTAGTGGGGGGTCTTTGGGTCCTATGGGTTGAGGGGTGGGGCTTCTGTGGATCATCACACAGATACTTGATCAGTTTGGAATCTAGTGAATTTGGAGGCCAGGTCAACACCTTGTGCTGTTCTTCATGTTTTTTTAAGTTGTTCCTAAGTTGTCCGTCTTTGTGTGTGTGTCTGTGTCAGGCTGCATCCTGCTGGGGATGGCTGCTGCCATCAAGGAGTGTCATTGCTATGGGGTGGGGGTGCCTGGTCTGGTCTCGGTGGGTGGTACATGTGTAAGTAACATCCACATGAATGAATGCCAGGTCCAGAAGTTTCCCAGCAGAACACTGTATTGTCGCAAGATGGTCAATGTTATTTACTTCTCCTGTCAGTGGTCATAATGTTATGCCTGATCGGTGTATATGCCTTTCAGAAGACAAAAAAATGGAGGACAAAGAAACTCTCTGCCTCTCTGACTTTTATGTTCTCTTTACTGCAAATTTCAAAATGTGTGAATATAGCAAGTGGATGAAGGTCAATCATCAAGACACCGAACAAAGAGAGTCCTGATTGGCCACATGTTGTTGCCATAATTCTCTAAAATGCTCCAATTTGGGTAAAATGCCAACTGGTTTATACTGTATTGTGTTCACTTTTAGATAAGGTCATACAAAAATGACTTCACCTCAATTGATTAAGCTGACAATGGATAATAAACATAATGTAAGTTTGTCAGCTTTGGATGTCAGGGTTGGAGTTAGGATTGTAGTTGTATTTTTTTTCTTCTTCTTTTTCTTCTTAAAAAGTTAGGAGAACACAACAATAATAAATGCTCTTCAAATTACAAGTTAGCCTTTCTTTTTGTTTTCTTACCATTTTGCAGAGTGGCCCACCGGGTTTGTTCTCTTTTGTCTGCCCATCATCTCAGCCGGTGCTGTTCAAACGCGTGCTAAGACTTTTGTCAGACTTGACGTTCGGCCTCACCGGCTATACTGAGATCTGAATTCACGCGAATCCGCACAATTCAAACTTGAGGTAGACCGACAATGTTCTGTAGCGGCACCCAGGAACAGACAGCTGGCAGATGAAAGGACCGTAATTACTGCCATAAAAAAGTGTGGACAGCTTAATTGGCAAATCAAGGATAACAAACAGGGTGGCACCGGAGGACACAGAATTAGAACCACCGGGGAAGGAAATCGGTATGAAACTGGAGAATATTTTCATCTTTCTTGTAGAGTTTCCTTTAGTTCTTTATTGCCCATAAAACCCATCTTTGTCTGTAAAAATGGGATGCTAGTTGACTTTAAATGAGGCATGTATGATGTATTTCATTTGAAAATGATTTAGATTTAAAGCTCCCCTGAGGAGATATATTCAGGGTACCTGTAATTTGATTTATTGATACTGAAAAGTTGTGTACCTAGTTGTTGAAAGTCCCCGTCCAAAACAAATGATCCTGATGAAGTAGAAAAGTAATTGTACGATTTTGTTCTTGTCAGTGTGGGTAATCAAACATGGTCCTTATCTGGAGAGTGTTTCAGAGCACACCCTCCTATTTGCAGCCTTTCTTCCTGTGGAAGACTGACCCCTTAAGAGCTTCTTACAGACTCTCTCTCTTCCTGTAAGTGGTAATTAAGTCTGCCCATTTTTTTTTTCTGGCCCCTTGACATTTCAGTTTGTTCACACAGCAGGGGCTTTTTTTTATTATTATTTTTTGGTGTTATCATGTTGAAAACAGGCTATTTGGATGTTGTGGTCAAGCTGTCAGAACGGGCACAGCAATTTAACTTTCTGTTTGTTGTTTTTTTTCTTTCTCGAATATTGCTCTACCATTAGTTTAAGTCACGCAAAGACTTTCTATCACAATAAAAGCTTTCTCTGTCAGATTTTCAGACGGATAAACAGAAGCTTTCGCAAATAAACGTCACCGAAGGCTTTGCGTGTGATAGAATACGTGGAATTTAAAACAGTAAAATGTGTTTAATCACGATTATAATCATTATGATTCACTGCTGATGTCTCTTCTGTCTCTGTTTTCTGTCGGCACAGGGGGATAACTCCTACGTGAAGGACCGCTGGTGTATGTTTGATGGATTCATGGTGTTTTTCATCTGGGTCTCCCTGGTGTTGCAGGTATGTAACAACATTTACGATTCTGTATTTTCTTTGCATTTGCTATAAATCCAATTTTTTCCCCTGCACTGATTTGCATAAGGAAAATTATTGGCTGCTTCAGTATAGTGTAATTTTAGTGTTATAATAATCAGCTTGTCTTTGTTTTAGGTGTTTGAAATAGCAGAGCTCGTGGATCAGATGTCTCCATGGGGGATGTTGAGAATCCCCCGAGCGCTAATTATGATCCGGGCCTTCAGGATCTACTTCCGCTTTGAGCTGCCCCGCTCCCGCATCACCAACATCCTGAAGTACAATACCATCATGAGCATTTATCTTAAATATGGTTTCTGCAATTAATGCACAGGGACACGTACGATATGACTCTTACTGTCCTGTTCTGTTCTGTTCTGTGCTTCCCCGCAGACGATCCGGGGAACAGATCTGGAGTGTGTCAATCTTCCTGCTGTTTTTTCTCCTGCTCTATGGAATTCTGGGAGTTCAGATGTTTGGAACGTTCAATCATCACTGCGTTACTAATGATACAGAAGAAGGGTAAGAAAGAAGTATAAATAAATTTAACTTTGAATGCTGTATGTCGGGATGGTTAGCACTGATGCCTCGCAGCAAGAAGGTCCCGGCTTCGAATCCATGGGCCGACTGGGCCTTTCTGTGTGGAGTTTGCGTGTTCTCCCTGTGTCTGCGTGGGTTCTCTCCGGATACTCTGGCTTCCTCCCACCATCCAAAGACATGCTGGTTAGGTTAATTGGTGATTCTAAATTGGCCGTAGGTGTGAATGTGAGTGTGAATGGTTGTCTGTCGCTCTGTGTTAGCCCTGCGATAGACTGACGACCTGTCCAGGGTGTACCCCCGCCTCTCGCCCGACGACGAAGCTGGGATAGGCTCCAGCAGAGCCCGCGACCCTTCACAGGAACAAGCGGTTACAGAAGATGAACGAATGAATGAATGAATGTTGTACGTTTCAGATCAGTATCTCTGCTGTGAACCTCTTTAACTGAGCAATTTTACTGATGGAAGCTATATTTTCCAGTACAAATCAGTCGTAAGGGTAGGAGATACATACATGCATCTCTCTGACCTAACACTGCGTAAGTAAAGTGATTGTCGGTCAAACCGGGGCCAGATGACATTTTTTGGGGCGCTACAAGCAGCTGCAGGCTTGTTCCAGGTGTTACGATAGCAAGACATGACTAATTTGTTGTTAGCCTGTGACAAATATTGGCATACAGATGGTTCATCCAATCACCTTCCATGGTTCCAGTGATGATTTCTCAGATGGCTCCACTTTAAAAACCACCTGGTGCCTCAGACAGATGTAAAGCTAAAGTCTATTTTATATATAATTGACACAATAATATATAATTTAACACAAAGACTCCTTAATTGTCTTCACTGTGTTCTCATCAATCAGAGTTGAAATGCTGTAGAAATTCCTAGTTACCAGCACACGTAGGTGTGGCAGTGTTCCAGTATTTAAGATCATTTGTGAAAGAGTTTGAATGCAATCACTCACTTGATGGTGATAATGATAATATGCAGAGAATAGAAATCCTCGTGGAGACAAAAGAGAGGAGGCAGCTATCATGGTTAAAGCACCAGGCTGCAGCCAGAGTTAACACTGATTATAATAATTAAAATTTCCTTCATTGTACAGCCTTTGTGTCGGGCTCATCTATTTGTCCTGACTGAAATTCGCCTAAATACAGTATATATATGCCGTTAGCAGCAGAAAAGAGAAGCACAGAACATTCTCATATTTATGTATAGCTCAGGCACCCCTCCCCAACGTCACATCAAAAGGGGTGTGCCAGCTGTGCATCTAATTTGATTGCTACTGTGCTCCTTTTACCAAATCCCTCATACAGTATATGGCCTAATGGTGTTTTTTTAAATATGTCACATGTGGGCTGATGTGTATAATCTCCATCCACCATATGCCCTTGGCACAAAACCAAAGCTCTATAGGTTTTCACGCACAAGGGATTTCATGGAATATAGCAGGGGGAGACCTTTGATATGGATATTAGGAGAAGAGGGTTTTGGATTTGTGAACAATGTAGAGTTTCCTCTTCTGAATGACCTCAGAGCTGTTCCTCCTTAACATGATTAACTTGCCTACATTTGTGACTTATTTCCTGTAGATTAATTTAAAAGTCAGTAGGTTGTTTGTATATGTTTGTGGGTTCGAGTGTTATCCTAAAGTTAAAGTCTTCTTACAAATATCAACAGTAAGCATCCATTAGACTGTTCCATTATGTGTTGAGCTACTTGTTTTTTTGTGATTAAGTGCCAACAGTGGATATTTGTTAGCTCAGGTGGGCGGAGGATGTTTGACAGGACCTCAATTATACAAAGTTTTATTATGAGGTGTAGTGTGATGAAATTACAGATGTAGAAAATCAATCATGAATCATTTCCTATTGCAAATATGTTTAGAGTTTCATTTGCCTCACACAGCTATCAGTATTGTCACTGTATTGCTTATTTGAGGCTTTATTTCCCTCCCCGCTGTCAACAAGTAAAGTGACTTTGTTGATAAGGCAGTATTATTCAGCTCGGCATAATTAGCTTTATCAGGATTCACCACTAGGCCTCTGATTGCTCTTTGTGATAGGGCAATAAATTATCCCTTCTGATCCCTTACCCCTTAATAAACAATTTGGATGAATGTCTGGGCAGGCAATTTGAAGACATTAATTTTCATTAGTGAAATCAAGCAGCTCCTGGTAACACCTGTGGCTACAAGACAAGGAGGCAGAGAATGTTATTCACACATGTCCCTCTTGCCACACACACCGCGCATATTACATGTGATTTATGAATGATTTTTTCTTCTTCTTCTTCTTTTTTTCCGGTTAGTAATGTGTCCTGGAACAGCTTCGCCATCCCAGACACTCATTGCTCGCCCGATGGAGAAGGCTATCAGTGTCCTCATGGCTTCAAGTGCGTGGACCTGGAAAAGCTGGGGCTTAGTCGTCAGGAGCTCGGTTATAGTGGATTCAATGAGCTGGGTATGAGCTGTACACATTCACTGATGCCTTCAAACAAAGACAAGCGTTCACAAACGTTCATTACGTGTGCATTTGTGATTTTTAATACAGTTTTGCAATTTACGTTTCACACACAGTCGGAGCATTTCGCCTGTATCTACAATATACAGTATTTTCCAGCTGCTGCGTAGCGTAAGGGCACAGTAGAATTGATGCTCCTTTCCTGATGAAACCATCTCTGGCCACATCCTAACAGTTCATTTGAGAACACATTAACGAGAAAAAAGCCGCGACTTTCATTTCGTAGATTGGCCGACTTACAACATTTATGTTAATTAGCTACATGAGATGGAATTTGTCAGCGACGGAGACATGCGTCGGAGATCAGTTCGTCAGGTTAATGAGTCTGCGAAAGAGCTAGAATTGTAAATCTTGTCATCATAACCGCTCTGAGGATACCCGCTTCTGCATTTTTAACTCTGTGAGCTGTCAGAACGTACATTCATTATAGATAAAAAGAGAAACTCGAGCTATTGTCTCTCTGAAACATCTAGTCTTAGGGGAGATGTAATAATTGGTGTGAGGATCACAGGCATCACTGTGTTCAGCAAAAGGCCCGATGCTGACATTTTGGTTCAATAACAATCTGAATCCCTTTAATCTGGCTTCCTCTCTGACTGTTTGCTTCTGTTTAGGTACGAGTATCTTTACCGTGTACGAGGCTGCGTCACAGGAGGGCTGGGTGTTCCTCATGTACAGAGCCATTGACAGTTTCCCTCGCTGGCGCTCCTACTTCTACTTTATAACTCTCATTTTCTTCTTGGCTTGGCTCGTCAAGGTTAGCACCAGTTGTTTGCATAATAATCTCAAGACGCAACAAAAGATTTTGCTTAATTGATCTAATTTAATATTTCATTGACAGATACGATGATTTCCTTGTTAGCGGCATGTCTTTATTTCACCCCCTCCGCTCTTCTCTTTTACAGAATGTGTTCATTGCAGTCATCATTGAGACATTTGCCGAGATCAGAGTGCAGTTTCAGCAGATGTGGGGGTCAAGGAGCAGCACCACCTCTACTGCTACAACACAGGTACAGCTGTCACACTCGCGGAGAGAAAACTGACAGAGCGGAACCTGCATCTGACCTGATTTAAAATATTTACTAGGACCTGTCTTTCTTTAAAGCGGCTCGTCTCGGTTGTTGAGTGCACAAAGTTGCTCATGCATCAAAGTTTAGTTCATCAAAGTTGCATGCATTCTGATAAATCAAAGGGATTAAAATGCAAATGCATTTTGACAGGGGTGGCTTTCTTGGTCGTGTACAATCAGATGTCTGCTTTTTTTAATGGATTTGGCTTCAATTACAACATGATCAAAGCAGTTTGATCACAAACAGTCCAGATAAAGATTACCTTCTTTCCACTGGAGACATTTATTTGGCCACGTGAGAAGTCGTCTCTCTGTAACAGGCAAAGGTTTGCGCTTTGCACTTGGCTTTTGGCTGTGTGAAATGCCAATTCTGTGTGAAATGAGGCTAAAGGATTTACCTTAATTCATAGTATTTACTCTGCAGTCACTCTCGGAGAAGGGAGGGACTCTCTTTTTTTTCTATTTTTGATAGAATTGTGTTTTGATCATGCAGCTCTTCAGGTAGAGAAATATATATTTTGGGGGGCCAGATAGATTCTTAAAGGAGATTCAGAAAAGAAAAGCAGGGTCTTGCCCATGTTGAGCCATAGCTGAATGGCTGCTTACTGTTTGTCTGAATTTGTGGAAGGTTTTCAGACAGGTTTTCAGTGGGAGTTTGTCTCATCCAAGATTATGCGTTTTCACCAATCCTGTTTGTGTTTTATCCAGTGGTGCATCTAAACACAAAATCTAGCAGCATATCTGTTATCTCTCCTCTCTTACTATTTCAAAAAGTGGTTGTCAATCCAGAGCTAGCGGCTTCTCATTTTTAGCCGCACGGACCTCTGTATTAACAGATTAAAATGACAAAGGCCACTGGTTGTTAATCATGTCAGCTGTCTCCGACTAGAGTTTGAGTGACTCACTAAAAATATGCGGCTGTTGTCAGGTTTGTGTGCTCTTTGCGAGCCAGTGACTGTACTTTGCCAAAGATTGCTTTATGAGATGAAAGAAAACGCCACACAAATGTGATTGGTCTGAGTGGTTCTGCAGCTCCGACAAATTCTCGGGACGAAGCTATAAATGGTTGAAATTATTTAATGTCACAGGATGTCTGGCTGTCTCTCTCCGGGAAAAGGCAAAGAGGCTGGGCCTCTGGAAATAGCTTGGAGGAGAACTGAGTCTCTTTGGCAGTGAAAGGGAGGTAGTTTGGGGATCAGATCAGCATGACTCCAGGACACATTCCTTTGGTCCAGAACATATGGAGGTATTATTCCACTGGGATCCATCACCAAGAGGTGGACAGAATATTTGGGGAGAAGGACTGCATACTTTAGCTTGACATTACATAGCTTCATTCTGCATTTGTAGCAGTGTGTGGAGTGGTGATTCAATTAAATGTCTTTGTGAAGAAGTCTTTCGTTTTTAGTTTAATTTATCCTCTTAAGAATTATAGCTGTGGGGCCACCCCCTTCTCCTTATAACAGATGCTGCTGCTGCTGACGATGATACAATAACAGCGGGTGGTGCATCTTGCATCTTTCTCTCATTTCCTGTCCAGTGTTGCTGTCTAGTAAATGCCCCCCACAATAATTGGATGCACCAAGATAGCCATGGTTGCAAATATTCGGGTTGTAATAAATCAACACGAAGCAAGTGACAACCCCAGTGGTAGAGTCATTGTGGGTTTATTATTAATTCTAAAATAACAACTTGGGTTTTTACTCGTTTCGACCAATATGGATGTTGGAATGAAAATTACAGAACCTCAAGTGTGTTGTGCTTGTGTTTCCCCTCATACTCATACTTTAAAGGGAAATGAAGATGGAAATTTGCAGACTTTAAGGCCCAAAAAACATTCACTCCCATCCACATATGATTTTAAAAGTATGATTTGAAGACAAAACCAACAATAATAAAACAATTGGGTAGTTTGTGGATTCCATAGTCAATGCAGACCACAGTCATTTACGTTAGCATTGACCTGGCTTTTTTAATCTGACAGAAATTTGATCACAGTATCTTTTCCATACATACAACAGTCTGGTAGAGAAACAGCAGAAAGGTTATTTGTTTTCGAGGTTAATGTCTTGAAAAAAATATATAAAAGATACATAAAGAGTTATGAGAGTTAAGAGTTATGACAAGGGTCTATTGAATCACTAATGAATTCAACAATATTTGCAACTATGTTCATGTGTTTTGCAGTATTGTGGCTTATAAAGAAAACCTTTCATCAGACTATTTCTGAACTATTTCTATTTTCTTTAGACATAATATTTTGATTAGAATAGAATCAGCTTGACAAGCAGTCATAATTTGCCTGTTGTTATTCCCTCTCAGTCTTTAAAACAATACATCCTGGAAAATCATGAAACTAAAACCTCTCTTACTTCGTGATGGAAAACAGGCTAATGACACCGGCGTACCGCAATGACCTTGAAAACAATTAGCCTTTCTTGCCATTATCCAAATTAAATGTAATCACACCGTCATGCCCCAATCTTTATCTTAGAGGGGGAAAAACTAATTAGCTACGGTGTAACACTTAACTGTCAATCACGGAGGCTGAAACAATATGATCCTTTCTTCGTGTTCCCGGGAGAGGAAGGCTGGTATAAGGTGGCCCTGGGAGACCCAGCCAAGCCACGTTCCCCATTCCCCTGACTTTGCTATACTGTCTCCAGATTATTGAGGCTTTTAACAGAGATTATGCTGTCAGGCTGGCTATGTTGATAAAAGAATAAATCCACCTTTGTTTTACAAAATCAGGCTTATCTTCTCTATTCTGGTGAGCAGAATAGACATAAAAAGCAGTGAGCATTTTAATTGAGCTTTTCCACTTAGTCTTATATTGTTGTTGCCTGCTCTGTGTGCCCTTAATTGCCCTCTGGGAACAAATAAAGTTTTTTTGAAGCTTTAATTAAGGAATGAACATGATGATAAATTTCATTGAACTATGCCTTGACTTGATTGAAGTCGACTGATATCAACCCTGTAACTTTGACACTGAGGCTGTAGACAGCATTGTCTTTGCTAGTCACATATAATATAATTATTTAATATGATAAAATAATAAAGACAAGATGATAACATCTGTGGACATCACAGGCTTGCTTAGGATCTTATCATGCAGTGATGCTTACTGTATGTGACAGGTTGAAGACAAAGCTGAAACTGTGTGGGAAGAAGGTATATAATGGAAGAGTGAAATGATTAATGAAGCAGGGAGGTTGAGGGATTCCTATATGTAAGAAGAAATCAGCAGCTCTCTGGATTGGTTGTCAGAGGCAAAAGGAATTTTAAATTTGGAAACTTCACAACTTCAGACACGGTTAATGATACACAGTGATTCAACCCACCGCCTTGAGCACTGAGAGTCGTTAAGTAAATCTTTAAGGACATTCATCCAAAGTAGTTCTGGTTTTCAGTGTCTACTAACCCACCAAACCTTAACGTTCCAGTTTACGTGGAGTTAGTTAAATTATTTAGTTAACATCCTATTGTCTGTTGGTTTCCCTTTGGGTTAGTCAGTGCTACACTTTGGACCAGCATTTTATTACAGACTTGATGATGTTCTATCTTTTTCTTGCTAGTGCCACCGGCTGGTAATTTGTGTTTCGTTGGATTGATTGACGGCACTTTGTACATTCATGGTTTTCATATGATGAATCCTAAGCTCATTTATGTGTTGTTGTTTTTTTAGGGTCTGTACTGTTGGATGACTTGATATTTGATACACATGCTTTGCTTTCCACAAGTTTTTCTTTAAGTTTTCCTCTTGCGCCACCATCTGGTAAACATGCTTGGACTAAATACCTGTAAAATTATCGACATATCCACCCTCCTGTAGTAACATATCTGCAACATATCCTCATTGTAAATTGAACCAAGTTGGTATGTTTACAGTAGCATTAAGCTCACAGTACTGCTGTCCTACTGTAAGTATAATGTCTGATTGAGCCGCTAGCATGGCTGTCTTAAGCTACGTTAATGCTTCTGCATTGGATCTATGTTGTGGCTACGGCACAGCTCTATACCCTACGCTGTGGTCTGAAGGGTTTTTCAACATTTCTTAGGTCCAACTCCAACATGAGTCTTCATAGTTTGAAGTACACAGAGAAACTCAGCAGTGTGGCAGTACAATTACACAGTTACTGGTGTTTTATGCATTATTACAGAATGATGCCAGCACACAAGTTGCATAGATTTCTCATGACTTATCTCACAAGTTTAGCATTCATGTTTTGCAAGACTGATATTATTGAGCGAGCCAGCTGTCTTGTGAATTTGAAGGTTCCTGCTGTGATACTGGTTTGTTTCTATTTCTAGCGTCACGTCCTTAGGCCTGCGTACTGTATTTAGCTGCTACCATGCTGTTTGTGTGTGCGTGTACACGTCTGTGGATAATGCCGTTAGCTCTATCGGGGCCACAGATGTTTTATGAAGATGTTGCCAACGGGTTGATTTTGTGTGTTTTGTCCAGTACTTTGAATGCTATTTAAGATTTTTTTTTTTTGTTGTTGTCTGTGTTGTGCCACTTATGTGCTGTCCTTGTGCCACAGATGTTCCATGAAGACGCTGCTGGGGGATGGCAGCTTGTAGCTGTGGACGTCAACAAACCACATGGTCGAGCGCCTGCCTGCCTCCAGGTAAACACACCACATAATAAATATGCTGCTTGTGTAAGCTGTTACTTTCTCTGTCTCCCTCGTATACGCGCATAATTTTGTGTATTAACAAAGAAGCAGTAAACCTCATCCATTTACCAATTGGCCACAGACGCATGCAGTATCACCTCATTGTTTTCACATTTGTCTCTGTCTTCAATGGCTGTGTCAAATGGCTAAGTGATGGGATTTTAAATGAGGGTAGGCTCATGTTTGATGTGTAGAGCTGCACTAATGATGTCGCTCAAGTGATAGATGAGTTTTAAATGACTTCTACATGATGGACGCTGCTGTTGCCTTGTGGTTGGTGTGATCCAAATGGTTGGGCTTTAAAGATAAGCTGAAAGCAGCGGGCACGGTTTACAGCTGGCTCACTGTTGATAGTGGTGTGGTGTGGTGTAAAAGGCCGGGCCCTTGCTGTGAGAGACTGCCAATGGAGTTAGCGGCTGTAAGAGGCAGGATAGCTGTCAACACAACCTCATGGAATAAATACTGCTCCAGAGCTAAGCTTTGCAGAGACACATGCACACAAACAGAGCGAGGAAGAGAACACAAATAGAAATGGAGAAATTAGGTAGAGAAGAAAAGGGAAGAAAATGTGAAATATGCAGTCTTCCCCTTAAAGCAGCATCTCCCCCAGAGCCTCATCATCACTAGGAGGAAAGATTTAGATAGAGGGATAACCAGAGGGATAAACACGGCTGGTTTCCCTCTGAGCCCTGTGCTGCATTACATGGAACACCAAACACTTCATTTGCCTTGTTCTTTCAGCACCAAATATCTATGATAGTCATCATGTGCTAACAAGAAGATTTTTGACAGTAGGCTGACAGAGAGCGGCGTTATGTCATGTTGAGAATGTCAGTAGTGTTCGGCCCAAAAACAGATATTCCGTTTCAGTGAAGCAGGGGGTCCCAAAGCACTGGGCTGCAGCAAAACAATGAAAATAGTTAAACCTTGCTTAACGCCAGTGTTAAAATTTTGTAAATTTTGTTTCTCCTTTCTGGCAGCAAGTGTAGTTACACACCCACGACTGCGACGAGGCTGTCAATTCATAGAACCCTTGTTACATTCATAACTCTCGTTCTTCCACCATAGGCTCTCCATACTCCTAGCAGGTATAGGCCGCCTGGCATTCATGTGGATGTTACTTAGACATGTAGCACCCACCTAGACCAGACCAGACACCCCCACCCCATAGCAATGACACTCCTTGATGTCATCAGCCGTCCCCAGCAGGATGCAGCCTGACACAGACACACACACAAAAACAGTTTAGGAACAACTAAAAAAAAAAACATGAAGAACAGCACAAGGTGTTGACCTGGCCTCCAAATTCACTAGATCCCAAACCGATTAAGTATCTGTGGGATGATCCACAGAGGCCCCTCTCTTCAACCCATAGGACCAAACAGCCCCCACTAACAACATTGTGTAGCCAGACACCACAGGACACCCTTAGAAGGCCCATGTCCATTCTCTGATGAGTTTTTGGGATTCAAGGGAGACCTACACAATATTAGGAAGGTGGTTATAATATTATGCCTGATCGGTGTATTTGTGTACATTTCAGAAAAATGAAACTCACTTATTTTAAACCCAAAACTAAAACTTATAGTGTGTTGACTCCTGCTGACCACTGGTACCACATCTCACAAAAACAAAGGAAGCATGCCTCATAATTTGTACTGGGAAATGTGAATACTCTTGAGACAGAGTATGTTGTCTTTTCTGCTCTAAAAATGCATAAAATAAAATGTAAAAGAACTGAATATTGTTGGTTGAGCAATGAAAATCCAAATCTCTTTGTTTGTCTGCTATTATTTAAATTTCCTCCAGCATTCGAAGCGTCAAACAAAGAAGCAAACAATAATCAAGAAGTCTATTTGTTGAATGGTACTGATTGACTTTGACATAGTGGCATCACACAGTGCCCAATTTCAAAAAGTCATCCATTGTTTTCCGTTGCCAGTCACACGCTGACAGCATTTTGTGGCATGTCAAGTTGTCAAAGCGCTCTGAAAATGTTTTTATTTTTTTTTTATTTATTTTTTTGATGTCTTCAAGAACGTTGTTAAGCAGCTGTTCAAACCAAAGCACGAAGGCCTAATCCGAGATCACAGTTTTTGGAAGTGAGGTAGTGTTTTACAGTTTTTGCAGATGATTTGTTTGAAGATTTTCATCTCATGTGAAACACAATTACGCAAAATGTTCACCGATAATTACATCGCTTTAATCCTACTGTGTTCCCGTGCATCAATCCACGTGAGCTTAACCACTAATTAACAACACAGACAACAAAAATCTGAGTAAAATGACTTCAAGGAACAGGAAATGGAAAGGTTTCAGTGACTAGACTACTATAAGAACACTGCATATGTAACTTCTCATTGTAGATGTTGCTGTGGGCTGTTATATTGTAATTTCTCATGTTGTTGTTAGATAGAATAGACCGTGTGTGAAGGCAAGCCATATTAAGTCAGTATCATATTTGATTAATGATTGATATCCCCTGCTCTCTTTCTCTAACGCGTTGCCAAACACCTTGTTTCACTGCTTTTTCACCCATATCAGAAGCACCGCTAGCTGACTAGAAAGGTAGAGTGAAGACAGGCAGTGAAGATCCAGCCTGAAGGGCCATCTGTGTGTGCTGGGGAAGTGAAGTGTGAGTTTCTGTTCTGCTCTGCCTGGCTCCAGAGTAATTGGCCGTCAAATGATTAAAATGTTTCAGGGCTGGCAGGTGGGTCTACAGATAGGCGGCCAGCGCGTGTCCCTCTGTTCATCTGCTGTTAGCGTTCCCATACCTGCCTTTTAAACCACCTTTATGTGTCTGGTCAGGCCTCTGGGCTTCCGATTGTCAGCCCGTCGATCTGCCTGTTGACGTCTGTCTGTCTGTCTGTCTGTCTGTGCCTGTGTGTCAGTCTGGGTCTGTCTGAGTCCAACTGGCGGCAGCAGTCGGAGATAGCACATAATTGATTAACCACCTGCTCTTTTTGGAGACAGAGAGGAACCGGCAGCTTTCTCTCCTGAGGGGCTACAAACCAAAATAGCCCTTAAAGCAGGGAGCGTCTCAGTTTTCTTCACTCTACTCTGACAGTTGTTTTTTAATGTTTCGATTAATCTTACAAGACTATAGACTTCATTTGTCCTCAGTGTTCCAGTTAGGTTGGACTGTGCTTGTCAGTAATTATGGCCACTGCTGTGACCCTGATAATTTTACTTTGTGCTTTATGATGATTCAGTGTAAGTGGTTCTCTTTTCTCATTCTTATTGCATCCATGGCGGCTGCCCGCAAAATCTACCTACAGTGAACTTGTAACTGCCGCCAACAACATTAATTCTATCTTTGGACCGTAGCGTTGGAATGAGCCAGGTTACCTGTTTCCCCTTCTTCTAGTACTTATGGGCAGCTGAGATAAGGATTTATTGGCTCTAGCTTCTTATTTAATTATCGACTTCATGTGATCTTCTCATCTGCAAGAAACTAAACATATTTTCCAAAATCTGTAAAGCCAAAATTACATCTAAAATTAAATCAGAAAAGTTCTAGAGACCTATATGTTTCTATGTACAGTACTTTGGCATTTATGCCCAGAAACTAAAATCTGCAGCAGAGTTTAGAATCAAAGCCAGCGAGACTGAACTACGTGATAACATGGAACGGTGGATAAATAGCTCGCGACTTCTGGCGCATTTCGAGTTTCATGGCTCATATGAGATGGGCAAGAGTAGGCGTCCCTTCATCGAGATCACATGGCACCAAATAACACAAAATGCATATTAATAGGCGACTTGGCTTGGCGTGTTACTCATACAGTGTTAGATGATACCAGGCTGGACTCAAATTATGGCTTTTTCATTTGAGTTATATTAGTAATATTGTCCTGTACGCCCCAGCTTGAATTCATAAGGTTAATTCATAGTGTGTTCCTATCAAAATGTATATAATGTTCCACTTTGCTATATTTGAATCCCATTTGCTTGTCTGCATTTATTCATAGTAAACAGTTCTAAGGGTATTCAGTGTTAACAGTGGGTTTGCTCACATGGAGGAAGTACTGTATAGACCAGTTGAGGTTAATGAAGCATCCTGCGTCTTTCCCCACAGACCTGCTCTCCTAATTAGCCCCCAGTGCTCCACTATTCCATAATTACACTCCAGATTGGTGCTTTGGCTACAATAAGCAAAACAGAGAATGGCTCTCTCTCTCTACAGGTGTATCCCGCTGGATTAAAAAAAATTAAGTATCTAAAATGCAACAGTGGCTAATTCCAGCTATGGAATTTCAGTTTCAGAATAATTAGGAGTGCTTCAAAATGTCCACGAAGGGAGGGAAGGGAAGACGTGATAAATGTTACCTGCTTCTGGTAATCCGGGAGGATCGTGTGATTAATTTTTCATTGTCTCTTTGGCGTGAACATCTGATGTTGCTCGCTCCCCTCCTCGTCCTAGTCCGCTGTCTGCGGAGCTAAATACAGAGTGATGGATAACCCGGTTGTTCACCAGAGGGGGGGTGCTGAGGTCCAATGAATTGAACACCTTTCTGACCTCCCCCTCCAGAGCCAGAGGTTATTGATTCTCTGGAACCTTCCTTTTCCTCCTGCCGCTGATCTTTACCCTCTGGAACTTCCCGGTGACACCACTTTAAGCTCAGGCTAACACACACTCACACCGCGTGTCAAGGTTAAGGTCAGTGTGGAAGGAGATGGGCGCCCGGAAAAAGGGGAAATTGGCTGGGGAGAGGATAACATGGGAGGAGGAAAATAATAACGAAAGAGATTATTGTCAGCGAAGAGCTGGGAGCATGGAGGCATCGTAAAGTAGACGTACTGTACGTGCATAATGTAAAATAAAATCGTCTGCAAAAAGAGAGCGATCAAGATGCCATAGGTCCTGCGAGATCAACATCGGATTTATTTTGTCTAGACTGCAATCAGCCTGATGTGCGAAGATATATGCTGTGGAGATGAGTTAAACCAAAAACTTCATGGGGAAGAATCAGACAGGAAATGGGACACAGAGGTGGCAGAGCATGGCAGATATTATTAAGAGTAGGAGGGTGCAGACGGGCAGACCATCATGTTTTATTAAGACCTGTTTTCCAGCCAGAGACATGAGTCAGCCTGCTCCAGTCGAGGCCGTAATAAGTCAAGGGGCTCCCACTTCACTTGTTCCCCAGCCCAGCAAGATTTTACACTCCCACTCCTCCAGCCAAAAGCTTTAGATTAAAATAAATCTGTGTTGATACCACATTTTGACATGAGGTTTCTCAATTGTGATGCCAGCTCTGCTCAGAGCTGTATAGTAGTATGCTGTAGTGGGAAAAAAAAAATAAAAAAGAAGCCTCCGATTATCACCATTTGTTTATTTGTCGTCAACAAATTTCAGTGCAGCGACTGAAGAGATCACTCAAGCGAAGCAGCCTGTAATACCACTGAGTTCCTTGTTAATCTCAGTAAACAGGAGAGAGAAGACTGTAGCGGGAGAAGGTGCCAGAACACGGCCCAGTCTGTTGGTGACAGTTCCTGTGTGAATACTGCTATATCCTGCCAGCTATGTGTACATGCGCTACACTCGTCTCATGTACCAGTGGAAAGAGCATTTGTCCTCCTTGGCAGTCTGGGAGAACAGACACACCACAAGGAAGCAGTCAGTCTGCTTCTTCTCTGTCTTGATTGTGTTACAGTTGCAGCCTCTGGAAATGTTCCAGGTGTGATGGATGTATCCCCGTCATCCAGAGAGTTAGCTAGCACGCTTATTTACCGACAACGGATCAGCGATGCAGGGACATCTCTCTCATAAGCATAGCTGAAAGATGTCTCACATCTTTGCTTCAATGTTTAAATTGAGTGGACATAATTTAGGTGATGGAGAACAGAAGTACTCAAGCCAGAATGTTTCGTCTTATTTTTAATAGTGTTTTTCATTTTTCACTGCAGGAAAGCACACCCAGGGTGCACTGTTTCCCCAAATACCAATTTGCATGCCACTTGAAATATCTTTTTCTCCACAACACTATTTGCATACATAATTTTTATCATGCACAGTCCGTTGCAGTTGCAGAAAACGAGAGCCGAGTACATGTTGTATTTTGTAGATGTACGGTGTATGTATAATATATCAGAAATTAAGCTTTGCTTAATACGGAATGATGCCAGGGTTCCCTGGATAAATGCCAAAGCCGCAACTTAATGTGTGGTTTCTGCATGCAGTACTTGACTTCAGCTTGTGTGTGTGTGTTTGTGTATGCTTGTGCCTGTGCACAGAGAGCACCTGGTGTTTCAAAGACTCCGCCAGAAGCAACACAAATAAATAGCATCCATCAAACAAGTGGGAAAGGATTTCAGAGACATCCAAGCTGAGAAACATCAAACGGCAGGGGAGAGCCATCTTGTCCCGCAGTTGATGCTCTTAAATTGATTCTGACATCTTGAGGCCATATACGCTATGCCAGTGCCATCAGCTGTATCCAGCAAACTAGGTTATTTTGCCTTTGGAACGACGTGGGGAGCGTTATCTGGTGAAATGCACCAAATCTTTAGCCGGTCTAGAAAGAAAGGGGAATATGAGGGAAAAGATGAAAATGTTATAGTGTGGCAGAGCCAGACGGGCAGACTGTATCTCCGTATGACAGAGGTTACAAATGCACATTGCTCCCCAGCTTTTCTTAGCAGTGTGATTTCCAACAACTGACAGAGAATATGGGCAAAGTCAGGACCTTGAGAAAAATCATCTGTTTCATACACACAAGCATGTACTTTCTGGTCTCTGTCAGGCTGCCTCTGTCTGTCTTGCTCCTTCTCTCACACACACACACACATACACACTATCACGCACACACACACACAGCTCCATTCAGCCAAAACACCCATGGGGGAGAGCGTCTGGTTGCTGGAAATGTCAAACTGCTTTGTCACGTCCAATCTCAGTCAGGGAGGCTAACCACTGCGTGTGCAGAGTGGGCATGTGTGTGTGTATGTTCTGCAAAAACACCCATCCCCAAGGCTTGGAGCTTTATCGGCTCGGGTATTAGCAAGAAACACATTTGTGACAAAAATAAAGAGTGAATTAAGAGGAAGAATTGGAAAGATGCAAGCAGATTTGGCTAGCCAGAGGCGCTCGCAGCCAGTGGTTTAACTTCCCACATTCTTGTGTCAGTCCATGTTCTTGGGAGTTGACGCAGGTCCAATAGTACACTTCTGATCACATGCAACACAGCAGCTGGATACAAAGAGGTAAAACCAAAGAGGACAGCCACATACTACAGCTATGCTAGCTGTATTAATTGAGGGAAAAGACTTAAAAAAGTGGAAGTGGGCGGCTGTGGCTGAATTGTCCTCTAATCACATGGTTGGAGGTTTGATCCCTGCTTCCTCCATAGGCATCCACCTGTCAAAGTGTCGTAGGGCAAGACACTGAACCAGGAGTTGTTGCCAGTGTTAGGGAAGCATGGTGGTTTGAGTATGGATGGCTGAATGGGAAACACTGTGAAGGACTCTTGAATGCTGCTATGGTTGAAAAGCGCAGTGCAAGCACAGACTGGTTACCACGTGTCAGCATGTGTGGTTTGCTATAAATGTGACTCCTTCCAACAACATTTTACAGTGGTAGAACAACCGTTGTCAGGACCACGTAGTGTTTGTTATTTTTTTCAGTTCAGTTGTCCGTCCCTTTTGTCACTTCCTGTTTTATTTTGTAGTGTGAGTCTCATGAAGTCTGTCTTCCTGTCTAGTTCTGTCTCTGATTGCTTTCCCCGCCCTCATGTGTTTCACCTGTGTCTCGTTGTCTCCCTCTCCCTCATGTGTTTAAGCTGTGTTCCCCTCTCCTTCTATGTCAGATCGTCTTTTTGGTTTTCCTGAAGCGTTTGAGCCCTTTTCTTCGAAGTTTTCTCTAGTTGTGACCTTAGCCTGTCTTTTTTACCTGAGTTTTTGCCTGCGGATAATTGTACCTTTGCCAGTATCCCGACTTCCTGGTTTTGACCCTGTTACTGAAATAAACGACCTCCGAGCTTGCCTGATACCTGACTCCTCCTTTTGTCCACCTGGTCTGTACCTGATAACCGTGTTACTTCTGCCTTACCTCAAGTACGTAATAAGAGTTGTGTTCATCAGTCTCGTCTCTTCTTTGAGCGCTCTCCAACAAATAAATCAATGTTTGTCCCCGCCATCAGTCTTTCTTTGTAGATTATAATTCTGTCTTTTGTATCTGGAGCATCAGACACGTTTCTTGGACGCCACTGACTTCACCATACCCTTGTTGCTCTAGGTTATTCCACCTCTATCACTACAAATTACTCCCCTCTTTAGCTCTGGCAAGCAGTAATTTCCGGTTGATGTAAAAGACCTCGCTTTTGATGTCCCATATTTAAAGCTCTGGTATTCTGCAAAATACAGAGAGATTTACCTGGCACGGAAAGCCTTACTCAGCATTTCGTGGACTCATTCGTCAAGGGCTTGAATGCCACAGATGTTCATTTATAAGTTAAAAGTCCTCCACTCTGGCTTTAAAACAGCCAGGAATAAATACTTCACGTAATTAACCCAAACATTTAAAGTTCAGCTGGATTATTTTATCCACTAACGCCATCAGTATCACTTGTTTCTAAAGCACTAAACCTGATTGCAGATCGGGCTTTCTAGACTTTAAAGAGTCTGTACTGTAAGTGCATTCGTGTGTGGGAGGATGGATGGCAGTGGTCCCGTTTTCCTGGGGCGAATTTGATTTTTCCAGCAATGCTGCAAACATTCTTCAACTGTCTTAAAGTCTTCCTCTCGTTTTTCACTTTTCCTTTCAGTCCTTCCTATTGCCAATCTCACATGCAAGTCTTTTTTTAGGGTGAGTGCTTCTACCCACTCACAAGCTGTGCGTTCTGCCATATATGTGCAGTTCAGGGCTGCGATCACATCTGTCACATTGTTTCCAAAAGAATGCATAGTTACCGCGTTTGTCTCGAAGAAGATTGTCTGTTTTGTCTCACTTTTTTCACATTCTTTTATGGCGTGATTGTTTCCATCATGCGATGTTGCTCAGCGCCACAACTATTCCAGGAACAGGAAATTGCATACATTTATTGCCCCTCTCCTTTCTTGTCTCTGGCTGTCTGAATACACGTTGATTCTGCTGCCTGGTTGGATGTTCCTCGCGGTAACTAATGAAAGGCTCCTGATTGCTTTGGATTTCATGCAGTTTAGCTGCTGGACCATTTGATCTGTTTCCACATCTTTATATACAGTATATAGTACAGTCCCAGGTTGGCGCATCCATTGAAAGGATCCACGCTCATGACTCTACCACGTGTATACGCTTGTTCTGTTTTAGAATACCTCATGTCTCATTATTTGTCATTCAATCTGTTCTCAGGGACACTTTCATTATGATACACCGATCAGGCATAACATTATGACCACCTTCCTAATATTGTGTAGGTCTTAAGGCCTTTTTGTGTTATTTCAAATCCACCAATAGAGTTGGACTAATGGATTGTATGTTATATCAAAGTCCATTGTGCTACTGCTAATAATTTGTTTTTATCAAATGTTATTTAGCCTGTTTGCAATATATAAAAGAAACAAATTCAATATATTATTATTCCATTATTCCATTATTAAGTTCACATTGCAACACTACTGCCTAAGCACTATTGCTTTCTGTGTTATTTTCATTGAATGCTTGAAGCAGGAGAGAAAACATGGTGAAAAGTCGTTTCTAAGTGAAGGAAATTAATAGAATAATCTGTCAGTAATAATCGTCTGTCAGTCTCATTGTTACCACCGTATTGCTGTCTGAAAACCAAAATTTTCATCGGACCGTTGGGAAACAAACGCAGAATGGCTTTTTTTTTCTATGCACTTTCTCTTTTTCCCGTCGCGTGCAGTTTACATTGGACACTGCTCTGTTTCCACAGCAACTGATGCGGTCGTCTGTGTTCCACATGTTCATCTTGAGCATGGTCGCCGTGGACGTCATTGTGGCCGCCAGCAACTACTACAAAGGCGAGAACCACCGCAGACACTACGATGAGTTTTACCTGGCGGAGGTGAGATGTTTTCTTATATCCCGCTATTTATTACAATTCCAAATAACCGCCCCAAATCGATTGCATCCGATAGCTTATTATTTAATTACCTATACATGACATTTTCTCAGTAGATGTATTTATCGGGAATCTCTGGGTAATGTTATTGAGTGATTTTAGGGTATGTGTACTAGTTTATAACACATACATGCACATAAACGGTCTGTATTTCTGTGTGTTAATGGGTACTTTATTTTTTCATTATTAGCATATGTGTGGCATTGCTTTGATTTCATCAGTATGCAGGCGGTAGAGTGTGCCCACTTCCCCTCTCTACGTATCTCACACACAGCTGAATGGAGGAGATAAGAAAAGGGGGAGAAAAAAAACATCCATATCATCCAGCCATCGATCTGTCGATTTTTTTCCAATCTGCGAACGCTGGGAGGGGAAAATAGGATATGGAGGCGCTGGGTTTAGAGTTGAATGAGGAAACACCCGTCTTATTGGTGTGCCAATGTTTTTCTCTCCCCCTTACAGTGCCTTCATTGGTATTCAGAGAAGTCCACTCTCATCTGATTTACTCTTAGATAAAGTTTGGAAATCAGAAGAGACAAATTTAGAAGGGAAAGAGGAAAAATCGTTGCAACAGGACCCGAGGTATTGTTTAGCGCCTACTGTAGGTTGAGTCCAAGAGCCTACATTTCCCATAAGGCAACATACTGTACAAGTAATGGTCTTTGACTGGTAAATCATTAAAGTCTTGACGTCATGTTTCTAAAACTGACTTTCCATTGAAAATCCCAACCAAGATTGGAGGCTGCAGTGCACAGTGCATTAGAATGTACAATTCACATTTATCATTAGCAGGTATTAACAGTACTCATCAAGCAGAGTGTTATATTATTAAATATATCATTGGTTTATGATCCTTCAAACTGGGGAATTTAAAGTTTCTTTATGGATCTCAGGCTGGTGTAATTTTTGTCTAATATCCATGTTAAATCATAATATAAAACGTTAAAAGCAACAGATAAATCTAGTGCAGTAAAAGATTAAAGAAGCAGGTCACATTTTTAGCCCAAAGCATAAACGTATTATGTGACTGGAAATACTGTATATACCGACTAGAAGTTGGTTCCAACATTGATATTTATTTTCCTCCTCCCATTCCAGGTGGCCTTTACTGTGTTGTTTGACCTGGAAGCTCTTCTGAAGATCTGGTGTCTCGGTTTCACTGGCTACATCAGCTCCTCTTTGCACAAGTTTGAGTCTCTGCTGGTGGTGGGCACCACGCTGCACATCTACCCCGACCTCTATCACTCACAGTTCACCTACTTCCAGGTATGGATGCACAAGGGAACGCATGCACATTCGCATGCCCTTTGCACAGATGCACGTCTGCACAAACATATTTCAGTCCCGTGCTGAACGTGAAAATGAATCACCAGCAATTTAGGAGCGGAAGCTATGAATCACTTTGTGATGTTTCTTTCCTGTTACTATGCATTAATGAGTTCAAATCAATCATATAACCGTTTTGTGTTTAGAAGCCTTCCTCTTTTCATGTAAAATGCTTTAAATGTACAGCCAACACAAATATTATATGTCGATCCAGCATTGGTGGTCCACAGTATTTTTGCAAACCCTGTTTTCTTCAGCCTTAGTGTGGGTGTGTTGTGACATCTTTCAAAGTGTTTTTCAGGTTATTTCACTTTGCAGTTTTCAGGTTACAAATGTGCATTAAGACCCATGTTGCCACAGCGCCTTGTTGCTCGAACAGAGCCTTTAAATATTAGATTCAGACCAAACGTGAACCCAGTAACCTTTCTGTGGTTCGTATAATGTAGCTCATGGAAGGCTCTGAGGATGATCTGATAGGAAGGGGCTCTTCAATGGGTTTTTAATGAGCCTTGACTATATAAGCTGCTCAGATCCCGTCAGACACTTTCAATAGCTGCCATCCACACATGTGCATAATGCATGAAGACGTTCATTGTAGCCGTAATGCACTAAAAAAATACAACAGACTTGACGTTTCTGTGATAGTTTTGAATTTTTATTTTTTTTGACGTATTGTGTATTACTGCAATTTTCCAAAACATACAGCAGTGCTTCTCTATAAGTATGATTTCCTTCCTTTCAAGCAGTCAATTAATTTTGCCGAGGTTTAAACCTTGCTTCAGGGATGTAACCAATTCCAGGTAGAATGCCTAAACCTTACTGCCCTTTTCCAGGTTACAATACCTTATTTTCTGTGCTGTTTTGAAAAGGTTTATGCTTTTATGTAGTACTATGGTGCATCCACGGGCTTGTGAGGAGCTCTGTTGTCCTAAGACGTTAGCGTTGGTTGCTGAACGGTGTTGTGTTCATGAGCTGTGGAGGGGTTTCAGGAATTTAGGAAACAGTTGAAGTGGATATGGGAGATGTGAATGAAATTGCTAATACTTTAATAGCATTTGCCAGCTAGATCTTTCACTTCTTACCCCGTGTCAATAACTGCAGGTGTACTACTGATCTTGCAGTTTCAGAATGGCATTTGACTTGATACTGAAAACCATTCATCTGTCTTCCTTCCAGCTACATTGTAAAATAGAATCATACCCTGAACACACACAATAATCAAGGGTTCATTGATGCAAAATCTATAACTGCATTTAACACCTTCTTGTCTAAAACTGTCTGGTGTTCAAGTACAAGCAATTGCGTCTCTAATTTTTTTAATAATGATAATACTGTTGGAACCAAACTTTGTCTGTTTTAACAAATACAAGGAACAGGCTCAGATGCGCAGATGGATATCGTATATGTTTTACAGCCTACATAATGTCATTACAATGTTGAGTCACAGCAATGGCCTTGTGTGCTAGCTGTGCACATTCGCTGCACTTTTTCCAAATGCAGTCGGCCTTCTGCTTTTGACTAATGAGCAGATTTTGAGAACGTCTGGGATTTGAGAGCCTTACTTATGCCTCTCTCACTGGAAGTTTCCAATATAAACAGGTGACATTTGGTCACAAGTTTTTATGCAGGAATCTGATGTGTGTCGAGGCATAGCGGAAAGAACCAGGCAAAGCAATATTTGTCTTTTGTTTCTTTTTTTAATTTTTTTTTATTTAGTAGTTATTCAACCAAGGGGTATCGACCAGCTAAAGGTTAGTTTGAGTGTGACAAAATGTCACATGCTTTAGAGCCCTACTTCCAGCTTTGAGACACACACATTATTTTGGCCGAATGATTTTTAAGCAGCACAATAGAACCCACCTTGACACTTGCTCTTTGTGTGTGCACCATTGAAATGACATCAGTAGCAGCACGCTTGAACAATTCAGTCACTTAATTCATTCAGAAAGGAAGGCCATTGTGTAATTTCTGGACCTTTTTACTAGGGATGCTGTGATCCAATTCCAGTTACTGGTATTTGGCCAATATGGGCTTAAAATTCTGGACTGGATATCTGTGACAACGACAATGTGACACACTACGCAATTCAATTTCATGTTAAGCATTGTTTTGTCTTCCAAGAGGCTGCAGCCAGAAGGGCTCACAGACAACACAGCTGGAGAGCCATTCTCTGAGTGTCGTTTCTGGTTAATCATTGATATTAGACACACAATATTCTTTGGGGAACAAAAACATGGTTTCGCTCACAGCCAGCAGCTGGAGCTCTGTTTGAAATAGCCTCAAGTAAAAGTGATTTGTTTCACATATTTTAAGATTGTTGCTCATGTTATGTCATTTAGGTGTAATTGAAATAGTAAAACAAAAAAATGTAATGTAGATACGCAAACAGCAAAGAGACCCTAAGTAAATAAAATACACCATATATACACCGATCAGCCACAACATTAAAACCACTGACAAGAGAAGTGAATAATATTGACCATAATGTGACAATCCAATGTTCTGCTGGGAAACTTTTGGACCTGGCATTCATTCATGTGGATCTTACTCAGACATGTACCACCCACCTAGACCAAACCAGGCACCCCAACCCTATAGCAATGACACTCCTTGATGGCAGCAGCTATCACCAGCAGGATGCAGCCTGACACAAACACACACTCAGAAGTGGTTTAGGAACAACTAAAAAAAAAAAACGTGAAAAACATCATAAGATGTTGACCTGGCCTCCAAATTCACAAGATCTGAAACTGATCAAGTATCTGTGGGACGATCCACAGAGGCCCCTCCCCTCAGGGAGGACGGGTGCTCGGTTCAGACTGTGTATAATAATGGACAAACTCTGTGAAGCTTGGTGTGGTGGCTCCGGCCTTTGCTGTCAATCCCGAAATGGGCAAAGAGACGCCTTGGCAGACAGCTAGTGACCTGTGACGGCGCCCGCCTGTCACTGAAAGCTGTCGCACCCTTAATTAAGCATAACTTGTTTAATCTTTAATGCAATTTAAACGTCTAAGTGATACAGTTGTCATGAACGGAGCAATCACTGTAAACATGTCTGTTTCTGCTGTAAAGTCGGGCATTTTAACGTAAAGGTCTTTGGGGACTGACTTTCAGTACAATCTGGAGTTTAAAGTAGTATCTTTCGATCCCATCTGTCCGTCATGCTGTGAGCATTGTTACAGTATTTATTCACTATATGTTTCCTTGTAGACCCGTATTCTGTGTCTTTCCTCTTTCCTCAGGGAACGGGAGATAGCCATTCATTTGGTTTAGCGTGGGGTTTTAAAAGAAAAATCTTTGGCCAGTGGCATCACATAGAGGGGCTCAATCAATAGCTACTCTCTGGATCCCCGATCAAAGCCTGACCAAGATACATTACCTTTTGCGGTTTGTTGTCACCACAAGCAATTTAGTGACTGAGCCCATTGACGGAGCACAGTATCACCACGGTGTAGCCACTGGATCAAGATCAATGCTCTTTCTCTTAAAATCAATGTATAATCGATACGCCACTATGTTTGCTTTTGATAACTCTGGTATTTATTTTCGACTAAAATACCTCCATTGTCTTTGGAAACTATGGATCCTATGGACTAGAGTATGAACTTTTTCACAAAACTCTCACAAGCAGCAGCCTTACACTCGCATTTTTTTTTCCTTTCCTGCAGGTGCTACGCGTGGTGCGTTTGATAAAGATTTCCCCAGCTCTGGAGGACTTTGTCTACAAGATATTTGGTCCAGGTAAAAAACTAGGCAGCCTGGTGGTGTTCACAGCTAGCCTACTTATTGTCATGTCGGCCATCAGCTTGCAGATGTTCTGCTTTGTGGAGGAGCTGGACCACTTCACCACTTTCCCCAGGGTAAGCAACCCCTTCACACCCACCCTGTCACCAAGATTGGTTGAAAACGCAGATTATAATCATTTCTTTGCATTTTTGCCTGATTTACAATTGTACACCAATGAACGAACCTTGAATTTTCATGCAATCTCAGTTTGATATATAAAGGTGTGTAGCCTTTTTCTCTAAAAAACAAAAACAAAACAAAAAAACACGCTAGGGAGTGCTTAATGATGGTGCTTTATCAAACAAATGCTGCCGTCCTGCCCATTGGTTTTGTTTCTATGACAACACTATCACGAAAATATAACGGCACTCACCAGAACGTTCATCGTCTGCTCCAGCAAATGGACTTCTATCGCTTTTGTTGTGGTAATTTCTGTCTGACACAGCCACGGCCAGGATAAGCTTCTCCTCCATGTTCCTGGCTGCCGTGGTGACGAATCAAACCAACATGATTGATAGCCTGAAAAACAGATGCAGTTACGGCACCTGGAAAGAAGTTTTCAATCAGAAGAGCTAGGAGGGTTTGCGGAAAAAGCACCCTTAAAAAAAAACATAAAAATGCCGTGCAGTAAGGCAGCAACCTAAGAAAAACACTGGCACTTACAAAAATGCTGCATTGACACCGTATCAAACCAGTAAACCTTCTAAAATGTTAGCAACTGGATGTTTATTGTCAACGAAACACAAAGTGTGCAATAAACTGAAAGATTTGGGTGTCTGAAATACACTAAATGGAAATTTAGAAAGTTCAATCGGGTACAAAAGGACACCTTTGACAATTAATAAGCAGGCCTGCAGATGCTGATGATGGGTCGACAGATGTGCTATTTCCTTTGATTTCTAAGCGCTCCTGAGCTCCTCGCTCTCTCATTACCAACATCTTTCCATCCTCTGTTTTTTTCCCTCTCCCTTCCAACATTTCACTGATCTCAGGCACAGCGGGACATGAAGGGCTCCTCGTAAACAGATGCCACTTGTATGCTGTGTTAGCCGTCCCTCTCTCATTTTCTCTCTGCTGTTGCTTCTGTTTCGCGCGCACGAATCTGCACCCGGACGCATCATAGTTAATGATGTTTGGCTGCGTTCCCTATGGGCAGACCTGTTGCTAGGTTTATCTTTATCCGCAGTGACTCGGACATGGTGGCGGGCGGGTGGGTGGGGCCGGCTGGGTTGGGGAGGCTGCTGTCTGGAAGAGAGATGCTAAGAAGAAAGTGCGTGCGTGCCATTTGACTCCAGGGGCCACTGTGTCGCAGCTGTCTCATCCCTACACCTTCATTTGACCTCTACCAAGTACATGAGAGGACGGCAGAACACAGTCCCTCACTTCTTCTCTTCTCTCCTTTGCTTATGTTTTAAAAAATCCCACTCGAAAGCAGGTGGAAGATGGTCTGAAGGGGATACATGCATCAGCCGTGTGATATTTGCTCTCCTGTGAAAAAGCATGTTTCAAATGTCAAATCTGTCGGCCTCTCCGTGCAATTTTCAGTCCTGTCTCTGTCTTTCCTTCCCTCCCTGCTTCCACTTGTGCACTCTGTTGTTCCCTTTAGCCTTTAGCCTCTCTCACTTTCTCTTATCCTTTGCTTTCCTCCCTTTAGGCATTCATGTCCATGTTCCAGATCCTGACCCAGGAGGGCTGGGTAGATGTCATGGACCAGACTCTGGTGGCTGTAGGTCTTATGTGGGCTCCAGTAGTGGCCATTTACTTCATCCTCTACCATCTGTTCGCTACCCTGGTGAGGAACGCACTGCGCTGCTTTAGTTGGATTTGTCAAACCAGTTGAAGAGGCAATTCATTCTGTGCTGTTAGGACATTATATATGTATGGTATAGTATTTTATTCAAGCTTCTCTTATATTTGTCAGCAAAACGATTAGGGGACAAAAGTGGCAAAAGGATACATGAATTTCTTTCTTAATGCATTCATTTAGAGCCCTGCCCCTTCATTGTTCTCTCAAGTGGCACATCTAATCACAGTTAATCAGACTTACAGGCGTAAGAAATGCTGACATTTCAGTGTTTGGCCTTCTGATACGGGGAGCCATCAGACAGCACGGATAGTCTCAGGATGACTCATGCCTCACTCCAGACAGGAAGGATGTTTTCTTGGACAGAACAAGCAACAAATACAATCAGGGAGCGGACTTTTGTACTTCGGAAAAGTCCTATTTTTATGATTATGGTAATAATGACATTAAAGCAAGGTGACGTGTTCACAAACATTCTTTCGCACTGCCTCCTGTTACATTTTAGATTCTGCTCAGTCTTTTTGTGGCTGTTATCTTGGACAATCTGGAGCTTGATGAGGACTTGAAGAAGCTAAAACAGGTAAGCTCATGTAACACTCAGGTTCATTCTAAGACACTTGAAAGTAGTCACTGACTTCTACAAGTAGTTCAGTTATTATATATAAGTATTGTCAGTAGTTGTATGCATGAATAATTCTGGTCGCAATGTCACATCTTGCAACTTTCACCACATGATCCCAGTTTCAGCGCAGTCAAATACAGTAAGTACAGACCAGTTCACAAATGTTTTGATGACATTCTTGGGCAGTTTGTGTCGCTGAACACAATGCTGCAACTGCAAGGCCTAATTTTCTCCTGTTCATGTCACTATATACCAACGGTTAAGAGAAATTTGATGTGCTTTCTAGACATTTCATGTTTTCCAAAGAGTATAGAGAGAATAATCCTGACTAATGACAGCTAAACAAGTGATGTGTATATGCTGTGTGAACTCCAGGACCATTTGTCTGTTCTAGAAAGGAGGACAATGGAAAACTGGCTTTTTTGCCAGTTTTCCACCAATTAAAGAAAAATGATTTCTTTCTCAATCCTTCATGGTCTTTCCAGGCTACAGCAAACAAAGCTGAACTGGTGATGTGGCCTGGCTATGTTACCGTGATTTGGTGGTCAAATCGTAACGCTCCTGTGTTTTGTCATGTCAAAGCGTTGTGCTGTATGTCCGGGAGACACTTTCAGCTTTGTAAGCAGATTTTTAGAGTTGTGTGGTTTCATGGTCGTTAAAAAGAAATTCAGCCGTTTTTGAAAAGTAATCAATGTCAGAATTCCATTTGAGGGCAGCAATTGTTTCAGTATGTTGCTGTGAACAATATAACTCTCATTATGTACTGGAGTCTTTTACTGTTTATGTTGGTGTACGCGACCTGCTTCAGATGGTTGGTTGCTGTGATTCAAATAACTTGGTAAGATATCCTGATTCTTGTATTTTTAGTTGTGTTTAATATTCATACAGACTGCTGATTCTAGCCTCTTAAAACAAAGAAGTGCCATCAGGATCAACCAAACTCTTATTTTTTAAGGCTAATTGCCCTTAATGGCTTGGTAAAAGCATAGACTGTATAAAGATGGAAGGCGGAACAGCTCCTCAGAAGTGAAGCCATAGCAAGTAGAGCTCCCCCTGGTGACTGGCTGCAGTATATGTCATAAGCTCCACCTCCTCCATGTTAGTACTTGGACCGAACTAAAACACTAAAATCCACGTCAACATTATTTTTTCGAGGACGGTATCTGTCAATTTAGGCAGTTAATATAATGCTGATGCATACTCAAGTGTCCATTTTTTGGATAAGTTTCGTTTTAGTTAATTATTTGACGCTGTAGTAACATGATGTGATATCATGATGACTACCAGTTGCCATGCCAACTGCTCTTTGAAGCGCGAGAGTTGGAAAAAATAAAAATAAAACAATTAATACAGTGTATAATCCAACATTTCTTTGTAACTGTTGGAGATAGAGCAGAGCGCAGTATTAATTAAACAAGAACGCGAGTGAGTCTGGCGGAAGTGTGGTCTTCGATAACGCAGATCCGCGTGTCTCCACTCTCGGACCGTACTACGCAGACTCTGGCTACACAGTCAATGGTGTGGAGATATACTGAACAACTCCACTGGGCCAACAGTCACTTTTCTTTTTTTTACTTTTTTTTACTTTGATCCTTTGACTTTGAACACCTTCAGCATACATTCTTCTTGGATTTAGAAAGTCAGTTTGGCCAATGCAATGAAGTGTGGACATGTTGTCCATATTATATGCAGACAATGGTGTGGAGATATACAGCTCCACTGGGGCCGATAGTCACTTTTCTTTTTATACTTTTTTTTGCTTGCATCCTTTAACTTTGAGCGCCTACAGCACACATTCTTCTTGGATTTAGGAAGTCAGAATGGGTGTGATTTACAAAATTGCCCTTTCATTAATCACAGCAAAATGGACTAAACCACTTAGACATTAAGGTGAGTAAGTATTCCTGTACAAAACCTCCAATTTATTACACATTCTGACCAGAATAATTTGAATACGAAGCACACAATGCACTACGTTTTAAAAAGCGACATTTTCTCCCTCTCTGCGTGATCTGAAGGGCTTTCTGATTGGTGTGATGCTTGACATTTCTGCTTGTTTTTGCTGCTGCATAGAAAAAATATGTAATAATAATTATATGCCCACTTCTGAGTAATTTCTTCCCTCTTACCTATTTGGGGATCTACTCCAGGTGATTGAGTAAATAACTAAATAATAAAAAAAAAAAAGGAATGGCACTGTACATCGGCCTTGATGCTGGTCACTGAACAATGGGTGGTCTTTAATAAGTAGTTTCTGTCATCGAATGCAAATTAAGTACAGTGGCGGAAACGCTAACTTCTCTAGGGTAATTGCACGAATGCTCACCTGTTGTTACTGTTTGCATCCGTACAATGCATTAACAAATGTTAATTCATCTATAGGATGGTCGACTGGAACCGCGTCATGCACACTGCGCGCTGTTTGCCCTCATAAATGGCAGGCAGGCAGGTCTCAGCCTGCTTGGACAGGTTATTTCCCACCCACGGCTGAGTGATTAGGTGCAGCGACTGTAAAATTGCCTATTTTACAGGTGCTTCAATCATGGATACAGGGGTGACTATAAATAAACCGTAGATGGTAATCACCCTCCCACAAGAGAAAGCTTCTGCAAACATTTGGCAAGAGCCCAATGACATGTCCAGCCTATCTATAAGAAATACACATGTGGCCCGTGAGGGATGAGAAACCAATTACAGTGCACGCGATGAATCATTTTCGCCTGCCGCTTGATGAATGACTTCGTTGACTCTCTAATGTTTGTTATTTATCATCAGCGTGGCTTCATGGCGAGCTCTTTAAAAAAGAAACAAATGGCCGCACAAAGAAATTGCCGAACTATATCTCTTTTCGGCTCAAGAGTGTTTTTGTTCCAGTGAGCGTCGTTATTATGCAATGGATACCGATCAATATTTAGAGTGAAGGTGTGACGCAAAAAAAAAAAAAAGAAAACACTTGTGTGTTCACTTCCCCGGGACATTTTTAATCCTTTCTTCTTCACAGTTCATGGAGCACACTTGACAGTTGCTGTGTTCAAATTAATTGGAAATAATGGAACAACAAATTGAAGCAGAATAAACTATTCAAGGAGTGAGTTCATGCAAATCATAGTATTTTTCTCTTGTATATTATTTGAATTCATTCATATCAAACAGGGCTACGTGTGTGTGTGTGTGTGTGTGTGTGTGTTTTCAGGGCCATAGGTTTCTCTGGTGGCACCTGGCTCGTAATTGGCGGCGTAAATAATAAATAAGCGGGTTACATTTAGTGGAAAACGGAATATTGTGTTTGCAATTTCTAAGCAGGAAACTGTGTTTTTGAACGTAGCTGGTGACAGCGAATCTCCCCCGCCGTCATGCTCCATGTGTGTCAGTCATATCAGTTGAAAAACATGTCAGCTCCCCTTAGACGCCATTGTGTTTTCCATCCGCCTGTGAAAAATGTCAGGCATCCAGGACGTGTGTGGTTGCAGGCTGGCCAGCAGTATCTTTGTGTGCTTTTCGAAAGGCTTCACCTTCACGGCCCAACTATGCACGACGCCTTGTTTCCTATACAAGTCAATGGCATGTTCTATATAACATTGGCATGTCCTATTAATCATTGTCAGCATGTGCGTTTTTTTGTTTCTCAGTGTGATTTAACACTGATGTAACGTAAAGTTCTTCGCAGTCTTCTTCTGCTCGTTAACTTCAGGGAGCACTGGCTGGCTACCTTTTCCCTGAACCCTTTCCTGCAGATATTAACAATGTTGTTAAGTCAGCTAAAAATTTTGACTGCCTCGTCTTGGGAATTTTACTTTCAAGCATCATAGGTCAGCAGCATCCTGTTTGAAGCAGACCCGTGTTACTGCAGCGTCAGTAGAAGAATATAGACAAGGAAATACCTTTGAGTCCTAATGTATAAGGAAACACACGCCCAAGAGGCCAAACAGTCTGTTTTGCAGTTGGCATGCGAATCTCCTCGTGACTGAGAGTTGAGAATAGAACTAATGCTTTTAACAACTCCATAAAAGTATAGCAACTGTGACATACTGCGACATAAACATAAACATTCTGTAGGCTCTATAAGCCCATACTTTAACAGCTGTTACTTTGAGCTTCAACTGTGTGAAAGTAGCGGCTCTTCCCCCTAACTCCCACCTATTTACTAAAATTTGCTCCATTGCTGCTTTATATCTGTGCTCAGCGGAGCGTTAATGAAGTAAATCAGAATGGATGGAGTTGCCAGGCAACACTTTTTGGTCATGTCCCTCCGTCTATTAACTGTCGGCGTGTCCACGTGCGTTTTGTGTGGGTGCGCGAGGCAGCGGGACTGCTGCGCCTGGCCGTGCTGCTGATTTGATAGTGACATCATCAATAAGGCGTGTAGGTGAAAACATCTGTCATCGTTTGTATGTTGATTGCAGCCAGGCCTTTCAGGGCAATGACTTGCATCTGTCAGCCTCAACAGACCATTCGTCCTGATTTGAGTTTTTCATCCGAGAGTCGGAGCCAGAAGCGCAGAGGCTTGTGAGCGCTGCGAGTCGCGCTGTGATCAAGCACGTCAGCCGCTCTCTGCTGCAATGTCAGGTTGCTTTAATGTTGCATGAGCCGTTCGACCGTCCTGAATAACTGCGTTGAAAAGGAATTACACTTATTAGCTTTCAACGTATCTGCAAATCTCCCCACACACGGGTACACGCGTGCACACGGGAACACACATGTACACATAAAGAGATCATTAATAAAGAGAGTAAGCAGGGCTGCAGCTAATGGACAACTGGTTTATTTCTACATACTGATGAGCCGGGAGCACAGACGTAGCAGCGATTTCCTCGTGCCTCATGCACATATGTGTGTGTACGCCCGTGCATTTCCACCTCATCAGTGTTGATTAGGATAATGCATTTACTGCGTGAAATTAGGTTTGCTAGAAAATTTTAATGAAATGCAGCTCGAGACAGGAGAAAGGTAGGCAGCAGAGGAAAACAGAAGTGAAGGGAGGAAGTGGACTGCCCCTCCTACACAGATATAAACACACACACACAGACACACACACATATACACACATAAACAATTGCCTTATCAACCTCCCAGGTGTTTTTGCACATAGCTGATGTGAAACTTGTGAGACTGCCAAACAACTCATTAAATCATTTATTTATAATATTCAGCAGAAATAAATTTGAAACTCAGAAAGGGTAATCTTTAGGTTAGTTTGTGTTGTGTACTTGTCTTATTGCAATTCCAGTGAAGCCACAGTGAAAGCTTAACACATTTGCACAAAGTCCTAACATAAATATCCACTACTGTATATGTACACCGATCAGGCATAACATTATGACCACTGATAGGAGAACTAAATAACATTGACCATCTTGCGACAATGTAATGTTTTGCTGGGAAACTTTTGGACCTGGCATTCGTGTGGATGTTACTTAGACATGTAGCACCCACCTAGACCAGACCAGGCACCTCCACCCCATAGCAATGACACTCCTTGATGGCAGCAGACATCCCCAGCAGGATGCAGCCTGACACAGACACACACACAAACACACTTTAGGAACAACTAAAAAAAAAACATGAGAAACAGCACAACATGACCTGGCCTCTAAATCCACTAGACCCCAAACTGATCAAGTATCTGTGGGATGATCCACAGAGGCCCCTCCCCTCAACCCATAGGACCCAAAGGCCCCCACTAACAACATCCTGTTGCCAGACACCACCACCTGATGAGTCACAACTGTTTTAGAGACACAAGGGAGACCTACACAATATTAGGAAGGGGGTCATAATGTTATGCATGATTGCTGTATCTACACAATGTTTTTAGTCCTGTTTCTAAATTTTTGACTGAGTGACAGTCTAGGAATGACAGAAAGTCATGTATGCAAGACATCTACTGAGGCCACTGATGGAATACCATGTTTATGGTGACATCTGTACTAGATTGATGTTAAACTACTTTCTTTTCCGAGAATAAATGCAAGGAATGTTTTTTTTTTTTTCTTGTAGCAGATCATTAGTTATTTTATTAGACAAACCCTACACAGCGACTTCTAAACCGACCTTTTAAGTCAGAGGCAGGGAAGAATGAGCAAACGGCTATGTGTGTTTTGAATCACAAATTAATCTGTTGGACATTGTTGCTGCCTGTTTTAGCTCTACCCTTGTGTACACTGTCACACGGTGGTGGACTTTGTGATGGGAGAGACCGATAGCCCACCATCTTAACAGATCATTCCTGGCCACAGAGCAACGCAGAACCAGGGGGAGATGCAGAGAAAGGGGAGAATGTTTATCCCGTGCCGCAAGGTATCAGACAAATAGAAAAAGGTGTTTACCCCTAAGGGCAGTGATGATGATGATGATGATAATGTGTGCGCATGGTACGAATTGTCAGCAGTGATAAATCTGCGTGCGTGTTTTTTGCCCACACGCTGATTTATTTATTTTATTTTTTTTTGCATATCTCCGTGTGTGTTTGTGCGAGAGCAGAAATGTCTGGCAATCAAACAGGTCCTCGGGCCAGGTAGATGAGTCATGAGGAACACATTTGGGAAATTGCTAAAAAGGAGCAAGTAAAAGCTAGCGAGAGAATGGGGGGAAACTAAAAGCGTTACCATGTTCCCTTCATTAACTGTCTGTGTACATATGCAGACAAATCCACATTTGAATTCTTATCACACTGAGTTCTCATTCTGTCGTTTGACATTTTCTCTTTCTGTCTTCCCAAATGTGCCAGGTTTTTATGAGAAAGTAGGAGAGGTGTAGTTCTGTGCGAATCAGGCTGGGGCTTTGTACTGTGCTTATTTTATCTGACAAAGTTTCAGAGCCAAATAGGCAGATATTAGCTTTTTGCACGTAATATGCACGTAGGTATCAGCATGTTATTGTAAGTGCGTTGGTCACAATGGCTTAAAAAGCAAATTATCACCTAACATCTTGTTTTTGCTGCAGTAATGTAGAGGTGCACAACAGGATGCGTTCAGCACAGTGTCATATAACTGCGGGGTTGTTATTAGGTTCCGCTCTTGTCACTGGAATTTCTTTAAATTGTCAAAGAAGAAAAACAAATGTAAGAGAATAACTTAAAGCCACAGCGCGGCAACATTTGTCTCCCCCTTTTGGCAGAGTAATTTCACAAGCATTGTCAGTGAATTTCCTTCCTTCTTTCTGTGCTCTCCAACAAATAATCTCTGTTTCTCCTCACCACCAGTACCAATGATTTTCTTTTTAATCCTTTATTCCTTCCTCTGCACAAAGTTTCTTTTTTAACTTGAAGTTCAGAAACTTTTTTTTTTTTTTCTTTTTTGGATGCTTCCTGGGTTTTATATCTTCCGGAGAATTCACAGAACCCAAGTTACATTCATAACTCTCGTTTCTCCACAATACATTCTGCCATACTCCTAGGTGCTGTAGTCGATTTCCTCTCTCTCGCTACAGTTGCTCCCCTCTTCAGCTCTGGCAACCAGTCACTGGTGTTTGGCGTATCATCGTGTTAACATCCCAACTGAAAATTGATTTAAAACTCGAGGGTGCTACAATCTGTTTGGCGACCGTGACGTTAAAAGTCCGCCACTATAGCTTTAACCTTTGACAATCCTAGCTTCTTGCTGCTCTGGTATTTCACACTCTTATGCATCATTATATGTACCGTAAACAGCATGGGTCAAGGATACAGTATCAACCTGTGTTTTATCAGGAAGGGAAGGTGCAGCAATCAAAGCAGAACAACTGCAAAAAGGAGAATTCTGTTTTGGTTCATAAGAGGACACCGTCTTATAGATTAAATTCTTTTTACGTTTTGCAACCTGAGCCCTTGAACTGTGTTCATGTGTATTAAGTACCCAGTAGCCTCCGGCCTTCATTGTCTTTTCGTACCAGAATTGCCTTCGGGAAGGATTTCTCTCATATACACAGACTGGAGGAAAATCGCTGCAGTATATATAAGATTCCCACATTATCTGACCATGTGAGGTTCAGTTAAAAGCTGCAGAGTTGAATAAACATGTGCTGTTATTCACGGCTCCTACCATCTAACCATACTGCCATCTAGTGCAAGGCATACACATGCAAAATTCGAATTATAGCCCGTTATTCTTCAAGGATTTATGGCATGACTATACAAATGGATACATGTGCATTTATAATTGTGCGTCTCTGTAGAGGCCTACGCGGGCATCTGTTGTGGTTTGACAGATGATGATATATGACTACCCTCTGAGATCCCCAAGATATCATCAGTTCACCACCAGATGTACATCCTTAAAGAAACTCTGTGGGGACTTGAAGAGACCACAGGCCGCTGGTGTGTTGTGGCATATAGTTAATTACACTGCTGTCCCGAGTGTGTCAGGGCTGTCAGAATTGGTACGGAGCCATGGCGCTGACAGTGTGTGGTCGTCAGTTGAGCTGCATCCGTCGTCTTGTTCCATATTTGTCAGATGGGTAAAGTATGGTTTGGCATTGACAGGGAGACATCAAACAGGGAAGGAGAGGAAGATGTAGGAGGAGATAAACATGTTGGAGGGGAGGGAGAGGAAGGAAAACAAGGGAAACATAGATGTTTTCATGGGGTTTAAATCAGGTATAGGATGGATTTTCACTCTTCCACAGCTGTGACAGGATATAATGCCACCGTGGCAATAGAAATAGAGTATAGTAAGACCTCTGTGCATTCCCCTCTGCTCTCAGAATCAGCTTCACAAAATACCCAACACTGAATATGCATTTTGTTCGGGAGACTTCAGTTTGATCAAACGTGTTATGGGGTGAGTGTGTTAAGGCTTCCCACCAAGGATTTCATTATTTATGAATTAAACTAAAAGCCTGTCCTCCATTTACGTGATTTAATAGACCAAGGACTTATTTGGGGATTTAGTGGAGGAGAAGAAAAGGCGAGGAAGACCGAGGGAGCCGGGAAGAAAAGAGCATATCCCTTGGAGAATCCCAATACAATGTGTTCTTATCTTTTCAATGTCACTTTCAGTTTTCTATTGGAAGACACTCCAGGCTCCGCGCCCCTGCCCTGTTCTAAAACTAGCATCAGCACACGCTATAAATCACTCAAGTCTTGACACGTGCGTGAAATAGTTCTGAAAAAGACGAATTGTAGGTCTTTTTTTTTTTTTTTTAAGGATTTTCTATGTTTGCTCTGGGATGTAATCACACAATATCCTCAGATCACTAAAATATAGGATGACAAGGGAGACTACTAAGTTGTTTAGCCTAATTTCGTTCTCAGATATGTTTAGCGTAATGTCTCGGTTAAGTACCTGTTAGAAAACCACATTTTTAGGCATGGGCAGCATGTTTTAACACCAGGATTTACACAAACAACACTCAATGTTGCATTTAAGCAGTCATTTTAGCCTTTATTGTGTCCAGTGAAGGCAGGCAGGAAACATGGGGTAAGAGAAGGGAGTGAAATCCATCAAATCTGCCAAACTGGGCATGTTGTGACTGCATGGTGTGAGCCTTAACAACTACATGTACTGTAGGTTATCAGAATATTCCCCAACAACAACTCAAGACCTGCAACCAAAGCCACACAGCTGAAAATAATATAGTTTGGGTTACTGATATAAGAGCATTAATGGCACATGCAGTTGTTTTTGGTGTTGGGGGTGGCTATTAGAAGTTTATGGGCTGTGTGGCTTTACAGCAGCTCCTCAGCACGGCTCATTACACAGCTAATGTGAGGAGACGGTGACCCTGCTAACTCGAGCTCCTTCTTCTGGGTATTACAGCTGGACTGGCCCCTAGGCCTGGGGAAGACTGTGACGGAATGTGGAGTGCAAATGTGTTATCATGTATTACAGGGGCCGCACGTGTTTTGAGACGTTTTGATATCCGCTCACATCACGGATAAAACCGTCGAGGAGGGATTCATAGAGAAACGCGCTACATGTTGTTTCTTCTTGCCAGTAGGTATGTGACACTGATGCGCTGAATAATGAATAACACGGCATGTAAGGCTGTGCATTAGCACTGAAACGCGGGGCCTATGATCACACACGTGCACACACTGTCGCACATGCACAGCTGTTGTCTGGTGAATGGCAGGCTGTGACTGCTGAATGGTAAAACGCAGAAGACGTACGTATGTACTCCCACAGGCGTTCGACGGGCGTGTGTGGGCAGCAGCTCTGTGGGCGGCTGTTCATCAATTTGCCATTGTTCCACGGGTTACTCTCGCAAATATTCGTACTCCGTGTTTGTGTGTCTCGGAAGCATTTTCAGAAGACCGCTACTTTCGCGTACACGTGTGCCCGTCTGAGTCAGTAATTAGTGTTTATGCTCTTTTGTTCCAAGTTGCACTAACAGCCAGAATGCTTGTGAGAAATGCAAGATTCTGACAATCTTTGTTCTGCAATGCAATGTATTTCATTTTGTTTTCAAGCAGTTGAAAGCAGCTGATGGATTTTCTTCTTCTTATTGAATGTCTTTAAAGGTAGCTAAGACGAACCTTTTCCAGCCTCTATAGCACTTTAGTAAGTGCAAGAGAAATGCAGTAAACTTCATCACTGATAAGTCTGGGCTCTTAGATCCAGCGTGCTCTACCTCTGCATTTAAGGATTTTAAAGTATTAGTACCGGATAGAATTATAAATAGTGTTGTTATTCAGGGTTTTATGTCTTTGTCCAAGCAAAAGACATTTTCAAAAGTGTTTACTCCCAATTGGTTTTCACTCTGTCAGACCTTTCAGCCTCTTGTTCATGACCATTTTGATCCTGACTACTTTTATCTTCTCCCCCAAAGCTCTCCCTGAACTATGGCTATAACCGAATTTAGTCTAATGCTAATGGTCTGTATTAGGTTTCCTCCTCTCGAGGAACCTGTGGAAATCCCGGATGGAAAGTTCCTTAGTTCAGCGGAGCCTGAAATTGGCTTGAATGGAGGGGGAAGCAGTGGCAAGTCACCTGAATGGGTCTCAAGGCCAAACGCATTAGTCTTGGCTCCATTGTTGCACCGCCGTACACTAAATCTCATCAGCGGCTGACCGAGTAGTAGTTTTGATTTATCAGACATTCACTGTGACACGGAGAGAAAAACTGAGCCGCGTTTTTTTACCTACACACGTGAATCCAGACATACAGTACAGGTGGAATGCACATACTACACACTTGTCACATGTGTTACACATATACACCCTCAATGCTTATTCTTTAAGGCTTAAACATAATGGATCTTTGCTTTCGAGCTGTAAGTATGACACCGATACATCCTCCCTCTATTAAGTTAAATGTACTTGTTCCATGCAGCTGATACAGAGCAAGGTTAACATTTATTTGTATTTGTCTTCAGACGAAGAATAAATTGGGCAACCTTTTCGCTTTGCTTGTGTTGCAGCTACCCTGAGGAGACTTATTGACCTTTTAGCTGCTAACTTCCACACTCTTCACCAGCCTATTAACTAACTTGATGCTGTTTTTCTTTTCTGTGCAGCTACTACACAGTCAGTTAGAGATTTCTTGGCTTGATGAGCGCACAAGACAAACCAAATCCCAAAGTTCTGGCGTGTAACAGCAAAACAAACAGCTGAAACGTGCTAAGATACTGCTAAATGATATTGATCATCACCGTTTTAAGTGCACTGACAGATAGAGAATACATACAAATGAACACACAAATGTTTATCTGCATATCATACCGGAGACGGTTTCGGTTATACGAATAACCAATGATTAACAGGCAACAGATTTTGCCTAGAAACACTCTGTTCCTGCATTCTTGCTTCTCCGTGTCCGCTTTATTGATTCTATGTATTGAACAGACTAAAGGTCCTCTGTATATGTACAGTTATTAGTGATCTATTGGTGCACCCACTCACCAGGTGAACCTTTTACGGAACAGCCTTACACAGTGTCAATAACTAAGGAAACCATATATTACTGTAGCTGAAAACCATGCCCTCTGAACTAGTCCTTCCCCAAACACAGGAGTCTAGATGGTCCATGGTACAGTGGATTTGTTTTTCCCAGGGTAAATTCTAATTAAATCCAGTGCACCATTTGCTTTTTTATCTCCAGAGTTGGTGTGTCCCCAGATGCAGTGTACAATAAATAAACTGAAGTATGTGAATAAGTGTTTCTGACTCACTCTACAGTGCTCGGGTTTGTGTCAAACTATTTTGACGGCAGTTCTTTTTGAACTCATCACTCTCCCCGAAGCACTTCTTTTCCTCATGTGTGGAAAAAACAAGAGAGGAGTGAGCAACTGAAGATCATGGGACTGATGGAGGCAACGAACTGAATCCGAAGCTAAGGCTGAGATGCAGATTTTTATAAAGAAGCATAAATGTAAGCTGACGTTGATAGCGGAGAACATATGCTCTGAGAGGTCGATAAGGCCAGATGGACTCAGAGAGAGGTTTTGCTGTACTGGGGGGATGCTGCTGCATAGAAGTGTGCAGAGCCTTGGTTAAACCATACATCTCGCTGAGCTGGCCCAATTGATTGGGACCTTTGGGAGCAGTGGGGTCCATATTAATTCTGCACTGTACTGTATGTGTCTGTGCATGTGTGAATGTTTGTTCCGCTTCAGCATTCAAGTATACAGGTACTACTTGAGATGACTGCAGCACTTTCTACAAGTTTCACCAACAGAACTGCAACGTGTTTTTTTCTATTCTATTCTGCTGCAGCAGATACAGTATAAAAAATCTATATGTGAAGTTGTTTTTCCGTCTTTAAATCTTTTTGTATCTGTGTTCATCACTTAAGTTTCATGTCGTTATTATTTATTTATTTATTTTGCCCGTTTCCATCTGAGATTTTGTAGGTTTTACCCATCTGAGTCATTGCTTCCGCCTCTTTTTACCCGATGTCTATCTTGGGAGACAGAATATAGACAGAAAGCCTAGGCAAGCAAATGCTGGTGCATAATTCCGTCTTCACAGCACGCCACTCAACCGCTCACTCACTCAGGGTGAAAAGGAAGCTCCCGTATTTTAGTCTGCTAGGTAAAAGAAAGTGGATAGACAGATTTCCATTCCCTCCTCTGTCAGGTCTCTGCCTCACCCGGCTGTTATCCCTCACACACCAGAGGCTGCTCTAGTCATTCCGTTGCTCAGAGTCAGACAAGCGCTGGCAGAAATACCAATACGCACCAGCGGACTGGAGGGACATTTTTATCGGTAGACAGACAGACAGACAGACAAACGCCGTGACTGACAAACACTAAGCCCAGTCAATATATTTCACGGCGGTTACCATCTCTGAATGATAAGCTGCCATTCACCGTTGCTCCAAACGCACTTCACTTCCAGGCCTAATCTGCAATGCATCAAGGGTTATCTCCAGACAGAGAATACCTGCAAGCGAATTTCAATCAGCCTCCCACATATGTAATTAAATGGAAATAATTGCTTCCATTCCCTTTGTCATCTTTTTATTTCGCCGGTCTGTGCCACAGTGCTTAAGCCTGCACCCATGCACATTATTCTGTCGCCACCTTTTCTTTTCTTCATTAACCACTCCAAAGTAATCTTTCTTTTTTCTTTTGTTGCCTTCTCCGTTCTTTTGTTAAAAAAAAAAAAAAAAAAAAAAAAAAAAAGTAAGTGGGATCTCATCGTACATGTGGCTGTCTGTACTGTATGTGCCGTGTGTGTATGTGTGTGTGTGTTGTAGGTAAGTGTGTTGCTGCCATCATCAGGCGGAAACATAAAGCTGCACTCCTAAAGCTCAGATAAAACCAGTTTCCTCTGGAAATACCAGCCTCAGTCTCGTGCCTTTTCCTCGTGAACGCCAAGGGTTCCCCAGCAGTTTTCAAACTCCCAAACGTTTCCACAACCCAGTCTCGCATTAACTGTGTTCCTCTTTCCTTTTGTGTCTTATTTGAATCCCTCTTCATTCTCATCGCTCCGCCAAGGCTGACCTTACCCTTTTACACTATCTTGCTGTTCTGTTCTGTGCCTGAACTGCCTCTCCTCCTCCCCCTGACAGCTCAAGCAAAGTGAAGCGAATGCTGACACCAAAGAGAAGCTCCCTCTACGACTCAGGATCTTTGAAAAGTTCCCAAACAGACCCCAGATGGTGAAGATCTCCAAGCTCCCCTCTGATTTCACTGTGCCCAGGATCAGGTACACAACCGCCAGCAGACACATACGTCAGTTGTGTATCTACAGATCTGAATGTCTGCTTTGCTGTTGAGAAATACATCCAGTCAGAGATCTCTGTATAAAGTGTTGCATTTTATATTTTGAGCACCAGTAAGTTATTTATTTGGCTTAAAGAGAACTGAGCCCAATCCTCATAAGCTGCAAGTCAAAGGGAAAACACGATCTTATTCAAGCTCTGAAAAAAAGCCTTTGGATGTTGCCACCCGTTTGCAGACGTTTTGCATCACTGACATGATGTAAAGAAAGAGCAAGAGAAAAAAATAAGTCATATCTGCTCCTTTTTGTTAGTAACCAATAATGATTTTATATTACGCAGCTTTTAGCAGGAGAGCTGAACTATATCCCACACAACGGACCTCATAATCAATTTTACAATTTAGTTGCTGATTAGCGCACAGCTGGGTCCTTCTCTCCCCAGAAATCCCCCTCTGCAGCCCATCTGCTGAGCCGCTGCAGCTTCCACCGACACATTTTGCAGAGATGATTTAGCCTTGGAACAAAATTGCGAATGTTTCATCTACCTTTCTTGGGGAAACCGTAGATTAGAATTCATCAGACTTGAGGGTAATGTTTGTGTGTGTTGTTGTGCACTGTAGGGAGAGTTTTATGAAGCAGTTTATCGATCGCCAGCAGCAGGATACCAGTTGTTTGTTCCGGCGTCTGCCCTCCGCCTCATCCTCCTCTTGTGACCACTCCAAACGCTCGGCTATTGAAGACAACAAGTATATTGACCAGAAGGTACTTTCGCAGACTTTTACTTACTCACTTAATCACGGTGTTTCCCCCTCGCACACACGGAGTGCGGAGACAAAAGTGATAGCGCTGTCTCCGTGGCTGTAAATGCGGAAGAGGAACAGTAGCAATAAGCAGTGCAGTAGCTCTAGCCACTTTTAACCTAATGTTCAAATTTCTGCGTGTGCTTAGATGGTACACTGACGAAACAACCAGCTAATTGACTTTCACCATGTTCTCTGTCAGCTTCGCAGGTCAATATTTAGCATTCGAGCTCGCAATCTCCTGGAAAAAGAAACTACAATCAATAAAATCCTCCGGTAAGACACATAAACACTTACGCAGTAAGCAAGGTTTGCAGGTTAGACATCTGTGTTAAAAATGGTTTCAACAATATTTCAGCGACCCTGTGTTAGGACCTGCTCTACGATGAAATGCAGCTGTTTAAATACGGCTGAAACAACGTTTATTCATAACCTACATGACTGAAAAGCTTTCACTTTTCAACTAGCTGTCGCCTAATTTTAAGAAGGACATGCTGACGTCTTTTGGCCTGCAATTGTAAAGATAAATTGTTTGTGTTAATTCGTCCGTACCCAGGACGTCACACGATTTCGGCTTTACCCCTTTCCTCTGCGACGCCGGCTAGATGTGTTTAGTATGCATCATCTACAGTCATAAAAATACATCCCAGTCTTTGTGTGGGTGAAACTAATAATGCGTGTGCGTATTAGATGTAGATCTACAGCAACAGCCCTCTTGCATTGTTAACGTTTCTCTCTTTTTGCACACACGCACAGAAACACACACACACACACACACACACACACATCACACACACACACACACCAGACCTACTTCTGACTCATTTACTGTCGCGATGAAGTAAATGGATAATTTGCTGTTCAGCATGGCAGAGCTGGCACTAAGTGCAGATTAGCTTGCCGGCACCGTGTCCAATCTGCCCCCCCTTCACCCCTCTTATTCTGTCGGCCCGAAAGATAGACAGCATATCAGCAGTCATAACACGTTCTGTCTGGCCTGCCATCTTCCACACAAACACACAATTAGGCTCACATACCATCGTAGACAAATGCACACGCTCACACACAGTTCGGCATACGCGGGCATTCAGGCGTACTTATTGCCAATAAACAAGTAATCTCTCAGAGTCTCTACAAATGATTAAAAAACACACACTGCTGGTGCCCACAATGTCATTAGCTACGTTCTGGTACATGGCTCTGCTGTTGTACCAGAAAAGACAGGCATACCCCACACACACACACACACACACGCACGCACACACATGCTGACTAATAGAAGCTATTTCACAATGACAGTCTGGGTCGGTACTCTTACGGGTCCAGACGGAGGCAGGCCAAAGGTAGCTTGTTAGGCAGAAAAATGCAGTGGATGCAGCTGTGTTGGTGGTGACCTCGCGCACTGACATTGTTCAGTTGTCATTGTATTGATCAAGAACAAACATTTTCATCTCTGTTTTTCCCAGGGCTTGTACCAGACAGCGTATGCTAAGTGGATCCTTTGAAGGCCAGCCAGCCAAAGAACGCTCCATACTCAGCGTTCAGCATCATATACGGCAGGAGCGCAGGTCTGGTACACACACACACACGCGCACGAATAACACAAACAGGTTGCTTGCTTGTGCTTTGTTATGTGAAGCATCAAGGTATTTTCTTCTTATAGTCTGCCTATTGTGTCTGCAGATCTCTGCGACATGGTTCCACGAGTCAGAGGATCAGCCGTGGGAAGTCGCTGGAGACTCTCACCCAAGATGTGAGGACAAAATCACACTTTAAAAACTCTCAGACTTGGTTAATGTCATCTATTCCTTCAGACTGACTCAAAGTATGCAAGGAAAATAGAAAGGCATGTGGAAAATGTGCCTTACGCTGTGCCTTGGTCTCTTTTCCCAGCACTCCAGCACGGTACGCTACCGTAACGCCCAGAGAGAGGACAGCGAGATCAAGATGATCCAAGAGAAGAAAGAACAAGCAGAAATGAAAAGGTATTAACGCCACGTTATGCAAGTATAGAAAATTCCCATTCAGTCAGCTGTGGTTGTAATCCCTTCTGTTCAGTTGACATAAATGAATCGGTATTTGCCCCGTGTCTGGGTTTGTGTGCAGAAAAGTTCAGGAGGAGGAGCTGAGGGAGAACCATCCATACTTCGATAAGCCTCTTTTCATCGTGGGTCGTGAGCACCGTTTCAGGAACTTCTGCAGGGTGATCGTTCGAGCTCGCTTCAATGCGTAAGATTGGCCTTGCAGTTTAATCAACATGTAACATAGCTGTTCTTAGCTGACTCCAAATGGCTCCAGATTGTTGTAACCATCGACCATTGACTATATATATATATATAGATGAATGAACCCTATGTGGCATCACTCATAGGATTTCCATAGGCTATTGCCTTCTTGGCTGTGTCTGACTCCACCTAATACAAGAATGGACAAAAGATAGAGTGTTAATTTAGCTAAGGCGGACGGAGTTAACAACCTGAGATGGGACCCAACTGTCACTCAAAGCAGCCATGCCCTAAATTAAGCATAACTTTAAGTCTTAATAGAAAATAAACGCACATACAAGTATAAAGTTGTGCGTGTTAACACGGAGGTCTGTGGGGATTGATTCCCCTTTGGAGCCGTGAATGAGGACGTTTTTTGGAAGAAGAAATGGCCATTTGACTACTTTTTTTTATTCCCTTTGAATTCTTATCTAGATCCAAAACCGACCCAATAACGGGAGCAGTCAAGAACACCAAATACCACCAACTGTAGTAAGTGTGATGAATTATTGATTCCTTTACTACTTGATGTTCATTCTACGCGAGTGGAATACTCATTAATCCTGTAGCTGATTACCTGCGTGTTGTGCTTCCCCAAACTGTGGCAAGGAATGAAAATTTGAAATGAGGAGCTGTTGAAATATAATTCACTCATTATGCAACCTGATAGTAATGCAGCCAAGCAGAGCGACTGATTATTAAAGTGAGAGGCAGTCCTTTGAATCAGATACCATTGGTGCCTGGGGATTTTCACTGACATCCTGCTGTAGAACAGATCGGGCTGCTCACATGCACAAAGATTTATTCTCTCTCAGTTGCTGGTACCTCTCCTCTCTCTTTGTCTTCCCCTAGCTCTTTGTATAGAATTATCCCTGGGTGTTTTGCATGTTTGCAAGCAAACTAGCTTTCCTGACCTACTTACACTGTACGTACTGTTTCTCTGTGTAACCCTGAAAAGAAATGTGTTTTTTTTTTTGGTCTATATTATATGTGTGTGTCCTTGCAGCGATCTCCTGGGCTTGGTCACCTATCTGGATTGGGTTATGATTGTGGTGACCATCTGCTCCTGCATCTCCATGATGTTTGAATCACCCTTCACCAGGGTCATGCACGTCCCCACGCTCCAGGTATTCGAACCAGATTTCACTGAAAAAGAAACTGGTATATGAACGAAGAGATTTTTAAAACCGCGATGTCTGTTTCAGATCGGGGAGTACGTGTTCGTGATATTCATGAGCATAGAGCTCAACCTGAAGATCATGGCTGACGGCCTGTTCTTCACCCCCACAGCTGTCATCAGAGACTTCGGAGGAGTTATGGACATTTTCATCTATCTCGTAAGAAATCTAATATAAAGGCTGCTCCCTTTAACCGTGATCAGTGATATGACTCTGGTAGAAAAATCTTGAGGGTAGATACATGCAGACAGTATGGGGCGAGGGCACAGGGACAGGAGTAGACTGAAGAAGCACTCATTCAGGCACTCATATTACCTGAATACAGTCACATAAATACAAATAAAACTTCCTTATTATCTCTGCCTTGGTCCTTGCAGTTTTGACTAAAGAAAAACAAACGTATGTCATCTAGTTATGCCTGCTGGAATCCAAAACTATTTGCATGTACCAATAAAAGATCCCTTACTCCTTGCTGATACTACATGCACTATGGGTACGTGACCATAAATGTGCAAAAATATAGCTCTCTCTTCTCAAACGTACAACGTCATCCAGTCATTTGATGTGGTAAAATATTCTAGTAAATCAGAAAAAGAAGTGACCGTAAAATGAAGACATGATTCTGTTTTCTGGTTACACAGATGAACTACAACACTGAAACACTAACAATCATCAAGTCCCCTCGCCAGAATAGCTGTGACCTGTCGAACGGAATGTAATCATAAAAAGGCTCATAAAATAGGATATATGCTGCCTGCATACCTGTCTGCTCAAAGTTTCTTCCTATTGAAAGGGAGTTTTTTTTCTTGCTACCGCCTTTGGCGCTAGGCTCCTAGCTCTCAGGGTCCTGAGCTAAGGTTACGTGTGAAGCACAAACAAAATTTTGTCAGCCTCTCTTCCTCCCGCCTTTTCATTTCTGAAATAACAAAACCAACCCATGTTGCACTATTATACCCAGTGGCTACCAAACAATTTTCCAAATACATTTGTCACCAGGTACAATTGTTGTCAGCGACTAGAAAGTATCTTAGTTGCCAGAGTCAACCACTATATTACACTTTAAAATACCTTACAGCCTCTTGTTTTGGACTGTTATGAACTTTTTTGCTGAATTTTGACTTGTACTTGTGTAAAAGCATAGCTAAATATAAACTATAAATCATTTTTCCCATTTTATTGGCTTCACCAAAACACGCCAGCCTAACTTCAATTACCTATAATTTGTATGCATAGTATAGAATAGTATTTCTATGAAATAGCTTTTCAATAACGCGTATAGTATTTATTGTTAAACGTTTTTCAGGAATATGACATTAAACTCTTGGCTTGCTTGCAATAGAGTGTGTCTGATCAAGGCTAGCACTAAAAGGATGGAGCAGTTATAATTTATTTAATGAAAATTGTAATTTGAAGCCACGACATGAGCATCTGTACAATCTGCAGGATGCTTTAATTGCCCCTCACCGTTCCCGTGCTGTATTCACTGTAGGTGAGTCTGATCTTTCTGTGCTGGCTGCCTCCTGACGTCCCTCCTGAGTCTGGGGCTCAGCTGCTGATGATGCTGCGCTGCCTGCGTCCGCTCAGGATCTTCAAGCTGGTACCCCAGATGAGGAAGGTGGTGCGGGAGGTTCTCAAAGGATTCAAGGAGATTTTCCTGGTTAGTGGTCATGTACAGCTTCTCTAATTGCCAGACTTTAGGTAACATCTTTTAGATATTTTATTTTAATTAAGCAATCCTGTCACTCCCTGTTGTATACTGCATGCACGGTGGGTGATAATAACTATGATAAATATAGCTCAGTCTTAAGGCTACCTCAAACCATTTAATTAGGGGGAGAAAATATAAAAAAAACCTAAGTAACCATAAAATTAAGATTTGCTGCTGTTTTCAGGCAAGTGGTTACTTCTTTACAGCCATTAGCCACAGGCACTGAGACGTTGGCAGTGGGATCCTTTGGGTCCTGTTGGCTGCGGGGTGAAGCCTCTGTGGATTGCATTGGGATCTAGGGACCTTGGGCCCTTTCTCGTGTTCCTCAAGCTATTCCTGAGCAGTTTCTGTGGGAGTGCTCTTGCCACCGGGGAGTCTGTGCCTGTTTCATGTCAGAGTAACATTCACATGAATGTCAGGACCCATTGCCCATGGGCTTTTCTTACCTTAGAAATGTATGATATTTTCATTCTGTTAATATTCTATTACCAGGAGCATGCAATAGTTACAGATTTTCATTGGGTCTGACGTATTCCTCTCACTGGGTTTCTACGTCCTCAGATGTCTGACATCCTTAGATTCGCACTCTAGTCTCTGAGACTTGGATTACATTGCTCTGTCTGCCTTAACCTCTTGATTGATTCTCCCGCAGGTTTCCATTCTGCTCCTCACACTAATGTTGGTGTTCGCAAGCTTCGGAGTTCAGCTGTTTGCCGGAAAGCTCGCCAAGTGCAACGACCCCCATATCCTTAAACGGGTACAGCAAGGAGCATAATCTCATCTCTAAACCATTTCCTCCCTTTCTACGCTCCCCGCAGAGACTCGCTAAGTAGAAAACGGTTTCCCCAGTCAAATCGATAATCCGGAGCTTCCTTTTAACCTACTTTCTTAAGAACTGTGTTTTTATAGTTAAACACTAAAATAGGTCTTGAAATGGGAGTGTGTTAATTTCGGTCATAGTCTACAGTCTTATCCCTTCACAAACAGTCTTCATTTTATGTTTTACTGTGTGGTCTCTTTCAGGAGGATTGCCACGGTATATTCAGAATAAATGTCAGCGTTTCCAAAAACCTCAACTTGAGGCTGAAGCCTGGGGAGAAGAAGCCAGGTTTCTGGGTACCAAGAGTCTGGTAAGACTTTTTAATGCCGTGATTTAGGACTGTTTTTCACAGTCAGTGATTAATGTATCCATTTTGTCCTTTTCCAGGGCCAACCCTCGCAATTTTAACTTTGACAATGTGGGAAATGCCATGTTGGCTCTGTTTGAAGTGCTGTCGCTGAAAGGCTGGGTGGAGGTCCGGGATGTCATCATTCACCGCGTTGGACCGGTACTGATACGACCTAACCTTTCTAATATCTTCCATGAAAGTTTTTTTCTCTGTACTTTCTCCTGCGCTGTAACAGAGTGACTCTTACTCAGCTCAGTTTATACATCTCCGTGTCTACAGATCCACGGCATCTACATCCATGTCTTTGTGTTTCTGGGGTGCATGATCGGACTCACTCTGTTTGTCGGAGTGGTCATTGCAAACTTCAATGAGAACAAGGTAAGAATCACACTTTTAGCCACTGCTACTTATACCCTGACACCATGAGAGGCAATGTGTGTGGCATTATGCTGTCAGGCTGGTGTCTCACTCCGACTCTGTTGTATTTGTTGAACCATTCTTATGAACATAATAACTCAAAAGAAATATATAACAGTGTGTTTAACTGACAATCTGATTAGCTTTTTTGCATTAATGTGCACATCAATGAAGAAGCATGAAAAACACGAGAGCATATACACCGATCAGCCACAACATTATGACCGGACAGGAGAAGTAAATAACACTGACCATCTTGTGACAAGTCAAAGTTCTGCTGGGAAACTGTTGGACCTGGTATTCATGTGGCTGTTGCTTAGACATGTAGCACCCACCTAGACCAGACCAGGCACCCCCACCCCATAGCAATGACACTCCTTGATGGCAGCAGCCATCCCCGGCATCCCCCACTAACGACATTCTGTTGCCAGAAGCCACAGGACACCCTCAGAAGGCCCATGTCCATTCTCTGATGACTGTTTTAGAGGCACAAGGGAGACCTACACAATATTAGGAAGTGGTCATAATGTTATGCTTGTTCGGTGTATCTATATATAATATAAAGTCAGCCATGTTAGCATTAAAACATTTAATTAATGTATAAATTGGCCTAATTATGAGGAAACTTTTTCTCATGAACATGATAACTCTAAGAATAAACTTCATACCGACACCGCAGGTTGCCCACATGGAGTAGGGGATCTGATTAGACTTTAATGTGCCTTGCTCCGTAGATTTACATATTAATGAGTGCGAAGTTACGTTGGCATTCTTGACACACTATTAATACTGTGAGCATACTTCTCTTTTTGCCATGGAGACCATAGACGAAGACATAAGACATAAGACTATTCAAATGCCTGTCTTCAAAGACTATTTTAGAGCTGTCTGTAACTTTATTTTAACCACAGTTTAAACATCTTTTCCTATGTCAGGGTACCGCCCTCCTGACGGTAGACCAGAGAAGATGGGAGGACCTGAAGAGCCGACTCAAAATAGCCCAGCCTCTCCATCTACCCCCACGGCCAGGTAGGATCACACACTGAAACATGTTCAAGAAATGCTTCGGACGTTATTCTGCAACATAGTACAGAGCTAGAGCATCAAGCTCAACATCATGACAGTCACGTCTTCACCGCTCTCTCTTGACTGTGAGGTGTGTGTGTGTGTATTTGTCCGTTGTTGTGCAGCACCTGCATGATTAATCCATATTTAATAGTCCTTGTTTTTCACTGAGGATTGATGCATCGGGGGATTCATCATGACACCCAGTTGATTACTAGCAGCGGTAATCTGAATATTAAGACAGACAATGCAAATGGCTCAGACGCTGAATCACACATGTCCCTGCCTTCAACAGGAAATGTATTTACTAAATTTCACACCTCTGTTAAAGTGAACGACTCTGTTCACGCTGAATGTATATTTATGGGCAGGTGCTGACAAGTTCTACACTGAGTCTGTTTAAATTTTACGCACAGTCAAACGCCATACTCTTATTGACCAGTTTTTACCAGGGGAATTTGAACCGTTGCTCTCCCATCTGTGATTAGAGTCATGAGAACAGCTGAAGTACCTCGGAGGCAGTGTGGGAAATTGCCTGTTAGTACAGTAGAGGCTGAGAACGAACAGAAAATCAATGGCTTCAGTTTTAGTCAGCAGTGCCGCTTACACCAGCGGTATCAACCCAACTTTGATCCACATCCAAAGGCCTTCAGCCCCGGCAGCACTCTCTACTGGCACATCATTACAGCGCGGAGCTGGCCTTCACTCCTGTGGTCCTGGTCGAAGCGCTTGCAATTTGTCAGCATTCATATGTCCACCAATCAGGCATAACATTATGACCACTTTCCTAATAGTGTGTAGGTCTCGCTTGTGCCTCCAAAACAGTTGTGACTCTGTGGATCATCCCACAGATCCTTGATCAGTTTGAGATCTAGTGAATTTGGAGGCCAGGTCAACACCTTGTGCTGTTCTTCATGTTTTTTTTTTTAGTTATTCCTAAACCGTTTTTGTGTGTGTGCCTGTCTCAGGCTGCATCGTAGATGATGGCCAATGTTATTCACTTTTCCTCTCGGTGGTTTTAATGTCGTGGCTGATCGGTGCCTGCAACTGATTCTAATGCTGTTTATTTCCCCACTTTGACATAGACATTAGAACCAGTGACAAAAGTGATTTGCAACAAAAATATTCTCTGAGACGGATTTGTTGTGAGAAGGATAAAATATCAAATAGTTTGTCAGTTTTAAATGTAGAATGCTGACAAATTAAACAAGAAGTAAAGTTAAAGTGCATGTGGATAGGGCCAACTAATCTTTTAAACCACAGGGTAGTTAGAGCCAGAAGTGGCCAATGAAAAATGGTAATATTAGGCAGAGTTAGGATGGGGTTCAACAATGGCCGACAAAATTGGCACCTCCTGAACTACTTAATAACTTAAAAAACTTTTCTGTCTAGGAAATTTACGACATCCAAAATATGACGACATTGTTCCTTAAATGTGATTATACTGCCTCAGATAAGGTTATGTAGCTTTCCAAATATGCCTATTAATAGAGATGATGTCATCCGAGCTATCTCTCTGTGGGCCGTCTTGCCAAAATCCAAAGAATATTTACGCTGTTTGCATTCATTTGCTACCCTTTGCTTGACACCAGTGTATTTACTTGAATAAATGTGTGTAAAACCTGCAGCATTGAAAAGTCTAAAAGCATGCAATCCATGAGTGCCATCTGCTGGACAGTTAAGGACACTACCCCGGATTCAAGCATCCGACAGCTTGACAGAGAGGTTTTAGACGTTGAAATCTAATCGCTGACTCGATCACAACTGCCCGAAAATGTGAAATGCCCACAAAGAGTTTTTAATCACTGCGCAGGTTTCAGTGAATCTCCGGTTTCCTGTCTGTCTTGCAGAGAATGGGGGTTTCCGAGCCAAGATGTATGACATTACTCAACACCCTTTCTTCAAACGTGGCATTGCTGTGCTGGTCTTGGCGCAATCTGTCCTGCTGTCAGTCAAGGTTAGGCCTCAATTTAAAATGCATCATGTATTTTTCACCTCATTTTAGGAGTAATGTATGCAGACTGACTTTAACATGAATCTCCTCTTCTGTAGTGGGACGTAGATGATAAAGTTACATTCCCCCTTGCCACCATGTCCGTAGTCTTCACCTTTATATTTGTGCTGGAGGTAAGTAAGTTTTTCTGCGTATACAGCCATCATTTGAAGTTTACTTCGATCACTTCCTCTGATACAGACTAGTGTTTCCTAGGTGACAATGAAGCTGATCGCCATGTCGCCAGCGGGTTACTGGCAGAGCCGGCGGAATCGCTACGACCTGCTAGTCACATCACTGGGTGTCATCTGGATAGTCCTGCACTTTTCACTACTGGTTAGAAAAATGACAGTTTCATTGAGGGAATTCTGATTAAGTGCATACGAATAGAAAATAACACTATAACCCCACCCCCCATAGAATGCATATACCTACATGATGGGCACGTGTGTGATAGTCTTCAGGTTCTTCACAATATGTGGGAAACATGTAAGTATTTTTTTAAGAAAAAGCGCTTTGCCAAAAAAATATTTTCTACTCTAGTGATAAAATAATAATCCAAACGTTCGTGTACGACCTGTGAAGGTGACGCTGAAGATGCTGCTGCTGACCGTAGTGGTGAGCATGTACAAGAGCTTCTTCATCATCGTGGGGATGTTCCTCCTCCTCCTCTGCTATGCATTTGCTGGAGTCGTTCTCTTTGGGACTGTCAAATATGGAGAGAACATAAACCGGTAATAATTTAACTTCCTGATGTTCTTATTTTTATTTTTCTTCTAATGAACACTGCAGCCTGTAAGACATGACATCGTGGAGTCGTCTCACTCTGTTTGTCTCCTCCAATCACAGGCATGCCAACTTCTCCACAGCGGGCAAAGCTATCACCGTTCTCTTCCGTATTGTCACAGGGGAAGATTGGAATAAAATCATGCATGATTGCATGGTAAGATGGGCCGCAGGTCTAGCACACGTAGGAACATCTAGACAAAGGAACAGACCTTGCATTCTCAATCTGGAAGAATTATGCATATTGTTTACATTACATTTTGTTTTGCAAGGGTTGCTTCACCTCAATTTTCCGCTGCCCCTCCAGTACAATAGGATTTGTAGTGCTCACAAGAGTTACCGGGGTTACATATTACTGTGGCACTGACTTCACTGTCAGCAGTTTTGCTGGAGCTACTTTATACAAAAGAACTAGTGCCAGTGGAAACTGTTGACATGGCGATCTGCATGGTTAGTTATCTCCATGTAAACAGGAAAACATGCTTTTCGTAATTCAGGTCAACCGACCACTTAACTCACTTTCATGGAACATTTAACGTGTTTAATGCCCCATTGGTTGATGCGAATTATATTTAGTTTTCTGTTTTTTTTCTGTCCCCAGGTGCAGCCTCCGTTCTGCACACCGGATAAACTTCGCTACTGGGAGACTGACTGTGGCAACTATGCTGGAGCACTTATCTACTTCTGCTCTTTCTATGTCATTATAGCCTACATCATGCTCAACTTACTTGTAGGTCAGTGTGTGTATATGTGACGCGTTACTAACTTCTTGCCTTTAATTCTGGGGCCGAAAGCAGTTTCCTAGAAAGTTGCATAATAGGGTTTGATCAAAGTAAATTTCAGTTTTGTTTCGGTGATTTAGCTGTTACATAAAGAAAGTGCAGACAAAATAACAAAATCTGTCCTGTCAAAATATGTAGGACCTAACTGTAAGTCAACATAGAGACCTGAGTAACAGTGAGCATATATAAAAATGCGTCACAATTTGTGCTTCCCGACCAAAGCCTCTGTTTCTTTTTCTTCTTCTTTAAGTTTTGCAGTACTGCAAAGCCATTTAAGGTCGCCTACATATGGCTTAGTCATCTTTCTAAAGAAACAACAAACATTTTCTTTAGAGACAGTATTAATTTGTTACATTCATGTAAACATAATTTGTCCCCCCTGTCAGAGAGTGCTGCACAAGCTTAAGGAAAGAGGTACAATGTAAGAGGCAGAAAAATACACAACTTAAAATCACGCACAAATGAAGTAATGCATTAAAAATAAAAAAAGCAAGAAATGCAAGAGCGACTGTAGTAAGTTAGTCCTAATGATATGGATTTGTCCTCTTGTTTGAGCTTCAAGTATTCAATCGATGAAATGTTATTTATACAGCACTTTATAACAATTCAAACAAAATTCAAGGGATTGACACAAATTAAAGCCATAAAAACTCTAACTCTTACAGAAAATTGATTGATTGCAATAAAACACAAAGCAAGTGATTTAAAACATATAGTACAGCAAAACAACTTGCATTCATTGTTCTGCAAATATGGATGACCGATGCGTCTTGCAATGTAAACTACTGAGACATCTCATTAAATAATATCTGTATCTATTAGCATTAATATCCATTTCTGTCGCTGCAGCCATCATTGTGGAGAACTTCTCTCTGTTCTACTCCACCGAGGAGGACCAGCTGCTGAGTTATAATGACCTGAGGCACTTCCAGATCATCTGGAACATGGTGGACGACAAACGAGAGGTGAGAAATTAGCGATGGGAGAGAGGATGAGAAGGCTGCAGCGGACCATGTGGGACGACGGGAGAAGATAAAAGCTGCACAAGTGCTAATGAGAATGGACGATGGCATTGAGTGATGGGAGTGAACATAATGAGAACAGCGGGTGCTGGAATAAAAATGTGGACCCCCCCTTCCTATCTATCTGTGATGTCATCCAGATATAGCCGTTTTCAATTATTTGTGCAGGCGTGTGCAATTGACACTATCCCTATTTGTGATCTGACACCCCACCCCAAAGACAAGGCTCTACTTTCCACTGCCTCTCACACAAGCCTGTAAAAAGTTCATTAAAAGTTAATACTCTTAAAAATAGTACCACAATTGTCATCTGCAGCTCAGCAAAGATCAGTTCTGAAACACACTTCGAAGTCACAGTATCACAGGGATCAGGTCGTCGTCTCCTTATTAACGCTGAGGCCTGTGTGCCTGTCCCTCCAGGGCGTGATCCCGACGTCCAGGGTGAAGTTTCTGCTTCGTCTGCTCAGAGGCAGGCTGGAGGTGGACCTGGACAAAGACAAGCTGCTGTTCAAGCACATGTGCTACGAGATGGAGCGGCTTCACAGCGGAGGAGATGTGACCTTCCATGATGTGCTCAGGTGAATTTGGACTCTTAATCCCTCAAATGCCTGACACTGCAGACTTATTGTTATATTAAATCAAGTGCTCAACAGTATGTCTTATAGTTATAACTAATGGCTGAAGTAGGATTTCTGCACAAGCCCTGTGATCAACTGGTTGGATGAATTAGTAGCACGAGTTAGCATCATTTAATTGTTTTTTTTGCTTTAACGCTATGGAAGTCTTTACTTCTACTCACTCCCTTAAATGTGTCCCTCTTGTGTCCTTATGTCTTGTGTGCGTGTTGTATGTAATCACACAGCATGCTGTCCTATCGCTCAGTGGACATTAGAAAGTCTCTCCAGCTGGAGGAGCTGTTGGCCAGGGAACAGCTGGAGTACACCATTGAAGAAGAGGTTGCCAAGCAGACCATACGCATGTGGCTCAAGAAATGCCTCAAACGCATCCGGGCGGTTAGTCTCTCCACCGAAAACTGGATTTTTACCGCAGTGCTGCCAGTTTCACGCGATACATCTCTTTACGTGACCACAAATGCATATGTGTTTGCGTGCAGAAGCAGCAGCAGTCCTGCAGCATCATTCACAGCCTGAGGGAGAGCCAGAAGCAGGAGTTGAGCCACTTCCTCAACCCTCCCAGCATAGAGACCACAGTGCCAAGTGAAGACCACAACACTAACAACCCAGACAACCCCTCGCAGCCTGAGGTGGAGCCCCACTTCCATACCTCCACTGCATACACACTCTTACATGCGCACAGCTTGACATACAGCAAACTCATCATATAATCTGCAGGTGTGCGCTTGCAGTGGTGAAACTGAGGATATCTCTTTCTTTGTTCAGATGAGTGGCCTCCAGCAGCTACTGAGCCCCACGTTGTCAGACAGAGGAGGGTACAGGCAGGACTCCTCAGACCTGGGGAGACCACAGAGGAAGATGGGACAGTGGCGGTTGCCTGCAGGTTTGTATTCCTCTGTGTGTTGTATGTATACTGCAAGTTTTATTTAGAGGACGTTATGTAAAAGTTTTACTCTGCTTTGGAAAACTGGGCAGTTAGTTTATGTCACCTGATATTTATAGGGAAGGAATCTGGAGAAGTCAGTGGAAAACAAAGGCTCACTTATTACATAAAAAAAAAAACATTAAAACCACTGACAGGAGAAGTAAATAACATTGACCATCTTGCGATAATTCAGTGATCTGCTGGGAAACTTTTGGACCTGTTATTCATGTGGATGTTACTTAGACATGTAGCACCCACTTAGACCAGAGCAGGCACCCCCACCCCATAGCAATTACACATCCCCAGCAGGATGCAGCCTGATACAGGCACACAAACAAAACTGGTTTTGGAACAACTAAAAAAACTAAAACTAAAACAGCACAAGGTGTTGACCTGGCCTCTAAATTCACTAGATCCCAAACTGATCAAGTATCTGTGGGATCCACTGGAACAAGCCTGGTCAACTCATAGGACCCAAAGGCCCCCCACTAACAACATCCTGTTGCCAGGCACCAAAGGACACCCTCAGAAGGCCCATGTCCACTCTCTGATGAGTCACAAGGGAGACCTACACGATATTAGGAAGGTGGTCATAATGTTATGCCTGATTGGTGTACAAACAACTTGCCCTCATTAATACAGCTGTGCTTTCCTTATTGTGACACGGTCATAATGTTATGCCTGATCGGTGTATCTTGTTTTGTATTTGGAGGTATAAGGGACAAAACACAGGCTGACACTATGAGTTTCTCTTGTATGTGTCTGGGTCTGTGTTGTTCTAGGTCGCACAAGTGTCAAGTCCATTGTTTGCAAGATGAATCCCGTCAACGATGAGGCGTCTTCAGGATCAGAGGTGAAGAAGTGGTGGACCCGACAGCTGACCGTTGAGAGCGACGAGAGCGGCGACGACCTCATTGACATTTAGAGATGAGTTGCGGTGTATCCTGCAGTGTTTTACAGATGAGCTGGGAGGCTTGCTGCTTGACTCGAGCTGTTTCACTTCCTCTTGATCGCTGAAAACTTTACTGTTTCTGATCTTTCTACCGCTGCGAACTGTTCAGAACGGTCAATAGGAATAGAATAGTGTGTGGAGGCCGTCGAGGAGACGTTTATTAAGCGGCCATTTTGCTGTGCAGTTACGATTTCATACCTCTGGGATATGTTTTATTTTTCCCCTGTGGTTTCCACTGAGTTTTCCTCCTCTGAGTTTTTTTCTATGCAGGCACAGGTTAATGACTGAGGCCGAGATGTATACATCGACAAACCAAGAAGCTGCTGCTGTTTGTGTTTTCTACTGTTTTAATGTTAATATTCAAAACTGTCAACTGTGCTGACGCAGCTCCAATCATTTCTAACGTCCTTTCATGTTGATCTCTGTTCGTATCTCTTCTTTAGTCAGTGTTGATGATGATGTCTCTTGTGGTTTTCAGTATTAGTCACATAAATGTCCCTTTTTCTTATAGTCACTTTATACTTAAACCAGGCTTCTTGTTCTCGTTGGCAGAACAAGCAAATTAAATACATTTTTAGATTTATGACTGTGAATGTACTTAAAAGTTAAATCTATCTGTATTCGTGCAGCATTAATACATAAACTATTTTGTAAATTATTATAAATCTTTAGCTTTATCAAGTATTCAATTATTCTAATAAAGGCCTAATCTGTTTAGGCATTTATGAGCACAAAGATGGTGAGATTGATTTAATAACTTTTACATTTCACATTTTCACCAATAATGAAATGTGAACCATAATGTAAGAGATCTTTGCTGTCAGATGAAGTGAATAACGTTGATGATCGTGTTGCGGTGGAACTTGTCAACGGGTGGGATATTTTAGGCAGCAAGTGGACAATGATATTTAAAGTTTATGCTTTGGAAGCAGGAAAAATGCAACGATCTCAGCGACTTTGCGGAGGATCGGATTTTGATGGCTTGACGTCTGGGTCAGAGTTTTTTTTTTTTAAACTGCAGGCCTTATGGGATGTTCCCTGTACGCACTGTGCCAAGGAAGCACAATTGGTTGAGAATATACAGACTCATGGTTTCCCGATGCTTCGCTGACGCACATGTTGAGCTAAGGCTTGCTACCAGTGTGGCATCAAGCTACTGTACCACAAATGGCTGTTAACAGCCACGAGGATGGAATAGGATAGAAAAGGCTCTTCTTACTATTTACTACATCACTTCTGGTGCTTTTTTCTTTCGGGCGATCATTTCTTAAAGCGGTTGTATGTTGTTGTTGTTTTTTACCTGAATGAATGAGGCAAAACTCACTGACGCAGGAGTCTAGATGGTCTTTAATGTGGTCTTTAATGTGTTCACACTACCAGAGGAATGCAGACACGAACGACCCAGACCACCTCTCAAATGCGATCTCAATGTGTCCTTTACGTGATCGGATGGCCCAGACTGGGTCTTAAGGCAAGGTCTGAGCAGGCCCTTTAATGCTGGCTGTGGTAGCTGTTTGTGAACCAGTCAGAATTCCCACGATGACCTCTGTCTACAGCCAAAAGCACCATGGAGCTGGACCATGGAGAAATGGAACAAGGATGGCCTGGTCACATTTTCTTTTCCAACCTACGGACAACCGTATGCGTCATTTACCTTGGGAAGATATGGCACCACCATGGGAAGACGGCAAACTGGTGGAGGAAGCGTGATTCTCTGGGCAATATTTTTGGCAACCCTTCAAGGCAACAGTACTACCTTATGGCTGTTTCCTGTTACAGCAGGGCAACGCGCCCTGTCACAGTGCGGAAATTCTTCAGGAATGGTTTCAGAAACATGAGAAATACTTCAGGAGGCTGACTTTGTCCCCAAATCCCCCAGATCTCAATCTGACGGAGCATCTGTATGGGTTACGGAAGCAAATATTATCTCGATCCAAAAAAAATAAAAAATGCCACCAAGAAGCTTCTCAACTCGTAGAAGCCCTCGCTGCCTAACGATGAGTCCTCATGGATCATTAAACTAAAGATGAGATTCTGCAGACTGATAATTGAAAACCCAGCCAAGAAGACATAACGCAAAATGCAGCAGCCAGCATGTCTGCTTACTGAGGCATGTGGACTGATCTGCCACAACATTATGACCACTGACCATCTTGTAACAATACAATGTTCTGCTGGGAATCCTTTTGGACCTGGCATTCATTCATGTGGATGTTACTTAGGCATGTAGCACCCACCTAGACCTGACCAGGCACCCCCACCCCATAGCAATGACACTCCTTGATGGCAGCAGTCATCCCCACACACTAAAAAAACATGAAGAACAGCACAAGGTGTTGACCTGGCCTCCATATTCACTAGATCGCAAACTGATCAAGTATCCGTGGGATGATCCACAGAGGCCCCACCCCTCAACCCATAGGACCCAAAGGCCCCCCACTAATAACCATGTCCATCCTCTGATGAGTCACAACTGTTTTGGAGGGACAAGGGAGACCTACACAATATTAGGAAGGCGGTCATAATGTTATGCCTCAGCTAACGCATCTCCTTTAACAGCTGGTCTACAGTATGAGATTGTTAGATATCCAGATTGTACGCATCTCTAAATGTATAGATGGCAGAAAGACAAAAGTCCTTCATCCTTGATTATCATGACTTGTTTTACACGTTCATTCATTGCAGTTCATGGGAAAATGTAATTACCTTTCTATCCAAACATACGATTAGACAAAACACAAGAGTGTAACTGAGTGGACAGATGCTGTTTAATGATTCTCCTCACACACACATCTGCTCAGATCAAACAGTCTCAACCCCGTCTGTGGATAACACCGCCCTCTCCTGGCTACACGCTGAGCTTCCCCTGATAAGCTGCTCACCAGTTTTTTTCTCATTATGCTACCCAAAACCTCTGTTCCTTTACATTATTTTTGCAGTGTATGATGTGCAGCTCAGAGGAACAGTGAGTCAGCCGTGGTCACGCCTGCCGCTGGGGTTCAGGTTTGACGGAAACACATCGAGCGTTTCCCTTTTTTCTTCCCTTCTTAACATATTCCCCGTTGAGTCGTTTCTTATCCCGGTGCCCGGCTCTTTCTCTCTTTCACAGCGATGAGCGATGATGACAGTCCTGTGTCGTGTGCTACGAGGAGCTTGCTGTGGATCTCAGATGAGCTCAGTTCCCGGCCGGCCGCCCGGGTCAGTGTGAGTCTGCCCCGTCCGCCCAATGAAATGTAGCTGACCCGGGTAGACGGGCGCTGTGCTGTGAGTGCTGCTGCACACAAACAAACACATAAACAGACGTGTTGTGTTTAAGCCTCTCGTTTCATTCCGTGCGTTCCTTGATGAAGCATTTATTTCCAGTCAATTCATCAGACAATCACTCTGGGTCAGATTGGATCTAATTGACTAATGCGCTCACATTCATGCTGCTGGCTGCAACTAAAGCATTTCCCCCCTTAACAAGGGCCCTTGTTAGACACAGAATTAGCCCATTAAAAGAAACAGGGTCTTCATTTGTCCATTCAAAAGCCTGATAAGTTTCACAGTTGATGGAGTGTGTATGGGGTTGGCCGGATAATGAATGCGGTGGGGGGTGGGGGGGAGGGAAGCGGGGAGAGTGCAGAGAATCAGCTGCCTGTGGGACGTCCGCTCGCTCTATAGAAATCATGACTTACTCACACATTCCAGCCTCTCGGTGACTGAGTGCTCTCGCCGACATATGGTCCTGTAGGGAAACAGTGTGACATCAGCCCTCTTGCCAATCAACTGTCTTTAATTTGTCTTTTCTCACTCTTTCTTCTCTTCAACCATCGCCTCTTAAGCTCCACTTAGCCGAGGACTAGCTCATCAAAGGGCTTTTTCTCCCTTTTTTTCTTATTTTCGCCCTGCGTGGCAGAACACTTTTTTTGTCTTTTAATTGCCTCTGCATCACACTGGCTCTTACGGGGCCTGTTGTTTTTACCCTCTCCATTGTAATTTGCCCGCCTCTCCCTCGTGCATGTCCACTGCTTATTTAGGGGCCTAATTGAGGCACTTTGGTAATTGAGGAGGAAGTTCTTAAGAGCAGAGGGAGTGGAAGAGTGTCTTTGAGTCGCGATTACCTGTAATTAAAGTACATGATGGCTTTGATAGCTTGGTTCCCTCCCGTTGAGATGTCTCATTCAAAACCCTGGTGGTGGTGGCGGCGGCAGTGGCGGCGGCGGCGGCGCCATCACATAGACTATGAAATGCCTTCTCTGCTTATGCTGCGATGCAAGACCATGGCAGGCACACGGATGCAAGGGCCGCATGCATGGCAGAGCTGCTGAGGATTAGATAAAAGGCGCATACTGTACAACCCCAGTGCAGATGTTGATGACTCTCCACGGCTAATTAAAAACTGGAAGAGGAAGCTTTGGAAATTTGGAATTAGAGTGCACTCCAGAAAAAGTCTAAATTTTTATTGCTTGCGACCGACCTGATGATTAACCAGAAATGAGCCGTGATCGCCCGAGACGTAAATGATTAGATACATCATAAACCTTTGACCCCGTATGTCGCTGGCCAAACAGTCTCAACAAACTTCCGGTAATCTGAGCAATATGAGTCAGAATCCTGGGCTTTATAACTTGATCTTGACGGATCACAGTTTCCTTAAATGCACTACCTCCATCAAAAAAAGCAAAAAAAAAAAAGCACATTATAAATCATCACAGGCACTGGGCCAAGACCGGAGACCAGACCAAAGAGATGAGCAGTCCAAACATCCAGCCGCATGAGCCTCAACAGTAAGACTGATTAGAGTAAATATGAGGTGAAGCAGGGTAAAAGCTCTCCCTCCCCGGATCTCCTCGTGGCTATTGTCCCTTTTAGACATTAGCGAAAGTGTCCGTCTGGAACCATCTGCAATTAAAGGGACACAGACAAGGGGTTAAAGCAGCCTCATAAGGAGACCATTGTTCCTCAAGGCCAAACTGTCTCTTTCAAAAGACGCACAAGAAAATCAGGCTCGCACATACGCGTGCAGTGGTGACTAGTCATTTGTGCTTTCGGTGCAGAACAAAAACATGTGCTTTTTCTCTGAAGATTAATAATCTATTTTCATACGTTTTGTTCTTTTTATTATTGTTGCCATCTCCTCATCTTAGATCCATGTTGCGAAGCCTTCCCTCCTTCTCCGGCACATTCTTAGCCTCATAAATAAGGTGGCGGCGGTGCAAATTAGCCGCTCCGTATCTCGTGTCAACATCCACCCCAGGTCTGGGTCTGATCCCGTCCCTGTGTTTTGAAACAGATGGCTACTACTACAATAAAAAAAGTAGCAAATTATTTTAGCAGCAGGCGGCAAAAGCAATTAACAACTGGCATAATGTGTTGATTAAAATCTATTCCAGTCTCGATGAAGGAAGGAGAAAAAAAATAAAAATATCTATTCAGACATTTGGCGTCCATCCACCCCCCATCTCAAAAGTATGCTGACCTCGACCTGGCCACAGCTGTTGTTCACTTCGGACCAACAAATGATTCTTTGACCAGAATCCTTTTGCAACTGGTGTGAGTTTTCAGTAAAAGTCTGTTTTTGTACAAAAAGACTAGTTAAATTTATATTTTTGGAACTTAAAGATGTTAGTTTTTGGCGTCACACTGTGTAAAGAAGCTGCCTGGTATATAATGCATTAAAAATAAAAATAAAATAATGTTGAAAAAAGGCAAAAAAATTAAATTCTAGTTTTTGAAATTTGTATTTTCTCGTTTCTGTCCCCTCAAACGATCCGGAAAGAGTCAGTTTTCTGCCTAATTAGAACAAAAATCTTTTATTTTTCCACAAAAGTTACATTCAAAAGGCTGTTTCATGCTTAGATTTGCACTCCTACTCCGGCGCCGCGGCTCCTTTGTAAATATGATGAATGCAGAAAGTCATTTTCAGGCCTTTACCTCATGCACCTCATCAACAGCAGTCAATTGCCACCCCACCGAACGCCGAGCACCGAGTGAGAGGCTTTACTTTGTCTTTGAGCCAGAAAATCTCATTTTCACTAAACACCTAATCAGGCCCATTCATCTGGCTTTGGTTCCCCAGTTCCCCGGTTCTACACCTGGCTATGGTGTCTTTAATTACTGGGAGACAGGCTTTGTCTGATCCGGAGCCAAGATTAGAATATGAGTGGTAAATTCGGAAGAAAATCATACAGGCTCGAACCAAGTCAATTACCCACCAATCAAAGTAGAAAGGCCTGTAATTGCAGGGTAACAATGAGAGCCTCTGCTCCAGTCCAAGCATCCAGGGTATTATTAGCAAGAAATAATGCCTGCCTGCAGGGGGTGCTATGCTCAAACTATTAAATCTCGCTGCAAGCAAGCAATCTTACAGATCGCTGGAGAAAAAAAATAACATTTTCTTAAATGTGACTATAGCCCTTAGTGAGACGTTACCTTATAATTTGATGTTTTTACTCTGCTATTATGTCAAATTGTGCATATGGCGTTTTTGTGAGGAAGGGAGCGGGAGAATGGATGAATCATTATGAAGAGGCAAAAGCATTTACACTGCAATATAAAGAGTGGTCAGGTTAGAAAAGAAAAAAATAGAGAATGTAGTGAGAAATGACTTTTGTAAAGTGTGTCTGCAGGAAGAGATGAAGTAGCATCGCAGAGGAAGCTCTGTTGCAAGATGTCCTGAAAGGCAGATGTGACTACACCTCTTTTTTTAAATCAAAATCTGTCGTGTCAAGGCATTCTGGTGAGTTTTATCTGAAAGTCTTCAAAACAAGAAACAAATAGCAATACAGCATCACATGCCACGGCAGGTCAAGCCGAAGAAGTCCCGGGCTCGCCGAGCACCGAGGCGTTCACACAAAAGAACAAACCCGCTTCCTCTTCATCCATATGAGGATCTTCAGCTGAGATCAAAAGCTGACTCTAATTTGAGTAAGTAGCCACCTGCTCACATCCCCCCTTCCCTTCCTCTGGAAATTATGAATGATTTCAATGTATGTATTTGTCGTCTGCCCCCTCCCTCCCAGTGTGTCCAACCAAGTCATTTCAAGAACCCAGACCCAGATATGTATAAAAGCCCAGACAGAGAAATGGAATGGCAATGACAGAGGCTGAGAAGTACAGACGCCGCTGCCAGCTGACAGAAACCCCCACCAGGCTGCAGAATGGGATAGTTTGGGACAACTCAGGTACAAACTGACAACTTCAATTTTGCCTTTCCTTTGGTTTTGTTATTTTTTTTTTCTCCTCTTCCTTTTTTTTCCCCCTTCTTTGTTTGGTCGCATTTGAAGATTGCCAATCACAATATCAAAAGAGGGCCGCCGTTGTCATATAGTTTGTTTTCCAAATGTAACCTTTTGCCGCTCCGCAGTCACACCCCATTTTTTTTTAGTTTTCAGATTCCGACAATTCCAACTCGTGTGCGAGACACAAAACACGCCGGCGCGTGGACGCAGGGCCTCGCAAAGCAGACAACCAAAAATCAAACGACATCAAACGGTATCAAAGTGAAAATCAGTGTCCTTCACAGATTGTGTGATGTTACAGATTATTTTCTGCTCGGCTCGACGCAGCTCTGATTTTTTAAGACAGTGTAGATCTGATTCACGAAATAAGATTTTTTGATATTCGGCGTGACAACTTCACAGCAATTATTGTCACGCTGGGGACAGGACTTGCCAGGAAGTGGAACGCCTAAATAGCTGGTCACCGACGTTGCTGGGAAGAAACACTTATTTGACTTCCTTTAATTACTTAAGCAAACGTAATTATCTCAGCTTATTTGGCTGCAGTCCTCAACATCTGCGTGCCGTTTAATCTGAATGCATGTTCCGTGCTTCTGACTGGAAACAGTTAAGAAAGCCAAACTGTCTGCGAGCGTACCGTCAAATGCTTTGTTAAGCCTGACCCAATCCTTGAGGGTGAAGTCACAGTAGTCTTCACTCTGCCAGAAATGAGCCCCCCCCCCCCTCCCCTCCCCAAGTCTCCACACAACTCATAATTACTGATGTAAGTCCGCAGAGGATAACAAAATTGCAGGATTACCAGAACGTTGTGTGAGTTTGCCGACTTAGGGCGCGCTGTATCTGAATGACTGGACTTACCATAAAGCTGTGCAGGGGTAATGGAGGCCGAGGGATTCAGACTCACTGGAGCGCAGACACAGACGTTTGTTGTGCCAGTCTCTGGGTGGGTGAGGGTGATGCATCTTGGAGTTCTGGCTGGCTTTTTTTTATTGTTTTACAACTTTGAATCACAAAGGAATGATTGCGCCGGCACCAATCCTGCCAGAAAAAAAAAAAAAAAAAAGGATTGCGCATGGATTGACTCTCTATGATTCACTTAAATCCTCAATGGTGTGGCCATTTATTTTTTTATTTTTCTCAGATCGTGTATGTTCAACAAAAAGACTCTAAAGAGCAAAAACAGCAGTCTGTAGGTTTGGGCGGCCAACTCATCGCAGGTTTGACGTGCATGGACACTTTTCTTGAAGAAGAAAGTCTATTGCTTCATTTTCTTTCTATATCTGAGTTACTACAGGCTTAAATGTTGCATATTTAGTGAGGGCATCATTAGTCATAATGAAGCTCTAAAGCTGAAAGGTGAAACAGACAGAATCACGGTTGAAACGTGCATGACTTGTGCAGGTATTCCTCCTGATATATATATATTTTTTTTTAGCTCTTCAGAAATAGTCGGGCCTTGTTAATCAAGAGATGCAAATTGAGGATGGTTGTGTTTTCTTAGAGAGGAGGGTTAAACGAATGTTGCTATCTTTGGCTGCAGGGGGCTATCAACACAGCAAGTAAACATAGCCCAGATGCTTTTTTGATGGTGACCGTCGACCGTGTCACATGGGAACATAAAATCATATGGGTCAGATATCAAAATAAAAAAAGGTGGGTGAAAATCGTACGTGGTTTCGTTCAAAACGTGATTTTTTTTTCCGTGTTTCAAGGTGAACAGCTGTTGCCAAAATTCGAATCATCCAATGCACCCGTTGCCACACAAAGAAACAGCGCGCGGTGTGAGGTTGATTAACTGTAATTATCAACATTTTCCACATGATCTTATTCTGCATGCTTTGCAGAATGCTCGGCGTCTTTTCACTGTGAACTGGATGCACTTGAGTAAATCGTGAAATAATGTGAGGGAAGACGCTATGAGCTCTTAGATAGCTCCAGGTTTGTTTGAAGATGAGTTTGAGCATCCAAAAAAACTTATTTCATCCTCCAGTATCACTAATAAATTAACAAAAAATCTGTATCAACAATGTCCAGAAAAAAACTCATACACATAAATCTTTCAAACAATTATGGACCATATCTTTTTTTTAAATAAAACATTCTCGCTACGATGGAATCCTTTGTCGCTTAGGTTGAAGATGGAGGAAATGTCAAGGGTTTCCTTGGACCAGAGACGGTGACAGCTGTGGGGTTATTTGCTGACCCACATTATGAAATAGTTGGTTTAAATCTTCAAAATCGTTTCAATAATAGGCATCTTTTTTCATTTCCACATGGCCTAAAACACCTGTTTATGGATGTACAGCATGTAACTTGGGTTTGATTGTGCGTGGCCTCCCGACAGAAGAGCAAACTTGACGGCACTGTGTCTACACACTATGGGAATTTGAGAGAAGGTGCCAGTTTTGCATTGTCAGAACAGGCACCACTGCAAATGTTTCGGAAGCAACGTAGAGAGTAAGAAGCTGGACAAGGGTACTCCAAAACTTGGACTGGATTTGGAGAGAGCATCGGAATAAGCCTGCAAGACAGATGCAGACGTGGCCTTCTTGCTTTTGGACTGATAATTTATAGTATTAGCTGGGTGTTGTTGTCAACCGAGTCAGCACGGTTTGACAGAGGTTTAGCTGCTAGCTTGATATCTTACACCATGGCGTAAAAGTCAAAGGCACTCTACAACTGTAGGTGCGCTCGGTTGCAAAGCATTACATTTCTGTAGGAACTTTGCTTTCCTTGTTCTCTCCTCATCTATTTATGAATGTCTAGTTTAAGAGAAATGCTCTGCACACTGGCGGTGAAAATGTGCTGCGGAGATGGAGCACTGAATCCTTTTTATTGATGCTACACATGACTGTTGTTCTTTTATGCTCACTGTACTCTAATTTCAGAACAAATATGCACTTTCAAATTTCCAGCAACAACAAGCAACAAGGGCCTAACAGTCAAAAAGGTAATTTGAAGGTAACCCCACACGTTGCTAGCTATTGCATCAACTGTATATCGGCTGCAGCATATTTGGCTCTAGAATATTGACTGATGCTTTTGTGGAAAACCCTGTCTTACAATTCAAGCATGGTATACGGTACTCTAAGCATCCTTTGTAAAGCTAAGCATATTTTTTAATCTCTCCTTTTCCCCTCGTCCTACAACAACTGGAGGAGCCGTACATCCGCAGCAGGACTTCTTTTTGACTGTATCAGGGAAGGGCGTGACATGTGCAACATCTATCACTCAGCATGGGCTAAAGTTGCTTCAGTAATTTTTCCCCTGATCCTGAGCTTTGTTTTTTTTTTTTTTTTCATTTCCTCCTTAGAAATATAAGATTTCAGCTTCTTGAGTCTTTCTTTATCTATGGTGGCAGAGTAATGCGGGAAAAAAATGGTTTATTTACTTTGACGCTTAAGCTAGATTTGTGCTTCTACGTCAGGTTCTAAGCCGCAGGTACGCCTTAGCTGTGTACGCCGTAGCTTGACGTGCTCTTTCCCAGAAAAGTCACCACATGTCGCAGTGACCGCATCGGCTGTAGTTAGTCCAACGTGAATTTTCTCAACGAGTGTCCCAGCGATTTCGGTAAATTTACACACATAGCCTGCACCGGTGTAAGCCATTTATACTTACGCGCTCGTCAGTCTGGCTCGCCCTGTAGCAACGCCACCCAAACGCTAGTCGGCGCTGTGTCTTTTTTGCCAGTCGGGTTAATTCTTTGTTTCTACTTCCTGCTTCACTTTCAACAATGGCGACTGAAACCTTCGCTGAAATTTTACCAAACACGAGTCATACAAATGTTTGTATCTCCCCCAGTTAACCTCTCCTTGATGTGTTCCATCTTTATTGAACCAAAACAATCAATTCGAAAATTGCGGAGATGGAGACGCAGCCGGAAATACTAAATCGGAAATGCGTAACAACCAAGCAGACCAATCACGGCTCGTGCGGTCTGCAGCACTGAGGTGCGTAGTTACATTTTCCTGGGGAGGTGCTTGTCAGTTACGGCGCTAGGGTCTGCACTGTCACCGTAGCTTCCGCATCAACATAACACAGAAGTCTAAACCGCCTTTAACTGTTAGCTTGATGCTCACAAGCATTTTAGCAGCATAGTTACAGGACAATGCACAAATATAAATGCTTATAACGTCATAGGCCACGTGCTTGTGCTTTGCATAGATCTGTTGTGGAAGAATAAACCGTGCATTATTCTTAAAAGGTGAAAAGAACAGGATCGGTGTTACCCATCTATCTTTTCACGTTATGCAGCAGTTATTTGGTGATCTGATGTGCAGTCATAGACGACTGTGGGCAACTCTCAGCTGTACGCTGAACACTAATGACTCATAAAGCCTCACTGCCACCTCAACTTGACAAATGGCAAATGTCAGCGGCATATTCTCCTGGTAGGCATAATTTTATTAAGTGCAAATATCACTGTGCTCCTTAGGAGACACTCAAAGGTTAGACCAACAGCTGTAGCAGTTTCATGTGTATTAGCTGGGATTTTTTTTTGCAGCGAGCCAGGCTCCCCTGAGTTGATGGACACAACCAGTGAAGCATGAGGACGGATGCTCTAACTAAATGCAATAAGGAGAAGCTCGGGCTAAGATCATGTTTATTTAAAAGCCTGAGACAATAACCTAATGGAGGACAGTAAGGTAAAGGGGTGGTGGGGGGGAGAAGAGAAAGGGAAAATAAAAGAGACTGGTGGTATATAGAGGGGCAGATCATTTTTCCCCCATTTATTGGCTGTGGTAATTTGTTGACTCACTCATCCATGCAGAGTCTTTATGTTTAATGCAGGCCTCCAGAGGGGAAAGGAGGGGAGAGGAGGGGTGAGGGAAGTGGAAAGACAGGCAATAGGGGGTTACGGGGGTACCCTGAGAGATTAGCCTCCACCTCTCAGTGTGAGAGACGGAGGTGGGTGAATATCAACCCTTAAAGTGGGCCTCAGATGCTAATCAGGCCCTCATATCGGCCTGAGTCTGCTCAATACACCTGCCACATAATTGATGGAAATGCTTGAAAAATTAATGTCCAGATTTTCTGTCAGGGACCGGCTTGACCTTTCAAGTGGTGTGGATGAAAGAAATAAACTTAAACAAAGTTAGTCTGTGATACATACAACAGTGAAGATACAAAAACAGAAGGGTCTATAGAAACAATACAGTCAGTTCTCGTAACTTCTCCGATTCCCCTTAACTTCCAGTTCAATGTCATCCAGCTGTCAGATGTACGTCTGCTCTTTGACATGTGCTGTGGTCTGACACCCATCATCCTCGCCCAGCTGTTACCGGCATGCCCGCCCTGACCCGGCTCTCAAAAGGGTCATACCCATGTGGACAAACATTGGTGGCCCACTGCTGGCATCGGCACCCTGTGAGCCCCATATACAGAAAGGTAAGTTAGCACTGTCTGTTCTGCTTAGACAAATGGTAACGTCAACCTTGACGAATACTGACGAAGACCGAAGCCCTCAGAACATCAGCTTTTGTGTGATTGTATTTTAGTGGACACTCACACCGTGAGGTTTCACGGTAAATAAGCGTTAAGATAAGTTAGTTTCTGAAAACTGTGTGGCAGATGTTTGAATCTTTAAAAAGATGCAAAACTGAGGAGGATGTTGGTGTGAGATGGACTGGAGTAGAGTTTAGGCCTGAGGGTTGAACATCTTCACTGTGGCAAAGTGTTTGGAGAAGCCTGGACATCGATTTCACACAGAGCAAACTTGGAAAACCTCGGTTTATACTTCTGCAACAGATCAATACATAGCCTAAGTCTTGGCCTATTTCACCAGCCTGTGCCACTGTAAGAGTTTAAACTTGTTTCTGTGCTTGTCCGGCCACTGAAATGAGTCAGTGTATACTGTTGTCCAAGTGTCCATCTCTTCTCGGAGTAGAAACATTTCCGGGAAGGTGCATATCAGGCTACGGCTGGAAGCTAAACTGCACTTGCAGCATAGTTCTGATGCAGAAACATCAAAATCTTGCTTAAAGTCATTTCAGTGCATTGGTCCTTTGTGTTTCTACCTCGTCAGCAGAAACGTGACAATGAAATATAAAAAAGAACAGCTTTTTTTGAGATGCATACAAGTTTTGTAAATGTGTGATGTTGGATTGAATGTTGAGAATTATATACAACATGGTTTACGGAGCGACGGGAGACTGAATATGCCACAATGACAAGAAGCCCGTCTGTGAAGTATACATCAACTAGTGAGTGTTTTCTAGTTATTTTTTCTTTCCTCAAGCTTTTACAAAGGTTCCTGGAAAATAATTAGCATTAGTAGTTGTGCTATGACTACTACAACAGAGTTCAGCATTGATGGGAACAGGAACATGCTTTCACAAGCAGCAAAACCTCAATAACACTTCAAAAATAATGATATCTAAGGTGAAATATCTTAAATCAGGGCAAAATGGGCTTGTGTTTGTCTTCCAAGAAAATTCTTCTTAGTGTTAGCGTTAGAGCATTTGACTTGCTTTAAGTGTCTTAAGAAAGTATCTTTCTTATTTCAAGCTTCTGATCCTTTTCATCTCTTGAAAAATAGTATATCATCAAATGTTATTCATTGATTTATCGTCAGTCTTACAACACAGAACAGTAATTATATATGCCCTGAGATAAAAAACAGTATAGAGAAATGACAGAACTTAAAGTCCCAACTATTGCTACTGACTAAACTGTTCTGTTCAACCTTTTCTCACATCGTATTAACTTTTAAACAAAGTTCAACGTTCAACTCTCCTTGCTTGACTTTCATCTATTTTAGGCGTCTTTGCTGATGTATCAGTCCGTGGTAGGTTTGCCGGGGATGTTACATTACTACGAGACAACATCTCTTGGGTGTGGAATGACATAAATAACGGCCTGAAGCTACCTCCAGCTATAGAAACCGATGCTCATGAAGGAATCAGTGGATTGTTCCATACACCCTGCTGCCTAAAATAGCAGGTCTCTGGAGCATGATGTACACGATGTGCAAAACATCTGCGGCCCTGTATGAACCTTCCCTAGTGTTCGGCGAATTCTGCCTCTAGAGTATGAGCACGCGCGCGCACACACGCATGCATGAAGACCGAGATGTGTTTCCATTACCCAGCTGGTGTGTGTTGGAGCTCCTTAGGGTGTGTTTCCGTCTACTGTATTCGTGTGCGCCCGCGTGGATGCGTGCAACCATGTGTGCGTCTGCGCCTGTGTGCGAGTCCCCAGCCACTTCCCAGTATCACTCCTCAGCACTCTCTCTCCACCAGCGCTGTCGTAAGATAATGTGACAAGGTGTCAATCACGCCGGGGCCTGGGGTACCATGGCGACAAGAGGGTTTTTGGCAGAACACTTTTGTGAGCAACACCGGGAAAGGGGCAACAGCAGGGACCACAGCACAGAACAAATCAACCTAACCACTGCCTGGTCTCACACATCCCTCGTTTTTTTTTTTTTTCCTCTCACAATGCCCCTCTGGCCACTCAATTCATCCAACCATTCTCATGGTCTGAATCCTGACCCCTGTAAGAAGGAACCTGGTGGGAGTCACATGCAGACAAAATGTTCTGCCATGCCCTGAGAGAGCCATCCCTGGCATCAAGCGGATGATTTGATCCATCCCATCTCCATGCCCAGGGGCCTACGCTGTACAGTAAACTGGCTGGGTGCTGCCACTCTTCCACTCTGAGCCGTGATATGTTATGATGGCTCCGTCACTCTGCGAGCCAGGGCTGCAGACACCTGTGGAGGCACTGGATAAACTTGATGGAATTGGACAGGACTTAATCTCTGTGTCTGTAGAGGAGTTGCTGATTACTGCAAGTGTTAAAAAAAAACTGTGGCAGTGGTTGAATGTGTGGAGTATAATATTATTGCTGCTTCTTACAGTTTTGGTAATATGGTCTTTGTTACAAGAGGCGGGGTACCCCACACTGACATGCACATCTACGGCCAATTTAGACTCACCAATGAACCTAACGAGCATGTCTTTGGACGGTGGGAAGAAGCCGGAGTACCCGGAGAGAACCCACGCAGACACAGGGAGAACATACAAACTCCACACAGAAAGGCAGCTGTTTTTCAGTCTATTTGTTCTGGATTTGATAACTCTGTATCATTTTCTAGATGCCACTGTGGTGCACAGTCTATATCCAGGGTGTTCGTGGTCCCTGGAAATCTGACTTACTTTGGTCCGAGCCAATGATCCACTCTGCCGCTTGCTCGCTGCTTGCATCAGTCATCAGACAAACGGACAAAGTTAGCAGCTAAACAGTTAAAGGTTAGCAGCTTTCTTTTCTCAGTTGAGCCGCAACGTGAGTATGTTGAGATTTTTTGTGAAACTACTGTTTTTTACAACCTGGACCTTATTTCTATCATAAAATACGATCGTTTACTCACCCATATAACTTTTGTGTCATTTGCACTCGCATAGGAAATAATTAGATCTGCGTATATCCATATAGTGGGAGTGACTGGGGTACCGAGACACAGCCTCTAAATAACACATTATCTGCCGCGAAACTCGTTCATTTCACCAATATTTTGTTATGATATGCTAGTGCTATTCCCCGTTGAGTCCGGAGTTACCTGTTATCATCATCTGGGGTCTGTAGATTGACCTACAGACCCCGAATGATGTCTTCTGACCTGGACGATGTCATCTCTGAGCGGCTCGTGCACCCGCGACGGTCGGCTTGTTTACCTGCAATTTGCTACTGCTATTTTTTTGCAACGTGGTTGAATATTTTTCCGATTCTGAGGTTGTGGACGAACCAACGAGTTTCGCGGCAGATAATGCGAGGCTGCATCTCGGTTCCCTATCATTCCCGCTTTATGGATTTACTAATTATTTCCTAAACGAGTGCAAATGGCACAAAAGTTATGTGGGTGAGTAAACGACCGTATTTTATGCTAGAAATAAGGTCCAGGCTGTAAAAAACAGCAGTTCCCCTTTAAGAGTCTCCTTGAAACAGCTGGTGCATTGCAAAAGAAATTAATAAAAAAAGCATCCATACATGCCAGAACCGGAAGCCAAAGCTGACAGTGGTGCTGCTGGTGAAGGAGAGACTCTGGAAGGTGAGAAATCAGAGCTGGCAAAAGTGTGTTACTGCAAAACATAAATGATATACGCCTCTAAGTGCAGGATACATCATCAGTACCACAAAGAATACCCACCAAACTTCTTTTTTTTGTCAATGTTGGGCCAGAGGCTGGAGTGCAGATGATATACAGTGGAAAATACGTCCAAAAAAACACTAAATCACAAATTCTCATTTGGCATGCATGTGGACAAACACAGAATCATACTTCTGCAAAAGGAATGAAGGAATGATTGGATGAATTACTGGCACAAAAGTGAAAGATTTCACAGGAGGTAGACAAAAATGTATGAGGAAGGCAACACAATGTATGTCACACAGTTTTTACATCTTTGTCTGCACAGCCTGATAGAAACAGCATGCTTTGTTCCCAGACCATGAGCATCTGACACCTGTGCCACGTATACAGTGATATCGAACGGAGTAATCTGTGTATGGAGCACACTCAGCACAAACGCGCGGTTGTGCCATCACAGCGAATTCTAAACATGATAAGAATGGACGCCCGCCCGCAGGTGCCCCTGATGGTGACTCGGCCGCGGACGCCGGCCTCCTGGTCCGCATCTTGACGCGAAACCCCTTATCACGGTGGTCCACCGTTCACCCCCTGGTTGTCCTGTGGCTTCACGTGGAGAACAAAGGCGGAAACGAGCGAAAGTGCGCGGAGCCACACTGACAAAGACGGAACGGTAGAACACAGTGTGTGGGAAGAAGCTGTAATCTGTCTCAGCTCGGATGTAGCTCAGGTTAAGCTACAAGCCATGGATGGATGTTAACAATCTTTTCTTTCAGGAACACACTGTTTAACAATTAACCCTTTCCAAAATGCCCTGTCATAACATGAAAGCCAACTGGGTTTACAGTGTCTGAACTTTGCAGAATATTCATCTACATTTGTTGCTGAAAAGGAGAAGTTTAGAATAAAAGAAACTAGAGCGGACAATTCTTTTGCAGTCTTTTAAAAGTATGAAGATGTGTCTGACGCTGGCATTCTAATAACGAAGCTGCAAACTTTTCAGCAGAAGAAAAAAAAGCAGTTCTGTCGCACATATCCTTTAAGATCAAATTGACTTTGTTTTACCGTAAAACGCTTGCTTTGCACTTATGCATCATTATTAAAATATGTCATCTCATCCCTTTTCCTTCCGTAGGCCATATTATATTAGCCACCGTCCTGGCTCTTTAAGTGATAGTTTCTTTGCTCCTGCCCGCTGCGTTTCCCCTCATTAATGCAAGCTGTTCTCCATCACCGTCCTCTATGAAGGGACTCTCCTCACGCGGGCCACGGCACTCTGACAAAGGATGAAATTACTGTACGTTTTCGCGCCTAATTAAAGTGTGGACGGTTCACCTTCGGTAGAATTTACCGTATTGATGTCACTCTTTCGCGAGACAGCACTGGAAGTAGCTGCACTTAGCGGATCGCGCGACGGACCCCGTAAATGTTTGCTTTGAGGATGTTTCTCGGGGAGTCTTCCAGCTGCATCCGTCAGAAAAGGGCCCAGCTGTTTCCCACTCAGCTGTGGAAAAACATGCAAATTAATAAATTTAAACAATTTGATTCAGAGAGTAATTCTACTTCTATTTCAAGACATCTTCAGAATCATTTCAAGAAAATCGATAAAATCTTGTAGTTTTCTACGGTTTTTACTGTATAACCCTAACCCTAACATTAAGAGGGGAACATTCTGCCTCTCACCTGTTTGCAAGACAGGTTTTCCCACTTTTCCATCCACATTTGTAAAAGAAAAGAAAACAGGTGTAGAAGAAAATTTTAAAAGAAGCATAGATGGTTAGCACTGATGCCTCACAGCGAGAAGGTCCCGGGATCGAATCCATGGGCCAACTGGGCCTTTCTGTGTGGAGTTTGGATGTTCTCCCTGTGTCTGCATGGGTTCTCTCCGGGTACTCCGGCTTCCTCCCACCGTCCAAAGACATGCTCATTAGGTTAATTGGTGATTCTAAATTGGCCGTAGGTGTGAGTGTGAATGGTTGTCTGTCTCTCTGTGTTAGCCCTGAGATAGACTGGTGACCTGTCCAAGGTGTACCCCGCCTCTCGCCCGATGACAGCTGGGATAGGCTCCAGCACCCCGTGACCCTTCACAGGACAAGCCTTTACAGAAGATGAATGAATGAATGAAAAAAATGCTGGAAGTTGATTTTCAAAAGTAAATGCATGTTTAGTGTTAGGGTGCATGAGAACATACTGTATATTCAAGTCACTGAACTGAAGGATATGCGAAGAATATTGAGTTCCCACAACTGAGAAACGAACACTTAGGTATGCTAGAGAATAGTTCTTATAGTTTCTTATTTAAAGTCCATTTTAAACTGGATGTTTTGTCAGATTTTACACATGCTAATGTGTGTGTCTGTTTTTTTTTTTTTTTTTTATCTAAGCCAGTGACAAAGGGTGAGCAAATTAAGAGATCTTACGTGCGCATTGGCAGGGGGAGCTTTAGAAGAGCCTTGAACATCAGCAGCTCCCGACGAAGAGCTTGGAAGTGGTTGAAACGCCGTTTGATTTTCCAAGTGAAGGCCCCGTGGCTCGGCTCAGTTGCGCAGAGATTTGGACTCGGCACCTTTGAGGTGAGCGTTTCAAAAGGAGACAGTTCAGCTCCCTCGCATCAATAGTCGCTTGCAAGAAGTTTAGAGATGAAACGCGTACAGGCGATGCGGTACTGTCTTTAAGGATAAGTTTCGGGGGGATTGTGATAATGTGGAACTTTTGATCAGAAAAGGTGAGGCCTGCAGCGTTATCAAAATAATGAGTGAAGAGCGCCTGTTAAAGAGGTTCAGACGGACCATGTGACAAGTGATGACTCGGTACCTGATTTAAAGTCAATTAAATCTCACTCACCTTTGTTGTAGATGTCTGTTCCACTTCCTGTAACCAGACAAAAATAGTAATGTTTTCCAGGAGTTCAGTGACAGGGAGAGGATGTAGAAAAGGAATGGTTCTGTTTTTTCTTTTTGTTTTGCCTACAAAACTAAGGTTTTTCCAAGCAGACTATGGAATGGACTTTATGTTACAAACTTAATTAGTTAGAATGTGAACCTATGTCTTGTCTATTTTTATTCTCTGCAGTAGTATTTAGTAGCAGTTGATCCTCGACTTTCCACAGAACACAGTTAGTTATTCAGAGCACTGTACTAATAACCGCTAGGACCTTCCTTAGCTCCAAAAAAAGCTTTAACACTTTTTGGCACGTGTTCCACCAGATATTGGAAACATTCCTCTGAGATAGACCTTTTTCACAGCGGACATTTTGACATGTCTTAGCAGGAAAAGGCACAGGTGTATTAATGATGGTTGCATTCCACTTAAGGGATTTCCAGCTGTGCATGCTGTGGCTCACTATCGTGGCTTACTGGGACACTTAAAGGAACTGAGCCATTGTTAATGAAATTTGTTTCACCTGCGGTTTTCCTGCCATGACGACTCAAAATGTCTGGGGAAAAAAAGAAGCTCTTTTCTGGTCAGTGTTGGCATGATTGCACCACATAGTTTTAATAGACTTGTCGGCTGCACTTTCACGCCGTGAACCTCCCGTTCTCCCGCATCCCAAAGCTGTTCCACTGGATTCAGATCTGTAGTTAGAGGTTGTCACCTGGGCTCTGACCTCATCACTCCATGCAGAATACATTGACACAGAGATACCGAGGAGTGATGAGTAAATATCATTTCACCCTGTCAGAGCTGGCAGGTTGATGCTGGGGTTATGGCGGGGCGATGGGGCTCAGCTGGCTGCGGTGGTACGGTGCAAAGCTGGCAGGGCAGAGGGAGAGGTGGAACATATTGCAGCTTAAAGAGGGAGGATATGTTTGTTGGCGATGTCTGTCGTGTTGTAGCTTGAGTTGATTGCCTGGACTATTGCGCCGGCTTTGCTCCAGGTTTGATGGGCCTGTGCCCACTGTATCTCCAACTGTCTTTCGTTGGCTGATAGGAGTGAAACCTATAGCCAATAAGGGAATGAAAATACCAACACCTACACGGATCAGCCACAACATTAAAACCACAGACAGGAGAAGTAAATAACATTGACTACCTTGTTGCAATACAATGTTCTGCTGGGAAACTTTTGGATCTGGCATTCGTGTGGATGTTACTTACACATGTAGCACCCACCTAGACCAGATCAGACACACCCACCCCATTGCAATAACACTCCTTGATGGCAGCAGCCATCCCCAGCAGGATGCAGCCTGACACAGACACACACACAAAAACTGTTTGGGAACAACTCAAAAAAAAGATGAAAAACAGCACAAGGTGTTGATCTGGCCTCCAAATTCACTAGATCCTGAACTGATCAAGTATCTGTGGGATGATCCACAGTGGCCCCCTCCCCACAGGACACCACAGGACACCCTCAGAAGGTCCATGTCCATTCTTTGATGAGTCACAACTGTTTTAGAGGCACAAGGGAGACCTACACAATATTAGGAAGGCGGTCATAATGCTATGCCTGATTGGTGTACAAACGCAGGACTTGCAGCTGTGCTTTCCTTATTGTGACAAGCAAAAATCCACGCCAGGCAAAAGTATCTGACCTATCCTCAGCCTGACGTTTCCGTCCACATAAAGAACTCAAGGGAGTGTTGTTTTGTAAAATCTCAGGAGATCCACAATCAGAACCCAACCATCCAACCATCCAACCATCAACCCACAGTCAAGGCCACTGAGATCACATTTTATTTCCCATTCTAGTGGTAATTGCCGCTCATTAACTGCATCTGCATGGTTTTACTGCATGCATTGCTGACTGATCGGGTAGTTGTGTGAATAAGGTGTACAGGTATTCCTAATAAAGCTCTTGGTGAGTGTATATTTGGCTGACCTTGCGATTTGCTATTACAGCAAATTCCATGGCAGCAGAACCCTTTGTCCCCAGTGTCACTGGCAGATCATACCAGTCTAGATTACCGGAGAAAGGGCTTATGGCAGAGTCTGTGCACTGCAGGGCACGAGTGCTCTGTTTGACTCTCAAAATGGCCATTCTCCAATGCACCACATAAAAAGTAATAAAAACTTCCTCAGACCAGATATTTCCCTCCTCCTATATTGAGGCAAAATAAAAAGTTATTTTACATAATTTCTATTAGATTTTATGTCTGCTACAGTGGATGTCACGGTTGAGGAAGTGAAGAATTAGTCTGTGGTTACTACATGCAGCATTTATACAGCATATTACAGTTCGCTCATTTTTCAGAAAATGTTTTAATAATATTTTTGTTTTTAAAATGCAAGACGTTCTCCTTGTGTTTCCAACAAAGGTTTATTTTTTTCAGCCGAAGATTTGAAAAAGGAATTTAATGTATTAAACTTGGATACTGTTTCTATTGTCGTACCTCAGTCTTTATCATAGACTGTATATAAATATGGACAATCACCACTTCCCTGCATTGGCCAAACTGATGCTATTTTCCCGGGGATACGGGCAGCGCCATCTTGCGACTTTGCAGCCAGAGTCTGTGCAGTACAGTCCAAGACTGGATACGCGATATCGACCCGGCCACGCTTCCGCCAGACTCACCTCTACCTCCACCAGTTACAAGGAAAAGTTGGATTATACACTGTACTTGTTTTTAAAGATTGTTTTCACAACTCCCGTAAAGCAGTTGGCATGGCGACTGGAGGTCACTGTTATTTCACATCCTGTTTCCATAGCGTCAAATAACTAAAATGAAACTTATCCAGAAAAACTGACATCAACATTGTATTAACTACCTAAAATGACTGAAACCATCCTTGAAAAAAATTATTTGACGTGTATTTTTAAGTCCACTAACATGGAGGGGGTGGAGCTTATGACCTATACTGCAGCCAGCCACCAGGGGGAGCTCTACTTGCTTGTGAGGCATTTTTATTGTTTGAAACCAATGCATTTTTGATATCTAAGCCCAAGAGATTTTTTTCTTGGGTGCAAAAGTATTTCAGTCTTTTTTTTTTTGTGCATGTTGTTACACATCTAACCTTTGATAAAAATTGGAAATATCAATGCGTGTTACCCACTGCGACCAGAGAAAAGAAAACAGTGGCAACTGCGATTAACAGTTAATGATGAAGAACACATGCAGGCTTCATTCATCCAAAGACATTGCGTGATGCTTAGTCATTTCTTCACTTTCACGCCATTTGACCCTGACCTTTTGTCTCCGCTGTGTCTATGTCAGACTGCACACAATCAATGTCTGTCACCTTCTCCGTGATCACAAAAAACAGCGGACCCTCCCCTGACAGGGTCTCCACTGGCAGCCCTGTCTCCCTGCATTTGGGCAACTACATCTTCCATCGATGGTACAAGGACATCCCCCCTCATTATCTGCTTTGCCCCGCCTAGGCCATCCCTTTGGAAGTGATGCTAATAACATGAATTCCAACTGACTGACACTGAAGAACCAAGAGATGAAATCCATACTTCATGCATTTTGCATGTAATGGTAATTAGGAGATTTTGGTGCAGTAAATGTTTCTTCTGAAGTATCCATATTCACTTAGGAGTTATGAGAGTCCTCTGAACTCATGTCAGCATCTGTAGTTGTGGAGAAAAGATACTAGAGAAGGTAGAGTAAGCTTCCTGGTATATCCTTCACTGGTAGCAGCCATAAAAATTGTTTTCAAACATAGCCTTAATTATGTCTGCCTTCTTGCTGAATAAGTGTCTGCATCTCTAACCATCCCCGAGACCCCATTTTAAAGGTCTGAGAATGTGCCCATGACAATCTTTTCCCCCCTCTCGTCGCCCTGGGCCCCTGAATCTGGCCATTAGGGAGATTCCGTGTCTTCCCTAAGCAATGACAGGTGAAATGGAGCACAAAATCCCAAAGCCTGCCATGGGCCTCTCCGCGATCTCGGCACCTCTAATTCTTACAGACACTCATCTTTCCGTTAACTTACATGAAATGATTTCATGGCGAACAGCAGATTACCAAGGTTTTCGAGGAGGAATATGTGCTGCTATGTGAGCAACGTAGTCAAATGTACACCTCTCACCAAACAGGAAACCTTTAGTTTAGACATCCTAAGAAAAACACGAGATATTGTCACATCCCATGGCTTTTTTTCTGAGACTAAGCTTCACATTTTTCTTCCCCACCTTTAGCCTAAGGACCACAATATCACAGGGTTAAATGATTGCACAGATTGTTGTTGTGTTTCATTCTTCTTCATTTTGATTCTGGAAAATAACAGAACAGCTTCTATAGGCTATTACTATTCTGTCTCAACATTAAAGGGGATTTACCGTTTGTTACAACCTGGACCTTATTTCTGGCATAAAATACGATCGTTTACTCACCCATGTAACTTTGGTGTCATTTGGAGTCGTTCGGGTGATATTTAGATCTGCGTATATCCATATAGTGGGAGTGACTGGGGCACCGAAACGCAGCCTCTAAATAACGCATTATCTGCCACGAATAGATAACAGGTAGCTCCAGACTCAACGGGGAATAGCAATAGCTTATCATAGCAAAATATTGGTGAAATGAATGAGTTTCACGGCAGATAATGCGTTATTTAGAGGCTGCTTTTCGGTGCCCCAATCACTCCCACTATATGGATATACGCAGATCTAAATATCGTCCGAACGACTCCAAATGACACCAAAGTTATATGGGTGAGTAAACGATCCTATTTTAGGCCAGAAATAAGGTCCAGGTTGTAAAAAGAACTGTAATTCTAAGTAATTCATTCTCCTTCAAACTGTTGATCTGTCTGTTGTAGCATTGCATTACCAAATAATCCGTCTAAGTCGTACGGTAACAAACATTTGCATAACCTTGCAGTCTCGTGCTTTTAATACATGACAATTTAAGGTAGTACACTCTGAGATGGGGTTAATAAATTACAGATGAAAGACTGATTGTAACTTTGTTTAATGCCACTGTTTTGCGATGCTCTCTGATCTAATGTTTTCAGGTACAGAGCTCAAACAGGCATTGACAATCAATGTCTGGATTACAACATTATGTCAGGACCTGAGCCAGCTAGAGGTGGGCAAATTCAAAAAGAGTGAAAATCGGCAGCGACAGAGATCAGTTACAAAGCCTGCTTTACAAAAAAAAGAAAAGAAAAATGATAACAGTAGAGGGAAATTAACTGATTTCTTTTCAAACAGAAGAAAAGCGCACATAATATGTAATAATGCTGACAATTGTTCTGCTGTTTTCTAGTGTGCCATTAACAAATCATTGTAACAAAGAGCCAGAAACAATACTATCTGGATGCTGAAACTGAAGCAGCTTAATCAGATTCAACCCTGCTTTTCTTAATGTAACATATATGATGGGTGGTGTCCTTCATATGCGGTATGAAGAGTTCCCCGCCTGTGGCTGCAGCAGGTGTCTCCAATTACCAGGCGAGTGCTTCCTCTTCAAAGACGCTCATGATCATACCTTTCTTTGTGTGTGAACATGGAAGAGTTTGGTGTGGCGGAAAAGAGCCGTTCCTGGCAGCAGCCTGGATACTTTTATACTAATCTAATTATTGTGAGGTGTTGTGCTGTGTGGAGCTGGTCTGCTTCCCGTCAGCTAAGTCCCCAAGGCAGTGACCACATTAGGAGAAAATATAAAGTAGCCTGAGCTGTAAAGAGGGCCGCAAACGTTTGAGCACTCATTCATGAAACTGAGGCTAAATAATCGTTAAAAACATGTAACACCTGCATTTGTTTATATGATGTATTTTGTTTTTCACCCTTAAAAATTTTGCATTGAATTCATATCGTCACGTCTACTGGAATAACTTGAATTACATGAGAAGGAACAACAACTTTACAGGGACATGGGACATATTTTAAGTAAATCTTCTTTGTTGTGCTGCAGCTTGGAGTTATATGACACTTCTAGGGGAAAAAAAGGTTATAATTATTTGCTCCAGCTTCTTGTTCTTGTGGTCACATTTAATATAACTATTGCAGAGGTGCGGCCTGTATTGAAGTTTATAGTTGCATGCATGGTGTTTTGAGCATGTGAAACCTCCCTGTGTAGATTTATGTTTTCTTTTTAATTTACTCTGGTCAAAAAAATATTATACTTTTTTTTTTACTTAATAAATATTTACATGTATTAATTAGATTTAGATTAATTAAAAAAAAAAAATAAAAATCTTCAAGAGATCTATTCCAGGAGGATAGAGGACTTCAATATCATATCCACTGTAGAAAACTCAATATAACAACTACCAGATATCATTGGTAGATGTTTAAAAGGGAAGTTAAGAGTTTCCCAAAGAGAAACATTACTGACAGTCAATATTTGTCTCCTCCAAGATCAATAAAAGGATAAAATGATCTGAGAATCCAGTTTACATCAGTTGATCTTCTGGTAGAGAGCTCCCACATCCTCACTTCACTGTAGACTGGGCAGCCTCCATTCGGCGTCAGCTATTGGCTGAAAATGAACACGTGGCAGTGACGTGACCCAGGAAGCGTTGAAGCCCGAGTGTGTATATTTGTTTACAGCCCCTCTGCCTGTACCTCGCCAGGTCTGTTTTATGTGACTGAAAGTCTTTACGCCTTACGACAAGAAATAAAAAAATAAAATTGGGTAACGGGTGATATTAATATAGCGACCACCGCGCGTACGTCGCGTGTGATAACGAGGAAAGCAGACGCTAACGACACAAGCTAAAGTCACGCTTAATTAGCTTGCTGCATGTATGGTACCCTGTACGTTACACCGTCATGTGCCGGTGACAGCGTTATTATCTCACCTCTACAGCTAAGTGCAAAGCGAGTCGCCGCTTCTGTTTGCAGGTACGAGTGTTTGCTGCTGTCAGTGGGTTTGCTAGTTAGCTAGCCGCCGGAGAAGCTAACATGGGGGTCAGACGGCACAGAGTGACCTCTCACAGGATGTCTCTGGAAATAAGATAAGGTATGACTGCACACTGTGAGTGAAAGCTTTTTTTAATGAGCCGGTTATCGGTCTTTACAACCCGTGATGTGTTTTTTTACATTTATTGTCTGCGCTCTGACCCTTGCACCTGCCTGCACCCGTCCTCTTCCCCCTCAGGGACTTGATACAGAATGACCAAAGAGCTGCCTGGTGCATAATGGCATTGACTGAAGTGTACTGGGACCACCACATACCCCTGCCGAAGCTCGCTCCGGTCCGGGCCAAAGTCACTGTGGCCCTGGTGGCACTCCTGTGCTTCATCAACAGCTATGACGGGGAGTTTGTGTTTGATGATTCAGAAGCAATTGTCAACAACAAAGTAAGTGTTCAACATGGGAAACAATCATGTGGCGACTCCCCCCGGGGTCAGTGTTGCAGGAATCAGTCTAAGTTTATGTTTGTGTTGCAGGACTTAAAGCCGGAGACTCCCCTGAGCAACATCTGGAGAAATGACTTCTGGGGAAGCAACCTGAGTAGCAACACTAGTCACAAATCCTACAGACCTCTCACTGTCTTTACATTTAGGTAAATTAATGTCTGAGCTCACATTAATACCCGCTGTTCTGTTTCATCATCTAACAGGACACTGCAGTATACAGTAGTACCTGCCACATCACGTTATTCTGCTTCTTTGTCTCCTCCTTGCTTCAGGACACCTGAGGCTGTGTCTTTGTGCTCGCCACACCTAACCCTATAATAGATTATTGATGAGCCTGCCCATGTGGGAAACGCACAATATCTCTTCCAGTGGCATCATTATATCACATTACCCCCAATAATTAGCCTCCGCCCCTCACAGTCGTACACTCGCACCTGCACGTTCCCACACGTGCCATGCATTAAACAACAGATTTTTTTCTCTCTCTTGCTGCTGCAGGCTGAACTACCTCATAGCGGGAGGCCTGCACCCTGTCGGCTTCCATGTGCTGAACATCGTCCTCCATGCTGTCATATCCGCCCTTATGATCGACGTGTTTGCGATACTGATTGGTGGACTGGCCTATGATGAGAAAGGCAGGATACGGAACCATGCTCCCAAGACCTCTCTGCTTGCTGCTGTCTTCTTTGCTGCGCACCCAGTTCACACAGAAAGCGTAAGTATATGTTCGCGCACTGTACGTTAAGTGATTACATGCATTGTATTATTAGTAAATAAAGTGCTTCAGTGCATATTAATATAATAGAACAGACAATATGTATGTCACATTATTTTGGGCATGACTACAGAGAATGCGACAGTGCGTGGAAAAAAAAAAATCCTGTATGAGGATATCACGAGTAGAGTTTAAGATATAACCTGCATCATTTTGGACGTGCTTCAAAGCTCATATTGAACTGTGCAGTACAGCGTAACAGACCATCACGTTGTCCAGCATCAACACTGTGCAACCGTTGCCCCTACATAGATCTTCCCCCCATAGACTCAATCATTATATATCTTTTAGTAGTTTTGCGAAAAGTTGGGATGTCCCGATTAAGTTTCTTTGCCCTGATCCGATCGAACTTTTGTGGCCCTTTATGAACTTGCATCACCTCCCTTGGTGAATCGTATCCTAGATCTCGTGGGCACTCTACAGTTGTATTACTTCAAAATCAATCCCCATGTAGGCCTGCATGCTTGAAAGCTGAATAGCTCTGCAGTGCATTAAGAAACAAAAACCTCCTTCTAAGTTATTCTTTAAAGATTTTCCACAAACAAACTAATTTAAATATCTTTATGAATAGTAAGGTATAGCTTAACATTTACACTATCACAATAAAAACTAAATCGTACTGTATTCTGCCAGAATAGGCCAGAACGATTAAACTATACAACAGAAATCTCTTCTCATGCAGGCAGTGTTAGTCACGTTATTTAAAGTTTGGTTTCGGTTTGATCGGGCTTGGCTACGTGCTCAGTCCGATCAGATCAATTTCAAAATGCCTTGATTCACCCCATTACCAGTCCCCCGACACCAATCAGGACATCCCTAGTTAAAAGAAAGAAAATTGTGGGAAGAGCATCAGCAAAAAGATTTGGCCGCTTCTTCACTGAATTTGCACAAAAACTGCTGCTGTTGCGGACTTAAACAGCCCATTGCTGTATTGTACTTGTTGTGATTTTTATGCTGCACGTAAACTTCTCTCAACAATGTGAATTCTCTACAGCGGTGCATTGTGGCATCTTGACTTTCCCTTCCTGATGTTTTAATACTAAACATCCAGTGGTTCCTTGCCAAGAACAAAAGCCCCGTCTCAGCTGAGAGCGCAGGGGCAAGGTGTGTGCGCGGCTGCGCGGCCTCACTATTAGCTGTGTTGGGATGCTTATTGACCCGCCGGCTTATGTGTTTTTGCTGGAAAGCTTGGCTGGAAGGCAGCAATTCCCCTTCTCCATTCTCTTTAATCATGCAGGGCAAGGACTGGGTAAGACCTGGGGGGTGGGAGGGAGGAAGGCAGTTGGCTTAGGCCTGCTGTATGTATCAAAGCAGGCAACCCCAGGATGCCAACCATACTGTACCCACACACTGTATAGGACACACACACCAACAGGCCACGCTGGTAATGAGAGATTCTTCCTACCTCTGTTAATAAGCAGTTCCAGTTCAAACTGAATGCATCATGCAAAGCAGAATTGTGATGTGGTGTATATATATAATATATATATATTAAAATGCAGTCATTTATGATGTCTAATTCTCTTTCTCCTCTGCATCTCAATAAGGTGGCTGGAATCGTGGGCCGAGCAGACCTTTTATGCGCTCTGTTCTTCCAGCTCTCTTTCCTCACCTACTGTAAAGCTTTTAACAAAGGTAAGTGTCCAACACCTAATACCCTCTGGTGGGTGCACTGTCCATATGTACTGATAAATGTATCCCCACATCATCACGGTGCTAGTTTTTGAATGCATCTATTTAAAATGTATTTTTTAAGCCTTAACCGTTTCTAACAGACTCGTCTTGGCTTTGTGTTCTCAGGGAGTGACAGAGATGACAGGTTTTCTGTCCAGTGGGTTGTGGTCAGCCTCTTGCTGTGTGCTGCAGCGATGCTCTGTAAAGAACAAGGCATCACCGTCTTGGTATGAAGTTTTTTTTTTTTTTTTTTTAAATCCATTTTTAGAGTTGATGATTTCATCACATCCAGCAGTAACAATGTAAAAAAAAAAAGAAACCTCATAACACTGTAAAGACATACTCACTTGTCCTCCTGTAATTTTTGCTTACACAAAAAAAAATTTTTTACACATGTTAAACGAGCTAAAAAATCCACTTTGTTGCTGACCTATATAAATTTCAAATGCCATTTCTCTTCCTTCTCCATGTATCTTCCTCCAGGGCGTAAACGCAGCCTTTGATGTCCTCCTGATCTGTAATGTTAATGTGTATGAACTCAGCCAGAGGCTACTCCTTAGGAAGAATCCACTTGATGTGAGTTCCATCTTATATACCCTCCCCTTCCTTCCCGTTATAAATTATGTACCCCCTTATATGATTAATGTCACATCACATACATTGTATATGTAAGCCAGAATGAGTTGCAGTACATTGCTGAGGACACGTTGCTCGACATTAGGGCGCTCCCCGTTAAGCTTTTCTGCCCCGATCTTATCCCGATCATTTTAATATTGAGTACCAAGCTATTCCTTTTTCATTTTATTTAACAGTATAGCCTTCCTTGCTGTGCAAAATAAATAACAGTAAAGAAACTAAAAGTATGTTTGCTTTTGCACCTGCTCACAAAAACATAAAAATAAAAAGCAAAAACACTTAGAGCTTAATGGATGGATTTAACAAAATAAATGACCAATTGCCAAACTTAAATATCTTCATAAGTGGCTCTGTGGCATTCAGCTTTACTCGAGGCTGCATGGAATCTGCAGAAGTCATTAGCCTCGGATGATTCGCTCTACCACTACTTTGCGAAACATCCACGTTGCTTCGTTTTCCAGTTGTTATCATCCCAGATTCATGGCTTCTGTACCGCCGTAGAGATACCTCTGATGTTTTTAAAAATGCCTTGATTGGTCCTCCAGATGCAGATCAAAAAGTCTGGATTTGAACCCTTCCCTACTTTAGAGTAGCTTACAAGCATTGATTTTTAATTCCCTGTGACTGGAAGTGGTAATATTTTTCTCTCACAGGTAAGTGAGATGTTGCGTATGGGATTGCTTACCCGATTGGCTCTTATGGGTCTTGGAGGATTCCTAATGCTGTATGCACGCTGGAGGATCATGGGAACGGGACCGCCAGCATTCACTGAAGTAGACAACCCTGCCTCTTTTGCAGAAAATATATTTCTTAGAGTGAGTATGATTTGTTTGTGGAGTATTTCATCTTTGAATAATGCAAAATGTCCCTAATCACTTATGCTGTATGCTAGGTTGTATACAGTGCTATGAATGTGCTCTGATGTACAATATTTCATTTATAAGTTAATTAAATAGTGACTTTTTGACCTTTTTGTTCATATAAATGCTGTTCTTTCCTCATATCTCCCTGCCCTCTCCCATTCTGCACCCCTCTTGTTCCCTTTTTGATTGGCAGATAGTCAACTATAATTACTACTACTCTCTTAATGCCTGGCTGCTGCTGTGTCCCTGGTGGCTGTGTTTCGATTGGTCCATGGGCTGTGTGCCTCTCATTAAGTCGGCCGCCGATTGGAGGATGGTGTGGCTGCTGCTGCTCTGGTGCCTCCTGATAGGCTTGATAGGCCAAGCCTTATGCTCGCAGGACAGTCAGAGGAGGAGGTACGCGAGCGCGGCCATCTCACACTCGCTGTAGATGAAAGGAAGTACACGTTGGCCTCTGTAGACCTTCACATGATTGTGATCGTACTTTAACATCCACTGTGACCAGAGTACCACATCTGGATTGCTGTAAAAGGCACACGATCAGTGTTATTGAGCCTACATCTCATGTCTGTACAAATTGTCTTTTCTGAATATCAGTATGAGTCCTTTCACGTTCTGTGTCCTCTTTCTCTCTCTCTACCAGGACACTGACCTTGGGTCTGGTTCTGCTCGTAGTCCCGTTTCTGCCCGCCTGCAACATATTTTTTAGAGTGGGCTTTGTCATTGCTGAGAGAGTGCTCTACCTGTCCTCGGCTGGCTACTGCCTACTGCTGGCCTACTCCCTGGGACACTGCTGCTGCCGCTGGTCCAAATACAGGGTAGGGTAAAAGTAAAGGACACTTAATGAACCCCGTTTCCAGGCGAGGATTGACTTTTTCTAAAGCCACCAGGTCACACTGTCCTGCTCCCTTTAATTTCACCACCTGTTTATGCGGCTTTGATGATTCAGTAACTGGATGCAGAGCAGGGACACTCATGAGAAATGACTAATGACTTACCTATAAAGGGATGGTAGCAGCAGGTGGTGTCCATGTGTTACAGAGATACATTTGCAGGCTGTTAACTTGCAGTCGCAGATGCATTTTTATTTTATTTTCTAAGCTTAATGCTGTAATGAGGTTGTGAAATGCTTCCTTATATCTTTCTTCTTTTCACAGAAGTTGCTGTCTGCCATGGCGCTCGCACTGTTATGCATGTATGTGGTTCGCTGTGCTCTCCGCAGTCACCAGTGGCGGTCGGAGCAAAGCCTCTTCATCAGTGCCCTGTCTGTCTGTCCGCTCAATGCCAAGGTAGATTAAAAAATCAAAAATCAGTGATTTGTCTTTTCCTGCAGCTCTAAATTGATTTTATTCACATGCATGTGTTATAGCCCAACTATTTAAGCCGCACTCTGATGTCTTACGTGCTGACTACTGGTTCCTCAGGTGCATTACAATGTTGGTAAGAACCTGGCTGACAGAGGGAACACAAGTGCTGCTGTTGGATATTACAGAGAGGCAGTCAGGTATGTCTCAGACACAATCTTACCTGCTTCTATCTTGGGCTTGGCGATGTCAGCCCCAAAAAAAGGTGGTTTCGATGTAAATTATTTGTTAAAAATAGAAATTCTTTCAAGTTAAATAAAGTGCCACTGCTGGGCAATGAGGGGAGAAACGCTGACAATGAATATAATACAACAAACAGGTTGTTTCTTTGAATTTGAGTTTGTCGAAAAGGTCCCTTCCATCGCAGTGTGTTTGTGTAGCAGTGCACCAGTTTAAGTGAACATTCTTGTATCATAAAAGAGACGGAGCTTCACTTCAGTCAGGCTCATGCTCATGCAACATAGTTCTGCTGGTAAAGAGGTCTCAGCCAGCTGTACCACCACCTTCTCCCGTGGTTCATTGTAGAGGACGGTTTCAGTGCCACCTCTTCAAAATATTCGCGGCTCGATGTTTAATGACTTAGGTAGATTGTTTTCAACATCTGAACAGACCCAAGCTTTTCGACTGTGCAAGTGAGAACCAGGGAGAGTGTCTTTCCTGATATGATATGCTGACACTTCAGTAATTTCCTTCCATCTGTTCCCTTGTCTTGTCATACAGGATGTCGCTTGACAATAAAGCTGCCTTTTAGTTGTGGTTTCGGTCGGTAGCTAGCATCAAAATCTCACTTTCCGCTGCATTTTTAACAACCTTTACACAGCACAGTGATCGGACACTGTAAAACAGAGCCATTTCCTTTTCAGTGACATAATGCGACTACCTTTATTTGGCATTAATTGATCATCAGCAGCAGTTCCAGCTGCCATTAGTTATGCTTATTGTGTATTTATGATCAGACATACCAGCAAATCAAAGGAAACGTCACTACAGAGACACTACAGCTTAAGCGTTTTTCATATCATTTAAATACTTGATGTATGTACATGTAACAAATAAATAAGTTTATTTCTTACATTGCATGTTGTTTATGGCTTTCAGGCTGCATCCTACCTACGTCCACGCAATGAACAACCTGGGGAATATCCTGAAGGAGAAGAATGAACTCGTAGAGGCAGAGGAGCTGTTGTCTAAAGCTGTGTCCATTCAGTATGTTGTCCAGAATAAAAGAATACACAACTCACTAAACTAGGGATGCACCGAATATTCGGCCACCGGAAATTTTCTTTTCAGTGATAAAAGTCTTTCGAAAATTTTCAGCCGGAAATGGCCCAAAAGTGCATTTTCGGTTTTCGGCCAAAAATTTTCGAAAGACTTTTATCACTGAAACAACGCGGCCGAAACAGGATGTTATGATGACACAAGCAAAACCCGCAGTCAGCACAGGCATGTCGTGTTTCAGTATATAAAGTATTATATATATGTTATATAAATACCCACTGATAGCGATTTGCATTTAATATAGCACCTTCATTTTTGGTTTTCGGTTTCGGCCAAGAATTTTCATTTCGGTGCATCCCTACACTAAACGCAAAAATAATTGTTATTTCCTTGAGTGATTGCTTCATTTGTTTTTCCTCCGTGCAGGCCTGATTTCGCCGCAGCCTGGATGAATCTGGGTATAGTCCAGAACAGCCTGCAGAAGTTTGAGGAGGCAGAGCAGAGTTACTGGAACGCCATCCGCTTCCGGAGAAAATACCCCGACTGCTACTATAACCTGGGACGCTTGGTGAGGTTCAAGGATGTGAATGCTGTTGCTAAGGGGATTAAGGTTTACACTTAAGGTGGTGTTCCTCTTTTAACTTGAATCCTAAATTTAATCTCTGTAAAAAATACTCTCTTTTTGTTCCAGTATGCCGACCAGAACAGACACGTGGATGCCCTGAACGCTTGGAGGAACGCAACTGTGCTAAAGCCCGAACACAGTCTGGCTTGGAACAACATGGTTATTCTCCTGGACAACACTGGTAGCGGCCAAATGCACACACTCATACACAAACACACAACTGTACACATCATTTAAAGCATCTGTTATCTTGTGGTGTTTGCAGAAAAGTTTGTTATTGCTAAAAAAAAAAATCTAGATAATATTCACTCATTTGAGAAAATCAGTCAATTTCTGAATCACTTCACTGTCAAAAAAAAGACTCTCTTCTTATGTGGATGCAGATTGTTACAGTATTAGCAGCCAAAAAACACAGCGTTGTTATTTTGGAAAAGCAGGAAATCTAAATGGCCAACAAGATTAGACCGGAAGAGCAGGAATCAGCAATGCTTGAAATTTATGTATTAAAGCTTTGTGTAGTGAGTTTTGAAGGCACTCTTCCCTGCCGTGTGGAGAATGCTCTGATTTCCAAACGCTCGAGCCGTTTTGTCAGAAGCTGCTCCCGTGAGGGCGGAGTCTCCCAGGAGGGCACTGGAACTGTCCAATCAGGGCCCAGTGTGTTCCTGATCAAACGTGGGCAAGCACAGCCAGAACAGCGCCCCCTCAGAGTTCCCCCACCGCATTTGTTCCCCCAAATCTGACAGAAATAATTCTACCCCGCTCCCCACCAAAGACAAAAAAAACAAAAAACAAAAAAACACACAGAAAAGAAGAACAATAGGTGTCGTTTTGAAATGGTGAGGAATTGGGAATATTGTTTTCTCTTTTGGCGTCCCCCCCCCCACCCCCTCCTCTTTTGTTTCGATCGTTACACAAACAAAAGAGCGAATCAGTGTAAATTCAGGCAGACGCACACAGTCGCACATGCAGCCGCATGTCGGCAAGCTGTGTCTGAAGGGCACAGGCCATGACTCAGGACATGACGGCCATTGTTTGGCGCCTCTGTCTGTCTGTCTCTCTTTCTCCCTTTCTGGCCAGGCATCAGACAGATCTGTGACAGAGATCAATAACCCAGTGGGCCTTGTGTTCAACCTTAATTAGGAGACTAAACCACTCCTCCGTGTGTGGAGAGGGGAAAAACTCTGCTCTGGATACCACTGACAAATAACAGTCAGATTCTGTATCTCTCACAAATATGTCTCTGGATTTGTGATTTTAACAAACGCACTAATGTTAACTAGTGTTATTTTTTTTTTTTTACAATATCTCCATGACTTGAGCTGATAACGGTCCTCGCTGTATAAATGTTATCTGCCCCGTTGCATAGATTACACTTTGAATGTGAGGATTTGAAGCCGTAGCTATGCTGTGGGGATCATTTAATATTAATGTCTGACATTTTTGGTAATTTTTCCGGTCCGTCTTCAAGGTAACTTGGGTCAAGCAGAGCTGATCGGCCGAGAGGCTCTGAGGATCCTCCCCAACGACTACACCATCATGTTCTCCCTGGCTAACGTGCTGGGGAAATTACAAAAATACAAGGTCAGTCAACATGGCATACAAAAAAAAAAAGAAAAGAAAACCAACTCAGATTATATTTCATGCATGTTAAAGATTTTATTCCTTCCAGGGTTCTCTCTGTGTGTCTGCTCTCGGTCAGCGGAGTGGTGTGGGAAATTGTCTCTGACTTCTCTCTGACTAGTAAAGATAATTCACTGTGTTGTTTTTTTTTCTTGTGTTTTGTGTGTGTGTCTTTTTTTTTTCTTTCCTCAGGAGTCAGAGGGCTTTTTTCTTCACGCCCTTCGGATCAACCCAAATGCTGCTAGTTGCCATGGCAATTTAGGTAAGGCGAGCGCAATTTTGATTGCTGACACTTATTTTACAGTGTTGCCGAGAGATTCTCGAAAGCAAAAAAAAAGGGGGGGGGGGAATTTAAGCATGCTTCCAGGAGAAATATCTTGCGGCATACCTGTATTGAACGGATGAATAGAATTGTTGCAGCTTCTCCGTTTAAAGAAGGTTTTTTCTTTTTTGCCTCAGCTGTGTTGTATCACCGCTGGGGGAAGCTGGAGCTGGCAAAGAAACACTATGAGCTGTCTCTAAAGTTGGACCCCGAGGCTCCTGGGACCAGAGACAACTACAACATGCTGCGACGTAAACTGGACCAGCTTAAGCGCAGCACGCCCTGAGGGAGCCCACTGGGACCCCTGCTCGCTGTAAAACAAATTTTTCCATTGTTCCACTTGGTATTGTTTTATCTCAATAATTCTGGCTTTGAAACAATTCGGATTAAAGACCATGATCTGTGTATCGGGCTGTGGTTTTGTTCTTTAGAAAAACAAACAAGAAGGGAAAAGCAACACGTTTCACAGTTGCAAATGCCATTTTCTAGTTTTTAACTAGCGGTGTAGACTTTTTTTTTTTTTCCTCCACGTTGCGAGACTGTGTCGAGTATCTAATTCGATTTCATGGGCGTGAGATGTGTCTGGGGCAGCGGTGTCAGATGCCTGCGCTCGTTACATGGTCGGCTGCACCGTGCCGTTTTCTTGCCCCGTTTGAAGGCCATGTGGACCTGATCACGGCTGAACCCCGTCCTCTTTTCATCTCTGACCCTGTGTTGTGTCAGCTGGACGGAGCACCGTTGCACATGTGGACCCGGAGAATCTGCCGCACAATTTATTTGGGTTGGCTCTCCTTCAGGGGTTCCAAATGTTCCTATACTTGAAAGCTGCGAGGGTTTGGGCCGAGGGTGCACGTTGTCGCGGCGTAGTCTTCCCTCGAGCGGGGCGGAGTCGCGTCAGCTGGGGGAGAGTTGACCACTGGTGGAGTTTTTCTTTCTAATGCCCTCTCTTTGTTCTTGAGTGGGATGGCACTTGGAGGTCCAAAACCCCCTTTGCCTCCCCGCTCCTCCTCGCCTCTGTAGTTAATGGGAGAAAGGTGTCTGCGCTGAGTAGTTTTTCTCAAGTATCCAATAGAAGACGAGGGGTCAGCTGCGACAGGAAACCCGCGGCCGGTGCTGTATGAAAACAGCTCTATAGCACAGAGCCTTCAAAGGAGACGGGGATGATCTCCCGGGGGACTATACATACATACATGCACGCACAAACATACGCACACTGGCCTCTTGAAGAACGCTGCAAAGAGGAGGGGGGGGGAGGCAACCCCGGTGTGAAACATCAGTCAACAAGTGTGCACCCGGGGTCAAAGTTCAACACACTTCTATTTTTTCACCTGCTTCCTACGGCTTGCAGGAAACTTTTGAAGCGGCGGCGGGCTGGTATGGCTTTGCTTTAGGGGCCGCTTAGTTTGTTTACACATACAGTACAATACACCAGTTGACGCTTTGATGCTTGGAAGATGTTACTGATACTCGCATCGGAGGAGGAGGAGGAGGAGTGGTGGGGGAGCCGGCACGGCACACACGACCATCAGCGTCCTCTGTACGCGACCTCCTAAACAACTAACGCCACATGATGAAACTTCCTCGTTGCCGGCGTCTGTTTTTATTTTCGCCGCTTTGATGTAAAGACTCTACAAATGGCCTGTATACACACGGCACACACTCCCAAGTATAGTTTACATGGAACCAGTTTCAACGAGACTCGTGTAAAGGTCAGTATGGTGAAAAGGCTTCATGCTATGGAGTGAATGCAGACAGAATGAGATCAAAAAGCGCTCGGGTTGGCGCCGTTCAAGATTGAAAGCTTTCCCCTAATATTATTTTCCGTCACGCGGTGAAACACGCGGCGCCGCCGATGTACGATTGGCCACGAAAACCATTCGTGTGCTTATGGATCCTTCTCTTTACTTTCCGCGCGAGCCTTTCATTCGGTGCCTGCAGCTGACTGTCTAGCTGCACAGCTGTGCTGGCACACCAGTGGGGGGGCCCCACTTTTATCATAATCATTCTTTGAATACCTTTCATTATCATAAAATATGTGAGTATTAAAGGGATGGATTCACCGGCCCCGCCAACATCTTCATTATCCATTCTGACTGACAAAAACCGGCTGTCCTAGGGAGTGACATTAATAAAAGATGGGATACTACAGCCCCTATGAAGTCCTCTCCTTGTTCTCTGGATTTTTTTTTTTTCCACCGTGCACCTTTTACCTGCTTGGATGCTCCGTCACAATGATATAATGAAATCAGCTCCCAGGTGGGGTTCTTTTATTGTGTGCTATTAATCACACTGATGACTTTTGATCATTATAATCAATGGATTAGGGAGCGTCGTGTCTGATTGTTCGCAGCCAAAACCACTCGAAAATCTGTAATGCTGAATCCGACGGGGCATTTTGTTATGATTGCCACGAAGAAGAAGAAAAAAAAAAAACATTGTCATCCTTTTGTTGCGGCAGCATATTCAACAGAAAAACAAGAAGCAGGGGAGCACTAATTTGAACCCACTGAGGGTGTTTTGGAACAGCAGGTGTGCTATTTTGCATCTGATAAGCACCAACAGCAACCTCCTCCCCCCTCTGCACCCCCCTCAACAAAATAAAGACACACAAGGCTTCTCAAAACCACTGCATGGAAATGCCCTGAGATATTAAATAAAGCAGGAGAACGGAACACGTGCGATGGTCATCCTGAAATTGAGCGAGTGCAAGATGGGCATTTTAATTGCAGTATCTTATAGATGTGTGCAACATTAGTCGTGTCGTTGCGTATCGTGGTGTGCAGGGAAAGTGATCCTGGCAGCTTGAAGAAGTGCACACATGCACGCACAAACACAGTGTAGACGTAAGAGTGGCTTTGACAGAGTTCTCATCAATGTGACAGGATGTGATCAAGGGCAGTCCTGTGATGTGTCCGCTGGGCCTCCGTAGGGCCCTCACTGTCCTTCCCTCTCGCCCCCCTTCCCCCTCCCACAAACCACAACAATCCTAATGGGCTCTGATGGGCACCTCCATCTTGCCCGTCTAATTGATGTAAATACTGCGCATTTGAACCCGCGCTCCTTCCCACCATCCCAGCCCGGCCCCTCCCTCTGTTTCTTATAACAGTAAGGGTCAGGGGTCAGGCTGACTGAGTGATCATTAGAATGGCAGTCCTTATTAGAGGAGCAGCTTGTCTGACACCCCGTCCGCATCCCAGAGAGAGGACCCACCCTGTCCGCTTCATCTAGATCATATTACATGACACGACCTCAGAACAGATACTACCAGCGCACTACAACACTGTAGGCCACTAGGGCACGGTGGCATTTTGCAGAGGGGTCCCCTCGCCTGTCACAGCGCCTCCCTGACGCCGCTCTGTCCGTCTGGCTCGGATGCGCTCTGTCATTTTAAGGAGGGCCACTGTCAGCGGGTATTGGGACCGTCTCGTCTACATGCCCTGGCATTTCCAGCGGTGCTCTCGCTAACCGAGCATTCGAGTCGCCCTCTCTCGAGAGTCTCGCGATGTCGCGGCCAATGATTAATAGTTAGAGATGGGCTATAGAGTGTCCAGCGTGGCCAGATGCTAGTCAGGGCTTTGTTGAACTGATATAATGGACATAGTCTGCCAATTTGGCTCCCTTACAAAGCCTGGAAGTTCCCCAAGATTGATTCTGTTTCTATGTAGTGGTGCCCTGGGGGCTTGAATTTTGAGGATGCACTCTGGTGAAAAATGTTGTGGTGTATTATCTTCAGCTGAGGAAAGCACCGCGAACGGTCATGGGTGTAACAGAACGGTCAATACGCTCGCTGACATTTGCATGCAACAGTGAAAACTTAAGCCGGTGTAGGATCATTTTATCATTTCTTAAGTCAAAGAAGGCCTCTCTGGCTGCGGATGAAAAGAGGAGGAGGTGGAGGGGGGGGAGCTGGGATAATTTGCAGCAGGAGCCCTATGAGGCTGTTTTGCAAAACAAAACGAAGCAGCTAGACCCTTATTGAAAAATATAGTGCAGTGAGACGGAAATTTATTAACTGGCACCAGTTAATGTGTGCATTATTCATTTCTGGTGAGCATGAAAAATGATCTAAAGAGGTTTGAAATTGCAGCCGCGCAGGCTGACTGCACAGTGGCTGGGCTCGCTGGTTCGTTTCATCCTCTTGCAGGGGCGTTTGGGCGGAGAGGAGGAGAGGACTGGAGGGACAGAGGGATGGAGGACGGAGGGGAGGAGTGCGGGCCCCTTTCTGGACAGTAGGGCTTTCCAGTAACAGCTGTGCTTCTCTCACGAGGGGGCGGCAGCAGCACCGGGAGAGAGGCTGCTTGGGACAGATGGACCAGCACCACCTCCTCTCTAACCTCCCACCACCACTCCTCTTATTAAAAAATCTCCAGCACTAGTGCATGTGTGCTCGCGTTGTACGGGGCGGCGTCAAAGTATTCGATTTTGTATCTTTACGTAGGACTTTTATTTCACTTTAGGAGAGGCTTTGTTAGTTTTTCCTTTCTCGGTGCTTATTTTCCTCTCGCTCCGGTCTCTCTCTCATCCCGCCGTTCTCTCTTGACTTTCTTCTTCTCGTTTCTCCGCCACTGCTACAGTAGGTGGTGGTGGGCAGGAGTTGGTGCCAGTGGCATATGGCTTTCCACTGTGCTAAACATTCATACAAAAGACAGGCCCATCAGTCATGGCTGTGGCCGGATGAGGGGAGAGAGCAGGCCTCTGATGAATGGTGTTTAGGACTTACCTGCTGTTAAAACATTACCTCCCAAACACCACCTCCCCAAAGCTCACTGAACATTAGGATCTGTATAATATTATAAAATACCACCCTCGTGAGCACACATCATGTACGCCAGGTTATAGCAAATAATAAATATGCTTCCTAAACCCCTCGCACCGAACCCCAGGTCAGGCCTTCATAGACCAATTAATGCAGAGCATCTGCTGTATAGAGGCAGCGCGGTAAAGAACTTTTGAGCCATTTTAGCCGGTTTAATAAGGAGGAGAGCTGCTTCCTGCTTGCTCCAATAGCTCCTCATTGCTAGAGCGAGCGTGGAATGGGTCTCCTCGATTAGACCAAATTAATCCATTCTTCAGGGATTCTTTTTCTGGTTCTATGGCGAAACCAGCGCGCCTTTGTTCTTCCTCGAGCCCCGGTGTTTTTTCTGCCAAATTTAACAGAAGGCTCGGAGGGTAACAGGGGTCCAACCCAGTATCACCTTCTGGAGCAGAGCAACTAGCAGAGAAAGACAATCAGCCTGAACCCTGCTGTCTCCAGCACAAAGTGAAAAGACTCTAATTGGGCTTTTTTACGCTGCATTTTCCTGCAGGATTGCTGGATCATGAAAAAGCAATTAAACCTCAGAGCCGCAATTCATTCATTCTCATTTTTTTTACCCTTTCATTGGAAAGAGGCAAATTTGAAATCATTTATGTGAATCAAGACTTATGGTGTTATTTCTTTTTGTTTTGACGTTAATGTGCGAGAGGGAGTGAGACAAGCCATTAGATTAAAGGATCTCATCACATATTTAGATAAAGAGAAGTATGGTTAATTCACAAGAAAAGGAAGGTTCTTCAGTTACAGTCCTTGTTTACTCTCTTTAATATTTAAGGTGCAGCTTATTCACATTAAACGTCCTTAAATCTTTTTTTAAATTCTGTTAGAAATTCAGACAGGACTGTAGTTCTCAACATCACACCTAGAGGCAGTGCTGCCCACAAAACCTTGACCTCAGGACCGCAGTCAAGAAAAAAAAAAAAAAAAGTCCCAGAACATCCAGCATGTAAAATCTTCATCAAATATCCTTCATGTTTTTTTTGTTGTTTTTTTTTTGCTGCTGAAGGGGATAAATGCGCCTGTCACTGAGCAAGTTAGGAATGAAAGATAAATACATCAAAGCGTGCCTCACATTTACATTTTTAATTTAAGGGGAGCGCAACCTCTTTGAATAAACAGCATTTAGTTTTCATTTTTCTGGCAGTCATGGTGTTTGAGTGAAGGAGCCATCACTGAGGTTTTTAGACTTGACACAAACGTGCAGTACGCCTCATGAAGAGCACAGATTTGTCCATGTTAAAAATATATAAATGTTTTTGCCCATTTGGCTGCATGTCACTTATAATTTCCTTCCATAATAATTGAGAATCTTTTTTATTTTTTTTAAAAAAAAAACACATCATCTGAGTTAATATTTTACAGACTCTTTTAATTCAGGGGAGACCTAGCTGAAGTTTTGCTTGCAGTGTTGTAATTAATTAGATAAATCCAGAGTGCTTCTTCATCAAGGAGAAGAATCCAAAATGCTTTTAATGGGGGGCGTCTAGTATTTTGCTTGGAATCTGTTGAAACAAATAAATAAAATAAACAAAATTATAAAAATAAATGTGTTCATCTCAAATATTAATACTCATTAAAAAGAATATGTAGTGCAGAATTATGTTGATAATTAAAAATATACACATTTAGCAAAAAATACTAAAAAATAATACTATTTTAATAAATAAATAAAGTTTAAATATATTTAAAAATTCAAATTAATGTGCTTTTATGTCAAAGCATTTACATTAAAAAGTATTCATATTAATATAAATAATTGTAATTATTATTCCACTTCACTAACATACAGTTTTTTTCACAAATTAATTTCTAAGGCATTTCTCTCTGTTGATTTTAAAACCCCCTCAGTAATCACTCATAATGAGGCACACGGTGACCATCAGCCACTCGCCTTATTTCCAGCCCAAGCATTGTTAACCAAGCGCTTAACTATCTCATAACTCCGAATGTTCCAGTCTGCAGAGTCCATACATTGTAAATTAGGTCTGTTAATGTACTCCGCTCCGCTCGCAGACACAGAGAGGAACAGTGGTGGGTGTAACTGCGCACACGAACGCAGGCACGCTCGCAGGGGCTGTTCTGTGCTGTGCTGTGGGGCTGGCCTCGCATGCACTTTGGTTTTCCCACCATGCAAAAAGTGATCAACTATCACACCCCAGACGGTGAGATGTCAACATGAAATACCTTCATTTGCATCAGCTTTAAAAAAGTGCCTGACTTCTTGTTATGCCAGCGTCCCACCAGTGTCTCCATAAAATTCACTTTAGCCGCAGGGGTCCTGAGACCTTGCTAAATACTGCCCCAATACTGCTGTCAACAGTCCGTCAATCACATGACAAATCCTTCTGATTAAACAGAGCTTCACTGGCTGCTTCACAATGGACTGGAATCTGCTGAATTAAGCCTGAGCATGTCTGTAGCTGCACAATTATGTCATTGTGTTAAGACGTTTCTGCGCGGTGGGCCCATTTTAGCATCCGGAATTTAAAAAAAAAAATCAAACTTTAAATATTTGTTAAAATGTGCATGTGTCAGTTTGTAATTTTATTATTTTATTTTTGGCTTCTTAAATTTTGTTCTTGCAAAAGTAATGTTTCACACGACACACATAAACCTGAGAGCAAACACATACATACGTTTTATGTTTTCATTTTTAATAAAGAAGCTGACATGTTTACAACTTCTTGGTGTGTTTTCTACTGTTTCATTTAATAAGTGACAAAAAAAAAAAAGAGACGCTGAATTATTGTTGAAGGAAGCAATGAGTGGACTCATCATGCAAATCAAGCTACCGGGCTAAGAGCATCTAAGCAGCCTGCAAAAGCCTCAGACAGACAGCTGAATAAAAGGCTGCTCAAAAGACAGGCTGTGGCAAGATAAGAGACAACATCTAATCTGACTCGGATAGCTGATACAGCCCAGCCACGTCTAAATCCTGGAGGTTTGGGCTGAAGAGGAAGGATTTAACTTAAACCCCTTTCAACGTGCTAAATGTGTTTTTGTAATTAAACCCATACAATTAACACTGACAAGCGCGGGTCAAAAAGAGCACAGCCCCTCTGTTCAAACGAACCTCGGCAAGTGAAAAGGGACGGAGAGGGAGCGAGGACAAGGGAGATGAAGAGGGAAAGATAGAGGGAGAGGGAGCACACGCTGCCGCACCACACAAAGTTACAAAAGCTGCTTCGAAAGCAGCGAATGAACGAAGGCCGAGGTGGGGAGAAGAGTGAGAGAGGGACTTCACTGAAGCGGTATGGATTTCAGCATTCGGGCTATATGGTGCTCTGCAAGTTAACCTCCAGACCACAGTGTTTACTCTGAGACTGTGTTCCAGATCTGGGGGGATATCCAGTTCCCTCACATCAAAGACGCAGAGCTGTTGGAACAAAGCTTTTAGCTGCTCCTTAAAGCCCGACATTAAGCGAATTGGAGCAGCTGTGGCAATGTGTGACAATATTTTTACTGTAAACACAGCTCCACATGGCTTCGGGGTAATGGATTACCAACAGCAGGATTACTGTAGTTTTAATACAGAAAACTATTTGCATTGGGACAAAAACAACAAAAAATAAATAAGAATTCAAATGCACGACTTGAGAAAGAAAAACGGGCCAATGCACGGTGACATTTAGACTGAAACAAATGCAAGCCCCTTTTTTAAAAAAAGGGAATAAAATCTAATTAATAATAAATTAATGATTGTGAATATAGAAAGGCATGCAGCTGTTCAATAATTCAGGATGTTAAAATTAATGACTGATTACAGGTTCGAGCAGATATGAAGCAGTCTTGCTTCCATATAAACCACTTTTCCACCCATGAGGTAATTTTTCTTTACTGCTTTAATGAAAAATGACCGCCACTTACACTTATTAGAATATTGCAAAAGAGTTTATAAATTAAATACCTTGGTCAAGTGCATTCCAAATTTAATTTTAAAACCAATTTGCTTTGATTTGTTCAGCCTATTTCCATGTCTTTTGTAATTTAATTTAAGTTTTAAAACCTTGGTGCTGCAAGACAACACTGGATCGCGTATTAATAGACATGTAAATGCTTGCATGTTTATTAATAAGCAATAAAAAAAATATTGTTTTTTTTTTTTCTTGTCAGCGATTGTTTAAATCAATCAAAAAAAAAAAAATGTCGGATTAGATTTTAAATTATCCTTTTATGCAGTTTCTTCTTTCGGGCATTTTTCCACGTGTAGCACACAATAAAAGCGAAATTCTAAGTGAAGCTGACAACAGCTTCTTAGGCAGAACGCAGTTAAAAACTCTGCCCAACCAGCCATGAAATCACAGAGGATCTCATTCAGGGGCGACTATGATGGTCACTCATTATTAGCCGTTCAAAACGCTGCCACTCCTGCTCGCTGCCAGCGCCACAATAAGGCATTTAGCGAGGAGTGAAAGGAGGCCCAGCATTTTACTAAAAGTAAATGAAACGTAACCTTTCTTCAGTCTCTGTGTTGCCCAGTCTGCCCTTACATTTTAATTTCCAAATGTTTCTAAGCAGTCATCCTCTTTTGGACAAATGCTGTGGCGCGATGCATGTCTGTTCAGTCAAGAAGTAGAAATATTATTAATTTTGCAGACTCAACACTTGGCAAAATCCTATTGTGTTAAAATGAGTATATTTTCTTCTATTTTTAAATCACTGAGAACAGAATTTTTCACTGTTTGCGTGGAGGGGGGGTCACGAGGGAGCGCATCTCCTCCCTGAACAAACAGCCAGAAGAGGGGCTCCACTGCAATGATCTTAGTGGGTTCTTAGCGTGTGACCTGTGTCACGGGCATCTCGGCCTGATGGACACAGCTGTCTTGCCGCAGGCAAAAAACGGAGCAAGGAGGGATAGTGGGAAAAAAGAGAGAAAAAAAAAAAAGAGAAACAGGAAGGGCAATAGATTGTGTGTGTGTTTGAGTGCGTTTGAGCGTGTGTGTGTATTTGGCGCAATGTTGATTGTCCTCTGGCACTTTCTGGGGCATGTGCCCACTCAGCGTGGCATCCCGCTTATTCAGCACCCCACGCCGACCCCACCAAAAACTCCCCACAATGGACAGCAAAGCAGCACAAGTCATGTCACACAAACGCTTTTGACACAGACGGAAACCGTGTCTCTCTTGTGGCTGACCATCGCGCCACGTAGAGACACACTCGAAACGAAAACACGCCACAGGTAACACAGAGAAACACCACACACAGGTACAAGGCCTGGACACCGCATGGCAACGTGATGAAACGTAGCTGGTGAAGGTACCGGACGCCATAAAGGAAGGCACACAGCTAATCCCATGAGACATCTTTGTACTGAACAATAGAGTGAACACAAATACCACAGAACTTGGCTGAGAAAGTCTGGGAAACACAGCAATGATCCTCAGTATAGAGTAGGATTCTCAACAGAGATTAATACTTGGCCAGATTTCAGTTGGGACCAGGAAAAATGTTGACTTTCCTGATTTTTACAGCGTAGAACAACTGAAAATACAATACTTTCGTAATGGAAGAGAGGGGATTAAACACAACTGACAAAACAGTGATTTGTAATATTGATTAATTATTCTGATATGGACATATATGGGAAATCACATGTAAAATAATAAAAGCAATGCAGCCGTAGTAACTGTTTGTTGCTTGACATCCTTACTTTAAGTGAATGCTCCAAAAGAATAAGATGTCATGATCACATCCTGATCACACGGTCATCCGCAGAGTCAATAAATTCACATTTTGATTTATTGTTTGAGAACCTAATAAACTCTCCTCTAGCCTCGGTAAATGGCCGGCCTCCTGTGAGGCCCTCCCAGCCACACACAGGGCCTCACAGAGCCAAGCGGGTCTGGACGGGGATGGGGAGGCACAGAGCGCATGTTAGGAACAGAGGAAAGAGCCACGCAGACTGGAGGAGAGCCACATGTGCCGGGCCACGGAGAGAGACTCCGACACCGCTCACGCTGTCAACATGCTGACATATACATACAGGAGCGTTTGCGCGGAGGTGCGGACGCAGACGCACGCACGCTGGCGCACGTACACACCGCAGGGCCGAGCCAATTAACACCCTGCCACAGCACAGATCATATTGGGAGCAGTGGTGAACCAGGAGGGCATGTGTGGATGATCATACATGCAAATTAGGAAAACAAGAAGGGAATCTGAATTCTGCAACTTATGGCAACACGTCAAAGTAGATGCTCCAATCAGAAATGTGCGTTTTAAGATCACCTCAGGAATAAGATGTTTTTATGAGCATAACATTTAGATTATAGTTAAACTTGAATGAATAAAGGCTGCTGTTCTGTGGCTTTTTGTTAAATGTTTGCGTGAAATCAAGAAAGTAAAAAGGTGAAACTCATCTCATCTCACGTTGAAAAAATATGAACGATGGAGCGCTGAATGATCTGAGGGGGGAAATAAAATAAAAAATTGTTGCTTTCCCTGAAGTTTGACTCCAAAACCAGAAGATGGCAACATACCTCTGGCTGAGGCGCCAGCCACGACTCCCTGCTCCTTAAGATTTTCGTGCATTTACATGTTCACCCACTGCTTCATTTATTTATTTATTCATTTACTCTGCGCCGCAACACAAACATTATAAGTCTCGAGGAGAGGAGCAGGTAAATATAGTGAATTATTCACCGGGTTCTTGACTCGACTATTGGTGGTTAGGCAAGATAAAAGCCAGACACACAAATCCCAAAGGTTGGCTTTGAGCGTGTGCTCTACATGTGTTTGTGGGCTCTACACGTGTGTGTCTTTGTGCTTATACTCACAGCCCGTAGGTAAAAAAAAAAAAAAAAGGAGATGGACAGATTGGCGATGCACGGACGGCGTGGTAGTTTTTAAAACATTCTTACTTGCGAATTCTTCACTGTCATTCACTGTTTTGCTTTTGCTCTTCCTCTCCTCCTCCTCCTCCTCCTCCTCCTCTTTCTCTTCACTGTATGACGTTTGTTACATAAGCAAACGGAAAGAGACCACTACGGGGTTCCACCATTAACACCCAAAAGCAAAGAAATCAGAGTCAGTCCTGACTAATGCAGAGCGGGTGCCTTGCCAACGAGAGCGTGTGAGAAAGAGACACAACCAAGTGAATGGTAAATAAGCCTCTCAGTTACAGTAGTAGGTCCCCACTATACCACAAGGGCTGTTCCACTTTACCCACTACTCACAGCACTGACTGTCACTTCAAACAGACTGAGCGAAGATGAGTCTATTTGCCATGGTAAACAATTTAATATTTGATGTACAGTACAGTAAGCAATCCTCCCCTCGTGTTTTTCTCCCCTCTCCTCAGCTTGTGTGTGTGTGTGTGTGTGTGTGTGCGTGCAGCCGGGTGGGGTGGGGGTTTGGCGCCGGCGTAGTCAGCAAGGCTACATAAGGCTACGAGAGTATTTGAGTGCATGCATAATCTCTCTCCGCTCAGAGATGACGATGGAGAAAATAAGCCGGCTGCTGAGGAAACACATATACGTGGCGGTAGTCGCCGCGTCTAAACGCACGTGCAGAACACACCAATTTTCTGCATTAACTTTTTATCCGGCAGTGTAGCATTTAATATACCCAGCCGTCGACAGCTTTCAGTGGAGCGGTTTCCCGGGACAAATCTGGGACGTTGTTGCCCCAAAGAGGCTTTTAATTTAAAAACACGTTCACATTTTAATTAAACGAGTTTAAATATATTTTTAAATGCAATGCAAAATCATGATTTGGCGTGCCAGCAGAAATCTTAATCTGCACCGCTAGATTCCTTTTTTTTTTTTCAACTAAAATTTTAGCTATTTTCAACGCTTCATGATTGAATTGCCACCAGGAATAGAGTTCTGTGATAATCAATGGGCATTTATCAGAAAGAAATTCCGCATCAGCATCAAACTGTGCAGTTGTATTAAATCTCCGCGTTTTGGGGGAAGGAGGAGGGTGGGTGTGGCGGGGCGGGACGGGACGGGATGGGATGGGGGGGCCTGCGGGTGCATGCCAAGATGGCCCATGAGGGCAATGTGGCACGACCAGGAGGTAGGAGCCAGTTGGACGGCTGAAGAGTAAGAGCTACAAGCAGAACAATTACAGCAGTCACTTACCATCACAGTGTCTGGTTGAGGCAATGGCACAGCAGGATGCCGCGGGGCAAGAATGAAGCTTTCATCCAGCTGGTATCATAAGATCAAGCTGGTCATGCCAGAAATGACAAAACAATATGCTGAGCCCAGTAAAAAGGTTTTACTATGTTTTTTTTTTCTTGCTCCCTTTTTTTTTTTTTAAATAAATAAAACTTGTAAAATTAGAGATGAAATGGATTAATCCATGGTTAGATTGGTTACCAGTTACGTGAAGTATAAAAATGACAATTATTCTTGTATTTCTTTTTCTTTTTCCATCTCCTCTCTCTCTCCATCTTGATTTCCTCCGCTCAGCTTCAACGTGCGTCTTGTGGCATCTGTCACAGTTTTTCGGGAAGGTCCAACTACAGGCGTGTCAAACATTAAGAGTCAAACGCTGCTGATATTTTGTCAGCTTTCAAAGCAAAACGGAATATCATGCAGCTAATGAAATACTTTGGGTCCAGATGGAGAATGTGACTGGAGTGAAAAACTAAAAAAAAATAAATAAATAAATAAAAAAAGACCGCATGTGCCAAAATAACCACCCACTGACGCGGCCATTCAAAGGCAAGCGCTTACACACACGCATGAACGTATCTGCATGCAAACATACATGCACGCACGCGCGCGCGCACAGAGCCGAGGCAGCTGACCGCGTCTGCCCCTCGTCCTCAGGTTCAGTGGTGGCCACTCCTGCAGCCGCACCTCCCCCTGTCACTTCTGATTCTCCTGGTAGGATCCATCATCTGGTTGGCAGTCTGGGTGCCAGTCAGCTGCATCCCAGGGGACTCCCAGGCAATGGGAGCCTGGAGGCAGTGGGCTGAAGCCTCCCCAGCCTCGGCAGCAGCTGTGTGGGAGACGGCGAGAGGTGCGGCACAGATGTGGGAGTCTGGAGCCAACAGAAGGTATGGCTGATTTCAGCGTCGGCCATGTTTGTTATTCCACCTTTTCCTGGGAGGAAGAAGCCGGCCCTTGATCTGGCTCACAGTTAAACACTTAGCTTTTGTTCCCGAGATGAATAACTTGCAAGGAGAACGAGGCATTAGGGAAAAAAGAGAGAGAAAATGAAATAAGACTTGGGGCCAGAGCAGAAATCCGGTGACCATGTGCCGAGTGAGTTTGGATATCCAGTTAAAACTGAAACCCTATTATAGAACAAGAGTCAGAGCAAAGAAACACCTTTCCGTTTTGTGCAGTTTCATTAAGCTACTGTCAGACACTCATGCTCCATCATAATGCATGCACAGCACAACATGACAGAGCAAATATTTCCATTTTCCCCTTTACACTTAACTATACATCTTCATTTTTGAACATTATATAAACATATTCTAGTTTTCATTCTATATATTCCCAGAAAAGTGAAGTCAGCGTTCCATTACATTTCATATAAAGCGCTAAAAGATTTCTGCTTTAATGACAAATCCCTCCCGTACATTTACAAACGGGTGGGAAGGGATTCAGCCCACCATCAACAAACTTGCTCCGCTGACTCTCGGAGGACCCGTGTGATGAATAGTACCAGTCAAAATCACTGCTAATGCTCGTAACCAGATTTTCACAGGGAATTTTGCACAACTTCGTTTCGTAGTAACACTATCCACCTTGTAAAAATGAACACCCTCTTCCAACAGCACAAGTGAGAAATGGGATAGTTTTCCCACTGAGTTCCCAGATGTAGGATTGCCATTGTATTCACACACCCGGTGTTAGCCCAAGACGGCACCCTCAAATACAGCTCTGTCTTGGCTTTGCAGGAAAAACAAGGCTGTGATATAGAAGAGGTGGCAGTGTGAAGCTGTCAGAACAAAATGCTTGTTTATACTAGAACAACCCCAAAAGCAAAATTTGATTTGAAATTTGACAGCCTGTTCTCGTATTGCATCTAAAAACCGTTGTCCTAATAAATATTTGAGTTCCCATGACGTGCCTAATGCTAGAAAATACCATGCGTGTGTGTGCGAGTGTGTGTGTGTGTGTGCAGTACAGCGGAGCAGAGTACATCTGCAGTGGTAAGGAAACAGTCTGTTAGCATACAGCTTTGACAACTCCATCAGGCCAGTCTCAAGGTAGCTGTCAATCACAACAAATCATCTCATCCCTCAGCGCCGCGAGGACCTCTCTCCACTACTACACACATGACAGGCCCCTACAGCTCTATTTACCCATGCACACCCTCCCAGTGCCAGCGGGTTTGTAATTAGAAAACAGGGAAAGAGAAAAGGAAAAAAGGGGGTTGCGGTAAAAGTAAGTCAGTAACAAGTTTGGATACAAAGCGAAGTGAATGGTGCCTTTTCAACAGCTCCATTGGCATTTGGAGAGCGGCTTGGCACTTGCGTGGTGCAAAAGTAGCAGTGAAAAGAAAGCAAAGGCATTCTCATTCATTCTCCCATTTAGGGGACATTGTAAGCGTGTGTGTGTGTGTTGGGGGTGGAGGGTGGAGGGTAGGGGTGTCGCACGCAGTCTCGATTTGCAAGACTCATTTTCAGCTATCTATAATTAGATTAATGTGGTGATGGCATAGCACAAAGCCAGGCTCACTCCACTTCCATCCCGGAGCATGTGAATTAGGGACTAAACACATCTCCATTCCAGGCAGAGAAAGTGGTGGCGGCGGCGGTGGCGGCGGTGCGAGTGTTTAGCATACCCTTTATGATGGGGAAAGATGTTAATTGTGTGCCATTACCTCTAAACTGTTTGCTTGTTGTATTAATCACTGCGCTAATTGATGCAGAAATAAAATTGTTGCCACAGGCGAGGAAGGGAGTGAACCAGAGTCGGGGAACGGCGGATAAAAGATTATCGTGGCGAACATATGGAGATGGCACCGCTTTGAGAGTCTGCTCTATATGCCCACCAGCACCACATGGGCCGACGAGTGGAGTGCCAACGACAAAACCTAATGTAAGGCTCAAACGTAAGGAAACCAAATAGATAATGGAGCAACTTCTATCTAAATATCATCTGGAGTTTTTTTTATTGAATTTTACACGAATAAACATTCATATGCCAGATCTCCGTTATATATTGAATGCTTTATGATTCATAAAGACTGTGGTCAGTTTCAATTACATTACAGGAAAGCTGTAATTATTGACACAGCCATTGCTTTGCACACGTGGCCTGTTTGAACAGGTACGTTTAATACGTATAATTACCACTCTGCTCAGTTTTCTGCGCTGAGCATCAATCTAATATATGATGGAACCGGTAATCGGTGGCATTTTCATCATGAATCAAAACATGGAATAGTACTTGTTATCCCGCTGGTTTAATGAACAATATTGATGACCAACACAAGAGATCTATATAGCAGCGTGGAGAGTCATCATAACAAACGTCATAACCTGTGAATTTGGAGCCAGGCGCCATAATGTGAGATATGAAAGTGCAACAGATAGGCCGGGAATTACAAACTTTGGCATCTTTTTGGCTCCTGAGGGTCCTTACCTCTAGGTCAGATTGTGATATAGTTGATCACAAAATGCAGTAAATGTGCTGATGGTTATAATGCATTGTCCAAACTACAATCTTCTAAAAAAAAATCAAGAAAAGCAAGCTAGTTTACATGCAATTATTGTTTTGAGGACTGGCCTTTTAGCATTTAAACTGGATTTATTGGAGCAATTGTTAACATAATGATAAATTAAACAACATTGCTCTCATTTGCAGAAAATGCTTGCAGCCCACTCACGATGAAATAACAAAAAAATACATCATGGAATCAATTTTGAATAATGTTCTTGAGTGTTCAAAGTACGTGTCACACTGTAATTGTGCCGCATATCAAGAAAATATGGCGGAAGTGTGACAAGATTTGGGATTATGCAGACTAGAGCTGACATTTTGTGCGTTGTGTGATTTTTATTGCTCTCATAACCACTAAACGTTTGACTTTCAGAGTTCACTATCCAAGAAGAGTCGGCCTTCCTCTTGATTTTGCACTTAAACATCTTTCTGCGTGCGATTCGGCAGCAGGTCAAAGGATGTGCAGGTGCCAGCCGCTAGCACAGAGGATTTAATGTGCGGCCGTACACGCCTCGCCGCTTCGCTAACCTCCAGCGTGAACGGGGGGAATAAACACAGGCGGGCCATTTAAAGAACCGTAAGTCCATAAGGAGCAGCCGATGAATGAGGATATTCAGAGAGAGCTTCAGAGAGCCGCTGCCTCCGAACCTGCTGTGTTTTTGTATGCAGATTCCCCTTGTCAAAATTCATTTTATTCAAAGGGAGTTATCTGAGAGTGCGCGTTATGAGACGAAAATAGTCGCATTCACATTCGTCTCGGAAAACATTTGGAATGCAAATGCCATGAGAACATGCCATTTATGTGCTTGTGTTTGCGTAAGAATCTGATCCAGCGCTCCCTTGGCTTGCTGGCTGAGCGGCGCAGTTCACATAGACAGGAGAGCACTGATAACACTTACAGGGTTCAATAGTCTAAATCTGCTCTGGGAACACTTTTTATATCGCCAGGAACATTTACCATTGGCACTCACTGTATGGAGCAGTTTGATCCACAAGTGAAAGCCAAAAAAAATCCATACTGGTTCTTTTTTTATTTTTTTTAAAGGTCATTAGATCATTCTGTTCACAGCCAATGTCCATACAACTGCACCTTTGTTTATCAAAATAGATGTCCTCGGTGATGATGACAAAATTGCTCGCCCCTAAAATAAGAAACGATAAGACTCCGGCGTTTCACAATAGCTCGAACCCCGGCGTCACAATCTCGCTCTCGCTGTCTGTTTCGCGTTCCTCCCCGTGTTTCTCTCCCTCTCCCCGGCTCTCTCTTGCTCTGCACAGGTGGTAAGGGCTTCCTGGTAGAGTCTTTCTCATTCCTTTTTGTTCCCCTCCAATTGCTCTGATCGGGAGCTGTTGATGGTGATGACAGTGCTGGCCGGCCATTGATTTGCTGTGGCCCCTAGTTGCGAGTTCACACCAGATGACACTCTTCCTTTGGCTTTAATTAGAGCTGCCCCCATTGTCTCTTCTTTGTGCCCTGGATGTGGTTCGACACATGAACACAAAAAGCTCATATACACAAAACTCCCCGCTAGGAAATAGCCAACCCTCGCCTGGCGCAGCTAGTATTTAGTGCCTGGACTTATAAACCTGTATAGTCAAGACAGAGGTTGTGCTGTTCTTGTACTGTAAATAAAAGAGATATCACACAGTGAGCACATGCACACTTTCCAGTGAAATACACGAATGAACAAAAGACATATAAATGCACATGCATCTACTCATGAGGGAATTTAACTTGCATGATGGCAAATTTTGCTCATCCTTATATCACCCACGAGGCTTTGTCCTACCTCCTCATCTGCCATGAGAAAACAAGGGCCTCAACTCGCCATCTGTCCTGGACGCGAGCCACTCCGAACCTGGGTGGGAGTGGAGCGGCGGTGAGAGTGGACAGAGAATCCACGGTCCGGGCGACGGGCTATTATCTCAGTGGTCACGGGTCCTTGCACATATTTCATGGCTGCTCCCGGGGTGTCTTCTCGCAGCTATTAGCGCACACTGTATTCATTTAGAGCACTTGCGGGGTCACTCGTGGCCCCGGCATAACGCTCCTCCGCTGCTGAAAAACAATTGAGATAAGAAACGCACGAGATGAGATCTGAAGGGCCGTCATAATACACAGAACATTCAATTACATTCGGTGCAGCTCGGGCTCGCACGCAATTTATCACGGTCATCTCCCTGTTTCTTTTTTTCATTCCCTCTGTGGAGGGATAGTGGGAGTTCCTCAACTACTAACGTGGAGACAAGTAACACACAGAGTGATGGTGGATAGCAGTCTGCCTTACTTTTTACGGAGTGTAAAGAGCAAACTTACGATTTAAAACAAGAAAAAAGTGGTTTCTTCTGTGTCTAATATTCTGTTTGACTTGAACGAGCAAAGATCAGCGATGTGACGACACCACGGCAAAGCTAAATGTTGCAGTCTGTGCTGCAACTGTTTAGCAGACGTGTTCTTAATTTGTATTCGAAGCACGGACCACGCAATTAGTGGAGTTGGCGTAAATGTTTTGCTAGTACGCTTAGTATGCCGCCGTTGCCTGTCTATTAAATGTTTGTTTTTAAGATCGCATGCTATTTATTTGCTCTCACTGGGCTGTGGTTCATATGTGCATGTCAGGGGTCAGCTAGCTGTCACCTGATTATAGTCTTTGTGCTGCGTTCCTGTATAGAAGTGCCATATCCTTTCCTGAAGATCCTGAAGGTACTCCTCATTGTAAGATGAAGCTAAAGCTAACAAAAAGAAGAGCTATCTTACCTCCTCGTGATCCTCCTGTGAAGTTAGGTTCCTGTCAAACATCCTGAAAATGTCAGCATGACGACTTTGGCCATGCCAGAAGCACATTTGCACACACACAGCTCTAAAAAAAAAAAAAATAATAATGCTAAAATGCACATGCTTGACTGCATGCTAGCAGACAAGCACATAATCAATGCAGTCTTACAGCAGGGATGACCAGTAGGGGGGCATGACCTGCCAGGTGACCCATGCATGTCTCCACTAGTGCCAGTGCATGGCTGTGAGTGCGTATGTGTCTATTAGCGTGGAAGTCACCTGTTCATCCAAGCGAAAATTGTATATTTCGGTTTACAAGTTTGGAGCAGTACTGCGTGTCACCACATAATGAACCTGCAGCACGGACACAGCGCTGTGGGCCGCTCTGACAACGTGCCATACACTGCTAACTTGTTCACAACTCGTTCTGCTTCCACACTAATCAAACCTCTCAACACTTCTCCCCCAAGTGACCGTTCGCCGCAGCCGACGTTTTAGAGTTTAAGACATCCTGACGACATTAGTCGAGTGGAAGTCTGTGTCATAAAGCCAATCAGGGGAGCCCTCATTGCACCTCGTAAATCTTCTATTTTGTAGGGTTACTGGGAGGTCTGGGAAGTGGAGATTTCCCACCTATTATTCTCAGGAAACCTCAGACAACCTCCCCCCTGAACTCAGGTCAGACAAGGTTATGACCTTGGGAAGATCATCATTGTTGTTTCAGTAACTATGGCAATCAAGCGACCACGGACAAGAAATTCACAACATTTGAGGTTATCAATTAATATATATATATATATATATAGAACATATGGAATATCGCATCCCACCACACGGTTGATTATAATAGTACATTTCAGTGGCTTTGCAGAAGCTTTTCAGAGCATTATTTGATCCACATCCACCCACATGCCCACTTGGTGAAGGCCCTTGAGAGGTCTGATCTGCATTAGGAGTCATTTCTGAGCAAACAATTTCACAAAGTTCTTCTTTCGGTTTAGTTTGTGAAATAAAAAGGTGGAGAGCATTAAGTGCATTCTTATTTGCAGTGTCAGCCGTAAGTGTGCAAGACATCTCATTTGTCAAGGAGTCACCACGCAGGGCATAAATGTCGACACACACACACACACGCAAATTTACAGTAAAAAGTAATTTTGAACAATTTCTGTAATGCTTTTGAGATTACATAATATAATAAACATAAATAAATATATTTCTCTATATTTCTCATTGCCAGAGATAATGTAAGGCTGTCTAGTTGAGTGGATGCTTTGAATTTATTGCCATTTGCCATTTTCACTGTGTCTGTGTTCCTCCTCCGGGGGGTTTTCGTTCCAAACCCGACCCACAGAGACCCTTGTGCCAAAGAGTCCAGACACTTTTAACAGGCATGAGACACATTTCCAGTGGGACGCCAACCATCTCTTACTAAGAGCGCTGCTCCGGTGCCAGCCTGGTGGCATCGGCGCGGGGATAAGCTTTCTGACAGAACACCGGCCGGCTTTCAGAGTCTCCCAAGGCCGTTTCAGACCATGAGAGGATCAGCAGGCTTCCAACAAGTGGTCTTCGGGGCAGCGCAGGCTTCCATACTGTGCGGGTCTGAACCATGAGAAAGTGAGGGACAGGAACTAAAAGAGCAGTTGCACTGTATTAAAGTCTCCATCCACCCTGCCATATAGTCTATCCACTACAGTTTCTTCATCTATCTTGTCTATTTAATGGTATCTTTTCAATTTTGTGCCATTTAAAGAAAGGAAGAAGTAAAAACAGCAAGTAATATACATTCTGATGGTTACAAGAAGTTTTACAGATACATGCCACTTTGTTTTTATCAAACAAACAAATAATTTTCCACATTTATCACAAAATCTAAAGCACAAATAAATAAATAAATGCATAAATAAAATAAAGAACACCTTCCGCTTCCAGCATTTAAAAAGTTTCCCCCCCAATACATCACAACGCCTTTTTATGACTTCTGTTCCACTTCTAGTTCTTGTAACAGCCATGTAGGCCATGCCAAATGTGCCCAGAAATAAGCTGGGCCTCCCCACTGTCTCTGAGATTGCCCACCCAGGAGTCTGGCACACGCCACGGTGAGCAGGAGGCCCTCTGGATTACAGTAATACACACTATCTTATAATGGAAAGCTGCCGTGCACATTTCCCTCTCTCCGCCCTCATTGTCCACACTACCAACTGCACAATCAGGATATGAGACTGTGATTGCACCCGTTAGCATGTGTGAACCCCAACCCCGCTCCCCAACCCCACTTTTTCTGGGCTAAGCTCGAAAAATAAGTAAAAACTACACTCTGTGTACTGACACGTAGAAATTACCCTCATCACACCACAAACTCTGAAGTAAAAAACAGCTCAGAAGCTACTCGAACCCTTCGACATAAATAGCTTGATTAATGTCAGGCAGCAGGAGTCATGGGTCACGAGGAAACAATGGCATGAACATACTTAACCTGAGATACTAACGTGGTTAAATAAACAGCCCAGACAGCCCCGTTCGGACCCGCCACACGCTAGACAAACTTTGCCACTTTCCCTCTCACCCCGTAATCACCAGAAGCTGTAATTAATGGGGAGGCTGACCTACAGTTTAGGGCAGTGGAGAGGAAAGCCAGAGAAAGTTGAAAGCCATTAAAAGGAAGGGGAGGTTAAGGGGAAGACAGCCACAGGCGTAGAGGGACTTTGTTAGTCGAGCTTCCCTGAGCGTGCTAACAAAGGTGCAGGTGGGCCAAGGGGAGCAGAGGTGCATTCTGAGTTTAGACCAACAGGTTACCACAGCCTGTACATAATTACACCACAGAGGTCATTTACTCTACTAAGTGGCTTGCCCACCACCCCTGTTGGTGAGTGCACGCTAATCAGGCTGGTGCCCCAAACAATGGACCATGTGTGCCTCTGAGTGTTGTGGGAGGAGCAGGGATAACCAGCAGAACGCCACGGATCAACATGGGCGAGAAGTTTCAAAAGGAGACGGGGAGCTCTGGAAAGGGGAGAGCGCGAGGAGAGGCCGGGGGCAGACAGACGGACGGGGAAGGTTCCGCTAAAGTTGCAGACTGGCATGTCTTCAAACCTATATTTATCCAGGAGGTTCAACAGGATAAAGGCGGATACAGTGACACTTAGGACAAGCGTCGAACAGATGCTTTCTCACTCAAGGACAAAGAGGATTTCAAGACTTTAATAAAGCGCTAGTCTCAGATATCCGCTCGATCAAATTGTTTTCGGCCTTTCACTTTTAGGAGCCGCTGCTGCTCGGGTTACTGCATCGTATTTCAGCGACGCATCCCTGTAAACTAAAACTTACCAAAATGCACGTAAAAATAAATAAATAAAATAAATAAAGGCATTATTGCAATAATGTCAGAGAGCATTAGAAATCCTCTTTGCCAACAGGTGTCTGCATTGCCCATAAGCACATCTGAATTCCGATGTGGCATAAATGAAGAACAGGATTGCAGCCTGTTGTGCGAGAAGAGTGCACTGATTTACTGCTACTAAATACTTTCTGCATTTTTGGGCCCAGTTGCTCTTCATCGAACAAAAATGGAGAATGACAATATACTGCACGAGCAGCCTCTAAGAGAATCTCTGTCGCCGTTGAAGGTGAACTTTGTGACCACTCTGCTAACTGGTAACATCTACCGATCCTGTATGAAATAATAGCACAACATTACGATTATCTGTCCTTATTAGAAGTGGGTTGTCTGCACTACACCAGTGTCACACAGGAGATTTACACTTCCCTGTGATGTATATATTGCTAACAAGCCAATCAGTCCTGCCAACAGAAGCAGTGGAAGCCCGGAGAGCCATTAAAAGGCCCGGCCCCAGCTACAACAACAAAATCTATCCACCTGAGACCACAGAGGGACAGGATGCGGGCTACTTATAGCAACCCAAAACCAGCCCACAAGAATAGCAGGAAAAAACGGCTCGGTACGGGAGCTGCACTGAGCCTTTTGAAGTGCGCCACCTCTAAACTATTCTGATAAGCCAGCCCAGCATCTTTGAAGGCAGGTTATCCTCCGAGGCCTCGTGTCCTGTTGTGGACGAATTGTTTCCTCTTTCACTTTGTCTCTATTTTCCTGCAGAAACTGACACTGTTTTATTGTTCTCCCGGGCCGTGCTGTTCTTCTCTCGTGGAGCGCCAGGGACTGGACGCCCCGCCGCTGTGCTGTCGGCGAGGGAGGACAGTAAGTTACGGACAGGTGACGCAGGAGTGGCCATCCCGAAGAATCGGCAGAAGGATGACCCCCCGCTTATGGCTACCGTTTCCTCTATCCCCAAGGTCGTGACCTTACAATGCCCTCTTGCCTGAGAATGGACCATTAGAGTAATTAATCAGTCAGTGGTCAGTGATGTCATTGCACAAACATGGCACAAGAATAGGGAGAACAGTGACATACTTTGTTGTTTTTGGTGCAGCTCTAATGGGTCTCCTTGTAAACACAACAGATTTACGGTTTTCCTAGGAAGGAGGAATATGCACCTGTCACTCTGGACAAACAAACAAAAAAAAACAGGTCGAAACACGCACATACTGAACCGTTTTCAGACTTTTACAAGTTATTGCAAAGCAACATCTCACGGCTGAATCCGAACAATAACTCACAGATAATTCATTAGATAATCCAGTGGATTTATCTCAGACAGACAAGGCCCTAAAATGCTATCAAATGTTTCTTTTATCACACAATAAAATATCTCATACTCCTCGCGAATGTGACAGAATTGATGTTGCGAGCTTTACAAGGTATGTGTAAATACGCTGTATTAATATAAAGAAAAATGTTTCCCCCCTTCTCAGCGTTGTACCGAGTATTATCTGTGTAATCTTATCTGAGACACAGGTACGTTACACGTGCTTCCCCGGACTCCTGTGGAGCGGGAGAGCTCACTTTAACGCTCTCTATCAGGGAATCTAATTGCACTTACAAATTGTTCCTTTTGCTTGCTTCCCTGAGAGAAGTCTACGGCAAATAGTGTATTATCACAGCCCTATCAAGCTGTAATGTGCCTGATCAGGTTGGAACAAGTTCAGAGGCTCAGAAATACAACTGACAGTCTGATTTAAAATGTGACCTGAAGTAGATTTGGGACTTTTTTTTCTTTCCAAAAAACATAATTAAATAGATAAAATTAAATGTCATCATCTTTATCCCACTTCCCATTTTTTTTATTTGAATACTGGCATCCAGTATGTTTTTTTTAATTTTTTTAACATGCTTCATGAATTGTTTTATTGTGCATATTGCACTGTACCTATAGAAATCTCAAGCATTTCCTCTGAGGAGTCAGCAAACGTGCAGATCTGCACTCGTTCTCCTCGGTGCATTGGGCATCGGATCAAAGAGCGGCCTGAACGCTCACCAGGGCTAAAAATACCGTATTTGATTCAGGGGAGAGGTTAATATGTCCCACCTCTGGCAGCTACATTGTTTACATTAAACACAGGCACTGATTGGTCTATTTGATTGGTTTCCCTTGAATTGACCGAGCGGAGCCACTTTCACTCACATACGGGGTTGCAGGTTTTTTCTCCATTGTTAATTCAGAACTTCGGCCAGGAGTCACTGAAACTGAGCGCGGCAGCACGCTGATCGTAGCGGCAAGGGCGTTGATTTATTTATTGGGTTATGATTTCTGATTTTATTCATGCAGCTATTTTGTGAAACGGATGAACATTTAACACAGATGTTTGTTTTTGGAGTTGAAAAGCCAAGAGAGGACGTGAGGAAAGGGTAGCTGTGTTGTCCAGAGTCACTGTAAGGCGTGGAAAAGTTTAATTTTAAAGTGTTGCTATCTTAAACCAGAGGTGACAAGCCAGAAGGAATCTATCTATCACGATATATAAATGTGAGGGAAGATATCATCAGCATCCAAAATGAAATAAAAAAATCTACCCCCTAAATCTGTGTTACACACTTTTAGCCAACTTCTCCTCAACTAATGATTATACATATTGTATATTTCTCACTGCTTCCATAGGCAGTAGTCCACATTTACATCAAATTATGTGATAGGGAATCATTCGAGATGGGCAAATTTTACCTAGAGGACAATAGGAAGGTTAAACTTTTAGTTTAGTTTATTATTGCTTAATGATCTCTTATATTATATAAGTGCATATGTTGTTATAGATTTTTTTCTGTTTTTTACCGTAGTCAGTACGTATGTGTCATTATTTGGAGCACGCATTTGCTGTGTTGTAAACTGAATTACAGCTTTCCCTTTTTGACTCTCGTATTCTCAAAACTAAACACGTTTTAATACATCTGAACAATGGAGAACATCCGGCATCACGTGACTCAAGGCCTCGGTGCGTACAAATGTCCTTTTCCGTGCTCGACGGACAGCACATTGTCGTTTGTTTAAATGAAGAGAGCTAAACAACAGAACTTACACTAATGGAGTATTCCTTGTGGTAATGACAAGAGATGAGAATAATGGATTGTTAGTTCACTTCATAATGGCGCTAGATATCCAGGGAAGTGTAGATAGGCACATTAGAAGTCAGAGACTGTTCCAGAATAATAGGGAGGCTCAGAGATAATGTACTCTCACGAGGGGGCCGCGACATTAGCAACAGCCCAGCAGGACTCGGCTTGCACGTGTGCCAATGACGCATTAAATCTTTCAATGACAAAGGATACAAGAAAGGTATGTCTGTAGGCATATTGTTTTACCGCCATCGTACGCCATACTGTACACGTTCCTGTAACAGGGAGTTGTTGAGATGGTTAAGGTAGTTAGCAGCTGCATGCATCGGGGGAGAGCTAGAAACACGCGTTCGTCACGTGAAAGCTGGCCTCTGGATTGCCTAAATTAGTCCCGGGCTCTTTGCTGCTCTTAAAGGCAAAACACAAACACAAAACGTGATGGAAATCATTGCTCGTGATTTTGAAATAATTGTTTTTCAAAAAAAAGACTGCGCACAAGAGTCAAAAATCTTTAATCAGCCCACACTGTGATGAAAGCACAGATTCCAGCGTGAACCTCACTAGATGAAAACACAAATAAGACAAAAAAATGAAAGTACAGATGACATTAACTTCTGCTCAAATGAGCACAGTGGGAGAGCACGCAAAGTATTTAGCACCACTCTTTCTGTCTTTTGATGTTGTTTGTCAATTCACAGCATCCACTGCAGTATTTAGCGTCTTCAACCTCTAGCTTCCCTGATGGCATGAGTGCAGGGTGAGTGTAATGGTGGCCCTCTCCTTCATTAGATATTAATTTATTCATTACATGTTAACTCTGCGAGACCTTGGAGGGAGACGCCAGGTGACTCTTCTTCATTTGGTCCCCACCGCTCTCCACTGGGCCCGGGAAAACCACAGTAATGCCACGCAGTTGGGGAAGTACAGAGCAAATTATTCAGCTCCATAGAGAGGGACTCTTTGTGGTAAACACGCGGTGGGACACTTGTGCTGTCATAATTAAATCTGTAAATCCATAAGAGTGGGGGGGGGGGGGGCTTCATTTTGGTGCACAAATACGTGGTGTGGGAAACCCAACCAAGTAAAAACCCATATACAGTGATAACAATATAAATTTCTCAAAATTTGGCTTTATTGATTGCAATTTCTGTTATATTGTTAGTGTTGTTAGTGTTTTTGAAGCTTAGAAAGGATGTTGCACAAATAATAATAATCCTTTATTACAGAATGCAGAAAGAAATTGAGGGATGAGAAAAAAGGGAGACAGCAAAGGGTAAGGGCGGGGTGGCAGGACTTTTATAACTTCCTCATACAAGGGCAAAAGAGCTCTCAATCTCTCAACCAAGCCCCGGCAGATCAGACGGAGAGAGCGACGCCAGCGAGTATCAATCCCAGCTTCTCTCAGTGGCCCATCAATGGGGGAAAATCCCCAGTGAACAGGCAGCCTGGCTAATCCACAGCTAAATGACACCTCCAGACGCTAATGCCCAGACTGACCACAGAAGCAATCCTCGGCGACTCCTCCACACATGTACCCGCTGATGCTTTTCAGCCAAGGAAACTTGAAAGGGCCGGGGCCGTCTCTGTCTCTCTGTGTGCCACCTGCTTAGCATCCCCGCGCTGCAAGCTGCTATAGAGAGACATCTCCGGCGGAGGAGAAAGGCCCATTGTGTCCAGACGCCTTTGAGGGCATTGTTCTGCTTCACTGAGGCCAGGCCGACATCTGCACCATTCACGCTGAAGGAAGTTGTAATCACTCCCCTGCTCTTAGCTCTGTGGCTCCAACTTCATACCAAGAAGGTCTTGTGAAGTTGGGCCTGGTGGTAAACAACATGGCAAGGGGAGGGCGAGTGGTTCCATAGGATTTGGAAAGGGTGGCTGTTTTTGTTGAGAGGCATCAGTTTAAATGGAAACTCTTACATACCCCCATACAGGGCCCCTGATCCTCACCCTCCCTTCCAACCCCCAACTCGCCCAAGTGCTCCCAGTCTCCACAATACAAAGCTGAGAACCGATTTAGAGGGTTACCTCTCCATCAAAAGCTGCTGATTAATTGCTTGTCTTTCACAAGTAGGGGGGAAAAAAAGTTCAAATGTGTCCGTGTAAATAATAAGAAACGTCAGGCTGCCGCGCTTTCACTTTCTTTTCATTAGTAAAAATAAAGAAGAAGAAAAAAAAAACGGACGGCACTGAAAGCCAGGATTGCTTCGGTGGTCAACTTGCGAAAGGGGTTTTATGTAGTTTTCATTTACATATAATTACACTTTAATAGAAGTCTGACTAGTGTCAGGGTAAAAGACTGGCCGTGAAGACCCCCTATGATACGAGATGACAAGCTGTAGCGCTAGCTCCATCTCTGGCTAATTAAACGAATCAATTAAGAGACTATTGTTGTAGCTGTGTAACTGATGTTCTGTAGTGGCAAAAGTGGTCCCTTGGGGAGGCCTTCTAACCATATTCCACTATGTTTCTATCTGCTACCAATATAGACACTTATTTGCGCCTTGCTGTCATGTCATTGGAGGCGGGCACATTATGGAAATTGAAATGGAGGGGTTGAGGGGAGCAGGGCTGAGCCCAGTGTGAAGCGGCGGGGTTCACTTCCCATCACCCTCCAAGGAGAACTCGCTTTAGCAAACTCCGAAGTCCCTCAAAGTTCCCTAATAGCAAAGCTAGAGCCAGCACACCCAGCTGTGTGCATCCAGTCACTAGGTAAGGGTCGCGCAATTAGCATACTCCTCCCCGCCAGGCGAGTCGCGTTGATGCAGATAAATTATCATATTAGATTTACCCTCCTCAGTTCAACTGATTGGCTCCCAAATTGTTTTAGATGGCCGTCATTAATCCTTAGCATAGGCTAAGTGCTTTGGCTTCAGATCTGATTGCATAGAGGCGCCTGGGGTCAAATTAACAGAATACTAATGTCTGAACTCTATCTCATTTGCAGTTTCAAGATGCTGCTTCTATTATAGGAAACAGAAAAGAGTCAATTGCCATTTATCTAATATAGGATTTGGAAACTCTCGAGATGATAATTGAGGTCCAAGGTAGGAGCGGAGAAGATGTCATTGAGTGGGTTCCTCCTCAGTAATTTTTAAAAATATGTATGTATATGAGAGGCCAGTTTCAAAGGCATGAAATGGTTCATGCAGTAACCATTTTCTGTATATTCAAAAGTGATAACAAGAAAGAAAGACACTTTATAGCAAGCAAAGCTTTGATAAATCAAATGCTCCCGTCCTCACGCCCTCAACCCTAACCTCTGGTAGACTGACAGGTTTATGAATACAGCAAATCTGAGCACTCGACCAGGAGTCCAGTGGATCCATGTCTCTTCTTTGTCTTTGAAAGCTGACCCTGTTTGTTTAAGTGCTGGCACCACATGAGTGGAACGAGGCTCCCTCGGCGCCTGGGCTGTCCTGGCTCCTGTGGCCAAAGTCAGCATTGGCATGTCGCTAACCCTTCTGATGGAGATCAAGGCATTATCCCCACCTCACACACGCAGAATATTCAGCACACATATATAGTTCCATTAAGCCTGTAAAATGTCATACAACATGCGTTAAGAAAATACTTTTTGCGCAGTTGATCAGACATACCGTACCTGATAGTCCTGATGTACCATCGAGCCGTGCGGACTCCAGAGGAGAGTAGTCAGCATCAGATTCCTGAAGAAGCAGTTGAGGATGTCAGACCCTGGGAGCCTCTGAGACATCACTGACACCATATAGCTAAAATATCAGTCCTTAGATCCCCAGACCTCAGGCGAGAATACAGCAGGGGGCACGATACAATCTCTCTCACTGTTCTGGGATGGTCGTATAAACTAACAGATGTGGACAAAAGACAACATACAGTCTACTGTGCACAAATGTGACTCTTTATCACAGATAAAGACATTCCTGTGCTCTAAAAGGTTAAATCGGTTTCTGCCAGTCTTCTCCAAATGGTGTTTCACATATGTTGTTTATTTCATGATCTTAAGAAATACCAAACACTTACAAAATAATTGTGGTACGTAACTCTGTTCTCCTTGTAAATTATCAAAACTTCATGAGCTTGTTAGGGATCAAATGACTCATTAGACGTTTTAAGGCATGTGAAGAACTGTCATGAGGAATGATTAGCTGTTGACAGATTTCTGCAAACTCCTCTCACTCCTCATTACTCGGGGAAGCACTCAGCAAATGAGCAACTTGCAGAGGAGCTGAAAAGCCGGGGAAGAAGAAAGAAGGGCTTCTACTTTCCAATTTGAGAAAAAAAGTCACTATGACACGGGAATTAAAGGGAACTGTCTTGTGATACCGATATCACTTCAAAAGAGGAAGGTTCAGCTGACACAGCGTGGCTGCGCACCGGCATTAAAAGCAACAGTTGGATAAGCCAGGCCAGAGTCATTTTTGGAAACAAATACTCTAGACAGATTAAATTTGAATTATACAACAACAATAAGAAGAATTTGAAAAAAAAGATAAAAGCAGCAGCATCAGGCTTTACTCTGCTCACTGAGTGTGAGCCAGAGGCAAGGAAGACATTACACAAAAAGAAGGATAAAGGTGAAAGAGGTCAGCCAATACACTGAAACAGAATCATATCTAAATCTGAACCCACCCTGAACTACTTCAAGGAACACAAGCTGAAGCTGTGGTCCTCTCTGTCCTGTGACTGGAACTTAACTGAAAGTCTGTAGTATCTTAAACATCCTGCGTGTATGGCCTGAAGGAAGAGAGAGTGAGATTTCCTAATCAAGAATGGAAAGAGTCTTGGCTGCCTCCGAAAGGAATTTGCAGGCCATGATACCTGCCGAAGGGTTACTAAGTGTTGACTCAGTGTGGTGCGTAAACTACTACACATGTCTACTGTTTCTGTTCATGCAAAAAACAAAAACAAAGGCCATTTTCTTCACTTGGTGCATGCAATGGAAAGAAGGAGGGCTGGCAAGAAACAACCATATTAGCTAAATAAAAGAATTAAAAGACGACAAAGACTAAAAGTCACTTAGCACAACGTCTATACTAAAAAATGTGTGACAATGCTGGAACTCTAAAACTTCTTCTGCAACCGCTTGTCCTGTGAAGGGTCACGGGGGCCTGGAGCCTATCCCAGCTGTTATCGGGCGAGAGGCCGGGTACACCCCAGACAGGTCTCCAGTCTGTCGCAGGACTTGGAACTCTAAATGGTTAAACAAAAATAACAACGACAAAAAAAATGCTAAAATTTACCAAAACTGCAGTATTGAAATATCTGCAGGTCATGACCCTAAGACGCAGTCAGTTCTTACAAAAGTAAACTTTTAAATGGATTACACTTTGCCCTGTGTTTTTACTCTTTGATTAAAACATACCTCTCTCGAGGACGTTTATTCCCAGCTGTGTTTCTGAGGTCTGGACCCTATTAATTGTCCTTCAGCCGGCTATGTGTGTGTTTAGGTGTGCAGACGAAGCCAGCCCCGTGTTTCTTTCGTTTCGACTCTCTCTCTCCGCCTCCCTTTTTTACCTGTCATCTGGCAAGGCTAACCCCTGGTAGCTCCCCGCCAAATGCACACACATACACGCTCGCGCATACACACGCTGTAAATCCCCGCCAAGCGCCCGCCCTTCCAGCCCCCGCGCACGCCAGCCGGTGTCAGCGAATCAGCTGAACCGTCTCCGCCCCGAGAATAACCCCATGACAGACAGCCCTAGTGGCCTCCCCTTGTCAACGCAGCCTGCCTGGAAAGCTGACAGCCAGGGCACAAGGTGGACAGGCTACTGTAGTCAGGAGTTTGCACTGGGCTAGGCCTGAGGAGGACGGGCCCTGGGGATAAGAATGGGAGAGGGAATGGTGATATTTGTGTAGATGAGGCATGAGATGTAGCTTAATGGGGCTCGTCACACAGGGAGAGGAAAGCAAGAGGTCTTGAAACTTGTTAAAGCTAAGTTTTACACCATGTATCATGGAATAAGGAAAAAAAAAACAACAACAAAACAACCCCAATAAATCAGAATATAAGGATTATAATTGCAGAGGTCAGCCTCTGTCAAGGTTACTGCAGCACTTGGCTGGCAGAGTTGAGTGGTCAGTCCCTGCAGAGCAAAGATTGAAAGGTTTGGTTTGGCTTGTAGCCGGGAGATTGTCATTCTTCTATCCTCTCTACAACAATTCAGCTAAAAGTTACAATACCCTCCGAAGAAAAGTGAAGAACCTTTACTCACGGATTCAAAGCAAAGATCTACGTTGCACGAAGTTTTGCCGTGCCTTCGACAATCGGACCGCGTCCCATTTATATTTAACAGTTTGGCTCAGCTTGAAAATCAACCCTCGCTGAAATAAAAAAAAAAAAAAAAAAAAAAAGGCACGGAGCATTGTCACACATTTGTTTCCAAAGTGGGACAGGGAAGACATGCAGGAAGACAAAAATAAAGAACAATGACAGCAAGTCTTCACACGTCTCTCTCTGCCATGTGGATGATGATTCCCTTTCTAGATGTCGGCCTTTGAACTGAGCCGGAAAATCAGGGAAAATTAGGTTTAATTAAAAATGCTAAATTTGTGCGGTGCACGCGGTACACAAAGCAACACGAGAAATAACAACAACCGGGTAGTAAAAACAGAACTTTATGCTAATTGTATATTAGATCAGCGCTTTTGTTTTGGTGGCATTCTCCTATTTTCACTCCAGTTTGAAAGTGTCTCACCTATTGCTACGTTCCGTGCTTGTACAAATGTGCAGCTCCAGATGCTTTGAAGCCATTTAAGAACAAGAAAATCAAACAATATTCTGTTATCGTGTAACAATAACCTGGATAGGTGTAAACAAAAATAAGGAAATATCTTATGTGAGCTTGTAGCTTGGCTTTGCATTTAAGAATGACAACAGCCAAAGCTTCCTGTTTGATCAAGGTCACAGTATGTTTATTGCAAGCAGGCATCAGTTCTTGTTTATTGGGAGATCTTTCTGGTTTCTGAGAATTGCCACAGAACATAAGCAAGTGCTGTTTGAACCTATCAACAGCATTGTGAGAGACAGGGGCAGGAACTGTCACGAGCATAAATAAATGTAAAAGGCGGAGGCGGGGGAGGACAGCACTTCAAATACGATTCTCGAATCAAACAGAAAATCAATTACTGTGAGCTCTGACACAGTTTTTGACTGCAGAATACGGATGTGCACATTTTCGCTAAGCTAACTGCAAACCCGCAGCCCGGGAAACATAAAGATGGGAAGAGCGGGGGAGAGGGAGGGAGAGATGGTGATTCACTCCTTGTACGAGGCCACCGCACACACACACACACACACACACACACACACACACGAGCGCCGAAACACACACACACGTGCACACTTACTCACACTCGGACACGCACACACCAACTGTGTAGATAAAAAGGGATCATCACATGACAGATTCCCAGCAGATTGTACATGCAGAGATCTTAGGTTTTAGCTTCTGTGCCTTTTGACTTGAAGCATGCGCATCCTCAGAAAAACACTAGCTGCAGCTTAAATCAAAAATTCTGGATCAGGATAGGGCACTCAGTCGGACATATCGCAATATTCAAAAGATAAATTCTTCGGGGATGATTTGAGTTATATTTAAGGCTTATTGTAATGTTCATTGAAAGACTTTGAAGCCTTCCTTATCAGTGAGAGGACATTAATACAGATAGATAGATAGACAGATAGATAGATAGATAGATAGATAGATAGATAGTGTTTATGGGCTGCATCTTTAACAATAACTCTCTTCCCAGCACAAATTCTCCCAAGATTTCCCAATCTTGACACAGATCTTCTAATCTCTCAGATGTTTTTGTGTTGCTCACTGCTTAGGAAATAGTGCAGCAGCAGTGAAGTGATAAGACCTCCTAGACTCTTTCACTGTATTGTTTATTTGGCAAAAAAAATAAATGCTGTAACAACTATGGCATTTACCTGGATTTTATCTCGACAAACATGAAACATCCTGCTGTCGGCCCGGTGTGCAATCCCCCTGTAGCGGCAACCCATAACGGAAATTCTAGCATCAGTCATTCTTTTGTTCAGCTTTTTATGAATGTGCCCCGGGAAGTTGCATCCCTAACTTATGAAGGACTGACGAGCGAGAGGAGCATAAGGTTCGGGCAAGCGAGGCAGAGTCGGGAGCAGTGGGACTACACGGCTTAAGCCAAATACATATTTATGAGTAGCATCCACCCACAAGCATGACTTTTCAAACCTAGCCAAGCTCAGGCGGGTGCGCAGGCACACAAGCTGGGCCAGAACGGGGCAGGCTGATTGGGCCAGCATCGGCAGGGGTTTGGGTTTCTACTCTGCTTTTTTTTTTTTTTTTTTTTATCCGCTATTGTGTCCTCTCCTTTCATTGCTGCTTCGGTTATCGGGCCGTCCAAAAACAATATGCAGAAGTGTAAGAAATTAATATCAAAGATGCGGATGAAAGCTCAAATCCTGCAACCTTAACATGATGAGACAGAGGAACACCAGTGAAGAGGAAGATGAAAAAAGGATTGGTGGAGACTCTGAATACTGAATTTTGAAAGTGTTTTTCCTCCTTTGAATAATTTCTCGGAGTACCTTCCCCTTCTTCTTGGGGGTTCTCTTTCCTTTGCTTTCATGACTGTTACCTCCTCAAGGTCAACGCGAGTCCTTAAGATCCAGAAGCCCAAACATGGAAAAAGAGCTATCTGCGCAGATAGTAGCGACTTGGTGGAGTGGTGCAATGGGTCGGCTATCGACTGGTCCATCCAGTGTGGCTACAACAACTACAGTTTGGTCTCCTTCACCCAGTTCTTCAAGGCTGCCTTTAATCTCTCCCTGTGCCTCCCGATCCATGCCTTTTGATGTGGTGATGCCCTTCCTTCACTTACTCAATATTTGATCCATCTCCCTTCATACAGCTAAATCCAGCTGAAGTGGATTCACATAGATAGGATACTCCCTCTCTTCTTACACTTCTCCCTACTCTTCCCCCTTCTTGCTCTCCCCCTCTCATGTTCAGCAAAATGACCACCTAACCGACTACAAGAAATCACTTTTTCTTTCTCGTGTAACATGGAGCTGAAGCAAGTGCTCCATTGATAGGGCAGTCAATTGCATCTGCCTCCGCACGCGGTGCAAAGCCTTGTACGCTGAGATGGACGTGTAAACAGGTTGAAATGCGTGCCGTGATCGCGGGCGTGCACGCACGCTCACGCGCCGCGGCGTCTTAATAAAAGTCAACCAGCTGCTGTGCTCTCGCCCACCACGTTGAGCCAGAGGTGCGAGTATCAGCTATCACCTCCTCCCTTCCCCGCACCCACAGACGAGCCTACGAAGTAGAAACAAGATACAGAATTACTGCCTGTTTGCTTCAACTGGAGACCCAACACGTGTTGTGTAGGAAGGTAGACTTTATTGTCAGCGTGAAAAAAGCAGCGGCTGGATTTCCATAAACATCAACAACAGATGTTTCATTGTGGAGCAGACTGATTGCTGAAAGCGTACAGTCAGACCGTACAGTTCGCGGGCTACCTTTTTGACTGGCTGTGCGTATATAATTGCTGTCTCTTTATGGTGCGCTGTAGTTGATGTCAAAGCGTGACCCTGTGGCCCGTTCGTAAGTCTTCTCGGGATGGCGAGGAGACATCTACCATATGGCCTAGCCTTCTGCATCCTTGTCCCTGCATAATCGCAAGACCGTCTCGCAGAGCAACATTTCAACTGAAACAAAAAAATATAATGTAATCATAAAATAGGACCTCTAAAAATGCATGCAATGTAAAGGTGAGCGAGATTTCCTTTATGTTTTGATAAACCTGTTGAGTAACCTGTAATTCTCTTCCTATTAAATGAATAAAAGCCGAAACGGAGACCCCCAAACCGCAACGGCAAACAGACCCCAGATTTGTTTGAGACATGGCTTGGATCATTGAGGCGCTCTCCCTCCTACTTAACAGCAATCAGAGAGTCCTTATTACAGAGCAGAGGGTTTGTGTAACACTGAAGCCAAACCCTCTACTATTCTGTCCCACATTAGTTCCACTTAGTTGGGTCCCAATGACCTATTCAATGTAAATGCACTAAGCAGTAATGAGTGGCGGACTGCAGCGGCTCTTTAATGGGTGAGTACGTTCAGGGGGAGAGTGAAATGACAAGGCAGGAAGAGAGAGAGAGAAAGAGAGAGAGGGGTTCAAGGCCTTTCGGGATGGGGTTGTTTAAGCGGGGTAATGATGGGAAAGTAAATGACTTTAAAAGAATAATTAGGCCAAGATAGGAAGAGAGCCAACCGTGTCTCAACAGATACACCTCCGGATTCATTAAATAAAAGCAGTGTCAAGCTACCATTAGGAGCTCAGGGTCAACTCGTGTTTTTCCTAAACTCTGATTTCACCAAAGGGCAGCAGGGGAAGAAAAAAATACATCTGCGATACTGTAATGAGGTGGCCTCAAAGGTAAAGGACCCGCAAATCAGTCAGAGTCACACCTCAAAGCTATCCACACTGTTTTGATTTGAATGCTGTTTAAGCGAGAAAGGGGCCCAAATTAATGAGTGAGGTGAACAAATGAGTGCATCAGAGACATATTAATGCCTTATGTGTTAAGAGGAGTGCGACAGTCTCTTCTTTTCTTCATCTCAATTTGGCAAGTGGAGGTGTTGAGGGAAACAGGCTTTTGACATAGCGCCGTGTCGGCAGCCAGAGAGTGTTAGAAGAACTTGACTCAATCTGTCACGCTCTGGGACCGCCTCTCTTAATACTGCTTTAGCTTAATGGCCCGAGGTGTTTGTGTGTCTGCACCGTGTGTTGAAGAAGAGCGTGTGTCTTTTTTTTTTTTTTTTTTTTCGTCTTCGTGTTTGCGTATGCACTGTTTGCTGTGTGTGTTTTTTTCACTAGCGACGAGGGTGCACCTGTAGGTCCTTTGGGCGCTGTTTGATGCTAGGTGGCACATGCAGATGCCAAGTTAGGCTCGTCGGCGCCCCTCATTTATCCCCCCCCCTCTCTCTCTCTCATCCACGTCCCGTCTCTCTCTCCCCGTCAGAATTCCCTTGTAGAGGCGAGGAGACAGGACTGTTACCTCTGAGACAGACACCGAGCAGATCTCAGGTTGAGCTCCCTGTTACCATGCGGCAGCCATTGGAAACAGATGGTCTCCAAACAGCCTGTCATGTTTACTGCTGCTGCCATAAAAGACAAGAGTCCAACAACACACTCCCTCAGGAGCCCCACGGGATCGCACAGGGGCCCGCAAACAGCTGCCTTAAGGGGAGGAGAGGGGTGGGGAGGAGGGGGCAATGGACCTGCACCATCACACAAACACACACACTCAACACCTTGATCTGACTCCTACCTTAACTGCTATCCAAACACCTCTATTACCAAACACTGACACACACACACACACCTACACACCCAAATACCGACACAAGAACGGCCGGGCGCGCACTCCAAATGTCCTCCACCGAGCCGTCCGGACATGCTACATTTACTGCAATTAAACAAGCATGCCATTTGAATATCTGATGACACCTTGCAACCTGCTCCATGGGCTCTGAATATAATGGTGTCCCTGTGGAGCCCGGGAGAAATTGTCCATGTCACAGTTAATGAAGGGAATTTGCATTGTTATCTCAATTAAGGGCAGCGGAATAATGAAGCTCACTTCTGAATTAGTTAATCGACAAAAACTTGTACAAATGTGTTTGCATGGCCCATAGGTATGGCCCACAGCTAATGTATATTCTTCAGGGTTAGAAGGGTTACGTCAGCTCGAGTGGGGAGGGAGGTAATGAGGCAGGTGCTACTGGACACATCTCTCCCTCTCCTCGGGAGTCAAGATGCTACTCTGACCTCCCTACGCCTCATCCTCCGTCTCCTCCTTCCTGTCTCGCTCACGCCATGTCTCCCTCACCTCTTTTTCGATTAGAACCCCCCCCCATTCCCCAACTCCTCACGGCTATCTGCTCTTTCTCTTGCATGCCACATCTGCTACCCAAACCAGAGGCAGATAGCAGATTGAAGCTAAAAATCCAGGTGTTTTGCCCCAACTTCACCCCAGATCCTCCTCCTTCTCCTCATCCTCCTCCACCTCCATCAGGACATCAACACTGATGTTAGCTCAAGTTGGCGGATGCAAAACAGAAGAGGTTATAAGAGGCTATTCAGGAGAAAGAAAACATTTATTTGTTGAGCGTATTGCCAGGTGGGAAAAAACTCCCGGCTTTGACATGAGAGGATAATGTTGAGTTTAAGGCTTCCCATTGATCTGCTGTGACAGTTTAAGTGGCTGCTTTGGTGCGGTTTGAGAGGTGCATATTTGTGTGTGTGAGAACTGTTTAAGTGGGTATTTGTAAGGAGTAACTAAAGGCCATCACTAAAGACTCTCACAAGTGCTCCTCTGCTCTGGCCTCAAATGGCCAATGAATTATTTATAACAGCCAGGGCATGAGTTGATGTTGGGGTAGAGGAGCGGTGGCACACACACACACACACACACATTCACACACGCTTACTCACGAACACACAGCTGCACGCCCATGCACGTGCACACACACACACACGCACAATGTGGCCTCTTAAGGGGGTCAGTGTGCCAGACAGCCACGAGCTCAGCAGACAGCTCATGGCCAAAGTGCTCTGTGGGACAGTGGAGAGAGCGGGAGTGGTCAAAGGGGGAAACTGAGGGTTCGACTGCTGTTTTCTGCTCAATCTGGTAACTACTCGAGCTAAAGAAATTAGACAGAACAGAAAAACACAAATAAAATAACGTTATTTAGTGGACTTTGCGTGATGTATTTTCCTATTGTGTGTTCCAGTTGCATCCAGCTTGGTTTTATACATAACAATTGTTAGAAAAAAAAAAGTAAAAGGTGAGCTTGAATCATAATTTTCTCCTGGACTATTTCTTTCATATATATTATGCATGTAGAGGCAGCGTCAAAACGAAAGCGTCTATATAATTAACGTCGTGTCCAAGATGTTCCTAGCTGGCACTAAAAGCACATGGATACATAACTGAGAACAAAAACCTTTTCATACAATTACTGATAAAATACAGCAGATTAAGAGACCCTCAGAGCATTTATGTTGTGCTAATCCTTCAAGCTCAAGTCTATCATATCTGAATACGACTAGAGGGATTAAACTAAACTCCGATAAAGTCTCCCTAAAAGAGGCCTTGCAGTGTCTGGGCATGTGCACACCACCAACGCACACAGAATGATAACGGTAAAAAAAAAAGGAAACGCACACAAATCCCAAATTTGTGTGAGTGATTGCTTTTCCAAAATATAAAACGGTCCATCCAATAAAAAGGTTTTTGACATCTTCACCAAGATGAGCTCAGGCTCACTTTACACAAAGCTCTATCAGATCAGCTGCTGCAATCTTTGATTTGTTTTTCTAAAGGAGCGCTCAGTTAAAAGTTCATTGTCTTCTACTGGAAATCGGAGGTATTTCTCAGAGACTGCACTGTGTATCTGGCACTAATACTTTGCCGCTGCCTAAGGCTGGATTCTAGAGATAATCTGATCAGTAACTGCCCCGTTGTCCTCGCCTGGATAACAATCTCTTCATTGCAAATTCCTATGAATTACATGCAGTGGCAAAAACTATCACTGACAAGGTCATAAACACAGAGATTGCAGGTAAATAGCTGGCAGCTTAATAAATAATATAACACGAACAGAGTTGAACATCAGAAGCATTATACGCCGATCAGCCACAACATTAAAACCACTGACAGGAGAAGTAAATAACATTGACCATCTTTTGATAATACAATGTTCTGCTGGGAAACTTTCGGACCTGGGATTCATGTGGGTGCTACTTAGACATGTAGCACCCACCTAGACCAGACCAGGCACCCCCACCCCATAGCAATGAAACTCCTTGATGGCAACAGCCATCCCTAGCAGGATGCACACACAAAAATAGTTTAGGAACAACTAAAAAAAAAACATGAAGAGCAGCACAAGGTGTTGACCTGGCAAATTCACTAGATCCCAAACTGATCAAGTATCTGTGTGATGATCCACAGAGGCCCCTCCGCTCAACCCATGGGAACCAAAGGCCTCCACTAACAACATTCTGTTGCCAGACACCACAGGACACCCTCAGAAGACCCATGTTTATTCTCCGATGAGTCACAACTGTTTTGGAGGCACACGGGGGACCTACACAATATTAGGCAGGTGGTCATAATGTTATGCCTGGTCGGTGTGTAAGTTATATAAAAATATAAATTTTACGCATTATCATTAGGCACCATTATTCTCCAAACCAACTCCTCACAGGATTCCACTGTGTAAAATCTGACCTGACGGGTGAGACCTGTCCCTTAACCAAACAAAACAATAATCTTTCAACATGTCGAAGACACGAGAGAGAAAAGATAATAAGTGGGAGAAGAATAACTCCCGAGTAAGAAAAGAAAGAGGAAGAACATCAACTCTGAGGTTCAACAAAGGTTAAGTCCAAAACAAAACAAAGTGAACGTGGTTGTCAGTAATAAAAGCTTCATCAAAAGGTCAAAGGTTCGGGAGGTCACTTAGATGGATTCTCCCCACCTCTGAATTGTCTCCCTCATTCCCTGCAACACTAGAGTTGCGTCCCAGCAGCTCCTCTGCTCTGATGAAACATGGCATCTTAAAACAAGCAGTTTACATTGAAAGGTCAGCTGGGGGAGGGCACCACACCGAATCTGTGGCTCACGATGAAGAGCAGGGGCAATATTAAAGTACAAATACACACACACACACACTAAAACGTCTGTGTTTTTTCTTTTTCCCCCTCCATCAGCACACACACATACATACTGTAGGTATAAACATACATATTGAGCACACACAGGCAGTTTCGCTGTCTCTCTCTCACAAAGAACAAAAGGAACCCGAACACGTGCATAAATACCGGAGAAGCACAGGCTCGCCTCCAAAAGGTTAGCGAAATCCAAAAATCAACAAGACCAGAGTTTAAATGCCAAACAGTTTCAGATGCAGGCAAAGTTAGATTTCCATCGGTGTAAAGATGTCAAAAGGGAGCGTAATCTGAGACGATAAAAAACAAAAAAAATGTCTCTCCAGGCTAAAATAACATATTTTATGAGTCAAGCTGACCTGGAGTGTACTTGTAAAAAAAAAACAAAAAAAAAAAAACCTAAATGTAAAACTACGCCTTTTACTAATTAACTAAGTTTTAATGGATTTTTATAATGAGATGTATAAAACAGACGCAGGTGCAAGGTTGAATCTATATCTATATGTACTTTAATTACGCGTGAGTGTGCGTTCTTTTGGGTTATAAACTTCCTCCTCTGCCACGCGGAGCCACGGCGAGCGGCTGCTTGATTAATTCTGATCCACTTAATTAGAAAGCTGACGATTTCCCGCGTGAATACTGATAACGCGGGGAACTGCTGTCATTGACTGTTATTGACTGATGGGTTCATTAAGACTCGGGAACACGGTTGTTGAGCTGAAACTTTCTTGCCTGGGAAAAAAAAATAAAAAGAGAACAAACACAAACAGCAACAAAAGCTGCTAACCGTGAAATCCGCATGGTGTCACAGCTCAGGGTTTGGTTACATGACACACGCTAATATAAGCCATAACACTATAAAGCTATCATGTAAAGTGACATTACCACTGTAATGAAATAGACTTCTGACGAGGAGGCGTAGCTGCCATCCTCTTGAGAGCTTACGTGCTAAATCTGTGCGAGCGCAAAGGTTGGCGACACCGAAAATATGTGTGCGTGCTAAAATTTGCAGCGGAGCCGACGCAATGAACACGCTGTGCGCAACGTGTTTAAGTGTGACAATATCTGCTCACATGTATACCGAGAATATTCCTTCTGTCGAGGCAACACATTTGGATGTGTTCTCTAAAAAAACCTTATGTGAACATCAGCGGGGAAGTTCTGACAGCTGCAAATGTGCAGGTGTAACTTCTTTCTGTTTTTCACGGCTGTGGAGAAAAGAAAACATGTTCCCTCGCACCGCGGCGTACTGTAAATTTGACAGAAACACGCAGATCAACAAATAATCGGCGCGATTGCGGGCGCCGAAATAGCGTGACTCCTGTTTACTTTTATGTGCGCCGAGTTTGTCGAAACAACCGAACTGAGACGTGCGGAGACCTTTTTTTTTCTCTGATGTGAATGAAGACGTCAGCCAGAGATGGATTCAAACGGAGGCTGAATGAGAAGAAGATGGACAGGCCAATATTGAGGGTATGCAAGGAATGTGTGTGAGGGCTGTTGGGAGTGTCAGGGGGGGAACAGGGCACTCTTTCCCCCCGTGGAGATCTCCCCACTAGTGTAGACAGTGATAGTATGGACCCCTGATCTCCAGCCCCGCCAACAATCTCTGCATGTCCAACTCCTGCTGATTACAGGCGACTCTGCGAAACAATACCTTATTTCTCCACGTGCTTTCCCTCAGCCAGTCTCTGTCCTTCTCTCTTACACGACTGTTCTAACCCTTTTCACCATAAGTGCATACTTGCATTAAGGTTAGGAAGAACTGACAGCTCTGTTAGGGACTGGCGACATGTATTTATCTTCCCTAGACCCTAAGGTATGCTGACGTTGGCCCCGGCCCCCTGCAAGTCGAACAGGATTAAACCGTTGGAAAGAGTGAATGAGTGGCAGGTTATCTAAAATCTGTTGCTATTCTGAAGAGATGGATTCAGTAGAAACAGGACAATTCATCATTCAAATTTGAAAGTCTGTCTGCTTCACTATAGGGGCCCAAATGCATACATACTCCCTAAGTGAATTGGTTACAGACCTCCTTTCTCCTACTCTCCGCTCACACAAATCAACTTAGCCAATATTGAAAAGCCTCGATAATGTGTAATTCTGATATATTGCTTTGGTTTATTAGCAAAAAACACAGAAACCCGAAATATGATCTATTTCCAGCGTTGCTCCCTATGCCGTTTCGGCGGCTCCCACTCGCTTCCACAAAACCCATTAAATGTGAACCTTTGCACATAGACACACACGCTGCGATCCGTTCAGACAGACACACGCACTTCGTACACAAAATAAAACAGGCGAAAACTTTGGGGAGGTCAGGTTTGGCATCGGGTTCCCGCGTTATAAGTTTATGTTTGCCAAATTTAGGTCACATATCAATCTGAAGGAAGACAAAAAGGAAAACAAACTATTTTCACGGGAGACAAGCTGCATCGTTCCCATCTGAGAGAGGTCGTTTGCGTTGCTTGACATTCACTGTGCTTCCCACAACCCTACAGTTGCGCCCCAACCTCCTTTGAAGTCAGCTAGAATTACTTATGACACAATAAGCTGCAACAATGAAGCAACAAAAGAGGCTGGAATTTAAAGGGCATTCCACTTTACCGAACTCCACCCAAAAGACGCCACGGATTCCTTTTAGTTTACTGTAGCCGCGAAGGAGAGGCGAAGACTCACAAGAGCTCGCAGGTGGCAGACTCGCTGCAGCTGACATGCATGTTCAGTTTGAAAAAAACAAAAACAAAAACAAAAAAACGGAAAGTATATGATAATGTTTTTAATATGCTCTCCAATGATTAACATCTCAGTGTAATCCAGGCTTGGCAGAGGGACTTAACCAGAGCTTCCACACTGGCCATAAGCCAGACTGGCGCTGTGACTTGTCTTCCTACAGACAGAGGGATGAGCTCGGGACGAGAGATGGGAGATGCGGGGGCCTGGATGGACTGGCTGCAGACACAATACTGGCACTGTGACAACAGACACCGATCAGGACTAATCTCACACTCCCCACACACACACACACATGCACCCACACACATACTCTCTATATTTCTGAACTCAGTTTTTATGCTCATTGTAGTCTTAAATTGTGTTTGTGCTTTCAACAAAAAAAATAAACTTTTAAAAAGTCATTTTCTTTACCGAAAATCCAACATAACAAATTATAATATTTGGTGCTACAATCATCGTGATTTATGCACGCAAAAGTTGCAATTTTGCAAATTAAAAATTCATTTGGAGCCCAAAACTTGCACAGCCTACCCCTAACACGGGTTCATTTCAAATATCTTTGAATTTATTTAAAAGAAAAACAAGCAAAAGTCAATCAGCAGCTGCAGTCAAGTTCCCCTTAGGACCCCAAATCACTGCACTGTACCCTTTACTTGGCAATTATTGCCCTAATCAAACAGACTTATGTTTATTTTACCCAAAACCTTGTCGCTGCAGAGCCCCCAGTTTCTTCCTGTGTCTATATTTGACTGCTTGGTTAGGACGAGAGAGACGTTTGGACATAAAACACTGTTAATAGTCAGAGCATCATTAAGGGATCTTTCCTCATAACTGGCTTCATGGGGGGCAGAGGAATGATCAAGAATAATGTGCGGTGCTTTGTAGCCACCCAGGTCACAGCCTGCATACAAATCTGCAATAAGGAGGGGAGGCAGGGAGGGGAGGGAAAGCTAGGGACGAGGCAGGGGGATCTGAAACAGTGGGTGGGTTTGAGAGGGGAAGAGAGGGAGAGGCAGAGGGTGAGGATAACCGATCGCAATAAGGCGGGTCATTTCTGTGTAGCAAGTTCAGAGATTCTGCGGGCCCTTATGGGGAAGAGGTGGAGGGAGGTAAAGGGGAGGGGAGGCTATTTGGGAGAATGGGGGAGAGGTAACAGGGTGGAGGGGGAGTACTGCGCAGGCTGAGGCCCAGAGCTGTATTCAGTGGGGGTATAGGCTGCTCCAGCGCCAATACTACTACAAAGCTGGACTCCTAGGGTTCATGAATAAGGCGAGGAAATGATCAGAAAAAAAGGAAAAAGAACCCTGAGAGATGTTTAGACAGATGGCCCACTTAAAACGACGCAAGGACACAGACAGAGAAAAGTGATTTTAATGAAACTTCATATTCGGCAAATAATTGATCTTTACTCCCCCTCCCCCCCTTAAAATCCCAGCAGAAAGGTGAAAGTAAATTTAATGTGTTACAAGTGCCTGTCCAACAGACATTAAAAGATACTGGTCGCTTTAAATCCTTTAGATTGAATTAGATTGACATCATGAGAAGGGGGCTGGGAGAGAGGGAGAGGGAAGGGGAAAAAAGGAGAGGCACGGAATCAAATGGAAGACGTTCAGAAAAGAGCCGTGGCGCCAAAGAAAATAGATAGCAGGGGACTTCTCTCCTCCTCCAGTCGTTCTTAAAGGGCCACTGAGAGCCTTTGAGGGAGAACACGCTAGTCAGTATTTTTAGAAATTTCATTTGATGGGATTCTGGCAAACATCTCTGCTCTGGGCCTTAGATGTAATATCAAATGTTACTTGCTGGGGACAAGATGATGTTTTATGAATTTAGTGAGAATGAATTATTAATGGCCAAACTGCTATCAAATATCTAAAATGTGCAACTAATTATTTGATGGGGGAGACAGTAAAAGAAGAAAAAAAAAAAGAAAAAAGGTACCGCTTTTGTGATTCTATCAAATTAACGCTGATTATTTGACCATATCAAACCTTCACACTCGAATTCCCTCATAAGAGAAAAAAGCCAGAGGAGATTTCTGATGTTCCCAGTTGCATGGCGGAAGGTTATTGAAGGCTTTGACTAGGAGAGCATATAAAATGTAAGGTGTAGCACCAAGGCACATTATAGTGGCATACAGAAAATCACCAAGCCTACAGTTTAGCCAGAAAGGACGGAGCGCCTCCCGGGGTGTGCCTCGCCATATTAATGCTGCACGGTCTAGGTGCGGTGCCAACCCACTACCTATCCTTTATAATCATAATCCATTTCCACTGCTATTGTCCTCCACGGAAAAGTCTCACTCCATGAGATCACCAAATGAGTGAGGGAGAAACGAAGGAGGAGCAGCAATGACAGTGTAGAAATCGTGCATGAGTGCATGCGTGTCTGTTGGAGGCAGGAGCTCACCAAGTGAATGCCTTATTAGAAAGTCCCCCTGAAACCAACCTGCCTATCCCACCCACAGTCTCCCCTCGGCCTCACCCAAACCTACCGAGGCCTAATCATACGCTTGGATTTCTCTTAGATGACACGACCATAGCACTGCAGCAGCAACCACTCCGCTTCTCGAACGCGGGATTAGATTTGGAACGGCGACGAAAAACCCAAAACAGCTTGATTCTGCGGCCCACGCTCAACAGCCTCGTATCAACGTTCGAGCCACGTTTATTAACCCCTCTAACGCAGCTCCTCTCGCGTTTTTCGTGAGGGTGCGCGTGTCTGCCTCAAAGGCCCGTCTGCCCCGCTCGGGGTCTTCATTACTGAGTGAGTGAGCGGTAGCTGTTCTGCTTGGGCGATGAAGGGAGCAAAGAGGTTTGCCTCAGAAAATGGGTTTTCTGGATTTTGCTTAATCAGATTTTGGGTTGCTCGGTTAGCGAAACCGTACCAAAAGGGTAGAAAGATGGCCTTTAAACATTTATAATATCTTGAATGACCTTGATGTATAAAGAAAAACGTTTAAATAATATTATTTTGGACAAATAATCAAAATGCAGCCTACAACCTGAGGCTTCTTCCCAGACACTTTTAGAATAGTGGCACAGGATATTATGTGTGCAATTTGGGCAACTCAGAACTGTTCAGACTGCACAACCTCAGTGAGTTTACCCCAAGACCATGTCCTGATACTGATGTTTTTTGCTTGTATTATGCACATTTTGTCTATATTATATACATATTGTACATATATATAATATTCTGTGCCTATATGTGCACTTTCAGGGAAAATAATTCCCAAATCAAGAGGGAGGTAATGCAAAAAGTAAAGAAAAATAAAAGCTGCCTTAAAGGCTCCATTGTGTGCGAGTGTGTATATGTGTGCACTTCCTTCTTTGTATCTATACCATATACATATATCTATAGAAGGGACAGCACTCACTTAGACCCAAACACACTGACCTTTCTAAGTGTCCTGTGATTATGATAGCCTGCCATTACCGCAAACACTCCAGGTGAACGCACTGTACTGCAGAAGCAGACGCGCGCACCACTGTGGCCTCAACTGCTCGCCGCCATTGATTTTCACTTAAGTCTTACAGGTCCAGCATACACCTCTAACCCCCTGCCATCCACAATATTTACCTAGTTGCCAATATTTTGTCAGGGTGCCGTGGCGACAGATATGTGTACAATGTGGCTGAGAGGCCTGTCCTTTGACATCTGCGCCGGGTCTATTCAACCGGGCACCACGGGGGAGCCAAGTATGAGGTGCCCTCTTCATTCGTTTGTTCCTGCTCCGGCTCCATCCACCTGCCCATCTAACCGCCCTCTTTTCTCCTGCCTTTCGCTTGTCCTCACCCATTGTCGCCTCCTCTGTATATTGTTTGTATGTTGGAAATAATGGCCTTCCTTTCACGATAAGCTGGTCTCTTTAGATGGGCTTTCTTGTTAGTAAGTGTAACCTTCAACAGGCACAAACTAAATCATCGCGAAACAGAGCAACACAATGTGACCGCGGTTCTTGCAATTCACCTGTAGTTTTTCCAACAGGGCGGTGAAAACGTGTGTATCTATAGGGGACAGGCCTTTTGGATCCACATCACATTAAAAAGATTGCTAACAATCATACATCACTTCCATTTTCACTCGTTCTCCCTTTTCTTTCACTTGAAATATCTTCGCTTAATACTTTTACGCTTCATTTGTACCTTTAGCCGCTCACAAAATGTGTTTGTTTTCTCATTTTATGCAAAAAATAAAAATAAAATCCTTAATTTAGCTCAGCTTTGACTATTTAAAAAAAAAAAAAGGTTGTGCACACTTTCTGCAGCTTGCACCCTCATAATAATAAGACAGAAACCAACACCTTTCCTCAAAATAAAATATCTTAGGTAAGGCTGGCCTTCTCCAGAGGTTCAGCCAATTCCCAAGTGGTGGATGTTGTCAGAGGCCAGTCATTCTCCAAGTAGTTACCAGGGAAGTGTAAAAAAACAGGAATGCAGAGGTCAGGGGTGACCACTTGGCTTCCCATTTCATACTTGCATGTAATAAAACCCATGAAAACCCATATGTACATAGCACACAATAAACATGTGCCTTTAGGCTATAGGCTGCTCAGACAAGTGGGAAAGCCAGGCACTGCAAAATAACCCCTCCCTTGCCCCTACACCTCTACCTGTTTGTGCAGGACGAGTCTCACTCTCAGAGTTGAGTCGGGTAATATTCAATATTATAGCAGCCATCCTATCTGAATATTCATGGATGGCACATTTCCAAGTCCAGTGGTGAAGGAGAAACACGGGCTACAGCGCAGATTAAAAGCAGGAGTCAAAGTCCTGGGGAGGAAGGGTGGAGGTGTGTGTGTGTGTCTCTGGGTCTGTGTGCGCGTATGCGTGTGTGTGTGTGGGGTGGGCAGATTTTAATGCATGGTCAGAAGCAGGCATCATTGATTTCAACACTAAGTGAAGGACAAGGAGTGGAGAGCTCGATTCCAAATCAATGACACAGTCCAAAATGTCTGCCGTGCCGGGTGCAAGGCTCCCAGATTAGTGTGCAAAACTCAGAGTGGCACGAATATTGTCAGACACACACGTGACAAAGCCTCCAGGAGGGGAAGACAGTCGGTCACAAAGACACACCACCTGATATAGACAGCCCTGTCCCGTGTGACGTATATGGTTTGGTTTACTTCCAATCGTTTTAAAATAATAACAATAAAATAAAAAAAATAAAAAAAACAGAAGCTTGTCTACGCATGGCATATGCAAAGGAGAACCACTTACGGGGATCCTATAGAGACCAAAGCAGTGGGTGTGATGGACTAATTAAGTAGGGCCTGTGTACTCAAACATCAATAGGTTCCATCAGACTGCACATAGCTTCTATAATGGCCCATACCCAATCATGAAGGGAATACTGCTGATTATACACCTGCACATATGCACACATTTAAACACATGCAAAGCTAACAGAAATAGTGCTAATATTAGTTTTATAGATACATATACCGATTATTTCAAAATTTCATCTTTTTGATTATTCCTCCCCCTATTAATGTGTTTTTTTTTATTGCTTTTAAACGCATTTAAATCAATAAAGCAGCAAAAATAGGAAGCTGAAAAGAAAGATGTTAATCAATTTGCCCTGATCCTTTGACTGGTTAAAGAGTTGGGGGGGAAGAGGAGATATCGCACAAAGAGGAAGAAAAGGGAAGCCTCTGACTGTTACCCGAGTGGAGGTGCGAGCAGAAATTAAAATGTTTCATATCGAGCAATCCGAAATGAATTGGGTGAGGCGAGAGGGAGAGAAAAGAAAAATCAATGGATCTCTGGCCGCGGTGAAAGGGACGGCATCACGAATGGGATTTGCCAGTGGGGCACAGCAGCTGCCAAATAACCTAGAGCTAAAGAATTACAATAATACTGATGAAGTGTGTGAGGGCTTTTAGAGGCATTGCTGGAAAATTGCTCTGATGGAGGCATAACAATGCTATCTAATTCGAGTGCCCTCTCTGCGGTTCTGAAAAGGCACAACATCAGATGTAACATTACCTTGTGTTACTGCTAAAGCCAGTTGTACATAAAGAAAGAACGAGAGAGAGCGACACAGAGGAGGGTTATTTTGTGTGATGTATGGATTTACATCGTAGTGTGTTTGCAGCGCGACACACGCACAATATATAAAACTACCAGTGGTCAAGCTTTGGGAAACAACCTGGTCTGCAGTTTTTATTATGACAGCTGTACAGTGCACGCAGATGAAAAGAAAGAAACAAGCGAAAGCATAATAGAAAAAAAAAACAGCCTTCTATTCCTTCATTTCATTTTGAGCATGCAGCTGTAATAGATATGAAAAAAAAAAATCAGCAGAGGAAGGAGGGAGAGATAAGACGGGGTGAAGAAAGGGATGAGAGGAACAAGCTCCCATCATCTATTTTTATGCTGCATTTAATTTACATTTTCCTTTTGCTGCCGATAAAAGCGGACAGGGAACACAAGGACGGTGACACAGAGAGAGCTCCCCGGGTCAGAGGGCAGCAGTTAACCTGTCAGAAGCAGAGTACTGATTAGAATAAATCTACACACTCACTAGAGGTCAACTCCGGGCTCTGCTACCAGCCTGACCCGCCACTCTCTTTCAGCGTCCACCAGCTATGTGGCGTGTTAGCGTGTGTGTGTTTGGGGTGATTGCAGATCTGAATGAAAATGTATATTAGTGTGTGTGTTTGCTTTCATTCACATTCCCATTATATGTTTAATATGAGAATGCAGAAATTAACAAATAAGGCTAAAAGCCCTCCTGAGTGTGAAGATATCATGTACTGTTGTTCAATGTACGGTTGTGTTCGCTTTTTGTTTGTATGTATATGTTGGTCATGCCTGCATTATATGCACTGTTTTGTGTTTTCTGTGACAGACTGTGGAAACAAATTTCCCTATGGGACAATAAAGGCTATCTATCTAAAACCAAGGTTGGCATCATGTACGAAGGTCTGATTCTTCTGAGAGAACCATGCAAACCCCACAAGGTTGATGTTACCCCAGTATGTGTATCATTATTTTCAGATTTTTATAGAGATTTCTGCTGCACGCGCTTTACTTTAGAACAGATTTGTGTGTCTGTGTGCTGAGGAGGTGACACATCAATAAATATTATTTTTTGCTTTCCTTCAATTTCTTTAGAGACCAACAAGTAAAAAAAAAAAAAAGAGTTAAGAGAGACATGAGGAATATTGCTCCGTAATAGCAGAAATAGAAACAGCGATCGTTTAGTAATACATCTACCCGCAGCTATTTATCCTAAACTCACACTGCCTGTAGAAACTGACAACTCTGAAAAAGTAAACCACCGAGCTGTTGTCCACATCTCTTCTTTAATGTGAGTAGAAGGGGAGGGCCCGCTCTGTGGGATGGAAATCTAACACACATAAACACTAGACTTCATCTCTGGGGCTCAGAGGGCAAGACCCTGCGGCCCTCTTACAGAGGATGAAAGAGCTATCGTTGAATAAAAGAGTGAGGCTGCCAGTGTACACACACACGCACGCTGCCAGATGCGTGCACGCACAAAGAATACCTCATATGAAGAGCTGGAGGCCATAACAGTGTGAGCTACCATGTGGGATGTTTCTGGGCCCACACCTATGGAGGGTGTAAAGCCGCTGCTGAACGTGCAGGGTAAAGTGAGGTTACCCGCTGGAGAACCGGGAGGCTGGGGTTGCACAATCATAGCAATAGCAATGATTATTAATTTGTCTTTAATTTTCAAACTTTTATAGTAGAAGCAGAGATATGCTATTTTAGACTAATACATTTGGACATCTAGAGTTTCCTGCTCTTAATTGCTTCTATTGCAAGCAACGTTGATGAGTACAAGGGCCCTTCTCTGCACCCAGACAACAAATAGAACAAATATTCCTATGTACTTTGAATTTTCATTCGTACATTACATTTTAGAGGCCACTAACAAGAAATCCTCACACATCTGTTTCCAGTGACGATTCACTGATGGCCTTCCCATCAATACAAAAACTGTTCTTGCCTCCAGCTTCTACATTTCCAATAATTATTTATTTATAACCAGCTTTATTTATTTGTAGAGGATACTTCAGCACGTCAATGCCCAGCTTTATAATAGTGTATGTTGGGCTTATTTGCCTGGGGCAGCAAACCAGCCATTTGAAGATTTAAAAGGTACACTGTCCAATGTTTTTTTCTCTACAGTGAAAATCTAAAATGATAAGATCATAACTTGCAGGTATGCTTGTCAAAACTGTGTAACAAAATGTTAAAATCATAATAAATAATGCTATTGTTTTAATCATGATTGTATGATTAAATCAATTTGAAACACAAAATCAAGGAGCTAAAGGACCCAGACTCATAAAGACAAGCAGTGATGCAGGAAGAAAAAAAAAACAACAACAACAAAAAAACAAAACAAAGGTAGCTAACACAAAAGACACTTTTGGACCAAACAGTCGCGGGGACTCCCCGAGGGTGACGACCCACTGGGGAGCTACCAGAAAACTACATACCTTCAAGGACCTTTTCTCAGTTTGCATTCACTCCGCCAAAGAGAACACTGAAGTCACGTAAGAGAGGTTGGTGGTTGGTATAGCAACAACACTTAGTCCTGAGCAACATACGACAACGTCACTTTTAGGCTCGATAATGCCTGGACTCCGTTGCGTGTCTATTTCTCTGCGTTATGTGCTATTTTTAAGGCTTACGATAAGAGCTGCAGTTGTGGCATGGCATTTACTAGTGTTTACATCTTGGCCAATCTCTGCACACTTACTGGAGCCATCACTCAAAGACCTTCTTGTGCTGGGAAAGTATCTACCCTGAAGAGGATATTTTCAGTGTCCGTAAGTGCCGTTGTATTTCTCTGTATTTCGCGATTCTCATTGCACAGTTATACGCCGTTCAGGAGTAACATTATGACCACCTGCCTAATATTATGCAGGTTTCCCTTGTGCCTCCAAAACAGTTGAGGCCTTCTGAGGGTGTCCTGTGGTGTCTGACAACAGGATGTTGTTAGTGGGGGCCTTTGGGTCCCATGGGTTGAGGAGAGGGGCCTCCCACAGTGGATCATCCCACAGATATTTTAACGGTTTGGGATCCAGTGAATTTGGAGGCCAGGTCAACACCTTGTGCTGCTTTTCATGGTTTTTTGAGTTGTTCCTAAACCGTTTTTGTGTGTGTGCCTGTGTCAGGCTGCATCCTGCTGGGGATGGCTGCTGCCATCAAGGAGTGTCATTGTTATGGGGTGGGGGTGCCTGGTCTGGTCTAGGTGGGTGGTAAATGTCTAAGTATCCACACGAATGAATGCCAGGTCCAAAAGTTTTCCAGCAAAACATTGTATAGTCACAAGATGGTCAATGATATTCACTTCTCCTGTCAGTGGTCTTAACGTCGTGGCTGATCGGTGTATATTATCGTCGCATCAACATATGTAGGCTTTAAGCTCAGGACTTGTTGTGTATCTGCATTTCAAAGTGAGAGTGTGTACCTTTAAATATTTGTTGTTGTAGAGTAATAAAATTCCTGAATGAAGCAGGCGCTTATGAAGCAGCGCCAGCAACACACAATGCCCACAGGTAACTTCTATCTCTTTCTTTGTGTGAGTCAGCCAGAGAGATCAGTGGTGTCAGAACTATCAGGCCCCAGTCTCAACAGAAGGGGGTTGGTGGTGGGGGTGGGAGGGGTTCAGGTCAGGGGAACTCTTTCTTCCTCTGACCTATTGTTCTTCCTCGGTTTGAAAACACACCGGAGCTCTTTCATCCGCGGCTCTGCACCCAGAGAAACAGGAAGTGTCGGCATCACAGACTCCATCCATCATCTCCAGCAAAAAGACCTGTCACATTTATAGACTTTTGACTCTCATTGTTATCCACTTCTAACATGACTGACTCACACCATTACTCGTGGCGGGGTGAACATTGTCATCATAATTCCCTTTCTTTTACAGTGATGGTTTCGAGCTCTGCGCTTTTCTTTGATATTTCTGCATTTCTTGATTTTCACCGCCGCTATTTACTGTCAGAGAGTGACATGACAAGCGTTTGAATCTGATATGGCTTAAGCTCTCCTCCTTGAGACTGACCAGAGCAGTTCACTTAGACAGGCTTAACTCTCCTCATCTCTCCTCCACCCAGCTCCAGGCCAACTCTAATAGCAATCAATGAAGACCCAGACACAATAGCTAATTCAATTTCCCTGCACCAGTTTTCTCATCAGGGCTCAAGGTCCTGTCCCCAGCTGATAGGGCCCCAGAACATGTCTGGAAGTGTGAGGATTTATCCAGGCTGTCAACCGACCCTTCTGTAATAGACACAGATAACCGGATTGTTAGAGGAGAAGGGAGAGCGGAGTGAGGTGAGGAGCAAAGTGAGATGAGGAGCTCACCTGCCTGCATGCCCAAAGTGAGGCCCTTACTCGAAGCCGCAAGACACATCCCTCTCCCACATCTTCTACCAATTCCCTCTCCTCTCGATTAAAAAAAAAAAACTTAATCAAGAGACTCCAACTCCCACTTCACTCTCTTCAATGAGATTTCAGAGACTTAGGGCAAGAAGGGTGGAAAAAGAGGGGAAGAGACCTAGAAAGGAGGTGGAGGAGTGTGGTTCATGTCTGAGGGGCGCCAAGGGGAGATTAACATCTGTGTGGCTTCGGTTGACTTACCTGGGGTTCCCAGATGATTCCCCGGCTGCAAAGCGGCGTGTATCCCAAATGGCGAAAAGTGAGAGAAGAGTGGATAAGAAGAGAGGCGGCACCCTCCTTTTGCTGTCTGTCAACCGGTGACCCATGGGGCAGAGGTTTGAGGAGAAGGGATCAAAGACAAACCGAAGAGGAGGGAGAAGCAGTATGTGAACAAATATAGGGGGAAAAGATATAGTCAATGATCTCTTTCTGTCTCCTTCGATCTCTGCCTCCTTTATTCCCCCCTCTCTTTGCTTGGCCTTTCAGCTCTCCTGGACAGTAACCTGCTGTCCACACCAGTCATAGTAAATAATACAAGGCTAGAGTGAGGCCTAAGTGCACAACAATCTCCTACATGCATTGGGATAACAGAGTAAACAATACAAACATCAGAGACACAACAGCCCTCGGGCTCTGCATCCTGGCTCGCACACAGCCTCTGTGAAGTAGGTGTTCATGCGTGTGTGTGTGTGTGTGTGTGTGTGTGGGTGAGCATGTGTGTGTGCACGCACAGGCTTTTCTTTTTTCTTCCTGCGTGTACACGCACGTTCAAATGTCATGTTCAGCAGTGTGAAAGCAGATATACTCGCGTCTCTAGCACCATTCGGGATCCCCGGTGAGAAGACATCTGATGGCAGATGCTGCAGTCTGATGGCAACTGAATTATCCAAACACACCAAACCATTACCTGTGCCTAACTTTTATGCACACATGGCAGTGCATTCACACACACACGCGCGCACGCAAGCACACACATCCAGTTGTGTGTGCACATGCAAGCACACATGCTCAATGATACACAGCGGAGGCATCATCACAGTCGAATTCGAAGCTCCTAAACAACAATTGAAAAAAAAAAGACACCCCAATTTGGCATGGACTGAAACAAGCAAAGGCAAATCCATCCTTTAACAACAAAGGAAATGGGCAGTAAAATGCACTGAAACACTGATTTCCATCCCTAATGCATCAGACATGGTGGGGAGATGTTGCTTCTGAGGTCTTGAATGGCGTGCCGGCAGTTGTCATCTGCCTGCTGTACAGCGAGTTAAAGCTGCCATGGCAGCCCGGTCCAGACTGGTGTACAATGAGCTGGATGCAAGCCAAAATGTCTCCTCTCCAAACATCACACATTTCAGACAAGCCTTTCAACTCGCACAGGATAGAGGAAGAGCTGAATTCACAGAAAAAGAAAAAAGGAGAAATAATTCAATTTATTATGAGCATGAAATGACAGTTGAGAGGTTGGAAATTTCCAGAAACATCTCAAAATTTTTTTTTTATTTTTAATTATTTTTTTTTTTAAATAAAACTGAGACAATGGAGCAATGGCACCGGCGTGATTAATGGAAACGTCAGATAATTGTTTCCTGGCAGCATTTCATTATTCCGCGCTCCTCTCTCAAAAGCCTCAACTAAAGCAAGAATTCATAAAATATGTAATTTAGCTCTGACCTTTGGCAGAGTTCAGCAGGTCCCCATCTGTGTGTGAGGAGCAGAGAGGAGCAGAAAGAGAGAAGAATGATGACCCCTTTAACAGCTTGCCTGCGACTACCTGCTGATCCAAAAACACTGGCCAGACATGAAGCCCCTGCATAGTCAAAGGATCAAACAGGGCCAGAGAATACTGCTTATTTCAGAGAAACAGAAAGAGGGGGTTTTTCGGGTGGGAGGGTGGATGAATGGGGGGGTCCAGCGGTACGTTTTGTGCTACTTTGGCCACTGGGGAAAGCAGAGGAGGAAGGGGGTAAGAAACAGGGGGATGAGGGAGAGATGGAGACAGTAAGGAGGACAGGAGGACCCACGCAGAAAAATAACATTAAAGAATGATAACGGGCTAATGCCACCGTTAGAGATAACCCACACCTTGACTGCTGGGGGAAGAGGAAAACTGCACAAACTGTAGTGTTTGAAGCCTAATCCCCTTTTACATTCTTAATTAGGAAACAACAAGGCATAAGCCTCTTTTCTGGGCTGACCCACACAGACTAAACTCATACGTGTGGGTGTGTTCAGATCTGAGGAGGAAAATTCTCCTCTCCTGCGGTTACTGCCGGCTATGCCGAAACACACGTGAGGTAATTTTGCAATTCAGCTAATTTTCTTTTTGAGTGGCTTAGATAAATGTGTATTTACTTGTAATCTGCATCCACAGAAATTACACGGTACAGGCATGTTAATGAAGTACCGTAATGAGTGTAGATGTATACCCTTCACCTGATGTTAAACGTTTATTGATTTTAACTAGCAATGATCATGTGGACGTATCTCTTCTTCCCACACACACATCTACTCTCCTCATCCACGCACTGGCCTTGTATCACTCGCGGGCCTCTGGCGTCGACACACGGCCTTAAAATTTATGTCCTCTCTCTCTCTCGCGCACACACACATATACGCATGCACACGGAAACAGCTGGAGAGCACACAGGGGCGGGCGACGCGAAATGCCCACAATGGCTCCAGAGGGATTAATTTCTCCCACTTTATTTGTTTATTACTGCATGGAGAGCAACCGGGGTGGCAGGCGCACAACAAACAGGATATAGTAGTGAGTGGCTTCCTCCTGTGGTTTCTGATGCCACATGCTGATCCCTATATTAAGATGACTAAATCTGGCGTGCAGCGTTGTTCTCCTCCAGCATACAGGGCGAGTGAGAGTACGTTGTCGCGCACCGGATCTGAAGATTTTACTCCCAAAAACAAACTGTGACGCATATATGAATGAAATATTACACTGTAAGCACACACATGTGAGAATTTGTGTGTAAGAACAATATAAGATGAGAATGAATTGAAATCAGTGAGATGCTTGCAGATGGCATTTATCCACACGGGGCGTTTAATTTGGAGCACAGCTATGGTGAGATTTGGAAGTCAACTTAAATCATATGCCTTGTGTATTGCGCACCATCTTTGAAGGATGCTGGTGTTTTACAGCAGACCTGCAGTTTGTCCAGTAGCCACAAAAAATGACCTTATTATAACCTAATATGTGTAAAAGTAGTAATCTGCGTCACTGACTCAAGCTGTCCTTTTGTGACCTGCTGAAGACCGTGCAAAGTCTTTGTTAATGTTCATATTTTAAAACTACAACGGACTCAAAACTGCAATCCAAAGTCTAAGACAAATTTAAACAAGAGAACATGTGCAGCAAACAGAAGACAAGAAAACCTGCACGCAAACTTTATGTGCTGGATTTTCCCAAATTCTGCTTTAGAAACAGACAGCCTGAACAGTTTCCGTTAAAATAAATAAATAAATAAATAAATAAAAAGCCTTCGTTACATATAACTATCTGAAAAGAAAAACCTCTAAAATGAGGCTAGTGAGTGCGGAACAGAATGTCCAATTTTAGATAAATATTCTCAAATCAGTGGAACTTAATCTGGGTCCCAGTGTCACACAGGATGAGCCTGACCTCCTTTTTTTTATTACACCCGGAGATATTTTTGTACCTTCTTAAGCCACATTCCTCCCTTCTCACAGCGAGAATCTCACTCTGGCTATCTGGGACTAATGAAAGTCATATTTACAGTACCCACACGCACACAGGCACACACACACGCACACAGGCACACACACACACACACACATGCAAATCACTGTGAGAAGCCAAAAAAAAAAAAAAATACCTACGAGTGTGAGTGAAGGCAGGTAAAGACATGAAAACCAGAGATGCCTCTTGAAAGTCTATGGCATGGCTCGCTTGAAAAATGAGCATCGAGCAGCGAAAAGCATTAATTAGTCACAATGGAATAAAATCAACCCTCATCATCAAACCATTAGCTTTTGCAAGCAAAGAAAAAAAAAAGGACTTCTCTCAGATTAATTATATAATGTCCATTCACTGTTTGTCCGTGTTTTAATTTCCAGCTAATTTCCAGCTAACTGGCAAAATGATATTCAATTACTTAATTAAGTATGATCCAGCTGCGTGCCATCTCTCCACACCAGGGGCTGTCTCCCTGTGGGCTGCTGGTTTAAGCCTCTCTGCACTAATTATCACACTGACATTATCAGACTCTACCTGGCATTCTCCGTTACCTTAAGCGCTGCACCATTATGGACCGCTTCCCACAGCATCATTTGAAAGGACAGTGAGTCATTATATGGCAGGGACTCGCGGTTTTGCTCCACTAAAAAGAAGACATTTCATACTTTTTTCCCACTTTTATTCCGCTTTGGATGGATTATAAACCATTGTCATTTGAAATAATTAACAAATTTGAATAAAACTCCACTGTAGTCACTGCCTAGAATAAAAAAACAGACCAAAATAAACATGGCAGCACTGAGACAATGAATATGTTTGCTATTATACTGCGAGTCAAAGGGACGCTATAGATATAAACATCCTGTGAGCTGTAATATGTCCTATAAATGACATAAAAGAAGTCTACCCATACTCTTGTCAGTAAACACAAATAACTGATAGCGCCTACTCCTGCTAGCTCTTATATTCAGTAGGCATATGCTATATTTTTAGGTGATAATAGGGTATACTGTTTGGATGGAAATACCTAATTAAAAACACCTAGGGACCCAAGACAGTGCCCATACAGAGAGTCCAGCCCACCCATGTCTACCTGACAACTGACAGCCCAATCTGATTAAAGGCTGACGAGAGGAGGGGCCTCCACCGGCCGTCCACGGCAGGCCAAAAGTGATCACCATGGCGATGGGTGATTACAGCTGTCAAACGCATCCTCCGTCCTGCTGGCACCGGTTTGATTGCGCTCAGCAACAATGACAGACAAGCTTAGCATGCTCTCCACCAACCGCCATCACACTCGCTCCCTCTCTGCTCCATTCAGCCGACATTCAACATTCACATGGCCACGCAACAGTCGTGGCATCCCGGCCCAGTTTTAATTGTTTCTCTCTCCCGTCTCCTTTTTTTTTTTTTCTCCCCAGCTGCAGCCTCATCTTTCTCTCTCTCTCTCTCTCTCTCTCTCTCTCTCTTCCCGCCTCTGTTCTCCTGTCTCCCTCTCCTCTCCCTCTCGCATGTGGACAGCTCAGAAGTGCAAGTGTTATTACATGAAACTCCCGCTGTAGCATTAATTGAAGGGAGATATGGTGGGACAAAAGCGACGGGGGGTAGAGCATGTCCATTATCACTCCTGCTTTCAACAGGTCTCACATTTGGAAACTGCAAATTGCAAAAACTTGCAAGGGCAAAATGTTTGACATTATTTGATCTGCAACCATATGGTGCAAGCCGGGAGGGGGAGTAAACACAAAAACAGATAAATAAGTAAACAAAAGGAGCACGAGATGCAGGCTGCACAATGGGAAACGTGGCCAGAGAGAGCAAACAAATCAAGAAAATAATTATCTTTAAGGTGTAATTAATGAGGGGTTTTGCTTGCAAATGTCAAACGCTCTCCCCCCTGACTAACTTCTCTTCCTGGTCGCCTCTCCTTTGCCATGCCCTTGCCTCCTATCTTATGGCTGACAGTGACAATAGCCATACTGTGGATGCTAAACAGCCTATCGTGAAGTCTGGGAGGCAGGGCTACAAGTTCACATTGAGAAAAACATAACCTTCCTGCTAGCTTTGTGACGGTTGATTTAAGTTGGCGGTATTAATGAAGTCCAGTGTAACTGGACAGGGCTTCCATATCCTCTCTTAATTACCTGGCTTTGTCTTGGCATGCTTGTCCTTAATCTGACCTAATGTGGCTAATAACTGAACTTGAAAACAATCAAAACAGCAATTAGAAACAACAGCCGAGAAATGCTGAATTCTCAAATTAATGCAGCAAAATGGTCCGCTGCCTTTCATGTCAACAGGATGAAAAAAAAAAAAGGCCTTCCAGGTTTTAGAGGAAAAAAGGAGGCAAAGATAAAAAGAGAAAGAAAATAGAAAGACAGAAAAACTATTCTCAACTGTATTAAGAAGGGAAAGCTTTTTCTAATTAAATAACAGTAAAATTTGATTTTACGACAAAAATACAGTAAATATCACATGAAGTTTATACTTGAATATATGGCACAACTTTGAAACACTGACCAAATCATTTTAAAGTACATAAACCATCGCCCTTCTTTATTTTTTCCCCCCTTTTTTCTCTATCCTAACCCAAATACATCTTCAAGGAGGTCTTGTTTAAGCCTGTAAATTCCTTGAAAGTGGATGAAATTAGGATCTGCCTATTCCGGTTACAGTCCCGGCATGGTACTGACAAAAACAGATGAGTGTTTCTCCTGAGGGAGGGGATTGTGGGTATGGAACGAGTTAGCGGCGCCTGTTATTGCAGCTGATCATAAAAGGCTACGTGCATGGGAATTCCACAGTAAAAACTGGAAAATGTTTGTTCCTATAAAAACATGTTAATGCAAAACAGTTAGGCGAAAGACAAAACTTAACAACGGTTAATAAGGTCATAAAATGGGTGAATTTAATTGTGCGCGGTGTGTTAATTAATGTGAACATGTGCTGCTCAGAAATAATAAAAGATTATATTCAGAGGTAACTTAGAACAAATGATTTCTTATTTTAAAAAAAAATAATAATAATAACAATTTAATGAGACTTCTTGTTGGAAGCATGCCCAAACACAGACATTGCTGGAAGATTAGAACAAATGCATAATCACTGGAATCTGCAAAGCCAACGTATTCTTAATTTGCTCTGCCCAAACTAAACCTTGACTGTGGGCACACTGGACAGGAGGCCAAATCCTCCTCACTGATGTTTGACTGAGTCAAGGCACCTCCTCTCTCTGGCCCCCAACGCTGCCTCAATCTACCAATGGGGCTCAGGCAAGCGGATTAGCAGGAATCCTGAGAGGAAGTTTAAACAAGAGGAAACATTAAGTTTGAAATAAAACACAGGAAACGGGGTTAACTACAGCTCCTCCCAGTCAGTACCAGTGGCTGGGCTATTTTTTGCCCAATTATCCTTGGTTAACGGGATTAATTACTCTAACTTCTTTTTTCCTTTTCTTCCTCTCCGAGCAAACGGGCAATAAATCCTTCTCTGTGCAACGCAGTCCAAGAGGGCCACTCCAATTAGCATAACAAGTTACAAAAACATTATGGCTTTAAAGTGCTTTCAGAGAAAACAACATCACAAGCGCACAGGATGCAGGATGGGATTTAGGAGGGCTATTTAATTGAATAAAATGTTTGGGGAGGTGGGAGGAGGGGGGAAACACAACATAGGTGATGCAAGGGAGAGCAGGGACATGAACTAAGGGCCTGCCTTCCACAGGACTGATCCTGACATACAAACACATGCAGGGTTAATGTGCACACAGTTGATCTGAGAGCGCAAAAAAACAGAAGTCAGCTATTTTAAATACACACACAATTAGAATTTGAGTATTTATAAAGCAATTCCAATAGAGAAAATCATCCAGTGAACTGTATAAATGCATGTCTAAACTGTAAAAATGAGTTTTCTGGATAATATTTGCACATCTGAAGTGCAGAGAAGCCACTGCAGTTATGGGACTGCCTGCTCACCATCCGCCGCCGCGTGCCAAAACCCACACCACAGAGTCTGAAGGCAAAAACAGCCGTTTTCTAGCCAACCTGTTTAGCATGAGTCCCACCCAGTCGTCTGCTTTCACTAACCTGTCCTGACAAGTACCCAGATTAACGTAATCTTATATCAGTGCAGAGGAGCAGAAGAGAGCAGATGGACCCCCTGCGCCCCCCCCCACCTCTCCACCCAACGCTAACACACACAGACACAAGCAAGCACGCAAGCAACTGCAAACTCTCACACTCATAAACACACATATTAGACTTAGCTGCAGAGTGCTTAGCATGCAAAACCTGGGCCCCAGCCACAGCAATTAATGTTCTCCCAGCAAATTGCCACAGCTTTGGATGATGCTGTTTGGGGAATGTAACCCTGTATATTCATATGCTGTGTCTCGGCGAACGCTGCGGTCCTGCTGGTGTGCGAGTGTGACCGTTTTAAAGTAAGAAGGAAAAAAAAACAAAAAAACGCTGAAAGGCTTTTTTCATTCATTTGCAAATAAATAAATAATAAAATATATTAATAGACAAGTAATTGAATAAGACGCTCAACAAGAGACTGCAGGCTGGGGAATTGAATTTGGGATTTTTAACACTTGTCATCTGCCGCGTTGAAGTGAGCTTGTCTTTTTACAGTTTCCCTGGTAAATCTCAACAACTTTGCTAAACTGAACAGATGGGCTTGCTAATTAGCAGCGCTCAGGCTGTAAGTTTGTTTATAAAGAGAGAAAGGGTTCCAGACATCTTGACACATTTTATTAACATATCATACCTTAAAGCTATGCTTCTTGGTACCCACCAGGCTCTTTAGCTAAATGCACACACACGTGCAGAGGCAGCCTTTCACACATGCACATACACTTTCGTATAAACATGCCCGTGTGCGTCGGTGCACACACATGCACTGTACACACCAGGGAAACAATAAAAGTCAGCCTTGCGAAACGGAACACCCTGTATGTATGCTCATGAATATGCACAATTAACTCTGTTGGTGTGTGTGTGTGTGTGTGTGCAGGAGCGGATGTCTTCACAGAAGTATAACAGCACATTTTGCACATGAGAGTGTGTGTCCGCTGTATAAATATGTGCGTATGTGAGAGATGGTGTTTGTTTATGAGGGTGTCACCGTGCGTGTCATGCACATGTCCCTGCTAGAGCAATGGCATGCTTCTCTCTCCAGCGGGGCCCCCCTCCTAAATTCACCCCCTGTGGTTTTGTCAGCTTTCACTATTGTGTGTCAGGACACTGACACTAGATGATGTCCCAAGTAGACAGGGTCGGTGAGCTCCCAGAGGGGCCCAGAGTATTCAGCAGCAGGATAGGATGGACTGGGGCTCTATCAGTGCCATTTAAACCTCCTGCCGGGCCCCACTTAGGACAGGGGCGACATAGCGGCACCCACCCACTACGCCGATGCAGTGAGATGTGAAAAACTTAGCTTGAGAACTAAAGTGACAGAGGAAGAGTGCATGATAGAGAGAGATAGAGGGACGGAGAAAAATTCCATCACGAATGCCAGATGATATGGCTCATATCGCTGTTATCATTTTTTTTTTCGACACACACACATACCCGCAGACATACCACAGCCCGGTGTTTCGGCAGGCGCATATTGCCATGGTGATCTTGGTTAAGAGGCTTACATTCGGCCCATGCGGATGGTTGCTGGGGGACACTCCCATTGCCATGGTGATGGCTACTGGGAGGACACTCACATTGCCATGGTGATGATGGCAGGAGCCAGGCATGCCAACCAATGAGATGATGGATAGATGCCATGCAGGAGGCAAAGGGAAAACGTGACTAGAATGCCCGCTTGTTATGTCTACTGTCAAGGAGACTTTTCATAAATTGCATCTTCACACATGGTTACATCCAGCGGCAAGCAGCAGCTTTCCTGCAACGAGATATATTTATGCTTTTGTGGTGAAAACATGAATAATTACATTTTTAAGAAGCAGAGGCAACAATATTCTACACTGTAAAAACACAAGACAAATATAGGGGCTACTCTAAAGATTAAAAAAAAAGAAAACAGTGCAGATTAGAGATTTAACATCGCAGATGGCATGAATTATGGATAGGAAACATGCAAAGAAGGAGCTTCAAATTCAAAGCATGTAGTAATGCAAAATACATCAGAGAAAAACATAAATTCAGTCACTGATGGAACAAGGTTGGAGACTGTTTGTGTCAGCGTTTGTGTGTGAAATATGCATACCACCTAATTCTACATTCCATCAGTAATAATAACAATACAGTAGCAACAAAAGGGATTGGATGGCAATCTGGCGATTTAGCTCCAGATAATAGCTAAAGCCATTCCGTGTGCCTCCCAGCAGAGGGAGGCTGGGACGGGGTTGAGGGCCAGCGGGACAGGGCTGTGAATCAAGGGACCCGGGCTGCCTGAAGGCATGGCCCTGGTCCAACTCGAGCTCAGTGTAAGAGACTACCAAGAGTTGTTTCACATATGTTTATGAGAGTATGAGCAACAGAGGAGGCGGGATATAGCCGGAAATGTGCCAGATTCATCCTGTGCATTTTATTCTAGAACACACAATTGCATACGCTAACACATGTATCTCAGTATCACTTATCTCTTCTGTCCTTCCATCTAAAAGGTGGAGGTATCTGCAACCAGCCCGCAACTAAAAGGTCAACAAAAACAAGACATAGACCGTAACACCTCATACTGCTTTGCCAATAACACTTACAATCAGACAAAATAATCCAAAACTTAATACATGTTGCTCACCTGATCAGTGTCCCAAGAGGCTATCAGCCACTAGGAAAACCCTTAGGCAGTGGGATTTAAAAAAAACCCACACATACTGGACAAATTGTGTATTTGTGTGCGTACGCCCACGCATCAGCAGACAGATCGCTCAGCTTAGAAACAGGCGCTGCACCTTTGACTGCCTAGATTTAGCTTAAGTTGGCGGCTCAGCTAAGATAAAAGATTTAGCTGAGAGACTGACACACAATTCGCCAGAGAAAGAAGGTGTTTGTAACGCATTCGGGAGTGTGTCATGTCAACAAATTTGTCTCTGCATGGGCAGGAGCGCCTGCCGGATACTATCTCACGGTACACCTAAGGTGCAGAGAAACATCCTTTACGCTTGCAGGTAGATAGTAACACAGCCGCAGAAGCATATTAACAGAAGTGAAGACGAGGCTGTTATATGCAATATGTTATGCAATACAATCCACATACTGTAGATTTGTGTCTGAATACGATCATAAAACTCAATCACCTGCTGAAACATTCTGCCTCTTACTCTGCAGTTCAGAGATCTGCACTCTTCAGATACAGCCAAACACACTATAAATATCTATGGGGCACAGCATGATGAATACCATATCAGCTTGGGTGCAATAAAACCATTCAGCACAAACGCAATAATAATTTCCCACATTTCAACCGCATGGAAATTCACTCAGACACAGCAGCCACCCAACAGTATGGAATCCCATGCAGCTGCTAGCAGAAAAATGATCTCTCGAGTCGATTATATCATGTAAAAGCAATAGATGATAAAAGACGACGTTGAGACGATGTCTCAAAATGAAATAATGGACCACTTTAGTCTCTTCATGATACTCATGCAGAACAATAAAGGCAACATATTCAGGTGGTATATCACTTCGCATCCGGCAATTGGAACCGTGCTGTAGTAAATTAAACCCAAACTGAGTGCTCTATGACAGGTACGCCATTAAAAGTGATGGAATCCACTTAATTTCATCAAGGTTCATTATTTAAGATAAGCATTTACGCAAAACCAAATCCAGATTTATCGGATATTTCAGTGCTCATACAGCAATTGGTTTTACTTTCAGTATGGCATTTATTTTTTAGGATCAAAGCTCAGTCATTTACATCAAGACTATATCAAGATCTTAATTATTATTCTGCAGGAATGAAGTTGAAACTGCTGAACGGTGCTGTACTCACCAACTGTTCTCATTAACATTGAAAGATTATGTTAAATGAGGTAAGTTGTTGAATGAAAGAGGTTTTCTGCTCAGATCTCAGATGCCTGAGCTCACCACTGTAGTCTTCTAATTCCTCGAACAAAAACATAAAGATTAGTAATACTGAAAAGAAATGTATTCACAGCTTGATTGTGCAGACCCATCTTTGGAAATTCCAAGCATGAAAAGACAAGTGACGCAAACTCAGTCTGAAACATCTGCATCTGATGAATCATTTTTCTAACTGCAGTAGAATATGTATGGATAGTCGGGTGGTGCTTCTATTAGGAACCTGTGTACAACTTTACTTTGACTCAGGAATACAAAGACATGGAGGACATAATGTCATATTTGTAATTCTTCTGTGATTTTGTTTTAGTTTTTCGCGTACAAGGTCTTGGGGGAGGAAATACGTGTGGATTACACCTTTAAAGACACCCCCCAAACCTGCCGAGCCCCTGAGGAGACCAATAGAGAGCTGCGTAACCAAAGTCCCTGCAGAGACAACAAGCCATGAGAAGTGTGAAACCCCTCGCTAACATGGATTTAAGTTTTCAGAAACGCGCGTCGGTAAGAATGGAAATATTCGGGGAGAAAGAAGAGAACGAGGGGAGAGAGAGAAAGAATGGACAGACTGCTGTTTGACAAATATTGTGAGACGTGGTGGAGGGATGGTGGTGTTTTCATTGCTGACATCAACATAAATTTTCCTGGCGCGGCTCTCCTTGCCCAGCATGGGCTCGGCACTGGGAAACTGGAGAGGAAATTCTCAGAGCCGCAAGGGAGAGGAATCAAAGAACCGGGGCTCTGAGACCTCTGACACACTGAACTCCTTGCTGACCCCGAAACTCTCTATCTCGCTCACACACACACACATAATGGACGTGTACAAATTGACTCACATACACACAATATCCAAGATCAACAGGGGCACACAGTCCGATGGGCATAAACAAAACCGTTACTTTCAAGGCCATCTAGAGTAAGTGCTCATCGTTTTGTGTATTTAGAACCTGATCTATCTGAAAGCAGTACATCTGTTTCTGCCATCTGATAAGTAGTGTTTGTCACTGCGTGGCTCCTGGGGGTGGCGCACACTGGACTGCGTCAGAACTGTGAGGCGTTCAGTGATGGACCAAAGGTTCAATGAGCCCTGTCGGAGGAGCCTCATTAAAACTTGACAGACACACACACACACACACACACACACACACACACACACACACATAGATCTGTGTATGTCATACTGAGCATATACGTGCGCACACACACACACACACACACACAAACGCAAACACGTGTGGCTTGAAATAATGATGATGTAATTAGCCCTGATATCCTTGAAATGTCGGGTGCCAGGAAGTCGGGATGTGCTTCATGTCATCCGCGGCTTCCGAGTGCGAATGTGTGCATGTGTGAGCACACTATGCCGTCGGAGTCGCTGGAGACTGTACAATAAACGTGACGGCCACTCCATTCTGCGCCACAGTGAGTAGGCTTTCCACACGAGCTCCTCCGAAAAGAAGCACACGCACAATGGTCGCCATAATGAGGAACTCTTCCACGCCGTCGCACACACGCACAATTGGACAATTTTAGCAGGTGTGGTGAAGGCAACAAACACCTATGGCATTTCCCAGAACTCAATTCCTGTGTGTGTTTATGTGTTGGGGGAGGGAGTGCATCGTACCTAATAGGTCCTTGCATAGGTTTCATGCCCATGTCTGGGGACCATTCTTGATTGGGCACCAGGTGAAAGAGGGTGCAGCTGGCTAGACTTAAAATAAATTCTGTTTCCTCTGACCCCTGCCTGTGCAAGTGTGTGCGGGTGGATGCACTTTTGTGTGTGTGTGTGTGTATAGTTGGAGGGTCCGGGGCGTGGGAGGGCATGATGAGTGGACAAAGCGACTTTGTGAGATGCCACCACAAAAACACATCATCAATGTGAGAGGAAGGTTACAGAGGTGAAGGAAAAAAAGGGGGGGTTTACAACACTGCTCAACCATGGCAAGTGGTAACCCTTATTTTTTGTGTTTGTCGGTCTTGCCCCATCACCCACTTATTATCAATGGAACAAAGACAACATTCTCAGGGAGTGGAGATGGATTTAGTCCAAGTGCACTATTCTGTATGGATGTAATGAAATCACAACATTTTGTATCGGTGAAGCTGTGATTTCGGAGCTCTGACTGATTCCAAGATTGCAAAAAAAAAGAAAAAAGAGGCGCCGTATAAACCATGACATTTTGGTGTGGCGCCGCTTTATGCGTGTCACCTTCTAGAGGAGCAACAAGGTCCCCAATCAGAGCTCAGAACAGACGCTGAGGCCCACCGAGGTCTGTCAAAGTGTGCAGGCTGTTTTTAATCCACTCTGCTGGAAATCTCCTCTGTAGGCGTGTGCGTGTGTGCTCCGTGAATGTCTGGAGCTGTGGGCATGATAAGCCGCCACAAGATAAAAGCCGGTTTGAACAATGATGTCATGGATTTCCACAAATTTTCTGGGAGGTTGCTGGAGTCAGACCTGAAAAGCCGAGGCCCCCGTTATGCTTTGGCAATCCACCTTCCCTCTGGTATAATAATGTGGCCGCGATAGTTACAAGATTAACCAACGCTGTGGGTCTGAGGCTTTCACTTATCCGTACAATATCACACTCACAAATGTTAGCATCCTCTCCCTGCCTCAGTATATCTTTTTTTTTATCTTCTCTGTGTCAGTAAACACTTGTTCTCCCCTTCCATCAAGGAGGAAAGAGGAGGGTGACTAGAGGACTCCAAATAATGCAATTAAACACTGACCGCAGGGTTCAGTGCTGCTTATCAATACACCCAGCAGGGGAGCAAAGACCAGCTCAAACCAGGGCTTCAGCTCTCCGCTCTATGTAGACAGGCATTTTATTAAAGCACTGCTGTATCCTCCCTCTTTCAAAAACTTGTCTCTCCACTGCTCACTGAAAACAGTGAGCAACACGGGCAGAAGAAGCTAATTGTCAAATGCTGGCTTGCCCGTTATCCATGGGTGTGCTGAAGGGGGCCTACTCCCATACTCAGTGACGAGGGGACAGGTGTGCTGTTCAACAAGTTTCTCCCCTCTCTGCTGTGATTCACTCATGCCGCAGCTGACCTCCATGGGAGGCTTGTCTGAAGCACAGCCAGACTGAGAGCTAGCACACCAGCTTGGGAGCCCACGGAGCACATGAACCAGGCCTGAACAGGGCTTCTGCCACGCAGTGGAGCTCCCAGCCCCGCCCACCCCTTGGTCAACCACTGACAAATGCTCGGTCTCTCCCTGGATCTCTGGTTTCCCCCAACCTGGACACCAGATACCAAGAGGATAAACCCTGTCATACATAATAAACACTGGCCCCAGGGCCTGGTGTGTGATCTCATCATGCATGCGGCCTCTGTAGAAATAAATGTGACAGACTGCATCGAGGAAGTGTGTGTCGGTGCGAGCGGCGTGTGTGCGGAGAGCTTCAAGGGTGCCAAACAGAATGGTACACAACAGCAGTGTGCATCCTCTGTTGCCCCATTATGTGATGCTCTAACGGCCCTCACTCATCTGCATAATGAAAATATGCGCTGATAAGGATGGTTAAACTGACACAAGGTCTAATCAGGAGAAAAATAATAAATAAGTATTCAGACCACAGGGAACCGCTGGTAGAAGAAGAAGGAGAAGAAGCTGTGGGAAGATGGAGAGTGAGTTACAAAGCCAAAAGGGCAAGGCAAAAATTGGCAAGAATTTGGATTTTCACATACTTCACGCAAATATGAAAAAATAAAAAGGGAGGATTGAGCAACAGATGAAAGGGGGAATGTTTCACTACAAAGCCCGACTGGAGTGATGAGTGATTCTAGACAAACAGGGCTGGAGAGTTTAGTGAACAGAGCCAAGCACTTAGGGGACATGAAAAGCAGCAAAGCTCTGGCGAGGTGGTCCGACTGTTTCATCTCTCTGCGGGCTGAGGAATCAATGGGAGCAGGGAGAGAGAGGGCATTCCTGGATGACTGACTAACAGAGACACAGCGAGAGAGGAGGGGGTGACCACGCAGAAGTGGAGAAGAATTATCAAGTAGAAAAGGGCTTAAAACTTAATTGCTGCGGTGCATCATCTCCATCGTCTTCGCTGCCTCCGTGATTACCATGATTATCCTCCTGCCTTCAAATCACCATTACCATCTCCACCATGAGGCACTGGCCTGTTTCCCTGTGGAGTTCTGGGGAAGTGTGTGGCCGTGCGTCCTAGTTAGCTTCAGGCTGTCCTGCGCAGACCAGAATGGGCCTCTGAAAGGGAAAATAAGCAGTTCGACAACAGCTGGACAAATGGACTATTGAGACAGGTGGAGAGCATACCGCCCACAAACACACACACACACACTAATAGCCTGGCAGTTTTACCCAAATACACAGTTAAAGGATAGACACAGGAGACTTTTCTCAAGCGCAGCTGATTCAAAAAAAAAATTTGAAGTTTGTGTGCTGCTTCCTTCAATGGCCAACACAAAAATAGCCAACCAACTATTTAGCAATGAATGAGCATTAACGGTATATCAGTCAAAGCAATTAGCCAAACAGGGGCTCTCAGAGACAGGCTTTGATCACAGAACGGTGAAATATTTATGAAGAGATGTGATACATGAAACGAGCTTTGAGAATGGCTATCTGCGGGGGTCCAAAACAGCTCCCCTCAGAGGGACCTACAGGGGAGGACATCTACTTGGACACACAATGGGGTTACTGGGTCTAAATCCACATTCAAAATGAAGGGCAGCAGGGACCAGGCAGGCCTAAAATGGCGGCCTAGTTTCGAGGCAGAGAGCGGAACACAGGGAGTTAATCCATGGTTTGGAACAGGAGCGGAGGCAGCCACAGCGCCGGTGCGTCGCCGTGTTGGGGGGGGGACATTGAGCTGTGTTCTCCGCTGACATGCTCAGTTCCACTTGGTTCCGCTCAGACAGAGCGCAAGAGTTTTAACACACTCAAGCATGCGCTAATTAAAAATCCACACTCTGCATCAATGCCGCAGCAATCAATATGCTTAATTAACTCATCTATACATCACAACAGCACACGGCGGACCCTAAGTTTTGGATACAGTTCGTCAAGAGAACGCAAAGAAAGCGACATCCTATTTACACGCCGTTTTGAAGGAAATAATGTTTATTTGTAACCGCGACTCTGTTAATAAGCTCATCAGTTTCTCCCGCTGAGTCTTTTCTAAATATATATAATATGTACAAATCATTATGACTCGATTCACTTTTCTTCCTTTCGAAATTGCAGCTCATCTCACAGAAGGTGTGGTGTAAATTATATACATTTCACCTGTGATTAATGTTAACCAGGTTCGTAGATGGCGGCACATGTCTCTCTGCTCCTTTTCCTAATTAATTCACCCTGAGAGACTCGAACGAGGAAGTAGTTCTATCCTCCAGTCCTGGTTATAATCAAACTGCCCCCTGGAATATTTTAACACTTCAGCATGGTGGGGAACTTGGGATTCTTAATGCAACCCCTGCTTCTTAGGAAGTGTTAATTTGACAGCAATCGAATATCAGAGGGGAAAAGGCTTATTAATAATTCCTGTGACTTCTGAGATGAAAAAAAAAAACAATCCTATAGTGAGTTATTTACGTACAGTTTTAGTTTCTTTTTTTGCCACTAACTTGTTCCAGTTAGAAGTGCAGTTACTGAATACATACCACATGTGGCATGGTGCCTGAAAAGAAAAGAGATTTTGCAGAATGTCGGTTTAATTTTCATTTTCAGTTGAAGGAGGAGAAAAACTTTGTATCTGTTTTCCACGTTTACATTTACTGGCCATTGCACTGCGCAATGCAAGTTGTTAGCGTGGCATTAGGCCGCAGACACGCCAAGCACAAAATTGCGACTGGTTCTCAGTGCAACCAAACTAAGAACTTTTAGAAATGATGTTTGGCGTAAGAACTATTGATTAACAGGTTGCAGAAAGGAGCAGCAAACAGGGGTCTCATCCTAGAAATGGTTAAAGTAAAACTTTAAAAGCAATCATGAACAATTTAATGCACCTCTAACCTCTAAGGTTATTACTGTAACGCACAATTTTGCAGTTTAGTTTTTTGCTAACCAACCAAAGCAGTATGCACAGAAGGGTTTAGCCATTTTTTTGTACTGTTATGATATTTCCGTATGGATCAACCTTTAAAAAAATACATAAATATATTCCTGGTTGCTTTAAAGTTGTTTCAAGTGTATCCGCTTTGGTGTGGACATTGCCTCAGCCCTCTGTCTCCTATTGTTAGTTCAGCCTGTTGTTGGGGCCCCCAGCCCAGGCTTTCTGTGCCCCTGGCCAGGCCAGCCCTCCTTGTAGCAACCCTACAGCATTTCTCTTGTGTTTGTTGAGGGAAAGTAGAAAGGAGAACCTTGAACATGACCCTCAAAAGGGCTTTTATTCTCGGTTCATGCAACACAGTTCACGTGAACTCCCTCCTTTATGTCCCACTCTTTATTTAACCCTGACTATTTGCTGAGTTTCTGCTAAAAATCCAATTAGGTTAATTTGAAACAGCCCTGGTGAGAGAACTTTATCCTTTTGGTGCAGAGATAACTAACCTAATTAAGACTAGACCTCTACCTCGGTCCTCTTTGAGCCTGCAAATTAAGAAAAGAAAAAGAAAACTTGTCAGAGATTAGGGTTGAGATTAGATTGCTAAAGCAAACACTGGAGGGGAGACTGCATCTTTAAATGCCCTTAAATTGTTTAGTGCTCTTTCAACTCTGGGTTTTCACACTCTTAACTCCGCTGATGGAAGATAAGGGGAGCAAGTAGGTGTAATTTAATAATCGTAATAATAATAACAAAATAAGAAGAATGAGGATAAAAGTTATAAATCAGTTTGAGGAAAGGCCAGTCAGTGGAGAACAAAAAGAGTGATGCACTTAGGCCACCTGTGAAAGTAGACAGTGATTGATTGTGTTTTTATAGAAGGCCTTTAAAGTTGCTGCAACATGTGAGGCAACATAAGGGTTGTTCTTTTCTGCTAACTGAAACACACACACATGTGCGCACACACACACACACACACACACACACACAGAGTAAACACAAACAACAGGCCTGCTGGGTTTAGTTTACTCCTATCAGCTGGCTCTGACCATCCACGCAGACCACCCCGACTCCTCAACTCTTCACTCTCATTGGGACAGGAAGGGGGGGAGGGCTGTGGGTCGGGATTTGGATGAACGGGGGGATGGGTGGAGCTCGGTGGATGGGTTTGAAGGGGGCCCTCCACCAAATTAAAACCCAATCAATGTGAATCTCACTCGGCCTGGTCAAAGCCCCTTTCAAACTAAAGCCTTTTCGCCCCCCTCCTCGCCGCCCTTTCCAGTCATCCTCAATGCAGCCCCCTCCACCCCAAAGCACGCACCCTCCTTCCTGACCCACACTTACCCAGCTCTATCATGTAGCGTTGACTTGAGGCGCTGGCTTCTATTCCTCAACGGCACACCGGGCAAAGCAACCGCAGCCGACTCAGCTCGGAATTACAACACAGTAGGGATTAATCCCTGAACAAAGGCATGCAAAAACAACCTGATTAGAATAATTTAAATGGTGTTTTAGTATTTGTAGAGAGATGTTTTGGGATGTATAAGGAGGCTGCGCAGGCAGAGAGGAAAACTTTTTTATTCAGTCATTGCATCGTGGGTACACGCTCTGCAGTCAGACAGAATTAGGACAGTCACATGTTTTTTTTTATTGAGGTATTTCTGTATTTGAGCACATTAAATGCAAGATAGAAAAAAGGAACACAAGGTTAAGGTGCTGACGTCCATTTGTAAGGTTGTTTAGACGCTTGGTGAACAGACACGTCGTCCTTTATAGCCTTCAGGTGTCCGCTTATGCAAAAGGAGGACATTTCCTAAACTGTTAATATTAAGTTAATCATATCACATCAGCAGTCCCCCTCATTGGCTCCGTTTAGATCCAGTGAAATTGTGCTAACATTTACAAGTTGCAGTGTACGATCATACACGCACAACCTGCTTTCTCTCTTTCTCTCTTAGCCACACACACACACACACACACCACCTGCTGAAGCAGAAATGGAGAGAGACAGAGTCCTTCCTGGATGAAGCCTAACAGTGGGGAACAATTAAACCAAATACCAGCCTTTGATCACTTGGTCATGTGAACATGACAGGTGACCATATGGCTGATAAAATGCAAATGACAGTTGGCGCTTGAACTCTCTGGATGTATGCTGCGAGATGAGAATGCCTTTTAATGACTTTTACCGAAAACAGCCTCCTCGGCGCTGGATTTTCCATGCCTTAAGTGCTGCAGAGGTGGATTTTTATGTCATAAAAATGTCTGTTTTTGCTTCATAATCTGCTTTTATTCTCAGCCCGGTTAAATAACGGGATGAGAACGGTGTGTGTGTGTGTGCGTGTGTGTGTACACAAATGCACAAAGAGTACACACATGCGAACGAGAATAAAACACAAGATCATTAGACTTTTATAGCTGGACGGGCAGACAAGAAGGAAGGGAGGCACAGTAACAGTCAGCCATCATCAACAATCACTAGCAGATGCTGGAGTTGTTGTTACTGAAAGACACAGGGGTGAGAGAATGGAAGGTGAGGTCACATACATATTTGTGGCAGGATGCAGCAGAACAGACCTACTGTGTAATGTGAAGGGATGGGAGCGCTGGGTAACATGTGCACTCCGGGTTGGCACACGTAAACACCAGCAAACAAGAACACAAGATCTCTCCTTAAATGCACAGGCGCACACACACATGCAGAGCTCAGAGAGTGATTGAAGGCCCAGAGGCAGTTTCCATCTAGTAGCAGCAGGGGGAGCAGCTCAACTATTGTTCCGACTGGATCCAGGCCCAGGGCCCTGGCTTGGAGAGTGTGTGTTCACAACTGTTTGTGTTTGTATGCATAAACTGACACAGGGGAAGGAGTGATGGGTGCAGGAATAAAACAGTAACACACTGTCCTTTTTTTATTTGTCACTTTTTATAGTATTTAAAATTTAGTGGAAGAAGTGTAAAATGTTTATTTCTTGCAAAAGAAGACATATGCAGAGAGTGTAAAGATGAATATATAAATATATGAATTCCTTAAAGGGTAATGGATTTTTATCTTTTTATGTTAAACAACAAATGTTTTGAAGACATTAAAGCCAACAATGAACGCATCCGATGAATAAAACGAGTGCAAATTATTCCGAACTACTCTTATTTTTGATCTCAAGAGAAGTTCCTTTTCCTGCAGACGTAAACGAGCACGAGGGACGCCGATCTGTTTACACTGCTGAGAGGAATAAACGACACCGGCTGTGTTCATTAATAGTGAATTATAATACGCCACATAGTGCAAAAGTGCTCCTCTGTCGTGTGTTAGTCAGCAACAGCCTTTGGGTGAAGAAAAAAAACCTATGTATATTTCAAGCTTTGCTAACAGCGACTATCTTCTGTATTTTCACCTAATCTTTCAAAAATAATATGAGTATGCTCAACTTATCTTTTAAGCAAGCTTGTGCACAATGACAAGGATGAATGTGCACATATTACGGACACATGTTTGGCTAAATTAAGTTGCAAAAAATATCAAACTTAAAAAAAAAAAAAAATCCAGATAGTTTGAGCTTTATTTCATTGATATCAAAATTTCCATCAACTGGGATCAGAAAAAGATGTGTTGAGTTTCAAAGGGACCTTTCATAGCTGTGTGGACTAAATACCTTAAAAGTCTATTCAGCTCTGTATTAAAGTGGCACCGTTTCAAACCCTGACCAAATAAAACTACAACTATCTGCGCCCCTAGAGCCGAGTGAGAAATATGTTACATCGCAATTTGGCTAAAACCATTTTTTACAAAATCACAAACCTCTCTACGACGAACACTGAATGTAGAAATAATGGAACGCTGAACATATTTAGAGACTGTTGCTACAAGACAACTGTGCCCATTGTGTCTCGCTGCGTCGTCAACAGACGGCTCGCGAAAGACATCTACTGTGTTTGATTACACTAATTCCTGTTTGAGTGTCTCACACAACCATCGCCGGTTCGTGCCGCCCGTAGCCTTTGTCCTCCCGCCTTCACAGTTGTGTGAGGACACTCACGGTTAATGGCTGTTAACAGCACAAGTGTTAAAGCATCCAAATGCGGACAATTAAAGAGCCGTTCCGCCAGAAAAGACGGATGACTGCTGTTGGTGCAGAGAAGGGAGAGCCTTTATTCAGCGGCTCACACTTTCCTTTCTTATGCGGTCTTGAGCTGAAAATAGGGTTTAACAGGCCACTTCACCTCGACGGCCGTCGCTCGGCTTACTGGGACACACATGCACGTAAAGTGTGTCCACTTACGTCCACTTAGACACAACCGCACACCCCTTTCAAAGACCTTCTTACTGTAGGTTGTAAAGCTTTGTCCAGAGAATTTTTTATATATGAAGAATATGACAAAATATCCACTTTAGTGTCCCTTTTGCAGAAGGGAAAAAAATAAAACCCAAGTAAAGAATAGATGGCAGTTGAGCAGATGACATTACAGAGAGTCTGATTGAAACACACACAGTCCCATCAATCTCCTCCTCCATTTCCGCCATCACTCTCTCTTCCCCGCTGAACAACAGACTTGTGTCGTTTGCCACTGGCCTTCTGTGTGTGTGTGTGTTTGTGTGTCCCTTTGCCTCCAACAGGACCCATCACCTTGACCACTACGGCAAACCCACGCCAGACTGACCTTGGCTTTCCCATTACCCATCAATTCCGAGTCTTTCTGTCTATCTCTTCCTCAAAACCTTCATCTCTCAACCTTGTCTCCCATGGTTTGAGATGTATACACGCTCCGCTCGTGTGTGCGCTTGTGTGTGTGCGCGGCCTCCCATGGTTAGGGGAGCGTGCGCGTGTCAGGTCCAGTGAAGGTGACACCTTATGCCTCGTGCCGAGATAATGAAGGCTTTAACTTTACAACTCAAGCATATCAGATTGCAGCACCCCAGTCCCTCAGACAAGCGCCCACTACATGAGTGATCTGAATGGGTCGCCACCCTCCATTTCATGTGCAGTGAGCAGTGTGCACTGTAAAATCTGCCAAAAGGCCTCATCATCATAACCATCACTTATTTCAGAGAGTGCTTCAGGATCTGGTTTAGTGAGACATATCGCGGCGCGCGTGCCCGCACGGATAAGCACGCCCTTTCAAGGAGGGCAGGGCGAGGAGTTGCATACTGTTTACCAACTGTCATGGCAGCCGGAGCCAGAATAATAAAAAAAAAATAATAATAAAAACAACGCTGTGTGCATAACCTCAGAACATGTGAGAGTCAAGATGTCAAAAATCATTCACGTACTTCACAACTGGGCTAATGTGGCGAAGAAAAAAAAAACATCCCTCCTAAATTCCCTCACTGCCTCCCCTCTATCCTTTCTCCTCAACTCACCTTTTCCTCCCCCTTTTCATTGAGGAAGGGTTCTTTCCATAATAAAAGGAACCTGTGGAACTAATCCTTGCAAATCTCCTGTGCTTTCTGTCCTATACCTCCAGGCAACACAGCACACTGAAATCCTCCATTTGCATGCCTAAACTGCACTAACTGTGAATAAACCCTTTTAGCTGCTAATGTAATAACATCTCCATTTCAGGAAAGGAGCAGGGGGTTAGCCAGCCCTCAGAGATTCAAGCAAACTCACCCCTCTCCCTCCTCTCGACTACCCTCTCTCTTTTCCCCTCTCATCCCTTCTCGCTCCGCGAGTACAATGGGCCCGGCATACAGATGCGTCGAGTGGCCCGCCTTATCAACCACATCTAGTTAGGGTCAGCTTTGGAAATGGAAGTGGAGTCCTGATTACAAGCAAGATAAGCAAGAACACACACACACTCACAAGCAGCCCAGCAGCCTCACTTCACCTGGGAACTGTATATGAGAGGATTAAAAGTCACGTTGAGCACGATTTCTCTACGTGTGCGTGTCTTTTTTTTCTTTAAAAGCAGCTATATTTCCATTTAGTTTAAAAGTGGGAAAAAAAGTGAAACTGAAGAAGTTTATCTGATCAATTCCACTTGCTGATATTGTACCCAAACAAACAGCAATGCTGCATCCTGGTGTCATTAATAAAAAAAAAACCTTCAGTGCAGTGATTAGTATGGGAAAGAAAAAAAAAGCAGTTAGAGCGTTGCATGCCGTTTTGCAGCATCTAATTGGCCACTTCGGCTCCCCATTTCTCAGCAACAATAACCCACAGAACCCCGACACTGCCTTTCATCTCCAACTGAAATATATTAGCGCCGTTAAGTAGTACGGAGGCCGCGAAGCGCGCTTGCTTTACCACACGCAGGCGAACTCACGCGTAGAGTTAGATAGCATTATTTTTCCGCAGTCATATCAAGATGAAGGTCAGAATTCATTACAAGCTCTCGTTCTTTCTTCCTCAGAGCAGGCAGGGAGAGATGCCGAGATATCACTTTAATTGTCCAATTACATGGAATATAGCTGTTCCAGCCCACCCTAACCTAGGTACTCCTCCCCAAATTCATCTTTTGTGTGTGTGTGTTGGGTTGATATTTATTTTTTTTTCTGCTGTGAATTAGGGCTTAAAACAGTGGAGATAAGTGAGACACTGCGCACGCTTCCTCCTCTGAGAGCTGACGTTCACTACCTCACAGAGTTCACATGAATAATATTAACATCAAAGAGAATTTCTTGGAAACTATCTGATCAAGCTGTATCATACATACATGACATGACTATAACACGTGCTGCTCCCTCTCCTTCCCTCCCTATCTCCCACACACACACACACACACACAGGTATACGCACACAAACTGACACACCTAACATACATTGGTATTCTCCCAGTGTAAAGGGAAGACCCAGTTACTTCAAAGGACCCATTTTCACTACTACTACTACTACTCCTACTGCTCACAGAAACAAGGAGGCGTCAGGAGTGCTGCTGCCACGCTCAGCTCAAATGTACAGAAGAAAAACCAAGCAACATATATGCTGAAACATCCATTACACACAGATTGTTTGTGGCAAATGTATTCTGCTGACCCATTTTCTTTTCATTCATCCAGCTGAGCGTTTTACTCTGCTTATTCAAATTCACACGCAGCCACTCCTGATCCCCCTGCTTCTTTATATTTCCGCACAACAATACGCACACTTTGCCGTGAATGCATGCTCTGTACAAATAAAGACACCTTTCTGGTACAGGGCGGAAAAAAAAAAAAGATGATGGGAAATGTTCTTCTTCCTTGATGTTTGATGACTAAATAAATAAACACACATGCACGCAGAAGCGGAATGAGAAAACACTGAGGAGGAACAGCTTGTAGCTCTGTCACTCATTTCAACCAACCAACCAACCAACCAACCAAATGCCAAGGAAGCACCCCCCCACCCCCACCCCTAAAAAAAACACACACACATGAAAAAGATGAACTTATTGAGGTCTCTATTTCCATGGCAACACAGAATAGTTTTGATGATGTTCCTTCCCAGTCGGCAGGCAGGGCTTGGCCGAATCACGGCACAGATTGGTGCTCCGTGGCTTGTTACTAAGGGCGGGTTTAAAACGTGCGGAGAGAGAAATAGAGGGAGAGAGAGAGAGAGAGAGAGAGAGAGGCGCAGATGGTTGGAAGAATTGCCACTTTGAAGAAAACCCCAACCCACACTCACAACTGAGTTCTGCAATATTGATTTGAATGGATGGTAGGGAAGAAAAACCTAGTGGCCTATGAATAAGTAAGTAATGGATAATATGGGCTAAATCAAAAGCCATTCAAACCGAATTGGATATGCGTTCTCAATGATGCAGAGGTCCAGTGCGCCTCTCTCTCTACATGAGGGCACAGCAAACTATGGTGCTGAACAGTACTGTCAAACCTCCTCATGTCAGGTCGCTAATATGCTCCAACTAAAAAGCACCGAAACACAGACAGAACGGCAAAAGAGAGAATCAAGAAAGATGAAGGCTCTTAGCTGAATAAATCTTAATCTCATTTAAAGGAACTAAACCGCTTTGCTCGGATTTGGTGAAATATTAATCAATATTTGACGACGGAAATGATGGCGACATCTATTAAAAATGGGACGTTGACAGGCAGAAATGATGACCAATGTGAATATCAAAACGATAACCACGACTTATTAGATTCCCGCTACTTTGTTAGGCTTTTAAAATCTTAATTACACGTTTCTTCACAGCGCTCGAGAGGCTCCAGTTCTTTCTGAATAAACAACATCCAGCAACCGTCAGGGGTTTTAATTTACTCAGCCGGGGAAGTTGTGCTAAATATCGTCCGTTTGATAAAAGAAACTCCCCAAAAACTTCCTTATCTCTTCCTTTTCGCTCGTCTCCTGTTTTCCCTGGGAGAAGCGCGAGCTGCAGGAAACAGCGCAAGAGCACGGGGCCCTGGCAGGCCCCAGCTAGCTGTGATTCGTGTTCGACACGACGACACTGCTGTTCAGACAGACGCAGCTGAAGACGCTGGGCCGATAGCGCGGCATCATTTACACTCGCAGAAGCATCCCTCTGCTGTCTCCCCTTCCCTCACCTTTTCAGCTGGCCCCCTCTTTCACTTTGACCCCGCAACCCTAAATCCCCCTAGCACACGGCAACATGGCAGACAGGCAGCCACGCAGACAGGTGACCGTAAACAATTAATCAACATTGTGACACCTCTACATCTGCCAGGCCCAACACGGGGAGGGGAGCTGTCAGCTAGCAAAACAAAGCAGCCCCCAGCACACACTCTTAACACACACACACATGCACAAACCAATTCACAATTGAGCTGGTGAGTGGCTCGCTGCCACATAAACAGTGTCACTCACAAAATGTAGAAGCTTGTAGACATAAAATATTTACCACACACCGAAGAGGGAGTGACATGACATGATTTATTTTTTTTTTCATCGCCACGTGTCACTGGTTGCCAGTTGTGGTAAACCGGCATAATGTGGCAGAATTTCCTTCACGAAACGCTTTATTATATTGCGTTTTTCTCCTCGGCAATTTGTTGGAGTTGAAAAAAATTGGATGTTGAAACCGGTGGCCCATTTTCTGAAAAGTCATTTCCAAAAATGTGCCATCCAGGATGAATCACAAGTTGCGTTTTTTTTTTTTTTTCGATTTCAGGCGGAAAACAACAAAAATGGGGTGTTGCCGGAATCATCCGCGCCATCATCATCAGCCAAATTACACAAAAAATATACAGCTATACGGTACGGTGGAAGTGAGTAGAACTTTATTTGCAGTGCTTGAAGCTGCAGGAAAAGTGTCTCTGTTATCAGAGGGAATACTTATCTTGAAAAGTGTTTGGAGAACTCTCAGTGACAAGACCTAAACTATCCACATGGATAGAAACCACTGCAAAACTGCAACAATACAGCTGGTCTCAAATGTAGTTTGCAAATCAAAGTTCGCATTAATTCCAATTTAGTGACTAAAATTCCAGTTTACTATAATTAGCTGTTTTGGTGGCGGAAACTACACAACACCAAAGGTTTTGAGTTTTCACTTGATCCAAAATGTGAATGCAATCTGTTATCTAGCACAAATGGCTCTCGGTGTTGAGGATGTTTTTCTTGATATGCCACCATTGTCTCAATGCAAACCCCCCATGCCCTGGGATCGTCCCGCAGGCCAAAGAACAGAGCAGAGTGGCATATTCATATGGATGAGTGTAGCTAACAGGTGATGAATGTCAGAGCCGCTGGTGGCCTATTGTCACTGGGGACAAGGACAATATGATGGGGAGATGGAGAGGTCAGCACTGGGATGTGTGCTGCTAAAGTTTAAGCCGTAGCTGACTTGTGTCATCCATCAGTGCAGACATATTAAAATAGGGCAACAGCTCCCCAGGCTATGATGAATTCACTTAGTATATGAACATGCGTAGCGTTGCTCTGCAGACTGATGCGGCTAATTCCATGAACTCCGTTTTAAAAGCGAATTTTACACTTTCGCATCGTTGGTTGGGGATATTTTCTAAATGCATTCTTATAATTATTTCGGATTTTGTTGACATGAAGTTGCAGAAGGGTAGAGTGTGCCTTTGCACAAACACTCCTGGGGATTCTAATAACAATGCTGCGGTCCCGGGGAGCCGCAGAGCTGCTAGAGCTGTCAGGCCTTTTGTTTCAAGGGGCCACTCATTACATTACAATTCCAAAGATAAGGATCCTTCAGGGGGTACATAAGGCCATGGAGGAGGAGGTATTGTTCTTCACTCCATGCGCACCGCCGTGCTTTTGCAAACCTACAGGAAACGCAGCCTCCTGAGATGAACAGAGTTATAAAAGGAGAAACGCTCACAATAAGAAGATGTAGGCAACGGCACTGCTCACCTGGTGTGGGGAGGAAGGCGGGATAAAAGAGGAGGAGGGGACGGAGGAGGAGAAAGGGGGGAAAAAAAACTTACTCGGATTTAGATTAACCTGCCATTTTCGTAAAGGTGATCATTATGCTGCCAGTAGGAAGTTTGTGGGATGAGAGCTGTAAGGGGGAACACAAAGCTCTCATTTGATTTTGTTTGTTCTTTACAGAATGGCTATCAGTGCGAGGGGTATGTGAAATGTACAATGGCGGGGGAGATGTTTACTATGGTTTTGGCTTTTGGGGGGGCCTGTTTGGTGCTGGGGTTTGACTGCATCTCACACATCAAATTGAAGCAAAGTGTAACATGTGAATGTTGTGACAAATGAGACACACATGACAGAAAGCAAAAGTAGGTGAGAATTGGGAAGCGAAAGGAAGGCTTCCCCTGGGGAATGTGTGTGTGTGTGTGTGTGTGAGTGTGTTTTTATATATATATTTGTGTGCAGATGTGCATGCGGATGCCGCTGGAAAATTTGAAAAGCAACAATAGGTTTTGGGGTGATCATTAGGGAAGCGTTTTTTAACATTTAAGAAGCCTTTTAAGTGCTGCTCTTTACAACGCACATCAAATCCATAACTCTTCACATTGTACACGCCGTCTCACAATTTCCATGGAGACAAGGGTACATGAAGTAAGGAGTGAAAGGTTGTCAGCTGACGGCAAAGAGCGGAGCTGTCAGAGGTGGAACGCTAATCACCTGACCATGATTTTAATGAGAAATGGAAAGCCAGGCTTCTTTCCTTATTGGCTGATAGCAAACTGTCTTCCAGAAATGACATCTGTACCATCTAATGCAGTTTGCCAGAAAGAAGAACAGCAAGGGTTAACATTAGGAAGAGCTCGTAGTTTCACTAAAATGTCGATCAGGTCCTCTGCTTAAAGTCGTTTGACTTTGACGCAACTTTTTCAATGATTAATGAAGACCATAGCCATTATCTGGATTTAGCCTTGCTTATCTGGAACAGGAAATTACTCTGCACTGGATTACAATTTCTGGTTTGATCTGTGGGATATTGGTGGGATTAAATACAATCAGCAAGAATTCTTTTAAGTTGCATTAAACTTGACAACAATAATATGCCAGATGTGATGGATATGAATGATTCACAGTGACTAAAATGGTAGCTTGAACATTTTACTATGAAATATATTTCAGAGGAAACTCAGGAGCTCAGAAAGGGAACCTTGTGTTGGTAAAGAGTTGGGTCTGATAGTTGGGTTTCTCCTTATCTGAAGGTGTTGATGTGTCCCGAGTTATTGTGTTCTGATTTGAATGAATTTAAATGAATTATTTGTGCCTCTCTTTTCCCATTATTATACTAGCCTGTTATTGTTTTTTTTTTTAGTGTTTGATGTAAAGGTGTCTTATAACCTCATGAGAGATGGAGCACAAAACGGCACAGCACTTAAAAAAAATTCAAATTCAAGCGTCCCACGCACAACATTCGCATTCATTTGTGGTCCCCAAGTGGCGTCTCCACAGCCACAGATATATTTCGAGCAAACTTCTTGCACATTATTTTATCTTCAACCGCTCTGTAATTTTTAAAAACGGAATTATGATCACACCACGACTGTGACCCTGGTCGCGTAAGATGTGCGGCAGTTCGTTCATTTGAACTAAGTTGAAATGGCAGGAAAATGCAGCAAACTGACACCAGCTCAGTGTTTAAAAACACTCCGGTCATTAAGGTCTAGAAGACCAGTCTGTAATGAAAGAGCGTGAAGGAAATAGCGCAGTGATCCGCCTCGCTCTGAAAAACCTGACCGCACTTTCATCACCTCGCTTTCTGCGGCCCTTTAATGTTGCACAAATGCCACAGAGACCATCTTTTAAACGAAGATTAAAAGATGACCACGGACTTTTTTGTTTTTGTAATGTTTGATTCTTGGCTCCATTTGTTTTGCATCTGTTTATAGGGGCTCAGTGTGTGAGCTTGCTCTTGGCAGGAGAAAAAAAGCAACCCAGGAATAAACTGGATGTGAAAACTATTACATTTTATGGATGAATTCAAACAAATGACTGGTTACCTGGGTATGTTTATTACTTTCTTTTATACAGGCTTATTAAAAAACCTTTTCATCTTCTCCATCACTATCACTAAAACACTGAGCTATTGACTTGATGAGATAGGAATAAGTTCTTAATCTAGAAATATAAAGTTATGTTTGCGTCTTCCTTCCAGAGCAACCTGGAAAGAAGGGGACAGTTGATCCGAGCTCAGAGCCCTCGGGCACCCTCTGCTCTGAGGAGAGGAAAACGCCTGAGGGTGTCCACCTGAGGAAAAGGGTTGCCTTCCAGACTTCAGTGCAGAAAAATCCAGTATTAAATGTGTTGGCCTGCCACTTTTCTCTCCTGCCTGCTCCGCTGCGCTTGGACAACCATTTAAGTTGTCTAATTATCCATACAGGAATAATTGGTCCTCCTCCGTGTACAGTGACCCTTGTGTTTTGTGCGTGGGCAAGCACACATGTGAACGCATGTACGTGTGCAAATCAAGTTTTCACCTTGACAATCGCAGCTTTAATTAAATTAAAGCAAAGGTGTTAAAGCTGTTGATTGTCACCGTGCACGGGTGAGGAGCACATAATACAATGCATATCAATGCAGCCATGAGTGACTGCAGTCCCCCAGGTGTCAGCCAAATGAGTGTGAATATTCAGCTTTTTCCCCTCCACTTAACTCTCATTTCACTCTGATGACATTTTATTAGCCTTCCCTTGGCAGTGCTGGCGGGTAAGTGTTCCGTGGAAAACCGATCTTTGTACTGTTCATGCCATCAAAATACATAAAAGATGGAAATAAACAAGACCAGAATCTTGTTTACCCTGTTGCAGATGCTTGCTTTATATTTTTATTTTATTTCATATTATCTTGTAAGTTGAAGGCAATAAATCTACAGGGTAGCATGTCATAATTAAAAGCTTTTTTATTATTTTTATGTTAGCTCATGCACGCATCCTCGCCCTGCACCTTCCTTCTGAGCGTCCATTGTCAGCCCTCAGGCTTCATGTCAGGGCACATCGGCGCGACCACTCCCTTCCTCCGTCAACCCCTTCTTTCCTCCACGCTGCCTATCGATTCAAATGAAAACAAGTTGCCAATCCAAATAAACACCATGTCAAGGAGCCATCCGAGCAGACAGAAATATCTGCCCAGCATGATACCATAGGGCAAGAAAACCACAGGGGCACTGGTGCTCCTGACCTCATGGGGGGTCCACGGATGCTAGTGAGGTGTATTGTGCGTGGACACATGCATACACTCACGTGTGCATGGGTACACATATGAGTGGCTAATCATGTGTGGGGGCTTGTGACTCTATTTGAGACATTTATCTGGTCAATAAGTGCTATCGCTGCTATCGCGGCCCTTGCTTGGCACTGAAAGCGATTTAGATAAGGCTCTGATACGGATTTGCTCATGTAGAAACAACCACTAATCACATCATATGATTAATATACCATGTTTATAATATGTGCCTGCTATTGGAAGGAGAGGCACAATGCTATAGGATGCAATGATTTGTATTGCATCACACGTGGTGAAAACGGTTTTGTAGAAATACTGACTTACAGATGGTTGTTGAAGTTTATTTTTTTACTGTCTTGAATCAACCTGGGAAAAAGTTTGAGAAGAAACCCAATCCCAACCACAACTATGCTTTGCTGACTTTATACTTAATGGAAACTTTTACAGAAGTTTGGGGTTCTGGTTGTTCTCAGACAAACCCATAACTCAAAACTTTCTGTCATGAAATAGCTGCAATTTACTTGCAATACACAAGGCTTTCTAGTGGCAGGAAGCCACAGTGGAAACGGAAACCGTACACCATTTCTTCTTCGGTGGTTTTCCGGGCCGCGTGTCTTCTTCGGCACATGCCCTGCAGGAGGAGGGTTACCTATTTAGGAAGTTTAATGCAAATTTTGCATAATGTAGACGTTGCCATAGGTTTTTGTAAAGCTTTTTTAGTTAGGAATAAGTAATCATTGTAATTTCTTTGAAAGGTAACTAAATAAACACATTGTGTCTTGTGCTAAAAGTCCTTTCAAAGTCAATTTATCAGTATTAACTGAGTCTGCAACAACGAAATACAGCTCCTGAACACTTGCCGGTATGTTAAGAATAAATTATAAATTAGTATTCCTTTTTCTCTAGCGAAGGCAAGATATTATGAGCATGAAAAGTAATTGCAAACAAGTCATTTAAATGACATTTAAAAAAGCTGAAGGAACACCTAAAGTGAAATAAAATATGTCTTTAGTGAAGAGGAGCCATCCTTGAGGGCACCAATTTGAATCCAACAGCAGTCATTTCCTGTTCTCCTCATTTGAGCAATCATTATCCGGGGTTAGGATACAAAGGAGAAGATTCCTGAAGGAACGTTAAGGGCCCTGTGACCTCTACTTGTGTCCTGATGTGGTCCCCCAGGGCCTCACGGAGGAGAGGGGCAGCAGTAATCGTTGGACCCCACTGAGCGTGAGCAGAGCCACAGCACACCGGGGTCAAAAAGGAGGACAGGCAGAACCGGTGGTCTACAGGGCAAAGGGGAATGTGCAGGGGGCTGAGTGCCAAGGCTCTCATGGTGTTTTTAAGGTCATGCTAATTGCCACGGATGTACAGCATGCTTTCGGTTAGCCATAGTTCTGCTGAGGCGGAGGCTGCAAAGGATGGCGGGTGAGGAGGTGGTGGTACAGGTGTGGACCTTTAATTAAATACCACTGCAAAGGTTAATGCATAGAACCAAGGACTGCAGCCACCGTTAAGTGGAGGACATTTAAACTCAGCCAAGAATATGCCCCACACTGTGTGTGTGTGCACGAAGAGGTGGAGGAGGAGGAGGAGGAGGAGGAGGAGGAGGAGGAGGAGGAGGAGGAGGAGGTGCAAAATTCAAAAAAAGGCGAAATTCAATCCATTTTCATTTGGAGGTGCAGGAATCAGAGCGGCTGATATTGCATTATAATGAAACTTGGCAGCCTGCGCACAGAAATAGAACTAAGTTCAATCTATTAGGGGCTAGCAGTTGAAGACAATATGCAGTGCAGCGGCTTTGGTTTGCATGCTCTCTACTCTACAGCACCATCCACTAATTTCATCCTCTGTTAAGTGTGAACTCTGGCATCTGCATGATTTTCGCGAAACATATTAGAAGCTATATTAAGAGGTATTGTCACTCCATGAATAACCTTAAATACTTTGTGTGTGTGTGTGTGTGTGGAGGGGGATGTATGTGTGTGACCCTTGATAATTAGTACCATCTGCCATATTAGAGCACCTCTGGAGAGATAGGAGAGCTTCACGAAACAAGACGGACAATTTGACATGAATTTCCCCGCTGCCTTCGGAGACAACAATGACGGCGCCGGGTAAACGCATGATGATGATTTGAGAAATTGATTAAATGAGAGAGGAAATTTTCTAAATGAGGTGGTACATTAAATATGCTAAACAGAGAAGCATGCTTAATGGAGTCTTTTATCCGCTTTTACACTGCCATCATTTATTCTTCTTTCCATTTTCTGTTCAAATATATTGCCGTGCAGGTATGCAGGATATGAAAAGACACAGAGACCAGCTGTCCACGGAGCGCCCGCCCAAGAAAAACAAGACGTCTGACCCTTGTTACAGTTTTGGCTTGCGATCCGCGGTGGAATTAAGAGCCCTCACTCGCTCGCGCGCAGGCGTAGCTGCACAACTTGTTCTTCGGAATCACCACCGGGGAACCGCAGACTGGAAGGAAAAAAAGGAGCTTAGAGACCCGTTTCAGCATAACAAAGATATTCTCAAAGCCAAAGAATACACACGGTCCAAATCCACCAATTCAAACATGTCCTCCTGAGAGAGAGAACACACTTTCATCTCCCATCTGAAATTAGACGAAAACACACGTCTTGCTCATCTTGGTGCGATAGCGGTGAGCGTGTGCAGGATGAAAACCCGAGAAGATTCCACGTGAAGTGCTCGCCGCAGAGCACGGCGAACTGGTCACGTGTAGGGCGTCCGAGCTGTGGTTCTGGTTACCTACCCAGTCATGCCTTTATTAGGCCTTCACTCAAAGCACTAATTGGGTATTCACGCGGTGTTTTGTTTGTTTATCACCGTGTTACCACTGAAAGTCTTGGTTCAACACATCTCATTTTCATCCTCGACATGAAAGCTGGAGACAGTGGAGCTTCTCCACTGTATAATCTCAGTTAACACAAGCTGGTCCCAGTCCTCTTTTGCTCTGAATTACCACCCGCAGTGGTTTTGTAGTCCCCCCTTCTACCGGTTCCCCCAATGTTTTGTTAAATAATTCATTCTTCCTTCAAAATTTGCTCATAATATGCATCTTTTTTGCATGCAGAGGAGCGAGGTGGAAGGCAGCAAATCCGAAACATATAACGAGCAGGTGGCAGCAGTGAGACTGGTCATGGAAGTGGAGGGCGGATTTAATTGATGGGAATTTAACATAAAGATTGTGATCTGTGTGAGTCTCCACTATTTTGCTGCTCAGTTTAGTGGATAACGCAGATCACTATACCCATGTGCAGTCCTCCTAACCTTCTGATCCATGCTCCAGAAAACCTTGCCCACTTTTCAGCCAAGAGGCAAGTGCGCCCCTGTTGCGTCCGTTTCTGTGCCGAAATACCGCACATCCCTTTCCCCTTACTTCTATGAGCCTATTTGCTTCTTCTCTTTCCCTCCTTCTCTTTCCCCTTTTTTTAACCACCGCCATGTTTCTCGACTGTTTCCAGGGTTTTGAGTTTGGGGTATGTCTAAGCCGCTGCCCGGCTGAGAGCTGAATCTGGCCTCTTTCAGACTCACAGCTTGCGCTTGCCTCTATACTCCTCCTCCTCCTCCACCTCCTCTTTTGCCTCCTCCTCCGCCTCCTACTTCTCCTCAGCTTCCATGTTGTGGCAGCCGCAAGAGGCTTTTTTGGGAGAGGGCCAATCCCAGCAACCATTGCCGCCATTTTCCCCCAACCGCTGAATTTGATGTCCATCTTATATTTCAAGTGGTGGCTACTTCTGTTGCACCTCTAGAAACGGGCGCTTCTTCAAGTTGGTTTTGACTGGCAAAGCTGCAGCTTTTGCAAATGGAAGAAGAAATGGATGCAACATAAAAAAAACGGTCATTTTAAATGAGCATATATTTGATTATTGTATTGGCGTAACACTTAGAAGACCAGAAACGACATGCTTTTCTGAGAGAATGATTAGACTGCTACATAACCCTATCCAGAAAGACTATATCATGTATGTTACTGCTTCAAAAGAACTCTCATACATCCATTTGGTTAGTAAATAATCCCTCCTTGAGTAATATTTATAGTAAGTAATATTTAAGTCACGTAATTGATTTTTAAGTTTGGGATATTGAGCAAAAAAGGCCCCCCTTCATAACATGGCAATTAGCATCTTCGTCTCATGTCTTAATAAACACGCTGGCCACTTTTCTTTAAAAGTCATTTTCCAGATCCCTTCTTAAGCACAAGGACACGAGCCTGAATGGAATTCTGTCAAATTAACTCTCCGTTCAGTGCTTACAAACTGTCTGATGTTATACCACTGGCGGCCGAATTTGCTCTCTGATAACTCTGAATAATGAAACTGATGCAAATGTACGAGCGGATTCACAGTGAGACGAGGGAGTGAGGGTCCCTCGAACTCAAGATGATCATTAATTAAGGCCTCAACAGCCAAATCTGTTTTAAAATCCATCAGTGACGCAGCTTGTAAGAACAGAAAATAGCCTTCTTCCCTTGCTGTCGTGACATTTTTAACTCCCCGCCGCTCTCTCTCTCGCTCCCTCTCTCTCTGCTTTCGGCTCCCTCTCGCGCACTAAGTGCCAAATATTACGCTAGCATGCAGCTCTTTCCATAAATGTGCTGTCACATCTGAATAAAGCCATAAGGAACATGAAAGTGACCTGTGCCTGAGTTGGATGGATGGAGCCAGCAGTGTCTGAAAAGAACTATACCGACATTGTTCTTTTGGCACAAACTTTGTTTCACCGCACTTCCGAATTTGTACCTCTGAGCAGAAAAAGAACAGCTTTTAGGTGAAGAACAAAAGAACTCACTCATTTTCACTCATTTAGCCACCTTGTTTCACATCCACCATCCCGGTTGCTGCTACCTGTTGGAAAATTACTGTCATGACTTATTACCTATGTGATTTTTCTTTTTTTTTTTTTCCCTCATGGATTTTAATTTGGTGCAGGCATGCACACTTGTGAATTGAACTGAACAGCAGGACCACACAGATGTGCAACACGGTCTAGAGAGGAGGAGGAAGACTCTATGATCTCACATATGTCACAAAAGATGCTAACACAAGAAAAAAAAAAAAATCTTGTCATTGATAAGTGTGAAAGCGATGTGTTTTACATCTAAAAAGAACTGGGGGAGCCTTTTAATGGTTACACGCTCGTCTCCTCTCCACACTAATCTCATCTGCTGTTTCCTCCCAATTAACAGGGTTTGGGGTGACTCGTCATTTCCTCCACTCGGCAGATCAACTTAATTTACAAGAAACGCCGCTCCTTTTTGTGCATACGTCGCGCAAGTTCACCTAAAGAACCAGAAAGTATCCGCTAGTAACCTGAGCTCCTCCAAGCCGGCGAAATTGTTTATACATGCAGATTGGAGGAGCAACATTCAGATGCTGCTCTGCGCTGGCACCCTGGGCAGAAAGGCATAATTAAAGAAATTGACAAAAAGGGATGCAATGAATATCCCAGCACAGCGTCGGGTCAGGCCTGCTCACAAATTAAAGCCAAAGAGGATAAAGACTAATTTATCTGAAGTAGGGAAGAAGAAGAGTGCATCTATGGTCAGTCCTATAGGTTTCACTTCCGGCTCTGACGATACCCATTCTTGTACGGTTATATGAAGTATAAACTGTCTCAGTTTGAATTTAAGCTCAAAATCAAGTGCAAATATTGTCTTTCACTGTGTTTTCAGACACACAATATCACTACAATACAACAAAATTAGACTCCTCCCTCCAACAAGGTCAAGAAGCAGCGGCCCATTGAGAGAAACTGGGAATAAAATGGATTGAACCAACTCCCGTATGAAGGCAAATTCATGCTTCTGTGTTGGATCTACGGTGTAGCATACGTTGCTGGGCGTGCACCTCCGCATAAATGTAACTACATATTGCGACGTGACTGTAGCGGTGATTGAGTCTCGGGGGCCGGAAAAGAACAGAAATCTCTCTCTCCTTCTGCGTCCCACACAGCATCAAATCTGATTTCAGGTAAAAGGTTTCAGTTTTTATTGGCTCCTACTCCAACATGAACCGCTCAGTTCCAGGTGCCATAGATTGAAGAACAGTAGCCTCATACTAGTGCTTTAGTGGTGTTATCACAGATGTCGACATGTTAGGCCTAAGCATGCAACAGTGGAGGCTCAGCGTAGGTCTGTTGGAAGCTTGGAAGGGCCAAGGCAGCGACACCGTGAAGATGAAGATAAGAAAACACATTTCTCAGGTCATGCCTAAATGAATGCATGACACAGCGTGCCGTACAAAGACACATGCAAATTCTAATCTCAACCGACACAAACAACTAAACCTTGGCACCAAATGCGCATCGCGGCCTCCGTTGTGCCGCACCGTTTCGCGATATCGTCCCCATACGTCCGCCATCCTGTAATCTCTCTTTACCTTCCCGTGCACGCGGCGGGTCGCACCGTACATAAACAAACAATTACAACTTGGAAAACAAACGGGCTCCTGCATACCCTCCTCACAGCTGCACATGCACGCGAACACAAACAAATAGTATACCTGAGGAGCATGTGGCGCTAAAACTGGAGGCTAATTAAGTGACAGACAACAGCATGCAGGGATGGGTACACATGTGTTTGTGTGTGGACTCACCAACGGCAGCAGAACGCAGTATAGAAGCTTTACGAGCCACTTGTTGTCAGCTGGGGGTTTTAGCACGGGCTAACTTTATATTCAAGAGAGTTAAATGTAAAGCAGTCCTTGTAGGAACAATATAGTTACTATGGGTCACTCAGGGTTATCCCACTTTATCGCCATCCTACACAACAAGCAGCATTTTGCATCGATAGCTTTGGAGACATTTCTAAGAATTGTAGTAATTACGAATGTAAGAATGTACCTGGCAGCACATCCTGCCGTTGCTGAGGCATTTCAGTCAAGAGCAAAGCGGTAAACCAACCAGTCTACAGAGCAACAATGCCATTCCTGTTCCATCCTCACAGGGAAAAAATGCAAGAGTATTTTAAGATGCATTATTGATATCTGAACCACGAAACCGTACTATAGTCATAAATATCATGTCATTAGAAATAAGCTCCTCGTGGACCCTGAAATGCTATCCTATGGCTATTAATGGAGCCTAGAAATGTTGGCTGCAAATGAAAAGGAATAAGATGGAAACAAAAAAAGCGAATCTGACACACCACGAACTGGTTGCCTGACTAATTTTCTTGCTATCTGAAGAGTTCCTCAATTCAATTCGCTCTAATTAATTCACTTCATTAAATCAAATATGGTCAAGTCAATACGAAGGGGGTTTGCATGAAAAATGTGATTAGCTTGCAAATGACACTCCAGTTCTTGACACCGTGCCAGCTACACACTTCAGCCTCGGAGTAGAGCTGGATAAAAATGACCCGACGCCACGTGCTCTGGAGCCTGATTGATAATGACCCCTTCTGCGGGCGAGCCGCCGCTCCATCTGTGTAGTCACAATTTCAGGTGTTTGGTTGCAGGAAACAAAAGCGGAGCGAGCTGATGTGTTCTAAAAACACCTTTTTTTCGTGCTCGACGAGAAAATGAATCTGCATCGCGGGCCCGGTGATGCATGCGTATTGTGATGTAAATTCCCTTTTGCATAGACATGAATCTAAATCCAACAGGTAAACGGTCCAATTCCAGTGCTCTAACAGTTTTGCATGGTCGGTGCTTCAGAAAACATCTACATTAGAAATGCTTTGGAGCACTCTGGCTGCAAACCCGTTGGAGCACTTCTGGATTACTGCCTGTTGTTAAGTCTTCCCTATATTCAGCCTGGCCCTATAGTACAGTAGAGAGGTGTAGAAATGCGACTTGCTATTGCACATCTCTATCCTAGACTTGTGAACCCCCATACTGTAAGTGTCCCATTAGCAGTTCCTCGAGATGGGCAAGATTGACTCTCAGGGGCTTTCTTTTGTGTTTCTAATGTATGCCACTATTGTTGGCTTAGCTAGAAGGCAGCAAGGCAATCAAAACAATCAAGCATTCACATGAAATTAGGAAGTGGAAGGGGAAAAAAAAAAAGCTTTGATAAAAAGGAAAAACAGCAAATACATCATCCCGGTCACAATCAAAAGCAGAAATTCAATCAGACGGAATAAGAAAATGTAATGAAACAATTTTAAGCATGCACAGCTCCAAACAGAATATTGCTGTTTATAACGTTATGAGTGAAGAGGCCGGTAACAACTCTATTGTGCATCAGGCATGCCTCTTATTGGTGAACAGAGCCCCTGCATGTCAAGCAGAGGTGGGGCAGTGTCCCTAGAGTCCACTATCACAGCAGGTTAACCTGGCACTGCTTTTCTAAGGACTGATTGCCAGGCCCCCCGCGGCTCGAGGTAAACCGACAATTTTCCATCAGCAGGGAACGTGGCTTTATTAGTAAAAGTAGGGGGGGATGGTGGGAGGTAAGGGAGAAAAGTGAAATCAAGTTCACACAGTAGCTGTACACATTATGTAGTGGGGCGATAAAGTGATAAAGATAACCCCTAAGACTAAGACTGATTATGATATCAGTGTCTAATGTTCTCAAGTTGTTAAAAAAAAAGTGTATTTACACAAAAGAAAAACACAACTTACAGAGTGGCAGTCACTCCAAAGTAGTTGGGTAACTGTAAAAGACAAGCCTATATCTGAAGACTTAGTTTAATGTCGGGCAGGATCTCATCTTGCAACGACTTTCTGACAGGCAGGAAAACATTCACCTGAATAAAAACCACACTCCCTTGTATCAGAGATGAGACAGAGCCTGAAAAGCAAATCAATATCATCCCCGGGCTGCGCGTGAATTTAGAAGGGCCATCTCTGCCGAAAGACGCTGCATTTCTAAACAAAACACAGGTAAAATCTACAAACAGACCCCGGCCACTGAGGCTATCAGAGGGAGGGGGGAGCGAGAGAAAGCCCAACTTAGAGGGCAAACAAGAAGTGCCTTATGGTTTTCAAGGTCTCCATTTGTTTTTCCATGTTCCTCTGTCAGGTGCGGAGAGGGGAGAGAGCGGCGGAGAGAATGGCGAGCCGTAGAGGGTTAAAAGGCCATGGCTGGGATTATAGCACAAGTAGGGACCCCATACTGCGGCTTGACATGCCTACCAGCTTACAGTGCATTTTTCTCTGACAATGCAGGGTCATACACTGTCAGAAAGCATGAAATGCGCTCACACACGTGTTGAAAGACGAGTGAAGAGCTCAATGTTGAAGAGTCTCTCCCTCTCGGAGGTTATCTACTGTATTTGGCGTCGCGCTTTTTGATGAGAGCAAAGTCGTCTGCCCAAAGTCAAAATCAGATCGCGGGAAAAAAAAGGCAGTTTCGCGTGCTCTGTGCTCGTCACGTTTGACCTTATTGTGCAGTTATAAATGCTCGTGTGTGGGATGCAAACCCAGCTTCCAAAATATCCATAATAAACCATTCACTAGTGCTTTTATTTTTCAAATGTCAGTGCTGCAATAAGGCGTATTTGTAGACCGTTGGTCTCCCTTTACTGTCACCGAGAGGGTAATGCGCACATATAGCATAGGGCTGAGTGGTAGTTACTAATCAGCATGGGAGCTAGCTAATCCTGCCACCAATGAACTCATCTGTCTGTCCACTCCACCCTCAGACATGTGCTAACATGCCATAATAGCCATAATTCTACTCCTGCCCTGGGCTCTGCCACCTCAGCCACCTGATTAAGGCCTGAGTCCCAAAGGTATCACTGTTAAAGCTTTAGTAATTCCACCCTTAGCTTCACACCACCCCGTCTATAGCCCTTCCATTAAATATGGCATATCTGAGGCGGCGAGAGAGACGCGCGCGGCGCTAGGGCGCGGGGAGGGGAGACGGGCTGTTATTCTCCGAGAAGCTTTCTGCGCATCTGACAAAAACAAGAATGCCTCTCAGTGTGTCATCTGCATTGCTCCCTGATGCAGCATAGGATTGTCTTTTATCAACAGCCAGCGATGACACTTTCCAAATATTTAATACATGGGGGAATTTCTCATTCAATCTGAGTGTGTTTAAACTGAAAACTGTTTTCCCTTTTGGAAAAAAAAAAGAAAAAAAAAGAAAAAGAAACGCCCCACCTTCGTGAAATCTTATTTTTTTTTTCCACCAACAGTGAAAATATCATGTCATGAATACCACTCTTTTCATGTAATTCCCCATCCTCCTGCTTCACTGTAAGCGGCTGTCAACGGTGTGTCTGATTTATTTCTCAAGTGTTTGGTGGGACAGGGGGGGCTTCCCGCACGGCACTCCCGGACCGGATTGTGGTTGGCCGGGTGCGCGGGGATGTGAGGGGCGGGGGTCCCCGGCTCAGGAGACTCTTGGTGGGAAGTAAACTTAGCCAACACTCTTGAAACGGGGCGCCACACACCCATCAACGCCTCCTTTGCAGGTGAGCGCAGGAAAACAGGAGACGGGAGGGGATGTCAGTCTGCGGCGGTGTGTTGAAGAGAGATTGGTTGGTGTGTGTGTGTGTGTGTGTGTGTGTGTGTGTGTGTGTGTGTGTGTGTGAAGGGGTGGTGGTGGGGGTGGGGGTGCGTTTTTGGAGTCATGTTTATATTCATGTTCTGCAAGACAAATATGGATCCTTCAGAAATATATGCGTACACCTGACACCGAGCAGAGTAAAAGCACACTGACAAACATGTGGTACCCTGACACTTTTTATCACTTGTGTAAACATGCACACCATCCATCAGTATAATGCAACTCATACATAGCTAATCACTACTGGCTTCTTTCTGGGGGGAAAAAAAAAAAGACGAGGACCTGGAAGCTGAAACTTTCACCAAATGAATCAAAGCAAAATAGTCCGGATGTTTAAAGAAACAGGAGCACGTATAAATCTTTTTAAAATCTTTAACAAACTAAACATTTAATTTTAGTCAGGCGCAGAAGAGGTCATGCCACTGTGTCAGGTTTTAGATTTCACGTGCGAAGGGTTGCAGCAACAGCGTACTACAGGAAAGAAGCAATCAGTTGCAGGAGTGCTAGAATTCAAAGAAATGCACTCATGTGGAGTTCTCATTTATAATGCTACCTGCTGTCGTTCTATGTTATATAACCGGCTTGAGTAAGAACAACCACCTATCAAATGAAAGAAAAGAAACAGAAGTCCAAACGTCCCACCTGCGTGCCAGCGGCAGAAAGAGTTTTCACACAGCGGATAACACCGTCATGATCTTTTTAGACCGCTGTCAGATAAATCAGCTCCGCCGATGAGAAATACACAGAAACACCCGGCGTACAGCGAGTCTAGACTGGACCGGACATTGACATGTCAAGTGCTAACTGACTGCCTGTCAATACACTCACTGACCAGAAAAGTCTCTTACTGTCAGGGGACTGCGAGGTAGGAGGAGAAAGAAAAGGAGGTGAAAGTCAATCAAATTAGCTCCTTCCAGCTCGCTAAACTCGAGAACTAAAGGTAAGCAACCACGGCCTCTTCTGAGAGAACTGACAATGTCCATGGGGTGCAATCTGAGTGGCACCCTGCTGGGGAAGGCTAGCACTGACAAACCAGGAAGGAGCTGCCTCACGTCTTCAAAATTTCCAATGAAATGGAATATATATATTTATATATGCATATATTTAAACCTGCGATCAATAGGCAATATCACTGTTGGGACCAAATGGTGGCTCTGATTGAAATGCTAAAAAAGTTGCAGATTTGCATGTGACAAAACCTACACCAGTGTGCTATTTGTTTGTCTCCTCCGGTGAATGGAACCCTCTGGAGAGAAGCAGACAGTGAAAACGCTGTTAAGATCAGAGTGATAATGACTTACTGAATAAGAGTCGGCATCGCGGGGACCGCGACCGGTTTGATCCCTGTCCTCTTTCATTTCTGTCTCATTAGATAAACCTGCGGAAGTCAGACAGCCCTTTACCACCGATGTGTTTTAAGACATTAAACATGCAACACAGTCACGTCACAACAAATCAGAAATTAAATCATCTCAAAGTGAAGGGAGATTCAGCCCCCCGAAAACTGTCTCCTCTGCCTTCCTTTAGATTAGGCTCATGTCGAGGGTTGTCTTGTGAGATTTGAGGGGAGAGAGAGAGAAAAAAATCAATTTGAACAGATGAGGAGCCATATCAGGTGACTGAAGACTGGGAGGCTAGTGTGTGTGTATTCAACTCATCCTTGTGTCTTGTCATATAAATCTATTTGAATGTGAGCGCCGACTTTTGTTTTCTGATCGCACTTGAATTGAGTGACAGAACGCCCCGGCTCGCCGCCACGAATTGTTCTCCCATATAAATAAATAAATAAATGAATCAATAAATAAACAATACAACTTTTTGTAATGCGTCTCAGCGAGCCTTCAAACGCAACTAACATGTGACCCGTGACCTCCTGGCCTGCTGTCGCCGTCAGAGGAAACAAATCAAACGCTGTAACGCAAAATCACACGTCTGCCCATTTAACAGGCTGTCTTTTTAAATAAAGATACTCTCACAACTGATCAGCAGTGATCATGTTTTTGAACAAATCTGATTGCACACTTTGACTCTTACTTAATTTGTTTCTTGCCGCATTATTTTAAGAAACGAGAAAGCGTATTTTTGGCTGCCTCGATGGATTTGGACCAAAAGGGGAAGTAGTTTAGTGCGGCATCCGGGGTTCGTTTCGGTCCTTGAACTTGATTCTGGCCCGACACCGGTTTCGGTTCAGGCCAATATAAGGCGACCTCAACGGCGGAGAAAGAAGCCAAGGCGTTCGAGAAAGTTTTCCAGCATGAGCTTGAAATATGAAATGCAAAGTGGCCACGAGGTATGTTCCATGACTTGCCTGCATTCCTATAAACCAGAAAACACACACCACCCAGTCACCTTTCTGCACACATCACCCCAGGGCACGGCTCTGGTCTGTTTGAAGATCAAAGGAGCTGAGGTGAAACAGCATGTTTACAGGTGTGGGGAAATTGAAAATTTCCTTGGCCTAGTGTGGTTTGAATGGAAGAGGAAGTTCATGTGTGTGTGTTGGGGGTTGGAGGTTGGAGGTTGGTGATCATGACTGTACTTCTGGTGTATTTTTATCCAAAAAAAACTTCTGCATCTTGGCACACCTGCTCCTGTGCTGAAGCGCCTCGGCTGCAGCAGAAAAGAACCACCTGAATATGTCTCCTCTTAACAGCACATACCCTATTGTGGCAAATAAACAGGACTGGCAACGGGCTGCATGGGAGCCATATTGAGAACCTCGCTGCAAAAGCAACAGCAGGGGAGGATGCTGAGTTTGTGAGGGATTAGCGGAATTCTAACACTTTTTTTGGGTTGGAGACCACAACAATAAGCACACCTCAGTCAAGCTCGAGTATGTCATTTACTCTGCACCTCTCCACTTTGTGTTTCTCTGTGTGCATGAGAGGGCCAGTCATGCCAAGCTTTCTGCATGAAAGGGAGAGTGTTTAGCTTTTGAGGCTATTTGTGCTTCTGACTCTGTGGTGTTTGTGTCCGATGGGAGGTGCCTGCGCCAGCTTCCTTAAAGGAGTAGGGGGTTTTGTTTGTTTCTCCAGCGTGCCAGGAGAAGTGACAGCCATTCCGGCTCTTTCACAGAAACACATTCATCTGTGTGAGAAAGGCGGCCGGCTGAACTCAGATGAAAGGCCATGGGAGCTTCGTTGCACAGGAAGGCAGACTGTACATCGACTTCAGTACAAACACAACATAAGCCATGTCACAGACAAACAGACAGACAGAGAGAGAGAGAGAGGCAGACAAGCAGACGGTGGAGAGGTTCAGAGAATGAAAGAAGGACAGAAAGAAGGAAAGAAAAACATTTCTCCAGGAAAGAGAAGCCAACAGTATAAGGATAAGAAATAAAAGTAATTATTACCATTATAATCAATATGTTAACATTTTCTACATTATTGCACTTAACAATAAGATGCACACCACTTAATACATACACTTATCTCTGCAACCTAAACTTTTGTTCATATCAGGCCACAAAAATATACATTTTCTGTTAAGTATATAAATAAGTTAAGTTGCATAATGACTTTTTTTCCTTGCATTGTTTTACTTTTACTGAATATTTTAACCAAGTATTTCAATCAGATTTTTTTTTCACCCGTCTTAAATTCGTCTTCTACGCAAGGACGCCCACTGTTTGAAGTGACACTTGCGTGACTATAAATAACACGGGCCCGGCGAACAGACACGTTCATTTCATTAGAGCAGAGCTCGAATTCAATTAAAGGATGTGGCGTTTGTTTGAAAAAGTTTTCTCTCAAAACATGGCGACCGACAAAACTCCCAACAGCGCCTCTGTTATTCCTGCTGAGGAGGCCCATTTGGGAAGTATCACATTGTGACATGAGTTTTGGTTCGAAAAGATACGAAGTGAAACGTGCGCAGCTGACGCAAATATTTTTTTTATTTTTTATTTCCAGCTCCATAACTGAAATGGAAACATTCGCATTTTTTTTTTATATAAAGAACCAGTTATTCAGAAAAATAAAGACTATTGAGTCTAAATGACATCTGCGGAGAAAGAACTTTATTTGCAAGGTTTATTTTCTATTTTTTTCTCTCCCCTATTAATAAATATATTTAGTAAACTCAAGGAATTAGTTTGGTCTTTACTAAACTCGCGCGCTGTCTTAACAGCAGCAAACAATTACGATGCTGTAAGTTTATTTATTTGTTTATTCGCTTACCTATTTATTCCGATTACCCCTCCACTGTAAAATTACACCCATATGTCACATTCATTTTATAGAATCTCCTTTCCACTACGAAAGTGTCATTTCAGAGCCCAACAAACCACTTGCTCTCGTTCAACGCTGCGCATAATTACGCACTTCATAATGTGCGTAATGACGCTCCATCCAATCTCAGAAAGTGAATCAGCTCTTTTTCTTTTCTTTTTATTTAACCTAATGTGGCTGTCCAGTCAGAGGAATAAAAAAAATTATAATAAAATGGGTGAACTAGGTGCAGCTCTGTCCGAAGGCTTCATTAAACATAGAAAGCAAACTAAGTGTTTGACATTAAAGCCATTAACAGACACGATCAAAAAAACATAAAAAAACAAAAACAAAACAACAAACGCTGCCATATAAGATGAATTATGAATGTCAAAGAGCAATTATTTATGCTGCGGTGGTGACTGAGGCCCGCTGCTGTTTTAGTTTTTTATTTTTCCAACCCTTTAACGTTGTAATGAGGCATATTTATGCGATGGCACGTTTTACAGTAACGCACCAATATGCGTTTTTTTGTCCAAGCAAAAACAATTAGTTAACGGTTCACGATCGGTGCGTGTGTGTGTGTGTGAATGACTAGAAGAGACAAGGAGATAAAGAGAGATTCACTTGAGAAGAGAAAAAAAAATGACAGCGAAAGAGAGACTTCTGAAACCAACAAGTACGTCTTGCGCACGCTCTGTGTGGCACCACTTGGACGCGTGGAGTTGATTCAATATCCAGGAGGCCCACGGTCCTATCAGCACCACTTCACCCTCTCACTCAAACTTCAACCCAACCCCAATTAACGCAGAGACACTACACTTAAGCTCACATCATGAGCTGCCACCGCAGTTGGGCTTAATTTAAACAATGTCCCCCCAGATATGGACACGCTGGCTCCTGTCAACTGGTGTTCATGATAAACGTGTCCCTAAGTGCGGCCTATGGCAGCCCACAACCCTCCTCCTCCTCCACCTCCTCCCCATCATCCTCCTCCTCCTCCTCCCGCTCTCTTTCACACACACTATAACCGGGGGTAACGCGCATCTTCGCCGCTGATAAATATGTGCGTAATGGCACGTCCGGTTAAATAAATGCATCTCATGTAAACTGTTAAAGGACACAAATCCTAAAGCAGCTAAAAGCATGTTGTCTCCCTTCTCTTACTGAATAAAGGCAAAATAATAAAACACAACAGTTCAACTGTGGACTCAGCACTACTCACCAAATCTCTATCATATGGTTTTATGTAAGAAATTAAAATACCTATCCGGATATGTTTCTCTGGCAATTCTCTGCAGCTTGATAGCCCGTGCCACTGCGCAACGGCTAAATCTGCCTAGTGAACTTATGACATGACCTCGAAGAACTGAACTTTGACCCGAGTCCAGAGACTCGCACCCGCATCTGCACAGGTTGGGTGTGTGTTCCCAGTGTATATCGCCCTTACAGTAGAGGCAACAATGTACAAAAAGCAGTAAGAAGAGAGAGAGATGGAAGGAGAAGAAAGAAAAAAAAAAAACACTTCCTTCTCTGCGGATCAATATCAGCACAGCAGGGGCCGAACAGGAACCGACATCGACACATTGTGTGGAGCTGACCTTTCCCACTCCCCACAGGTCATACCTTCCTCAGCCGAGGAGGTCACCGGGCCAGCCGCTAACGGCGCCGTTAGCAGGTGATTTCAAGTGCTAAATATTCCGCATAGAACCCAAAAAATTTCAGATCTCACAAAACAATAATGATAAAAATTTGTGGCTTCGTTTTAGTGGCAGATAATATGCGAGGTGTAGCACGGGAACGAGTCAAACAAAACTTAAGAAAGCGTTTAAAAGAGAAAAAGAAAATTGACGAGGCTTTTATAGATTTTAGTTGATATAATTTCCTGGTTGTAATCAGCTCTCCCCTGAGATATTACAACTTTTATTTTTTTAATGTACTCCATCTTCCTAGGAGCCAAGTAATGCAAGCAGCCCTAGTAGAAGACAAAGTTGCCTACAGTCAAGCTGCTCTAGAAGACAGACAGCCACTTGCTGCTGCTGCAGAGGAGAGTCGGCCTGCAGCGGATAACAAGTCCCACTACGTGCTTTTTGCTGTGCTCAACATCCATGAAGCACGACTCATGTTAACAATAATGAGAGCAACTTACACACACAGAAGCATGCGCAATCAGCAGAGGCAGGCGTCTCGGAAAAGAAAAACACTTCTATTCCACCTCCGTATAAAACCCATCTACAGCCTCCTATAGTTTAGGCCTCCGCCGACAATTAAATTTCGCGTTTCTCTTCAAAGAGCTACAGACCAGTATGAGCAACACAAGTTCACAGACAATAATCTGTGTCATTATCTTTAATCACACAACTGCAAACCGTCAAACTCAAACGCGCCTGCAGCGTTTTTTTTTTTTCTTTTTCTTTCTTAAAGCCATCTAAATTAATAGCAGGGCTGCGGCAACATATGGTCATCTCACATAACAGGTTAGAGCACGAAGACGCTCTCCTAGCCGATAAGCCGAGTCAAGTTCAAGTTCACGTCTGTTTCTGCACCAAGTCCTGCGCAGTGAAGTGTCCAGCGTCTGTCGGAGGAGGAGGAGGAGGGGAGGGAGAGGGAAGAGGGGAGGATTGGGGGTGGGGGTTGCGTTTACGAGCTTTCAAGTAATCTCAATAACTGAAAATTATAAAGATGGCTTTGGAAATGTGGAAGAGAGAAGCTTCACTGTGTTCCCTTTAGAAGAGAGAGCATGCACACAAATGCACTGAGTGTGCAGGTGAACAAAAAGAAGAAAATATGATTTGTTTAGTTTAAATTAAGATATTATTTTAGTTTGAGTTTAACTAATTGTTCCAGTTCCTCTTTAGGGAAGTTTTAGATTTTGTGCACACATATATTCCACAAGCTTTTGTTTATTTCAGCATCAAACCAGACTCTGATTTAGGGCCTGTGAGCACGCTTTGCAAACCTGGCGCTAAGACACCATCAGTTTCTTTAACCCAAGATCAAGACCTGGTGGTTACAAGTTAAAAGACCGAGACGTGATAAAACTTCTTTGAGAAAACCACTCAACTAAACCGCCACACAAGATCACCAAAACTGCACCAGCAGCTGAATGCAAAGGATTTTTTAAAAAAAAGCAAGGAGGGGGGGAAAAAAGCAAAGAATATTTAGCACTTGCAACACCTTTTATTATATTTGTATGCAGTAAAATTCTTATCACAATAAGGGAGAAAACACCTCTTAAAACTTTGAACAAAAGCACAGAACGAAACAACTGCCCATGTTTAGCTCGTAATTGTACATATTTATAGTAAAGAAACATTCTTTATAAATACTGTTTCATCTGTAGCAAGTAAATACCATAATTTAATTACAAATGGATAAATATGGCAGTTGATATTTACAAAAGGAAGGGTGTAGTTACAGAAAGTCGAACGGCACAACGTTTATTGTCCTCACAATCTTCCAGATAGGTTTTTTTTTTTTTTCACAATTCAAACTTGCAAAGCACAAAACATCACAAGTTAAGCCCAGCAAACTAAAATATACATTCACAAGCATAATATTGTGGTCTGTTTGAGTTAAATGTTAACTTTGGCACTCTTTCCAGTTTATAGATGTTTAGTATAGTACAATCAATTTGCCTCAGGATCACAATATTCAATATTATAGTACAATTTCATCGTAATATGTGCACTAAAAGTCCAGTTAGAGAAATAGCTACCATTGAAGGAACATCTATACACCAAAGACTGACAAACTATCACAACCAATGGGAAAGTGGGCTTTTAGTAATTATTTACAATATGAAATACACCTCGAATATTATACATATTTTCCTCTGTTGGTAATCATCATCTCCCCTGGCGGATCGGAAATAATAAAATAGAAAATAAACAAATGTTTGTGTGCCCCTCGCGTGCACGTGTCCCAAATCTCCTGCTGAACGGCCCAGTGCTGTGAAATGAGTGTGTGTTGCTTCATTTTCAGCGTAGTCCTACACATACCATTCACTGAAATTGGAGGACAGGCCACTGTGGCTGGTGGTGTTGTGCACAGCTGAGGCTGGGGACAGGGTGGTGTTGCTTTGGGTCTCGGCGGTGGGAGACACCAGGCCTGGAGGTGTGGAGGATTCATAACCAGAGCTGGCTGCTGGTGATGAGTCTGATGCTGGCGGGGTGGATTCATGGACCTGGGGATACACAGAGAGGCAAATTAGTATTATAGCAACCTGACAGTGAAACAGTAAATAATTAAATAAATAAAAAGGGCAGTGAATTTAAATGATGTGCAATTTGAAAAAGCATAAACAGCACATGAGCACACGCTTCCTGAAACGAGGCATTTACCTTCATGTGTTTTCGTAGGGAGCTGGGATGTGTGTAGGACTTGTCGCACATTTTGCAGAGATATGGCTTGTCTGACGTGTGAACGTGCATGTGTTTCTTTCGGTCGCTGCTGTTTGCAAACCTTCTGTCGCAGCCCTCAAACTCACACTGGAACGGTTTCTCTCCTGCAAGAAATAGAAAAACAAGAAACAGTCAGACACACACACACACATATATATATATATATATATATATATATATATATGATTTTTGTTTCACCGTGAATGCCTCGGGCTCAGTGTGTAACAACAAGGGATTGTGCAGATCGCTCAGTGCGTAATATTCAAATGGGGAAGGAAAAAGTTGAGTGCAGCAGAGTACTATGCATGTGCTCCTATCAGCATCCCAATTGTGACATTCAAAGTTAAATGCGCCTTTCTAAATAAGAAGAGAAAAAAAAACTAGTTGAGGGGGGCTGTTGCATCCTATTTAGCCTAAATAATGCGCATAGTGATTTGGAGGGGGTGGGAGAAGGCGACAAGGCCGTCCTCAGTAGGCCCACAGAAGGCGTACCATTTGCTGCGAGACAATAAAAATCTAATTAGCACCTGACCAATTTCGTGGCACGGTACCATAATGTATTTCCCAAGAAAATAAGTCCAAATGTGAAAGGCTGGTAATGGCCCTGTCTAGCACCTTGGCTCTTATCAAAGGGGGCGAATAGGGAAAACAAAAGGCATTCCTCGCTCCGCTGCTGGTGCTGGGCTCGGCTAAATCTACACACACTCCTAAACAAACAACCTCAAATCGATCCAGAATTACATACAAATATTTAATAAGTCCCGTAGGGGTGGTGGGGGGGGGGAGTCGACATGTAAAAGGAGGTAAATGAAGAAATCTGAGCTAGGCTATGAAAGCGCAGCATCGAGGGGGAACAGGCTGGCGTGATTTACTACGAGCCTGGCTGCTCTACGACGCACGCAACGCGCTCCCGCTGTCCCCTTTGACCCATTTCTAAAGTTTACTCCAAACACAAACATCGACAGACCTAGTTAAATTGTTTTGGGTTTTTTCCCCCCTCCTCGGTCCTCGTGGAAACTGTTTTACACCAGAATAATTGTGCCATGTGTGGCCGTGCGAGCAAGAAACGAATTATCCTGTTATTCTAAACGCATTTCCTCTCCCTCTTGGATGTGGTCCTAAATCTACTCTGACTGTTACAACAAATACTATCTGCTTTAGCAGCCTAAAATAAACGCTGGTAATTAGCTGTGCAAGGCACACACGCAGCACATTTACTACAGCGAAATAAATGCACATGCACAATAAACGCACACAGTTGCAACAATCTTACTTTACAAATAATATATATATAGTTTAAAAAAAGAAAGTCTATTATTAAATTACCTGTATGTGTTCTCTTGTGTATCTTGAGATTTTCCGACCGTGCAAAGACCTTTCCACAGCCGGGGAAGGGGCATGGAAACGGCTTCTCTCCCGTGTGCACCCGAATGTGGTTCACCAGTTTGTATTTTGCCTTGAACGGTTTGCTCTCTCGGGCGCATTCCTCCCAGAAACAGACGTGGTTTGTCTGCTCCGGTCCGCCGACATGCTCCACCGAGACGTGCGTGACCAACTCGTGCATGGTGCTAAAAGTTTTGTTGCAGCTCTTCTTGGGGTTGCTGAGCTGCTCGGGGTCGATCCACTTGCAGATGAGCTCCTGCTTGATGCACTGCTGCCTCATGTAGCGGAAAAAGGCACCGGGGTGGTGGTGGGCTGCCATGTTCATCCCCATGTTCATATTCATGGAGCCGTACTGGTTGTGGAGCTGCGCGGCCGAGTACGGGTCGGTCCTCGGACTGGAAACCTGGTGGTACTGGTCGGAGCGTCCGAAAACTTCCCCGGGTAGTCCGAGCCTCATTTGCCCATTCAGGACATTCGGGGATCCGTGGGACGCATGTTGTTCGTGGATCCCGGGGAACAGAATGTGGCCTTGAGTGTCTGTATGAGAGTGATGGAGGGATCCCGCCGTGGGGCCAAAAATAGTATGTTGGCTGCTCGCCGGAGAGGATTCTCCGAAGCCGCGACTACGAAAGAGAAAGTCCCTGGTTGAGTTGAAAGGAGAGCTTGCATACGACGTGACATGGGCGGCATGAGCCCCTAAAGCCGCAGCGGGGTAGCCCGGCGCCTGGGTGGTGAAGGCAGAGCTCTGTCCCGGAGAGAGATCATGGTTCAGCTTAAACGCACCCATGTGTGCGGAGTCTACAAAGCTATTTTGTGCCAAACTCAAGTCTCTCTCCTGCATCTCGCTTGCTGAGTGATGCCTGGCAAATGAGCCCACTCCCAGTCCGGGAAACTGGTGACCAGCATCCAGTAACATTATAACAAAAAGCGGTTATTTTCTTTTTTGTTTAAACCAGCGCTGGTCTCAAAGCTACAACGAGCAAGTTAAAGAAAAGATTAAAAAAAAAAAATCAAACGTTGACGCTGCGCAACGATTCAACTTCCAGCCTTGGAAACACCATATCAAACGTGATTCAAAAGCGCAGCTCCGCTCATGGGTGAAAAAAAAAAAAAAAAAAAAAAAGGCAACCAAAAAAAAAAAAAAAACAAGAAAAAAAATCAGCTTATCAAACAGTGAATTTACTAATAGTTTACTTGTGGCTGGAAAATCCAAACGTAACGAAGTGAAGAGTTTCCGCGTGTCCTCTCCTCTTGACTACGACAGTTGGATGCGTTAAAATACACTCGGAACAATTAAATAATTATCTTACTAGGTGTCTTCTGCGCACACAGAACGGGAGTAGCTGGAGCATCTCACAAAACGCTGTTCCAAGTAGCCTCGTATTTATTTCTCTGGCTTGCCTGTGTTTATCGCGGAGGGTCCCTGTTTCTCCGTGGACTGGCTCTACCTCCTCTTCCGCCCCCTTTAACTGGAGCCCGTTCATTCGATCCTCGCGGCCTGATTGGCCAGCGAGCCTCATCAATCCCAGGTGCCCCTCCAATAGCAGGTAGCGCTCCGGCGACTTAATGCCGCAACGCCATTTTTCCACTAATAATTACCGCCTACTTTTAGGAGAAGATTTGGGGGGTGTGCAGCCGAAAGGATCACGACAAGCAAGAGGAGAGGACGTTTTTTGTTGTTTATATTCCGTAGCGGCTGCGTTGTGGTGTGTTTAAAAGATATATATATATATAAAAAAATAAAAACACGGCACCGGCTGACAAAATCAAGATGTAAAAAGTTAATGTCATGGATTAGAAAATTGGTTATTTACTGAGTACATATATGAGGCAACAGCTCTGTTGTGTTTTTAAAATATAAAACATAGCTGCTGCTATGTAATAGCAGTGCTATTAAATGCAAAATGGACAATTAACCATTATAAAATCTAAAGTGACAGATGTTATTTACTCAAACTGTGCATTCTAGTATGGATAAATATAAAAAATGAAATATATCAAGAATATATCAAGATATTATAGCCTTTAAGGCTTTATACCATAAAGTTATTAATGTCTTAAATCTATATATCATTAATTTTGTGCATTTTCTCCTGCTGCAAATGGTTTTTTTATATATATAGTTATATAGTTTTTAATGTGAGACACTTTCCTACTTCACAGCTGAAATAGCATGTGTGGCTCCATATGGAGTCCAGTGGGTTTTTTTTCCACTGGTTGTACAACCACAACTGGGCCTTGTGTGCAGCTCCAGTTCTCACTCTGGCAACCGCCAGTGGTTGTGTTGTTGGTTCTTTAATGGTTTTGCATGTCGCTAGTTCCTGCTTCCTCGGCGGTTCTCACATTCACCACACCAATTAAGTTACATGTTATGGTGGCGAAGTGCGCTAAGATCCGAGTTAACCCTCGGTGACCTGCGGGGTCGAGCCCGAGTTGAAGCGACAATAATAAAAGTTTCAGCAGTGAAGCTGGGCGGTTTTGCGGGCGATGGTGCGTTTTGGTGCTCTCTGCGCGCATTTACGTTGGTCACATTGCGTTTGTTTTATCCCTCAAAACGGCGCTGAGATGTTTTTTTTTGTTTTTTTGCCATTGTTAACCACACTATAGTTTTGTTTTTTTTTAACAGGATTTCCTTCTTGGTTCCCCCACACAGCCGTAAACACATACAGGCAGAAAAGAAGTCAAGTTTTCAAAACAAGTGTTTGCTTAATTTACTGGCAACTCTCCACCACGAGCATGAGCCGAATCCGTGTCCAAATGAGAACATACAGGCCACACACCGCAGCAGCTCATTCACATACAAGTCAGAGGAAGTTTACTTACATTTTCACCACATCAAAATCCCACAGGCTCCTCCGTTCCATTACACAACACATGTCTCTGTCTGTCTCTCTGTCTGTCTGTCTGTCTCAGCTCCGTGATGCACTCTAGGCGACAAAATAACGGTGAATGCGAGGGAAACGTTTAAAAACTTTTTTTTTTTTGGGTAAATGTGTGTCTCCTAGCTCAGAGTGGGACAGGCTGAGCGTTGTGTGCCATTCTTCCAAGTCTATTTCAGCCCGCACCACAGGAAACGCAGGAGCTGATCCAAGTTCAAAGTCACGTCTGCCGACCCCTATAAGAAGTTCTTTATTTATCTGGAAAAACCACAAAAACCTTCCCCAGATAGGGGAAAAAAGCTAAAGAAAATTTAAAAAAAAAAAAAAAAGGGAGGAAAAAAAAAAATCAGTCGGTAAGAGGCACATGACTGCTGGGTTTTCCCTCTGCTTGGAAAAAGAAAAGGGGGTCTAGCCTATTAAAAAAATCCCCCCAAGACCAGTATTTCAACAGGTTTTAGAAGCACCAATAGACACGGCCTGCACATGTAAGAGATAAATCACTTGAAACATTACTCAGAAATGTGATGGGAAGTTATAGCCGAGCAAAAGAATAAAAAAAGGTGACAGCTTTTATGCTTTGTGTAGAAAAGCTATCAATAAAATCAACAGCCTAGATCACATAAGGGCGCCGTGGCTGCGTATTATAACGGATGCCAAAGGCGCATTTCTCCTCTCTGTTATCTGACAGTATCAATATGTTGACACACTGGAAGGTTACTTGTGTGGCTTGCGTGACCTTGTGTTTCATGGATGTTTGACCTATGACCCGTTAAGACCACATATGTTGCCCCCTTGACTCCTTTTGGTAAAATAACCCTGTTTATGACAAAGCGTCTTTGTTTTAGAGAGAGAGAGAGAGAGAGAGAGAGAGAGAGAGAGAGAGAGAGAGAGAGAGAGAGAGAGAGAGAGAGAGGGCGAAAGAGAGAGAGAAAGAGAGTGAGAGAGAGAGAGAGAAAGAGAGAGAGAGAGAGAGAGAGAGGGGTTTAAGACGCCCCCTTTTTCTGTCTGAGGCATCGACATCTTCTGGTAATTTGGAAGCTATAAGTATAACAATGAACCTACAACTTCAAGGCTAAACTCAAGTCTCCCTGACTTTTTTAAAAAATTATAGGAATTTAAGATTACGATGGCTGTGGTGAATCTGGAACACCACCGTGACCAGCACATGTACAGTGCATGGCAGAATATGAGTAATATTCACAAACTGAGCAACAAGAATAGTAACCACTGTTAGTATTTTATGCTAAAATGATAATTAATTGCAGTTCATTTTTGTTTTTTTTTTACATCCAAATTACTGTGCTGCTTGATTTAACGTGTATGACAGGGGCCCCTAAACGAATCATAAACAAAGCACCCACTGCTCCTCTGGGTTTTATGGGCGTCCAGAAGCCCTCTTTGGAGCTGGGCATAAAATTTGTTCATTTAACGACATCCCGGTACACGCACGAGATCACGGGTGATATCTTTTAGTGCATTTCAAAATACAGGATGAAAAGAAAAAAAAACGCGTAGCTGGCACGGAGCCACTGCGCAACGGAACAACAACAAATTAGGATTACGAAATTTGATTCAACGCACATTTGGTTTGTTTTATTTTTGCAACGCAGCACCCTCGTTGGCAGGTGTTGAGGGGTCTTATAAACTGAAGGCTTCGCTTCAGTCGCTGATCAGCAAGTTCATTAATCAGTTTCAACAGGGGGACTCGTGCAACAGGCCCCTGAAATGCAGGAGCTTTGCTCTCCAACGTAATGAAAATCAATTATAAAAACATGCAGGTTGGTGAGGAGGAAACTGCGCTGCTGGTTTCAGTATTATCAGATATATATTTTTTAAAATATATGTTATCCAAGGCATTTTTTTAGGTGACCGAAATCTTGCACGAGAATACATAAGAGGCGAGTTGTCATAGTTCAGCTGGAAAGGTGGATTAAGACATATCAGTGGTAGACGCACGCATTGCTGTCGACTGGGGATGTGGAGGCAACTTTAATACAGTTTAAGTGTCTGCAAACCAAGGTTATAACGAAGATTACAAAAAATATATATATATTAAAAGGTAAATGATGATTAGTTGGCTCGGTGAGACAACCTAAATAAATACACGAGTAAAGAAATAAAGAAATAAATAGATAAATAAATAAATAACCTTTTGCAGGTTGTACACACATTAACACGTTCTCTTGTGCTCGTCTCAGTTTACCAGGTTACATCGAGCAGGAATTAACTCACAACGTACCAAAATCACCACAGACTGAAATCACGTTTTTCTATTTTTGAAGAAGTAGTTTGAAGAAAGAATCGAAGGAGAGATTTAAGATATCTCTGTTGGTTTTCCTGGCTTTAAAGCTTTACACTAGAATGACAGCATGCACGTCACAACACTCCATTCAATGCTTTTTTTTTCTCCTTTTTTTTTTTTTTTATTTAACTGCAGCAGCCATATTATTTAAATAGATCATTTTCATGTTAACGCCGGATAATAACTTAAAGGCACACCTGAAACCAGAAATAAATCTATTTTTTTCTGCCTATTTGATTGTGTTTACGTTTAATTGTAGCTTATTTCGAATTTAAAAATACATCTTATAGTTTCCTCATAGATCATGTGTTCAGAGCTGCGTGTTTTCTAAAAGGCTCTCGTCAACTAAAAAAAAACAAACAAAAAATGTCTAAATGCCAAACAAATAACCTTCGCTCCACTGCTGTCCTCTTTAAACATCTGCACTCTGGCCACGTTTTGCACCAATATCCTACACCGACGAACAGCGAGCTTGTTTTTATTTTTGTTTCGGCTATACTTTCTGTTCTGTGGCAAAATCATATCCGTGAAAAACAACAACAACAAAAAAACACATTTGGACAAACCGAGGATAACCTCGACTACACTTGTCACGTAAACTGATATTTCGGTCATCCACATGCACCAGCTCCAGTAAACAGAAAGACGCACAAACAGATCTGCTGGTAACTTTGTGAGTACAACTTTTTGGAGTCAACAGCGATAAAGAGAGTGAGGGGGCGGAACCCTGCTGAGCCCCTGCGCTGAACGACAGCCAATCGCTTCGTTCTCCTAACTGCCAGTCACCGAAATCCGTCCAATACCCGCAGTGCCATTTCTAAACTGTATTCCCCACTGTGTCCTCCAACTGTTGTATGTTCTGCCAATCGCTTGAGGACAGAGTGGGAAAAGGAGCAAGCAGAGTTAGAAGCCGGACAAAAGAACTTATAGACCCCTTATATACATATTTTCCTCATGTTTTAGAGAGCGTAGTGAGGAGAAAAAACAATTGCGGTGAGTGCGGATGGACTTGTCAGTGTAGTTATGGAACCCCCTTTAAGCAAGAGGAATCCAGCGATAAGATTAGCGGATTTGGCAGCGACTCAACCCCTTCCTCATCAGAATATGACAGGCTTCCCGGGGCTAGGGGGGCATCACCCTCTCTCCCACCATGCCCACCTCCACCCTGGGGAGCTGGGCAACGACCCCGGAGTGGCACTCACTCCATTTGGACCAGAGCACATGGCACAGACAAATGCTCTCAAACTTAGCCCATCTCAGCACATTCAGAGCCATCCCGAAGCCCAGACCGCGGCATCTTTCACTTCTGCTCAGACCACAGTTGGTTTCCCCGTGGCTCACCCCCACTCAGGCTACTCAAGCAGCAGGGACTTCATCCTCAGGAGAGAACTCTCAGCCTCTGCTATGCATGCACTTGGCGACCAGCATAGTTCCGCCTCCTCCCCTCATCACCATGGCATGTTCATCTCCCCAACAGGTGCTTATGGGCACACGGAAAGTGGGGCCCATTCACTTTTCTCTGGACTTCACGACCAGGCGTCCCCAGGTGCCCACCACCATGCCCTCAACGGGCAGATGCGCCTGGGTATACCGGGGGACATCTACGGCAGGCCAGAGCACTTCGGGCACAGGCCAGAGCACTATGGACCGTCTTCTCTCCACAGCTACAACTCCATGAACCTCAATGTGAACATCGCTTCAGCTCCTCACGGAGCCGCGGGGGCGTTTTTAAGGTACATGCGGCAGCCCATAAAGCAAGAGCTAATCTGCAAATGGATCGACCAGGAGCAAAGTCAAAAGAAGCCCTGCTCTAAAACTTACAGCACCATGCACGAACTGGTCAACCACGTCACGGTGGAGCATGTCGGGGGACCGGAGCAGAGCAGCCACGTCTGCTTTTGGGAAGAATGTCCACGGGAAGGAAAAGCTTTCAAAGCGAAGTACAAACTGATCAATCACATCCGAGTTCACACGGGAGAAAAGCCCTTCCCGTGTCCTTTCCCAGGATGTGGAAAAGTGTTCGCTCGATCGGAGAATCTAAAGATTCACAAGAGAACTCACACAGGTCAGTACTTCTAATTGTTTAAACCGTGCACGCTACAGCCTGAAAAATATCGCTTGATCGCCCAGTATTGTTGTAAACCCGAGGCGACCTTGTTTTATTTACATCCTAAACGGATAGACATGGCGACCGTGCGTAATTACGCATAAGCGATTAAAAAAAATAACTTTGATTCAGTAACGCATCCACGCAGGGACTTAACGTGTTTCCTTTCCATTCTTAAATATAAACTTCGTTTTTTTTTTTTACTTACACACCGAGGCGCCTGTAGTAGGCGTGAAAGGATTAGGGCATATGATTTGTAAAACGTGCTTACGTACGTACAGCACAGCGCTGGAACACGCGTAAATGTAATTGTCTTCGAGCGTAGGACGTTTACGCAAAAGCACAGTTTATATGTCGATGAGTCTATCACATGACACATGGTATGTGTAGGAAAAAAAAAACACAGATGTATTTGGTTTAGATACTGATTTACTGTTAACGATCGGGAGAATTAACCACAGGCTACAACCTCTGCACTAAAGGGACGAGAAAATCTATTCGGATATACTGCCAGCTAAAACAACTGCATCCTTAGAAAACCTCGGCCAGAGCTGCTTCGTGCTTAAAGTTCAAGTCATGGAGTGTTAGCAGACTAACTTTTCAGAGCGTTAGATTCTCATAAGGGCAGATTTTGTAGTTATTAGATGTATTATTATTAATTTTTAGTGTAGTTTGGCTGTTAGAGCGCTCAGTTTTGGTTTAAACACAGGCCCCTCCACCTTAATGAAACATGTGAAATCCCCGGGGAAATAAACGATTTACCAAAAATGAAAGTTGTCAGATATTCCAGATCACATCTTTCTGATAGCTATCAACTCATCATATTAATAACCCATAAATTCACATGAGTGCATTCGAAATATGTACCCTGCAAGTTTTCCCTATTAGTGGGACTGTGTGTGTAGAGCTATAACCAGTCCACTAGGGTACATAAACGTCTCCTGGTGGTCTCATGAGTGCCTCCTTTCCACCCACATACACACATACATGTAAACTAGAAGGCCTAAAGGCATGTTACACGTGTTCACACGGGAATATGTAAGTGGGTGTGGAGTAGTGGCTGTAATGGATGTTTAGTGAATAAGCTGTGGCGGAGAGGAAGCCCCAGTGGAGCAGAGCAGACAGTTACACTGAGTACTGCCAATTTTTGTTGTATTTATTTACGGTGGTATGTTGGCAAGCTTAATTTGAGATGCTTAACCTTAATTTTCACTTCTCACCCTATGATTTGTTTAAGATACTTTAAACTATGACTCTTTCGTGACAGCTTTTTAAGGAACTGACATGACCACACGACACTGATTGTATCCGTTTCTCCTTCATTCCAGGGGAGAAACCTTTCAAGTGCGAGTTCGACGGCTGCGACAGAAAATTCGCCAACAGCAGCGACCGGAAGAAGCACTCTCACGTCCACACCAGCGACAAGCCTTACTACTGCAAAGTCCGCGGCTGTGACAAATCCTACACCCACCCGAGCTCGCTGCGGAAACACATGAAAGTGCACTGCAAGTCCCCGCCGCCCCCGTCCACCAACGTCACCTACATTTCCTCCTCAAACCCCCTCGGGGACCCTCTCTCGCCCAACTCTGAACCGCACAGGAACCGCTCCGCGAACCTCTCCCCTCAGGTCACCAACCTCAATGAGTGGTACGTGTGCCAGGGGAGCGGGGGACCCAACCACCTCCACACCCCCTCCAGCGATGTGCCAACGTCAGATTCGGACGACGAGGACTCTTTCAGAAACTCAGACCCAAGGACAATGCTCTGATGGCCCGTCCATAGCTACGCGACTGTCGAACTTGCCACCTAGTTGACCCAGTAAAGTGTGTATCCATGCTGACCCGTGCGCTTGGGATCCTGATCATTATTTCCTCTGTAGTAAACGAATGTGATAAAAGCAGCAAATTCACGTTCATTGCGGATGCCATGTAATTACGAGGAAGACATTTCTCTGAGGTGACCCCTGAACTTTGCCTAAAACGTAAACAGTGAAATAAACCTTGTAAAGATTAGAACTTTGAGTGGAAGTTTTTTTTTTAAAAAAACGGCTTCTCATTCAAAACAGAAATCTAATTTTTATCACAATAATCAGATTTGGACAGGACCTTTCAAGATGAATGTTTTCTACAAGATTAATGTGCAGGTTTTAATTATCTGCATGACTTGAGACTCAACTGGTGTGCTGAAGTGACATCTTTCACATGGCCTCCCATCATCATCATCCTCCTCTTGCAGTTAATAACTGGACTGCAATTAGTCACTGTCATATTAGGGACATTTAAGGTACTGCTTGTAAGCTCAGGCACAAGTGGAAACAAATGCTTAAAAAAAAAAAAAAAAGACAAAAACCTTGAGGCTAAACATGAGGCTTTTTTAAAAATTTGATTTCTTTAAAAGGTGTGGTACAAATTAAAAATAATAATAATAATAATATGAAGAGGCAAACATCTGAGGGTCTTATGGGTTCTCATTTAACCTTTTCAGATTTATACACGTGTTTGGATGAAATTTTTTAATATTTAAGAACTATTTAAGACTATATTTTATGCAAAATGCACAAGCGTGATGCTTGTTAAAGAGCCCAGTACGTCCCTCGAGACCCTAAATGTCTACACTGACAGGCTTTGACCCTGTAGGATTTGTATATATGTAATCATACTGATGCTTGTGAATGTTGTGTAGTTTTAATTACTGGAAGAAAAAAAAAAAATGGTTGTTTTGTACATTGTAATTTATTTGCTGGTATCAATGTTGTACTGGAATTACAGAAACACCAAAGAATAATAATATCAGTTTTGGTGATGAGTAGTACCCCTGCTGATGTTTTCTCTTTTATTTTATTTTTTTCCAAATTTTTTCTTTATCTGGTTCAAGTTTTATTTTTTATTTGTGTTCTGTAAAAGGAAGAAAACATTTACTTGAATAGGCTGTGTAATGTGAAAAGTTCCTTTCTCGCATGCCTTTTGTAGTGACCTGTCTTTCATCTTGAGGTGCATGGTGCCATTGGACATGATGGATAAAAAAAAAAAAAAGAAAAATAGAGAGAGAGAGAGAGAGAGAGAGACTGTGCCGTCCCTTGATGTTCCAAGATTTAATTTACAATATAAAAGTCATGCTAAAAATTAATAATAAAAAATAAAAAAAATACCAGGACATATACAGTAAATCATTACCAAGTGTCTTATTATTATTATTAAGAGTGATATAGGGTAATATTTTTTGGGGTCATACAGCACACAGCTACACTGTAAATGGACTGTTAATGTAGCAGGTGAATGTGAGGTTTCTAATTTCTATTTGAGGAACACGTACCTTCCCTGTCCAATAATTTTTAATGTGACCTGTAAAATGTGAGTCAACAAAACACCAACGCGAGCCTCTCCTCGAATGGAAAAGCTGAAGTAGCTCTGCTCACTCGCTGGGCCTGACATTTCTACAAAATACCCACCGCTCTCAGAGACGGGCCTAACGGGCCAAGGAGGCTGGTTTAAACTAATCACTGAGCTAATGGGAAAACTTATAGCCCCCTGATGGCGCTACCTCTGAAAGGCGCGACAGCACAAAGCGGCCGAAGGCATGAATCATTCATGGGAAAAATAAAAGATAAAAAGATATCTGACAATAAGCGAAGCCTTGTATAGAGTGTCTAAAACAAGTTCCCCCTCTTATTTCCTCCATTAAAACGCACAATCTCACTTTCAAAGAGTTGCCTGTCCGGCCTATAGAATTAAAATTGACCAACGCCAGTTCTGCACCACTTCAAAGGCTGCAGCTTCTGAGAGGAAGGGCTGGCTGCTTTGACAGTCTTCATGGTGCGTTAGGATTTCTATGGCAATTGGGTGGCTGAGACGCGCACATTTGAATATGTCCGGTTGAAACTGCCACTAAATGAACTATAATCAAAGGATAGGATGCACCCTCTCCACAAATGTGTGCTGCCTCAAATGCAACGGTGGCAGGTAGATGACGCACAAGCTTCAGACACCCTGGGTACGTTTAAGAAATGTGCAGAATTAAAATAATAATAATAATAATAATAATTGTGCCAAATGACACCTTGCATTAGGAAAACTCTTGGAAATGATTCTAAACATCCACTCTGCATCAATTAACACGCACTTGACTCAGGTAAATCAGGAGGATTCGGGCAATAAAATGCACACACTAAATATGCACTGCATAATCTCAGACATTAAGCAAATGTTGCATCCCAGGACAAGAATCACCAGCTCCATATAAGACAGCATGTTCGTCCACAGAATCTTTTAACAATTTTACAGCTGCCTCCTCAGGATTTCTTTAAAAAAAAAACTATTTATCTGCTGCTTCATTGAAATTAAAAGCACTTGTGGGCCCCCTCTTGTTCCGTGCGTGGACATTTATAGGGGTAAGGGCCAAAAGAGAGGCGCACTCTTGTAAGTGCTGTTTGGAAACAAACGCTCAATGAATGTTACAAAATAAACACGATGAAAAATAACCAGAGACAGTTCCTTCGGCATTAAAAGGAGGGAGACTTAATAAAAGGAGTGAAGCAGTCACCCTTCAGTGAGAAACGCTTTGAAGTAGAACTTATTATCTGAGAAATACTTTTTGGTTGTCCTAACGACGCCGCTGAATGGGAAAGGCACTCCTTTGTCAGCGATTTGTTCTCCTTTAGTGGGATGTCCGTGGAAATCACTTACATGGGCCACCTTAACATACTGCCTGCAAATCAGTAACTGGCAGAGTCAGACATGCAGACGCCACTTTGGAGAGGACAAAGCAAGAAGTCGCAGTGAGAACGCCACTGCCTCTCAATTGCGCCCTTTAAAGGGGTTGAACGATAATTTCTCAGACGAGCGTAGAACCAAAACAAATGCCGTCTTGTCAGAGTTTACAAGCATTATCCATCTCCTGAATGCTGTGGGCACAATGCTCGCGAAAATTGCTTGTGAAGTGATCATTTTGGCCACAAAAGTTAAGGAGTCTTAGTTAAATAAATAAAGAAGAAGAAGAAAAAAAAAAAAAAAAAACGCAGGTCATTTGATCCGAGCACCTGCGCCCCAGAGATGGCAGCGCGCTTGGCTCACCTTGACAGGGAACTGGTTATGGAGACAAAAAAGGGGGCTATTAAGAAGAAGAAAAAAAAAAAACATAAACACACCCGTACTAAAAAGGATAACTTTTTCCTTTTTCTTTTTCTTTTTTTTTTTTTAATTTTTGGGGAAACCTAAAACAGGTGTTGAGGCACAAGCAGCGCCTCTTCACACCAAATCCTCTCACCCACACCCGGAATTACACACAGCAGAACAGCAGCAGCACCTTGTGACAGCTTTGGCCCGGTTTCGCTCGGCTATACAATCAAATCACACTTCTCTTGTTCCTAAATCTGATAAGTGAATAGTAAGAATTGAGTGATAAACGGAAGCCAAGACCCCCGGAAATAACAAAACAGAGTCTCGGCAAATCAGTGTTTTCACAGGGAGGGACATTTTACGCACAGATATTTTATAGTGGGGAATACATTTGAAACTATTTAGTAAAATCAAAGCACAATACTCAAATGAAGACTCTATATGCAGATGGGGTCAACGGTTTTGAATGTTTATCTTGGGAGTATAGAGAATTAAGAAATTCAAGAGAATATTGAAGAGTTTGGTGACACTTTCTTTTAATCATTTACTAAAATACTGCTTTAATTATTAAAGCTATATTATTTAGACCCATTCAAACCTTAGTTTGAAGACAAATATTGATAGAAATTGACGTTTTTAAATGACTGTCTCAAATATATTCTGTATGTCTCTTTGCCACAGAATTCCACCTGTTTATCTCCCCACTTCGAAACTTTCTCTGAACTCTTTCATTTTTTTTCTTTGCTCACATACACGCGGGTTTTATGGCCCCATATTTGCAATCCAGGCATATTGCCAACTTTTTTTTTTCTTTTCTACCTGGTTACTGTCTTAAGTTTCACGAGCAAGTCAGAAACCAAGGAAGTCCAGTTGCTGCTGCACCTCTCCCGGTTAACTCGAGACTCTCCTCTCCCAGCCCTGCCTGTCTTCCACCGGAGCCGATTTTCCCTTTCTCCCAAACAGAAGCAAAGCGCAGCCTTTGAAACTGCTCTGCGGACAGAAAGTGCAGGTTGAACACATTTCGCCTCAAGTTTACAGGAGACAGTCAGATGGCGAGTTAAAAGGAGCGACTTAAAACTTCTTGGCGAGGAAGGAATCTTTCCCCCCACCTTCCCGAGTCGTGGACCGTGAACGCTGGAGGGACTGAGCAATCTGTGTCCGGTTTTACACTCGGGCTGTCGGACGGGTGCAGGGGGAATGTCGCTCCTCTCCAGCCCAACTTCAGGAGCTGTGGTTTCACCCATTAGCCCCGGTGTCTTTCCCAAAGGAGTGTTCGAGTTCCACATCTGACAATGCGCACGCCTGGGGGGTTACTCAGCTGACCTGTACTTGGTTTAAGTTTACTAGGAACGTCATTAAATCAATTACCCAGTGAGCACATCAGGATTTTTTTTTTAAAAAAATATATAATTTAATAACAAAAATATGTATTCTTATAAATGTTTAGCCTATTCTACAGAGCAACCTAAAGGCATCACGGTGTCTTGCAGGTTCAGGCTCTTATACCATTAAATATAATCATAACCTGAACAGGAGTCCGTGTGCTGTGAAGCGAATTGGTTTATTCTTGCTCTGACATTTAGGATGTGTTCTTTCCAACTTTTCTAGCCAAGTATAGCACTAAGGACAGAAGCAGCAACAACAGACTCTGAGTGCTCCTCTCTTTGAAGGACTTATTTTCGAATAGCCCTTTCACAAATTAATTTAACTCATAAGAACGTTTCACAGAAATCAAATATTTTCCTCTCCCAAATATATCCAGGAACACGAACAGTCTTCTTAGAATTAATTTGTGTTTCCTGCATCAATAAATAGATAAATAAATAAAACAAAATATAAAGACAAAACTGCAAGAACAGGTACCATAAGACGAACCTTTTCTAAGCATGACAAATTAATGCATTTCCAGAACAAAATCTGGGACTGATTGAATTAAATGGAGTATATTTTCTGCACAAATGCAATCCGACACTTTACTGCAATCTTTAAAAACATTTTATGCACTCGAAGGCATGTCCTGCTGGATATTATTCCTCACTGTGATGAAACACTTCATCTATACCCGGCTGATAATCTCTGACATAAAAGATGAGTGCAGCACCAATAGAGGCATTAACACTTTGACTAAATCTTTTAGGGACTGGGTTGCTTCACAGATTCCCTATGTTATCACAATGTATCACGGCTGCTTTACAGCCATGCAGTGCTATTCATAAAAGCATGATACATCACTCAGAAACTGACATAATATCTGGTGGCTCAGTAACATCTGTGGGGGTAGAGACTTGGTGCCGGTCCAAAGCCCCATCCCAGGACTGGGAGCCACTCCAAGGCGGTAGGTGAGGGGAGCAAGGTCGTCCACGGACAACCGCATGAGCCAGGCCCTGCTACCTGGCCCTCATACAGCCAACCGGCCAGAAAGTAGAAACTAAAGTGCAGATAAGCGTGAGCATGCTGCCCCAGTAGTCTCTTATTGAGTGACAGGGCTTTCCTAAAAGCCTCTAAATGCAGGATGTAGGCTTCAGCGTACTTGGAAACTAGGGATGAGCGGGTGGAGGGAAATTGTGAACTATATACTCAAAGAGAAGCAGATGGACTTTTTAGCGTAGGATATTTTGATTTGTGCCCGGGGATGATAGCGCTTACGAGGTACAAGACAGAACTAAAAGAAACAGCTTCATTATTGGCACACGAAGGACATCCCGTGACTTGTTGTGGTTGTTGAAAAATAATCACATTTCATTGTTAAGAGGAGTTTCTTTAAGAAGAAACAAATTAAATTTCGGTTTAATCTGAGCACCAGAAACACGCCCTTGTGTCAAAACATGGAGACCTATCACGCAAACTTTTCACATGCTGTTTTTGAAGCTCGTGCTTAGACGCTGACCTGGGGCCAAAAACGCATTTGAGGCCTCTTCATAAATAAAGGATTACTTTCACCCAACACAATCCCCGCTAATCAAATTTTAATCCAAGTATCTTCGATCTTTTTATTTAACTTATCTATGATTGATCAAAAATGATTTCAGAAGCATGGTGCCAGTCCACCACTTTATTCCAGTTTCCTCTTTCTTACCATCACCCTCTCTATTGTAGGCAAAGATTGGTATCGGAACCAGATTTGTGCACAACTATCACGCCTGCGACATCAGAAGACTGGTTGTGAATGCATCTGGTTTCATTGCATTAAAAAGGTCAGCATTTAGAGACTGGGGGGTAGGGGAGATCACTCTATCACAGATGGGGAGAAGGAAAAAGGGGCATCGTTGGACCCGAGAGTGGAGAAAATGGAAGAGGTTTATGTCTAGATAAGGCAAGAGGGGCACGGGCAAAGTAAACTCAAGAAACAGCACTGTTAATAAAAGAAAGACAACATTGTGTTGACCACAGATAAGGCACGACTCCTGCTCTGCTCTACGAACATCTGACTGTCATCGTTCGACAACTATATGCTCATCACGGGTAAAATGTTGAAGTTCCCAATCATCCTCAGCTTCCAGGCTCACTGTAGGAGCTCTAATCCAATGTGATAAGCCAGTGCACTAGCGGTAAAGTATCCAGTGTGGAAGCACCACTGCCTCCTCAACCATGCAGTGCCAAGACCTCCCTCTGACTTCATGGAGATGTCTGCGTGGATCCCAAACATCACAAGCCTCACGCCCATTCTCTTTAACAGACTTGGGTTTTGGCAATGACAGATACGGCCCTGAATGGGCAGAAGAAAATGTGGTGTCTTGATGTTTCCAACTGACCAGGGATAAGCCAGAAAGGAAATATGGCTGGATAGGCAATGAGATTGAGATACGGGGTCTCCATCTGACCCAGGGCTTCAAAGAGATGTGATTTTGGTCTGCTGAGGCCCCAGATGAGGCTTAAGACATGGACGATTGAATACCAAGATGACCTACGGTATTAATGTTGTCCGAGAAACGGCCCCGATAGCTCTCCATCCACTGTTCTTCCCTTAGCTTCGTGCTGCAGAGCGCATTTCTGCTTAAGCAAAGAGAAACGCGAAACACAAATCAAACCACTTCGCCTCATCCGAGAACAGAAACAGCGCACTTAAGCAGCAGACCAAGCCTTTTTTACTTGCTGTGAAGATACTGATGACAGCCATAATGTGTCTGGTTGTCCCACAGGACGCTTAGCTCTGGACCGTCCCAATCACAAGACTAATTGTATAATTAGGCCTGCTCCATTGGGGACGGGGGACCTTTTGGCCCTTCGCAGACATTTGCCATGGTAAATGACAGTATATATCACGAACGATCAAAGCTTATCCATCTTAGTGACACGAACCTTGAGAGATGGTGAGGTTTTATTAACATGACTGATAGTTCACCAAAAACCTAAAAGAACCTAACCCGCACCTCTCACAGTGACAGTTCTACATGTTTATATAAGCTTAGATGTAGTAAGTTGTACATTTATAGCTCTTGTATGAGTGGAAGTGAGAAGACCAGCCAACAGATTATGTATTCATCACTTCGGTGGGAGGCTGCAGAGTGATGCTGGCGAAGTGAATTGGTCCTGAGGAAAAATGCAAAGCCCCCTCCCCTGCGCGCACAAGGAGAGTCCTTATTTCCCTACCACAGCCCCTCCTTAGATTTTCAGCATCACCATGCACATCATTATCGTTGTCAAAAGTTGTACGCGGAGTATGAACTCTCGGTGATGCGGGCTGTGGCAGGCGCTGCCCGGGGGAGCCAAGAGGAGGAGGAGGGGCGGCGCGCAGGTGTCGGTGCTTCAATTCTGACCGGCCGTGGCGAGGTTAGGACACTTCTCCATCCAGGAGGGCCCCATAGGTGCCCTCATTAAGCAGGCCCCCGTAGCAAGGAGCGGCGTGCGCACGAAGAGGAGAGGCGCGACTCCTCGCACTTAAGCCTGGCTCTCTCACCTGGCCTCTGTCTGTCTGTCACAGCTCCTATAGGGAAAACTCTCCATATGAATTATAATAAGCATAATAACTACCCCGCGGGTTCTGCACCACTGAAAGGGGATTGTAATGGCGCATTATTCGGCAAGCATCAATTTCACAACACCTCCGAGATGTCATTTAAACAAGCGCAATAAACCGAGTCATCACTTAAAAAAGTTAATCCTTTTTTTAAACGAGAATCTGCTCCAACAACAGCTTAAAGGAAACACCACCACTGCTCCCCAATTCACTTATTTGTTGGGCAACCCCTTCAAATGATCGTCCTCGTTGTATTTTCTGATGCAATCCCTGAAAAAGTGCCTTAAACGAGGGAAGTTTCTTCGAACTTCCCCGCTGCACACTGTGACCGAGATTCAAAGGGCAAGTGGTGCTTCATTAACCGTATCCCCATTTACTTTAGATCCCCCCTGAGTCTCAGAGAGAGCGGATTAATGTCAATTACCTGTCATTTTGCAACACCTACAATATGTTATTCCGGCTCGGGCTTAATGGAAGCATGTCGCATTTTCCTCGGAAACGCTTTAAATTTTTAGAATCAGCGACGACTTCAGGAGAGAGGACGCCAAAAAAAAACAAAAAAAACTGTAAACGCAATCTGTGATTTCATTTTCGTTTGTTGTAAATATATATATATTATTATGTTTTAGTGTTTATAAGCTGCAGTCAAAGCTTCAGCTACAAGTTTGGCGCAATTAAACAAACAAAATAAAAGATATATTAGAAGTTGCAGTGAACTCACCGTTTGTGCTCGAGGCTTTGAAAGGAAATTGATGACTTAATGTTATCTGTCACTTTTAATGGCCAACATGTTTGATCTGTCAAATTAAAAGACTAATTAGTTAGCCTTTAAATGTCTATAAATGTTTCCTAAATCCCAATTAGCAGGCTGTTTGGATTACAACAAGTTGTAACAATTTAACAAGATAATGATTAAATGTTTCTGGATTTATTCAATTTGCTTCCCATAATTCTTCTCCCGACACAAACTGATAATTGCCAGCAGCTCAATAAACGTGATTTCCTCTATTAAAGCCTAAAATAAAAGGACTGCTATGCGTGATGGTCGCACTGAACAAAAAGCCATAGTACTGGACAAAGAAAACACCATCCAGCTCGAGGACCAATGAGGGGTTTCTTTCACTTTTCAATCACTTGTAGTCGTGCCCGGGATTAAGAGAGGGCTCTTGACTCTCTCTTTCACACAAAACCAAGAGTGCTTGTCAGCAACTTGAAGGAAAAAAGAAGAGAATAATACGTGAGTCCAGGGTTATCGTGTTTAATTGGATTAGATGGTGTCATGTTGAAGACCGGAGCATGACAAACAAGGGAGATAGTCGTAATCACGGCCAGGATAAATACTTTACGCCACTAAAATATGTAATAAAACTAATGAATTATTAAAAGGGAATTTATTTTTATGCAGATTTTTTAAAATTTAGGAAGACATGCGCAGATAAACATTTCATTCCTAGAAAGAGTAGCCTACATGTCGTGGCGTCCCTCCATAAATTGAAGTGAAACATGCAGAGGTTGTAAGAACTGTGGCACTGAAGAGGTTTAGATTGCCGGGATTGTGTTGTCGGCTGTGCGCTGCGCTCATCTGTGCGTCAAGCAGCGGCAGCAATAACAAGGTGCGCGCAGCTGTGTGTGCAGGTGCGCGGCCTCCACCTGCTCAGCGGCGCGGGGAGAGAGAGAGAGAGAGAGAGTGAAAGGCGGAATAGAGAGGGAGGGGGAGGCCGGCGCCGATCAAAAGCTTGGTTTTTGATTGCGCGGAGAAATGGGGGAAATTGTGGCACCAAATGCGCGTCGAGGTGAGATTTAAATGCGCAAAGCAAGAGCTGGTGGAACTTTAAACCCTAAGTAAATGCATCGCAGGATGAAACGCGGGTGCAAGTTTTAATCTAAGAGAAACGGTATACACTTATTTGGTATAAACTTGGAACTCTGGAGTTGGCACGCCGTATTATTTGTCAGTAACGCGCTGTAACAACAGCTTGCAAATGTTTCAAATAAAGCCAACGTGAAAGCCTTTGCACCGGATGCGCAAATCTTGTTAACGTTCAGGTAAACACGTGGGAACAAAGAGTCAAAAAAGCAGAGAAGGATCCGAGGAGCAGATGCGCGTCCGTGCGCACAGACACGAGTTATTTGAAAGTTACAATGGTGTCAATTATTTCCATATGACAATTTGTGCCTATGAAAGTTTGTTGGCATTTCCAAAAAGCCAGAAATAGTCAATGCAACTCGTTAATTTTGCACTGGATTAATAGTCTAATTGGCTGCTAGATGCAGGTGTGAGAGGTGATCTCTGTCCTTCGTCAGAATGACCACAAACCTCGGCAGACCTGCTCGTTTTATGAGGTGCTGTTGCTTTTTTTTTTTTTTTTTTTTGCTTTTTTTCTTCCTCCCTCAAACTGTCTGTGTCGGTCGCGTAAACTTTCTATTGGTCTGTCTCGGCTGGTGCGTTCAGGGACGACAAAGAAAAACAAACAGCAATCAGGGGCTTTTTAGTCTCGCTTGGTGCAGTTCCATAATTGAATTCAAAAGTGGGGACGTTGCCGAATCCGTGCGTTAAATACGAGCACTGCGAGTGCGCACACGTCAGAAGCAAGGGGTGCCCTGCACGTAAGCGGCAAGCCTAAATAATGAGAACAAAATATAGATTCCCAAAAGGCAGGCCAGGTTCTTGTTTGTACACTAACTGTAATGTAAACAAACCTGCTGCAATGCGCCGGAAATAAAGTGGGCTGGAAATAAAAGTAATGAAGTTGAAGTCAGCAGCTGAGGGAAGGAATCGAGTCTAATCTGAGGACAGATGGACACTAAGAAGTTTTTTTTGTTAGTTTTTTTTTTTTAAAAGTTGTACAGACTTTTTGTGCCTCTGTAACGACTCTCATTACCATGCCACCCCTCCACCACCTCCACCACCTCCTCCTCCTCCCTCGGCACCCTTCCTCACTCCTGGCAACAGCAGACAAAGCGGGCGGGTTTTAGTGGTCTCCGTCGGGGCGATCAGCCTTTGATCTGGGCCCGTTAAGAAGAAGTGAATCTGGAGGGGGAGCAAGGCCAAAAGAAGGGCTGTGGGAGAAGGTAAAGTCACCTCGAAATATTTTCACCTTAAAAAAAAAAAAGAAAAAAAGATCTGAATTGTATTTAACTTGCCCTCCCTTTAGAGACAACCCATTTTAATTTGCATACGGGACCAACACCTATGAGGAGAAGGCTGTGCCAACTTGATTTCATGTAATAATACACTCATATGGTTCCTTTTCCTGCTGCAGGTCATATTGACCGGACAGCCTGGACTTCGAGGGAAGCGGACATCCAGAACCTGCAAGAAGCATGGGGGGTGGGGTGGGGGTGGGGGCTTCAGAGGCCTGAACAACTTTGGTGGGTTAAACTAAACACAGACACCTCCCCGTCCCGTCACCTTTAGGATAGGTTTATAGCAGGTGATTTGCAGCTGCTGCAAACCTCTAGGTACCTCTCTAGAGTGAAATATAGTCCAAATTTTACCTGCAGGGCAAAAATTAACAAATAAAAATGACAGGAATCAGAACCAAATTAATGAAATACGTTTGTTTAATTATTCAGCCTTAGATCAAGACTATATGGGCTTACAGGGGGGATGTTTAGATGCAATAAATAGATTCATGTTCCAATATTAAACTGGGGGAAAGTCGGTGTTTAATATCCCCGATTCTGATTCGGTCCCCTCGGACTCTACTGCTGATGGGGACACTCAGACAAAAGGTCTCCTCAAATGAAGTTAGTAATGGTCCACATGTGCCAGATGACTCATGCGGCAAGGACAGGCCGCGGTGAATTTTTTATATCAAGCAAACGGTGAAAAAAAAAGAGAGACTGTCATCAAGAGAGGAAATGAAAGGCTTGGATAAAAAATAAATAAAATAAAAATAAAAAAAATCTGGGGAAGCTATCAGACAAACCTGGAGAATAACGCACTTGATAATGCTGAATACACGGAGCACATGAGTCATCGTCTGCAACTGCACTAAATAAAAGTGGAGGGAGCTAAATAAATAAATAAAATAATAATATGGTGCATTCTGCCCACAAAATTATATTTCAAAAAAGGTAATCAGTCGTTTTGCTAAATTATTATTATTATTATTTTATTCTGCAACCAGAGTGCTTATCTAAAAAAAAAAGTAATTCCCCTTTTAATTTAAAGCCTTGTGTTATTTTTTTAAAGCAATAATTGATTTAAAAAAAAAAAAAAGAAAGGAAATAAATTTTGTTGTGGTGCCTGAGGGCTGTGATATGCTGAAAATGAAGACCCCATTTGTAATAGTTGTGTCTCAGACGACGCCTCATTTGAAGTCACTTTAAAAATGCTGCAACTCATTCAAAACGATATTCCTAAATATTGAAACAGAGTTAATCATCTCCAACTAAACGCTCCACGAGGATCGGCTCCATTTTGAGCCACTTCCCTCTGATAGCTTTACACTTCTCAAACTGTGCAGTACGCGCAGTAACGAGGTATTTTATTGCTCGGGAATAATCTTTTATTGCAATTAGTTTGTCATATATTGTCATTAGAAGTCTATTAAAACATCAAGTCATTATTTGAGCATCCCCGGGCGGGGAATTAGAATAAAACTATCTTTGCCACACGGGTCCCATTTAGATTAATGGAAAAATATGTAAAACATTTCGTTTTAATTTTCCTCTGACAGTGTTTTGCATACATGCATTTTCTCCGCCTGCGCTGTCCCTCATTATTTATGAAAGCAATCTCGACCAACACATTACCGGGCTATGAAATACTGCTCGCAGCCTAATTGATTCCCGTCACAATTTTGCGAGGTTATAATCGTGTTAATTGTAATTTAATCTCTCAGGGAATACCGGAGAGATGTGTTTAAACAAAACTGCCGAGCGAACTGAGGAGATTTTATCAGTTCCACACATAATAGAAATGTCATGTAGAATTACACAGCAGAGGCAGACAGGGAAAGATTCCTCTAATCTACAGAGATGTCACTGAAATCTACTTTTTTTTTTTTTTTTTTTAAAACCACCATTTTCCAAATGATATTGAACTGTACAGTCGTGGAGGTGCAAAGAAAGCTCAGCAAAAGCAGCTCTGGAGTAGTTTGTCTCACCTTTCATCAGAGAGAGAGAGAGAGAGAGAGAGAAGGGGGGGAAGGGAGGAGATGTGTGGCTGCTGTGAGTGGAAATAAGAGCAGGATTATTGAGTGGAACGCTCTACCCCTTTAGAACATGTTTTGCTTGTTAAAATACAAACTGGTCAAATAATTTCCTGATCATCCTCAGAAGAGAGGTGCAGTTTTTTTTTTGTTGTTGTTGTTTTGCTTCATCTCTGCATGATGCCCCGTGCTGCTTCCTCAGCTATGAGATCTTCCTTCCTGTCTGTCTGTGGGGACACCTGTTGGTACAGAGCAGCCTGGGAAAGTCAAGTTGTCCCATCAGATCGGTCTCCGTTGCCACACTAAAGTCACTTTGTAAGTGTCAGTTTTATTCTTAATGCTGGGTGAAAGTTGTCTTTTATGCAGGTATTTTCTGGAAAGTGTCAGTTTTTTTATTTATTTTTTAATAATACCAAAACATTTTTTTAATTCAAACACTTAAGCAACAAAAATCCCAATTGAGGCAAATGAATTTTGCTTTAATTTGAATATATGTTCAACACGATGAGGTGACACTATCAAGCCAATAGGAAGATCTTCAAAACGTATTCACACAAGATTCATATTTAATTTTCATGCCCTTTTCTCAATTACAACATTAAAATTGTAGCAGCAACAAATGAATAAAAGTTGAATAAGTCCCAGTAAAGTGTCTCCAAGTTTGATCAAAGTCTTTAGAGTGAATATGCCACTAGTATCTCACTTTCTACAAATGATGTGACTGACACATCTCTTTTAAATATTACACAATATACATCTTCCAAGTTCATATGTGTTCTTGTCCACGGTCCCATTTAAACATCCGCATTGCCTCCCAAAATAAGATTTTTTAAATGTATTTGATGGAAGTCATACATAGTTGGATTTATGTCCACAGGCCTCAGAGTATAACAGTAGATCAGGTGGAAACAAACAAACAAGCTGAATGTGTATTCGCGACGGAAAAATAAGTGAAGCAGGGGTGAGAGAAATATGTGGCCAAATGCCAAAGAGACAGCTTACTGTTCGGGTCTTTGGCCGGACGCAGGAGTGGTTTCGATCTTTTTGTCTGGCCTGGCCTGGCACAGACACCAGCCCTGCCCCAGACACAATAGATCATACAGTAAGAGAGAGAGAGGGAGAGAGAGGGAGAAAGAAAGAGGGAGAGATGAGTGGATGAGGTGGGGTAGAGGAGGTATGGCGCCTTTCATTACCATGGTCACCAATGGCACTATTAACCATTCAACACCCCCCCAATTATCCTCCCATCCACAGTCAGAGAGACAAAGCCTCAGTCCTGGTCTGCTGGAGCAACATGGCCACTAATCTGTCTCATTCTAACATCACACCCACTTCACTGTCTCTGCAAGTCAGACGCGGACAAGTGCTCCACAAAGCCCCTTTGTACCTTCATTTGTGACAACAAACTTCTTTACTGAACTCATTAAGGAGTTCATTTTCAAGTTTCTTTACGTTAACAAGATTAAAAAGCTGTCGAAGGTGCTGACGTAAATTTAAAAAAAAGAAAGAAAAGGAAAAAGGAAAAAGCAAAGAGTTAAATGACAGATCAGTTTAAGAATGCTGCTGCAGTGTTCATTTTTCGTCCGGGTCATGGTGTGTCTGACGCCACACGCCTTCTCCATCAACACACCATCAACCACAGGCTCACAGCTGCCGCAGAAAGAGCTGCATGACTTTACTAAAGAGGACGGCACAAAAAAAGCCAAATCGTGAGTTTACGCACTTCCATCTGTGTTGTTTTTAAGCAAGCAGGACTTTGATGTTTGTGAGTCAGGCCCTGGGCAGGGGGGCTGAGGCCTGACTGGAAGACTGAGGCCCAATGAATAGGTCCACAACAGTGGCTTGTTGTGTTTGTTTACCCTTTTGCCCAGCTGCCTGGACCGTGGAGATGGGAGAGCATTCATCATGACCTAGGAGAGATGGTGGGTATGGGCGCACACACTCACACACACACACACATATATAGGAGTATTACACGATGGTAGATGGCAGAGCATGCAGAGAAAGGCACACGGAGCCATAATCCTCACAAGTGACAAATGTAGTTGACATTCGCTATGTGCAGTTTGTACTGCTGAAATATCTGAAGAGTCCAAATGTGAACCTCGGCAGTCACACTTCACGGAAACAGCCACATAAATCAGCAGAATATAATCAGAACAATTAACTGGTCATCAAAAACATAAATTAAAACCCACAATTTGCCTGATGTCTGGCAACGAGACATCGGTTGAAAAGTTTTTTCAAGCGGCTAGATTCGTCATGAGACCTGCAACTTTTCCAGTTCCGTTCGACATTTCCCATCAGAGTTTAGTTGTGTGGTTCCTCCCATTTCTTCTCACCGGTTGGGTTATTGTTTTGGCACCGCGGCAGAGAGCGTTATGATGTTCTGGGCCTGCTTCAGCGAGGGCATGTCAATCATGCTGCCGCGGAAGGTGAACGCACCCTGAACAGGTGTGCAACAGAAGCAAGAGCAGAGAGAGAAGGTTTAGGCCAGGAGTGCAGAATAAATGCATTTAATACTGTGCTACATGTTAAAAGCTAAATAAAAATTGTATTAAATTGTAATTAAATGTTTGAATTTCACATCTGAAATATAAATTACAACATTGAGGTATTAGGTGTGTCCTTTAACGGTGTCACTACTACACCGATTTGTTTTAAAATTTCCAAGATCCTCAAGTCAAAAGAAATAATCCGTCAATGACTGGCGGTACAAATTATAACCACATCACATTGTAAGACAAAGGGACTAACCCTGCACACCGTGCAAACCATCACACACACAGAGAAAGAGACACATGCACATTAAACTCCACGGCAGAGGGATGGGTAAGATATGAATCCCTCGGGCGATGCTTAGTAGGAGCAGCCCTGGCAGAGAGAGGTGTGGGCAGATTGTGTATTACCTCAGCAGATAGCCCACAGAGCTCAACACACAGGATCCAACCATGCACTAAATTAGGAACAATAATATTGTACACTTAATTGGCTCAACTCCCCCCCACTTTCCTATGTTGTCTCTGAGAGTCACCCAGGGGTGTACAGTATGTATTCTCTGGAACTACAGAGGTGTGTGAGAGGACACACAAAAGGATCGGTCTGCGTGTCAGAGCAAAGAAAGACCGCTGTCAACTCAACGCGGTCAGCGCAGATATTTCATCACGCTGGAGACATTTGGAGAAAGTTCCCCCCGAATCCTCCAGCATTTATAAAAATGTTTTCATAAAGTCAACAAATCTCTTAACTACAGAAAAACATCCCCATTATTGTAGTTGAAAATTAAAGTGACATTTAAATGAGGTTGAAGTATTGTATGATAATCAGAAATAAAATAGACCTTGTTCCTTTTTATAGTACATTCTGCATTTGCATGAGAAATTATATTTAAGACAAATAATACCAAAATGTACTGGTGTAATATTTCTTTTTAGCAAACAGATTTGAATTTAAATTGTTTCTGAATTGTGCAAATTGATGGAAAATGTTAAAGCAAATCATCATTTAGTAGAAATGTCTTTTATTCTCTGAATTAATGCAATTTAAAATTCGGCTAAAAGGATGACAGCATTACCTTTCCCTCCTTCTGATGCTGGTCAAAAGCAGAAATGAGCTCTTTAGCCCACTGAACCCTCTCCTGAGTCGGGGAGAACTCTTCCTGCACAGCCTGGACTTGCCCTGGATGGATAACCTGCTTACCTGCACATAAACACGTGCACAGAATTAACTCTTATTATAACAGAAGACCCTCTGTGGTTTTAAGTTAAATTAAAAAGATTACATACTCGTGCAAAAAAACTAAACAATGATTTTACATGTTTGAACATAGCCGTCAAAAACGCAGTTTGTGCCTCCTTATTTTATACATATAAAAAAAAAAAATGCACAAAGTTGGAGAATTGAGAGGGATCACAGCTGGCCACGTTCTGCAAGAAGGGCAACAACACAAAGTGGCAATGAGAGGAGAGGAAAAACAGGAAATACAGAAGACTGAATTGAGTTTGTGTCAATATGTGCTATGGCAGTGAGTCCGAGGGCTGGCTTAGAACCATAGGATGCTGTGCATCATGTCTCCTCTCTGCTGGCAGCCCCGCTGTTAAATAGAAACTCTGCTGAATGCTTAGATTTCATTATGATACAGAAGTGTCGAGAAGAGCTGAATAAAGAACAGGTTATGACAGCCTGACAGAACCTAAGCTAGACATACTGGCAAGTAAAATACTGACAACAGATGTGAAAATCATGTGGAATAAGAAAGCTCTAATCTTGCTCAAACAGATCAACCATTTCACTGCCTCTTTACTGAAAAACATTCAGAACTAATAAAGCACATCTTGGTGGATAGTGAACTATTAAAACAGAGGCTTAACATGGAGTTTAGGCTTGTCTGCCCCAGTCCCCTCCACCCTTCCGCTCCCACTCCCGCTCAGTTAAACGTGGGTGAACGCCACAGACATAATCCCGTGTACATTTGCAGATCAAACTTGTAGCGATAAGTTAAGGTTATGAAACGTCTGGTGAGAACGCCGGCTCAGTGGCAGCCAGCAGGAACTCGACACTTTAGGGCTTAGCTCTGTCGCCAACAACAAATCCTTCAAGGTGGCCGAGCAGGCGGGCCACACAAGCAAAAAAATAAAAAATAAATTAGCCCAGGAGAGAGGAGGAAAGGCAAGAAAGAAGGGGAGAGGAGGAGAGGTGAGGGCAGGGGAGGAAAAGGGGAGGAGAGAACCCAATGTCTTCTGTTCACCCTAGTTAACCTCTAAAAAAAGACAACACACAGCAGTGACACGATCAACACAATGTAGTTCAAGGCTTGAACAATTACGTATGAGTGAACATAACTCATAAACTTCCATTTAGAGTATAACAAACAGATACCACGATAGAGGTATACATACTATACCTGTGTCTTTGTGAAGCACAGATGACTGTTGACACGCTGGATGTCTATGAATGTGTGTTTGCATGCAATAATATATGTGTATTTCATTGTGCATACAAAAAGTAGGAACCGATGTGACTATGTTTCAGTGCATCATCATGCATGTGTGTTTATGTGTCTTATGCAAGCCTGCATGTTGCATTCTATCAGGATTGAGGCAAGTGGAGTGTGTATTCCCTCCTCTGCCACCTGTTTTACCTCTGGGCAGAAATCAGGAGCATGTTTCCACACTGAAACTGGCAGGTTTAAATGTACTGTAAGAGGGTGTCTCTTTGTGTCAGTGTATGTGTGTCGTTGTTTAGGACAAGGGGAGAGTGACAGAGAGTGGAAACAGACTGCGTGACTCAGGTGCCCTCAGTCACAACCCATTGGTTCTCCTAAAATACATCATTCATGCCCTCCAGCCAATCGTGGCCTGCCATGTGGTGCTGGCATCTCATTGGAGGATTGCTATTTAGCAAAGTGCTCTCAGGCGAATGATGGGCAGGATCCCGGGGATGGAAGTGAAATGTGGTCCCTAACAGCAGAGAATTTTGTGGAACCGTTTTCTATTTTAAGGGAAGCAAGAAATTTCGCCAGGACCATTGAGTCTTAACGGCAACGCACATTTGATAGCACATTCTTCTTAATTCCCCAAATGAATTGCATTTTTTTCCCCCATGCTCAATATATTTGATATTTTTCAAGTTGTAGGATTTGGCCTCCACATTAATTCTGTTTACAGGTAAAGAGTGCGGGTGTTTGTGTTTAACCAGTGCATTCCGTGCTCAGCGCTAATGGGTGCTGTACAGGGCTTAGGTAGTGCCAAGGTCAATTACTGCACAGGTAGAGGCTTTTGGCTGCACCGTATTATTGCTTAAGCACACTCGGTCCAGTAATAGCTACTAACTAAGATTATACAGAGTGCCCATGGCTTGTAAGCCTCTAATCCAGTGCTTTGAACAGTTCTGTTCCATATCAAATCTTACCAATTATTTCATCAACCAGCTGTTTCCACTCATTAGCTTTTATACCTTCTACGTCAAGTAAAACACATATTGAGGTGAATTTCCACTTGCAAAGAGAGGTAAGTCGCAAATCACTGTGATTAAAACAACTATTAGCAATTAATAAAAGGATGTTATATTTATAACGTGTGCACAGATTTGGGTAACCCTTGCGCTGAACACAAAAAATGAAAAAAATTCAACAATAAAGCCTACAGCACACAGAAATGCACACACAAACCTGCAGCACCAGAGAATAGTTGTGGCAAATGAGGTCACCTGCAAGAGTTTCTGTTGGAGACAGCTCAACCTATAAATTGATTTGATGGCGCAAAGTGCAAGGAACATATGCGTCTGTGCCAGTGCGGTATGAAGAGTAGGCTTTTTTTTTTTTCCCAGTTAGAAAGCCGACTCCTCTCCGATGCTGACCTGTTTAAATGCTCTCACACCGGAAAAAAAACTCTAATCATTACGGAACAGTGATTTTGTTTTTCATTTCCCCAAGTCTATGCGAACCCAGGCTACCAGAAAAATATGTTTTGATTTTAAATTCATCAGTAAAAATATCACAGCAAATACATTTTCTGACTGAAGAATGACGACTAGAATACCAACTTTGGAACAGGCTGCCCTGCTTTGTGTGGTCTGTTACAGGCAATCTGTGCCTTGCAAAGGCACACAGGTGCAGAGACGCTGAAAGCATCACCTGGCTACAATTGCACCAAGTAAGAACTCCTTTAAATCATACTTGCACCCATATGCACATTAAAATGTACCTGTCCACATACAAACACAAAATAATTCATGGTAGGCCTAACAGAAATGTCCACCAAGGCTTCAAAGACTTCAGCATTGTTCACGTTAAGTATTTAAAAAGACAAAGACACACAGCTCGTCCTAAAACCACAGATAAAATGTTCATTATCAAGACGAGTATATCAATTTCCAAGTGAAGAGCCAGGAGATGTTCTGCAACCTCCCACAGTTTTACAGGCCACATTTTAAAACATTTACCAACCCACTCATTTCCTGTTCTCATTCAGAAGGAGACAGGGGCAAAAGAGAGTAACAGAAGTAGGAGTGAAAATTGAATTTGTGGGATCGCTTGAATGCTGCTTGCAACAGAAAGTTCAGGGATGTTGATTCCTGCGTCACACGGAGGAGTGAGGACTATATCGCATGTAACTTTTGAGGTTTCTCGAAAGGACACACAGACACAACATGTCCAGTGAGGATTTTGAGGGGCAGGGGCAGATTTGAGATGCAGAAACAGGACCTACCTGTGAATCCCATGAGAGCTCCTTCTCTGGCCTGTTGCCTGAGACCCTCCACGTCTTTGTAGTCAATGTAGACCAGGTCGATGGCCTGCAGTCCAAATGCTTTGGTGGTCACCACCACCTTCTGCCTTGCATAAAGGAGCTCCCTGGCATCCTTAGTCCGCGTGGCACCTAAAGAAAGAAGTACGAAGATAAGAGACACGTGAAAGCTGATGTGCAAGGATGAGAGAGATGAGGTGGTGCGATAAACAACAGATAGCTTGATAATCAGTATGTCAGCATCTTTCTCTTCTTTGGAGGGAGACTGTTAAATATCAAACACACTTGAATCTGACAAGTGGGTAAGATTTTTATTTTTATTTTTTTACTGTATTTCATTACCCTTAAGACGTTAAAAAAAAGATATTTAAACATCCAGTCTTAATCTATATTAATGCCCATGCACAATGCTGCATGTTTCTATACATTATGAGATGTCCTGCCACAGACATCTCTGAACAAGAAGGAACACATCCATCTGCCACAACCTTCTCATTTATTATTCTTTCAAATTGGAATATTTAATCATCTCTAACACAAATTCAGAAGAACAGGGAAAGGCACATTGTGTAACAGCTACCTATGCTGGCACAGAAGTCATCAGAGCCAAACACCACCCCGTCATGGTGAAGACCAGCCTTGGGAGCCAGATGACGAATCTCCTCACACACTGCCTGGAGAGAATATACTGTAAGCATGGTTTATAAAAGAGGAAAAGAAAAGCTGCCAACACATGTTCCTAGTTATAGTAAAATCTTTTGCAACTCTTTAAATCACCATCATCACAAAACCATCATAATATTCTTATTTTATTATTCCAGCTTACTTTCCGTAAAAACTAATATTAATATACCAGGCCAATAAACTTGCTACCTGCAGTCACGCAGGTGTACACGCAAGTAAAGGTTTCAAAGCTTGAGACACTTCGCTAAGATAAGGCCGGGTTTCAGACTACATTCAGCATTTCCATGAAGGGTCCACATTTTAACTTTGATTACTTATTCCATAACCACGGGTTTCCTGATTGAGGTTTTATTTTTGCACATTACAGGCATTTCCATTTTGTCAAACTTTCTGTAAGACAATACTTGCTGATGACGCATGGAGGAGTTATTTGTTAAATAAAAACAGAAATGCAAGACAAGAAGTTGAGGTGACAGTCCACAATTATTAATGAGCAAAGAAAGAAATATATAAAAAGTGATTCTCAGGGGTGAAACAATAAGAATGTTTTCTGAGCTTTTGTTGTCCTCCAAATTAATTTCACCACTAGCTGTGCCACAGCGAGTTTTCTTTTTTTTTTCTCTCTCATACATGTAACCTGGGGTTCAGTCTGGGCAAAAATACACGGTGTTCTCAAGAAAGCACACAGAGCCCCCCGCCCTCTCCTGCCGTCAAAACACACATGCACACACTCACAGCCACAGTCACAGAATTAGAGTGAAGCACCAAAAGACAAATCAAACGAAGGAATGACAGCTGGTTTCTCCCCAAATGCCCGAAACCATGCCCTTTTCCCCATGTAGCTGAAGGTCGTGCAGTACTAAAACAGAAAGCGCTTTGATGCTAGCCAAAATATCATTAAGAACTTTTCCACTATGATGATATTAAAACAGATCTAATTAAAAAATGTCAGCGTGTCTGAAGAGGGACAGAGAGAGACACACACGCAGACAGACAGAAAGGAAACCAAAAAAAAATAATAAAAACCTCAAAAGGCTCATTTTGAGAGACAGTCCGAAAGCTTTGAATCCCTTTTATTTTGGACACGTGGAGTTCTCTGCTCGCGAGGCAGCCTTTAATCTAAAGCGAACAATGGACAAACGGCAAAAATGTCTTACGCATGCAGTTTTTTGGGCGGGTTTGTTTGTAATTTACCTTAAAATTGAGCAGGCCCACAGCGGTTTCCACGAAGGTGACTAGGCGAATGGGTTCTGTCAGCGGCCGTCCTTTCAAGTTGTGCTGAAACCTGTCAACAAACTAAGCACACGGGGACCGTCTCATGCACAACTCATTAACAAAACCCACTGTTTCTTTGAGTGGGGAGGCAAAAATCCTCTAAACAATCACAATAAATTAATTTGGTCTCATTGCTTTGTCATATTCATGAGATTTTTGTGCTTTGCTGGAGCACAGATCCTATTTTAGCATTTAAATGTTATGGTGCGCTTGAAACATACTGCAATGTTGTTGATAATAAACCGCCACCGTCAGTGGACTTACTAATGTACTATTAGTTATATGAATGAGAAAAACAGGAAAATCAACAGAACAAGAAAACTGAGATATTGTGTCAGGATTTAAAACTGGAAGAAAAGAAAATATTCAGCTGTAACAACCGTAAATGATTTGACACATCTATCAAAATCCACTGTGGGGTAAGACAGACAGAGAGGGGGGTGGATCTTAATGTGCAAAAACTCACTTTTGATTCAAATCTTGACACCTTTATTACCTGCACTGTTCCCATTTCAGTCCTCATTCAGAGACACTTCCATGAGGGTTCAAATAGCGCCGAGTGTGGCAACAAAAGCAAGTGAAATGAAATATTTTACATTATCACCAGGGTTCCCCCTTCGTCTGAAGTCTTCTGCTCTACCTTCTTTCAGAGGCTCTGCACAACTACAGCGTGCGTTCCCCTGAGAGAGTGTGCACACATGTAAATGCACACACGTGCACGCGGGAGCACACATGCACACACACACACACACACACACACAACCACACACACAGCGAACCAAAGAAGAAACAAAACACCGAAAAGGGGAGAAGAAACAAGATTTGGGTTGTCTTTGAGTGTGTTTTACTGCTACATTATTCTGTTTTGCGTCCCTCCTCCGTGGCAGGGAAGAGGGAGACTGCAGCAACAATCACGAGTGTGATGTGACACTTTGCTGAGGCCTTTATTCTGCACGACTCCTGCTAATATGCAAGCTCACCTAAGTAGGGCTTTAAAACCAAGTTTAATTCTTTGAAGACCAAAGCATTCCAATTTTTTCCAACAGACCAGTTCACAGCTAGCCCTGGACTGCCAGTGGGGTAGCCCAAATTCCTAAATCTATCATCTGGAAACACACAAAAGCCCCCTCCGTCAGATATTTCCTTTCAAAGCCAGGGAAAAAAAAAAGAAAAAGAGAGAGAGTGCAAAAGCTCAGAGTAGAAATGTCTACCTCCATGTCCCCCCTTCGTCTCCTTTTTCTCCCTCTTTGACACACCAGGAAAAGAGACGGTTATAAATAACCTCAGGTACAGCGCTGCCATTTTTCCAAATGAAGAGCAAAATAACCCCGGTGCTCACACTCACAACTCTTGTTCTCGAGACTGAAAGAGAGTGGGCGTCCATTGAATGATTTTAAAAAATAGGGGCAATTTTAATCATCTCTCCATTCAATCTCAGTTGGATAAATCATATCTGAGAGATTTGCATAAATACAAACCATCAAAGACTTTTCATCTTCAAAGAGGTTTTCAAGACCCAATAGGCTTTGTACTGTAATCATCTGAGGTCACAACCCTGTGGGAGCAAGGCTGCTATGGCAACATAAAAACTAACGCTGGGGGCTTAGCATAATATCCCCCCTCCTTCGCAAACACAGGAAGGGGCGGGTGGGGGTCCGAGAGGGAGTGTGAAAAGAGGGTGTAGATAAACCTATTTCTGTGACAGAGGAAACTAGATAGATAGGGCCTGTTGTGGGGATACCTCGCTGATATTACACACACAGATTACCACCAATACACTGTTCCCATGCAAACCCTGAGGCTGCGGTGAGCAGATTGGGCTGTTAAGATTCTACCACAGGAAAACAAATGACAGCTCCACGCAAGCACCGTGGCTAAAAAGCCTCTGAGCCTCGGTGATTACATGTTTCTGTCCTCGTGCCGTATTTTCCTCTTCAGCTATTATACACTCTGAGGGTCTGATTTACACCGCATAAGAGGCACTATAGCGCTCGCTCATTGTTCTTCCGACGCGTACAGCAACCATTAGCTGTCAATGGCTCTAGAAAACTAGAGCCCTTTAAGATGTTATTCACTACTGAATTGGAAAAAAGAAAATAATAAAAGAAACGCAAAAAGAGGGAATAACACCTCTTCTCGCCATTCAAAGCCACGCCACAAACAAGCCCTTTGACAATTTCACCACCCAATCATGAAAAGAGAAGGAGGGAGAGATGACGCTAGAGAAAGGAGGCTATAGTGGGACAAGTTTCAATTAATTTTCTTCAAAAGGGGGCCAGATTAAATGTTTCCGGCCTGCTGAAGTGTTCATTTCACAGAGGGGAAGCGGAGAAAGGGATGAGGGGAGGGGAGAGGAGGAGGAGTAGAGGAGGAGGAGCGGGACAGGGTGCGATTCTTTTGGTCCCAGTGCACACCAAATAGTGTGGTGGGCAAAGAATGCACACGGCTCCGAATCTGTGTGAGAATTGTCCCCAGACAAAGGAGGGAGTTACGCCTGTTATAGCCCAATAAGGCCTGTCAGTCACACAAGGGTCGGAGGAGAGCAGAAAGACAGAGCAAAAGATTTCCACACAAAGAGAAACAAGCAAGTCCATCTTTTAGCGACAAATCAGTCTGGAGGTTCCTGTGCTAATATCAATAAAAAAAAAAAAAAAGAGGGGAGAAAAATAAACAAGTGAGGGATTTACTGCGCTGCCTTACAAGGGTGGAGAAAATCAGACACATGCTTACAACGCGGACAAGAATACACACAGACAACTCTGAAAAAGTTGAGAGGGACAAAGATAAGATTAGACGAGCATGCATGAATGAATCATCCCGAGCTACCAACTTGACTTTGTCTGAGGAGCACACATGCACCTGCTGATGCCGAGAAAGAAAAAAAAGAAAAAAAAAACGCACAGACAAATGGATGAGATGTGTAAAACAGACTTAAGCAGCACTTATTTCTCCCAATATGAAGGGTAGACATTAATACACTTCTAATAAAGTGTTGCTGCTTTTTTTCTCCTCTTTCTCCTCTTGGCATAAGAAAAAGGAAAAAGCAGGCAATTATGCGCATTTTAGAGCTTTTACCGTGTTGGCTGTGATTTACAGCATCATAACAATAATAATAATAGTAATAATAACAGCGGACTTACAAAAAAAAAAATGACTTTCTTTTTTTTTTTTAAGTGAGGAAAAGTAGCCAAGGGAGAAAAGAGGTGGGGGAGAGAATTAGTGAACACCTGTCAGCAATTATACTTGGAAGAAAGAAAGGGCAGCAGGAAATAGACGTGTTCTAATTAAAACCACTAGTTAAAAACTTCCTGCTCCTGCCCCAAGACCATGTATGAGTACATGTGTGTGTGTGTGTGTGTGCGCGTAGTAACACCAATGTAAAAAGCCAGACTAGACACATGCCTTTCACCACTGACTACCTCTCCCGTTCCCCCCTTCTCAACTAAACACATTTCAGTTCCACGTGTTTAATCACCACAAAGTGTTTGGAATATTTGTAAAATAAAATTCTCATTCATTCATCAGTCGGAGGCTTTTAAAATGCTGACGAAACTTCTCGCCTACGTAATAAAAAACACGCAAAGAGGCACCCGGAAGGAGTGACAAACATTCACAGCCGAAGTAGCCAGGGTTTCTAACCAAATCAATGAACTGTCTACACAAACAGCGAAGAAGACAGACGGCAACCTGGTTTCTTGCGGTGAGTAAGCCATATGGAGCTGATCAGAAAGGTCTGCATTAATGATGTCACTGTCTCCTGACCTTTTGGGACTTCACATCTGTATAGCACTCCTTTTTAGAAAGCCAGAGGATAGACAAACACCTCTAAACTATAGCACAGGTCTAGTTTGTGAATTACACCGTCTACACCGAGTCAGAAATATGGAACAGTATAGCAGAAAAGTAATAAATAAGCAGTTATTTCATGGGGGCGTTTATCTAGGAGACAGCAACAGCTTGTAATAGATGGCATCAATTTCAGGTAATGTCAGAGATTGTCTATTTAAGATATTTCTAATACACTAGGACCTCAGTAACTACCTTTATTACTTTGTAAATGTGCAGGCAGTTGCAATACATTAGAATAATTAAAGGTGTATATGAACAAGAGAATTTAATGCACATCTATGGCATACTGAGAGCTATAAAATTTGATTATGTTCGTTCCTGGACACAAACTGACATGGTTCAAATCAGCACCAGTTGCAAAAGGAACCATTGTGTTGTTGCAGAAATCTATCAGGCCTCAGAAGCTCTAAGAAATGTCATCGGTTTCTTGATCAGCGGCCAAGAAAAACAGTCCATCTGTCCCTGACAGTCCTGACACAGGGATCGATTCCGGCCCCGTTTTTTTTTTTTTTTTTTTACTGGGAAATGGAAAAGTTTGTTATGACTTCTTTGAAGATTCTCGAGGTTTCTTCTTACTTCATGAGTTTGTGTAAGACGCCCAGAGGTGAAAGAGAGAAATGTCATGGGTATTTTTTTTTTTCTTTTGTTTACACAAGACTGTAACAAGACTGGAATCACTGTAATTATAGAATTACAGTGATTCTATAAGAAGACTGATGATTTGGGGCTCACCCACTGCACTTCCTGTGTGTCCTCCACTTTGGGCAACATGATGGCAGGAGGGAGAACCTTAGCCTGCAGGATGACCTGAAGGTCAGCCTCGGCTAAGCCACTGGACACCGAGTTCACCCTCACACACTTCTCTGTCCGGCCCAGGTCCAGCTCTTCCAACATCCTAGGAATGGTCTCTCTGGCTTCGGTCTAAAAAAACATAAATAGAAAACAAGGAGGAACTTAATGTGCTGCATTTGGTCAAACTGCAGTTTGTGATAACATAACAAAAATGCTTGTTCAGTACACTAGTGCAGAAACATGTAGAAAAACAAGTGTGGATACTGACAGACGGATGTAACTCCTATGTGCGTAAATATCATAAAGAGTCTCTTACAAGCAGCAGAGAAACATTAATGATTTGTGTTAGGTCTATTCAACATGTACATAAATGTCACAAATGACGTCCATGCAATGAAAAAATAAATTAAAATTGCAAGATTGCAATAGAAGTCCAATTTCCTTCAAGAAGACGTCCACACATAAATGATATTAGAAATTAAGCATGAGCACAAAACTAACCATTGCATTATAACGTGTAATGATAGCGGGCGCCAGACAAAGCACACATCAATTTGGACTGGAGGAACAATAAACATGATTAGGGAAAGAAAACATGATAACATAACATACATCTGCACTCTCGCTTCACTGTAACGCATCTATATAAGAGTTTTCAGCAAATCCAGAGGCAGCACACTCAACTTTGTTCTCTCAACGCAGACAAGGTATGAGGAGCTGAGCAGGAAGGGAGAAGAGGAGAATGGGGGAAAAAAAAAAAAAAAAAATCAAAGAGAAGCCTACACTCCCAACTTCTATCCATAACACAGTAGCACACGCCGCTATATTCAAACCAGATGGTGGGCTACGGGAATGGAGGGAAAGAAGGATGGAATGGGGAGAGAAGTCAGGCTACGGGGAGAGGAGCGAGGCACTGTGGGAGAAATGTGGTCTGAGTTAAGCAGCATGAGGAAACGGTGGCTTAGGAGTTGTCAGCTCAGATCAGAGGCTGGAGCCTTTGAGTGCTTGTGTGTGTTTGGAGATGCTCGGAATGAGTTTTTTTTGGTCACATATATACATAGTAGAAATTCTCCTAAGAAAAATACCCTCTACCTGATGCCAGTTGCTGGGTGAACCACAAAAGGTTTTTGAGATGCTAATTCATGAAATAAAATGTGGGTCTTCAAAAAAATAAGGATGGCGGACAGTGGCGAATATGGTAGCATGCCATCTGGGGTGGCAACTTGGTGATGCAAAGGTTTTGCATTTACTGCTGCATTTTCTGCGAGCGCATGAAAGAGGACCAAGAGCCGGGTATTACGTGGAGAGCCCATACATCACAATCTCTTGTAAAAGCTAGAGCGGACTCAACATAGGATCAGTTGTTTGAGAGCTTATGGGTCCTCTCAAGGGTCACGAGACTAAACAAGCCTTGCTCTGATCTCCTGGAATGCAGAACTGTATTTGATATTGTGAACACCCTTCCAGTATCAATAAAATATGGTATCAAAGTACATATCAAAGATTTTCTCGGATTTAATAGGGGTCAAGAGCAGGCTGGGCTGCTGTGTGTCATCCATGTCTCCCGTTTGCCTCACTGAATGAGACAAGAGGGATTGACACACCATAAGAGGAGAGCGCTGTGATCTTTTGACTCTTGCTCAAGTTTGGCTCCCTCGTTCCCTTTCTTACTATGGCTCTCATAAGCCAGGGGAGACCTGTAACTGTATCGTGGTAACTTAAAACGGATGGAGCGATTTACGGAGCCATAACTCAGTATTCATAAACCTGCTACTTGGTGGATAAAATTCTGTCTGTCCCTGTGCAGTTCCCGGTGACTGGAGAAAATTGATCTGTGAGAACGGCTGGACGCTCCGTGTGCGCGGAGTCACGTTGATCCCTGACCAAACTAAATAAATAGAGATCCAGAAATGATCAAAAAGCATGGTTTATATCACTCACAGATCAAACAGACAGGAGAACTCCAACCTCCTGCTCCAAACTCAGCCTGACTCACTGGCGGCCTGCACGTATAAAATTCTTTTAATGTAACCAGAGATCACTCTTTGCTCTTCACAAAGGATTGTCTCCTGCACTTTTCTCCTTTAGCAACAATATTTCTGAATCCATGATGCCGGGAATGGCTAAGGAGATGGCCAGGTCACTATGCACTCTTTTCTTTTATCTACCCTTTTTAGATTTCTGCCTAAAGTGAGAGAGAGATTATTCTGCCAAACACCTTGACCCCTATGGGCTCCGCTACTCCAAGCTTGAATAAAGCCCTTTGAAAAGAAGATATTTTACATTAATAGACAGCCATCCAACAAGTTGCTTCAAAGCTCCCTCCCCAATCACCTGGTGTCCCATGGAGCGCTCGCCCCAACGTCAGCTCCATCTCCTCTTTGATTCCCTCCATCATCCTCATCATTAGAGGCTGACACACAGGCAGGCAAGCTTGCAAGCAGTCGGCCAGGCAGGCAGGGACGTCGAACGCATAGATGCACATGAGAAGCTTTTCAAGTGCGGAGAGGCTGACCTTCCAGGAGCGCGAGGGCAGCTTCTTAACACACAGCCTGAGCCTTGACGCTCAGGATCCTACAGAGTGCTGTGTATATGTGACACAGCATGGCCACTGCCTTGTAGACACCACATCAGACTGGAGCGTCCAAAGTGATGTGTGTACAGGCCACAGCGGGACCGACTTCCTCACCAGCATCAGATCATGGTTGTCCAGCCCTTCTGTCATGCCGCTTAAAACAAGCAACGTCAAACTTTTGCTTCTGGACAAACTGCGTGTAGACACACTCTGTCCCTTCATTCAATGCGAATTACTTCTCAATTACTACAATACATACTGGATAGAAATGGAGGCAATTTCTATCTGTGAAAGGCATTTTGGAAGAGGCATGGACAGAATTAATTTGTCTGCTAATGCAATAATTGTATGTACAGTATCAGCGTCCTGGGAAGCAACAAAAGAGGCAGATGGCACAAATTAGGATAATTCACAACATTAGCAATCGGTGTCATTTGGAAAAACTGCTAATAGCCGAGTCTGTGTGCTCAAAAACATGTATGTACATCGCACTGACACAGCGCCTTCAAACAGCAGAATGCTGTATCTTTATTCTTAAAGTGTATATATTCCATGTGAAGAGTGGGAGATCATGAGTCACAATGAGCGTAGTTGTTTTTCTACCTTTTTTTTTTTTTTTTTTTTTTTACCTTTTAAGAGCTGGCGTTTTGCACCCTGCTGTGCAACTCGTGATGCCATTTAAAATGAGCTGTAGACTCTCGCAGGTGAAGGCTGCCTGCCTGAAGTGTGACTCTGTATGCATTTGTTCGTCTGTCTTTGTCAGTAACCGTGTCTCGGTGTGTGCGTGTGTATGTGTATGTGTGTTTCGGGCTTCAAGTCAACGTGGATGCGTTTTGACAAGTGACATGCTGCACTCCGGAAAGCTGGAGCGAGATGACTGACTAATTCAGGCTACGCTGATAACTGAGACGTAGCAGAAGGAGATTCGGGCCTTCACTCTGTCAGTTGGAGGCACACTGTGTTTATCCGCTATCCTGTCAGGGCCGACAACAAGACATAACTAGCAGGATAGAGGAGGAGAAATTTGTACATCATCAAACCTGCTTGTCATAGTTGGCCAAAACTGACAGCCGGAGGTGGAAAAAACAGCTAGTTGTTACACAGTATTTATACACTTTAATTAGCCATGAAAAGATCTCATTACAGCTCCTTGGTTACAGTTCATTACAAGCTGCATTCTAATGTTTTGGGGAAATTAATTTGTAAGAGCTGTGCAACCATTTTGTAGGAAAAACAGAAGAGCCTTAGGCTAATTGTTCACCATCTGTAGGATGTACTGTATATGACCTATTCTCTGCGTAATTAAAAGTAGACGTTTTGTCATGCATGATGGTTTTGTTTTGCAAATTCTTGCACATCTGTCCACCAACAAAATCTGTAATGCTGCAACAAGACTAAAGATTCATAACAATAGCACAGGGCATGCAGCGCTCATCTGGACATCTCCAGAAGTCTACAGCTTGCTTGCTCACTTCATGACCATCCTGTTCTCAAGAACATTAACAGCCTCCTGCATCTATCCATTCATTCATTCATTTTCTGTAACCGCTTGCCCTCTGGGGGCTAGAGCCTACCTCAGCTGTCATTGGGCGAGAGGTGGGGTACACCCTGGTCAGGTCGCCAGTCTATCGCAGGGCTAACACAGAGAGACAGACCTCCTGCATCCAGTTCAAATTTATTATCATCATCACTCCCAAAGCCCTCCATAAATCAGCAACTTACTCCACTACCTCATTCATTTCCACAGATTGTGCTCATCTGATGCCAACCTCTGGAACTTCCCAATATTTAAAGGGGAACTACTGTTTTTTACAACCTGGACCTTATTTCTGGCATAAAATACGATCGTTTACTCACCCATATAACTTGTGTAATTTGTATTCCTTCGGGAGATAATTAGATCAGCATATATCCATGCAGTGGGAGTGACTGGGGCACCGAAACGCAGCCTCTAAATAACGCATTATCTGCCGCGAAACTCGTTCATTTCGCCAATATTTTGTTATCGTAGGCTAGTGCTATTCCCCGTTGAGTCCGGAGTTAGCCGTTATCATCGGTCGGCTTGTTTACCTGTAATTTGCTGCTGCTAGTTTTTTGCAACATGGCTGAATATTTTTTGTCAATTTCAACCTTCCAAAGGGATCAATAAAGTTGTCTGTCTATCTTTTCCAAATCTGTGGGTTGTGGACAAACCATGGCAGTACAAATTACAGGTAAACAAGCCGACCGTCGTGGGTGCGCGCAGTGCTCAGAGACGACAACATCCAGGTCAGAAGACATGATAACAGCTAACTCTGGACCAACGGGGAATAGGACTAGCGTACGATAACAAAATATTGGTGAAATGAACGAGTTTCACGGCAGATAATGTGCTATTTAGAGGCTGCGTTTCGGTGCCCCAGTCACTCCCACTATATGGATATACGCTGATCTAATTATCTTCTGAAGGACTACAAATTACAAAAGTTATATGGGTGAGAAAATGATCATATTTTAAGTCAGAAATAAGGTCCAGATTGTAAAAAAAACAGCAGTTCCTCTTTAAATATCTACTTTATGTATTATACTGTACACCGTGTTGTCTTACCCAAGGGGTTTACAGCTATCTAAGTTTGCACAAGGCAAAGACTGCTCAAATCTTTCCTAAATCCAGTTTACCAAAAGAAAAATCTTGGCAGTTATTTGTGAGTTCATTGCATTTAAATTCTTATTCAGTTAATCTGAGCGAGGTGCAAATAAGACAGGTGGTGTGAAAACAAAAGTACAAATGTGTGTCTTTAGGGTAAATATGAAAATTTGTAACTTATTACATGATGATTAAAGAAAAAAAAATAGCCATAGAGAGAAAGATTCAGAAAGATCTCAGACTGGAGGGCACACAGGTGTGTACGGAGAGTATTTTTAGTGCATTTACTTAATAGATGGACTAATGTATATGTGTCCTCCTTCAAGTGACTTGATATGATTTATAGAAACAAACTTAATTCTTTTTTTATTTATGTTTTTAGTAAGGGTATAGAAGACAATCTGAAAAGGGGTTGCAAAATCAGAGATAGTGTTCTGGCCATTCTCCCCACCTCGTGTGCTCACATCTGCTCGATTCCTCTCCTCCTCCCATTCTTTCATGTTTTCCTCTCCTTGTACGCCTCTCCATCATCACTCCTCCTCCTACTGAGGTTACTCTGAGAGTGCTGGGTGCATTGCGCAGCCCACGTAGCACAGAGCAGTGCGGCCTGTGCCTGCCAGTGAAAACACAAGAGTGTAACAGGATAATACGAGAGAGAGAGAGAGAGAGAGGACCTCTTTATTCCCCGTCTCAGCACTTTCCGAAGTCTCACTCAGCCTCAGTCTTCACCCTCAATAGAGTTGCTACACAAGTTTTTGTCAAAAGACAATCCAAATAGCTTAAAGAAGATGACCTGAAGTCCATGACATCTACAAAAAGAAACAAGAAAATGTTTTTAATCCCTCCACATTCCTCAGCAATGAAAGCTAATCACAGCACTGTCATCACTCTCCTATACACCCTGACCTCTTGTTCGCCCACGGCACCCTCCCGAAGGACTCCAATCGATACTTGACACATGATACTTAAAACACACACATACACTGTGACAGACAGTAAGGTTGGGAATGGAAGGTCTTTCTGATCTGGCCGGGACGGGGTCTATTTTCTGGCTGAGCGGCTCACATCCCGTTTGTGAGTCTTGGCAGCCTGACTGGGAGTTTCTCCGGGGTCTCTGGAGTCCTCTGAGGTGTTGAGCACACACAAGCACAAGCGCATACGGGGAAGTAAATACACGGACATATAATACACACCAAATACGAATGTTCGGCATTCATAATTCAGCGGGTTAACGTTATTTCCCAGGAGCACTTTCTGTCAAGAGTTTATTCATTTGAATCAGCTTTAAAAAAAAAAAAAAAAAAGGGACGGGGGGGTGCAGATCTTTCAGTGTCCTCTGGTATAACGGTGAGCATTGAACTGAGGTCACGTATCAGGTGACAGTTGGCTGCATAATTTATGTTAAGTTGAAAATCTCTGGTGTCGAGACACAGTTCATGCATAGACCGTAGCTCATATTGACGGACAACCAACCAAAGGTAATAGACCGTAATAACGTCATCCAACTGCTCTCACTCAAAGCACAAAGGTCTAACGCCAGACCTGTCATTAACAGTGGTAATGACAAAGAATTAAGAAAATGCGACCACTTTATGAATTAAACATTATGATATAAGTACTTTTAATCACTAATTAAAGCACTTGGGAAAGGCATACTTTAAAGAGAAACTAAAGGACACCTTTCCAAGTGACAAGTAATTGTAAAAACCTTTCTTTAACTAGTAAAGGTTTGACAATATGACTGTTGGACAGCTCATTAGACAAAAACGAAAGTTTCTACTACAGGGGTTCAATGACACCTTTACATTATCATTCATGTCAATAAACACTACTTACACATAGTTTCTCCGTTTTTTCTTGTGACAGCTTTGCATTTCTCCTTTTTCATGCTGTATGTTACTTTACATAATAATTTGTGGTGTCCAATTGCTCTGCTGTACAACTCGAAAGATTAATTATAGGTGCTGATTTGAGACCGTATGGTCACTAATTCGACTCCAATCTACATCCAAGGCTGAGGTGCATTGAGCAACCACCTGACCCCCAAAACTACTCCCCAGGCGCTGCAAGCCTGGCTGCACACTGCTCCAAAGTGTGCTCACTACTCTTTGTGCGAGTATGAATGGATGGGTTAAATGCAGAGACGGAACGAGCCCAAAAGGGATCAATGAAGTATAATTACTATTATTATTCCAATACCAGTATCTCTATCGGGTCCATGACTGTGATCATGTACTTATGAAACAGTACCAATTAGTTATTCCAATAGGAAAGGTGGTAGACATTGGTTAGCAGAGGCTTTATTAAGTGCTATATAATATACACATTTCAAGCACTAACAAGTGGTCCAAATTCTGCAAAATACCGAAGTGAATGCAGGACGCCGGCCGTCTGATTTTTACTTGACTGATGTACAGTGGGCTACCAACCGTAAAAATCTGTGTATGTACTTAAGCGTGTGTGTATTTGTGTCTGAATGTGTCCATGTGTGCACTCTTACGATTGTGTGCATGTTTGTGCTCTGCATGTCTTGTGTGCATTCGCAGGCGCGTGCTGGTGTGCGAGAGGTGCTCCCCGTTGTGTCGGCCGCGCCACTATGCCATCTGGAGAGGAAATCGAGTGTGAAGTACAGTATAGTTTGGGACCAAGCTCCGTGGCAGCGGCTCAGCAGTTAGTTCATTAGTTCCAAACTTCCAGGGATTAGGAGTGAATCTCTGCGGCAGGGAGGCAGGGGGGAGTCATGGAGGATGGAGGGACCCATGTGGGGAAAAAAGAGGGGGGAAAAGAGAAACTCCAGGAGGAATACTGGACCAAAGGGCACTAAGAGACAGAGACAGAACATGAGGGAGAGAGAGATAAACAATCTTAACCCTGAGGACCCAGGAGAGGTGAGATGAGCAAGAGAGGGGGACAGTGAAAGAACAAGACAGCGAGGGAGAAAGGAGGAGAGAGGACAGGTGTAGCCGTCAGTTCCGCTCCGGGGTTTCAACCTGCCCTCCCTCTTCCTCCACCCCACTGATCATACAGATATGATGATATGTGTAAGAGTGTTAGAGCAGTCAGCCTTGTCTTCCCTCCCCTCTCTCCTCCTCCTTCTCTCCCCTCTGGGTCTGTGGCGACAGTTAGCAAGCTCTGGGAGGCTCCTACCCTTTACTCCCTTTCTTATCTCCCTACCTCTTAAGCAGCTACCATTACTGCCAAGATGGAGCGCAGACATTTTTGGAGTCAAAGTGGCAGGCAATTAAAGCAGGCACTCCCGGATTTCAATTTTCAAGGGGAGGGGGCGGACTGACCTTCATTGCGTACCTTTTTTGTCACGAACATCCTTCCCTGTTTTAAGGTGAAGGTGAAAGATAATGAAAAGAATACATTAATGAACACATAATAGGAGGGAGGTGGTGGGCAGTAGCCCCATTTACGGCCTATTCATGCATACCTAGTAACTAACCTCACATTTCACCTAATCCATTGTTGGCTTCACCAAAACAGTGGTACTGGATGGCATTTAGCAAGCCCAGTCTTTGCTTTGCTCCCATTAGACATGCATTACGAGACTTTGAGATATTGTCGAGGCCTGGCATGTCTTGGCAAACCCAGAGTGCCGACTGTGCGGTTGTCATGGTGAATATAATCGCAGCTAGGGTATACACTGTAGAAACTGTCAGTGCAAACACACTCGCATTGTAATGGCCAAACCTCTCACCCATTTGCAGATCAGCTGGTCCCAGAGCAGACCTTAAACCGACTTAATGAAAAGACATGTTAGGGGTAATGTTTCAGGCAAGACATTATGTTGTATGTTTACAAAGCTTCCTGCAAATTACTGTCAGGGTTGCAAAATATATGTCAGTTTTTCAGTTCAGCTGGGCATTTACTTAGCCATTAAGATGCAAGCCTGTCCTGCAATATCGGCATCTAATTTGCATAAAGTGCAGCCATTTAATATCTTTACATTACATTTATTTGGCAGATGCTTTCGGCATACAGGCTCGCAATTAAAGCAATTGTAAAGTAGGCACTCCGGACTTACTGTGAGCCATTAACGATAAAAGTAGAGCTTTTTGATGGTGGATGGAGAAAGAAAAATATAAGAGTGTGTAACGTTTGGCATGTAAATGGAAAGCTCCACTGAGCTGATTTAATGTTCTCGACTCGTGCATTGGGCTTTCATTTTGTGAACTGTAACTGAAGAGGGACTACAGTTGTTTCAAACCCGTTTTTGACCGGAAATAGTTTGTTTTCCACTGTGTCAAAAGACACTGTCTATGCAGGTCTTATACTATGTCTGCACATTCATGCAACATCTTTTGTGTTGATGTACATAACTAAATCCAATAATCCTAAACCATACAAATACACTCCATACCACTTACCTACATCGATGAAAATATAAGCTAACAGTCCTATCAGACTTATATACGATGAAATCTGAAAGACCTGACAAGCCTTTACACATACAAATATTCCATTTCAACATTAAATTTTTGTAGCTTTACTGACTCAGTATTTTGCATTTCTAAACAAGGACACCCTAAAATAAATATTGCGTCACACAATGTTTTGTCAGTTTGAAGCATTTGAAGCTTTAGTGCCTTAAAAGAGCTAAAAAAAAAATCCTGTCTCTTCTAAAGACATATTGGAAATGACATTTTCTGAACACTCAAATTTAAGAATTATTAACCCAGACTGATTTCAAAACAGAAATAAATACCCAGAAAACAAATGCCTTAGTAGTTTCCCCCAAGAAACCTCCATGCACCAACACACACACACACACACACACACACACACACACACCAGAAGCACTGTTTATCCAACAGGAAAAAATATCATCTTAAGGGAAGGTATAACTACACAACAACCCCCATGGATTTCCAATTGCCACAGTGGAGAAAGACGCCGAAGAGTGTGGGAAGTGAAGAAAGGGTGCCAGTAGGGAAGGTACATTTTGTTATTGAGTAAATAACTAATTTTTATATTACACAGCACGACCTAAAAAACACATAATAGGTTACAAGATTTCTGCACACAGCGCTGGAAGCCGACATGTCAGAAAGTGGCTGTAATCTGTTCTGTTGCCAGGCGTCGCTTTGTACAGTGCAGCGATGACGTAGCTCGCTCAGAGAAGGAGAACGTAATGGGATTATTAGGCAGGGAACTATTGAGGGACAAAATACCATTTTCCAGAATTTAATGTTGGTATTTTGATGGTCATTATACAAAGTGCTACTAGGGGAAGACATAGTGGTAATCCTGCTGTGGAACATTATTCTGCATGTTAAAGGAATGGAACAACCCTGTAGCTAATGTAATTTCTCCCTTCCTTTGTAACAGCATACAGAATATCAGAGCTACGGAACAACTCACCAGCTAATTACTAACCGGAAAAAAACAAAACACTTATCGTGTACCATTTAAAATTCACAATTTAAAAAAAAAAAAACCTGTAAATTCAGTCAGAGAAAAATAGCTTATGTGTGAAATAAGTGGGTTGGTGAAAGAAGTAAGTGGGTTGAAGCAGTGTTTAAACAAAAGAACACTTCTGTTTAATTACTTGTAAGATGGAGACATGGACCTGTCACACGCTGACAGCGCAAGCATCTGAATTCTTCCCGAGCCTGAATGGCTGCATTCCTCTCCACATTTCCCCTTAAAAAAAACATAATAAAGACAGAAGCAGCTCTGACATCCACCAACACCATCACGGGGTCACAGCTTTAGCCTGTCAGTCACACAGGCCATCATCTCATTGTCTTTGTCTGCTACAGGAACAGCCTCCAGCCAAATCAATCATCTTTATTATCATGACTTAAAAACCTTTGTTAGTTAACTTTTTAACCGGGCCCCTTCTTTATCCCACTCTCCAATCACAATTTCATGGGCAGTTCAGAGGAGCCAATGGGGAGGTTGTGTGGGCAGGAGGAGAATGCTTTTAACCTGCTGCATCTGGTGCTTTCCCACTGCTAGCCCAGTGGGACATGGTCACCTTGTTTTAAATGACTCTGATAGGGGGGAACCACTGCCTTTATACTCTAATAATGGGGTGAAATGTGCTGGTTTTAAACATCTCACTTAGGTAGCTTTCCTTTCAGTGATTAAGACCAAGCACCTGTCTGAAGGGACGGAGATGGAATTAAAATCATTCAGGATCACGCAGCACTTGTTTGCGCGTTCCTCGCCGTCCTGCTTATGCAAAGCTGCATTTCATTTACACATCTTCGTATTTATTTACCTTTTTGCTGAGGGCAACACCGTCCTCGCAGTCCAACACGGCACAGTCGACATCCAGAGAGGCTAGCTTCTTCAATTTACGCTCATCATTGCCAGGGCAGTAGAGAACTGCCCTGCGGGGTATGTAGTGGAGTGAGGAGCCTGCAGTGTGGTGGTGATGACGCCATGCTTTGGTGTACAACTGCCAGACTGTGGGCAAGAGCCAACTGCGCTCCCTGTCAAAACACAGATATGCACATACATAAGCACAGGGTGGCATATGGGCATATATATATATATGCTCTTGTGTACAGCACAGACATAAACACCACTCAGGATAGGTTACCATGAATACACAAGTACACGTCTTTGCCGCATATGTTACTCACAAGCACACACAGTATCAATACAGGGCTAAGGGCAATGAATAATTAAAGGTTGTTGCTGCATTCATAATATCTACAGTGTTTCTATCACACACAGAGATGCAGGAGGAGGCAGCTTCCAAGAGTGAAAGTCTGGAAACATTTCATTTTGGGAGTTCTGTTTGCCCTTCAGCTGTTCACTGAAGTGAATGAGAGACGCTGACCTGCGCTTTGGCGCTCTTTGTTGAGAACAAACTCACCCAAACACTGAGCCACTCATATGCTAATGTTGCCACACTGCTGAATATCCAGGCAGGGCAGAAAGTGAATGAGTATGGTTGTCAGTGGTTGTTTAGAGCTGAGTCAGGAAAAGAAAAGCTGTGTTTCCTGAGCACCAATTTGCAACGACTTAAAACCGTTATTGTAGTTTTTGTGAGTTTGTAAGATTAGTAAGTGGATACTGTCGATCATTCTGCTGTTTTAGTCACATAATGCTCGAGTGTTGAAGATATGTAGCTTTTAGGATGCAGCAGAGTTCTAAATGCCTCTCCCACATGTTGTTAAATGTCTTTGCTTTTTAGAAAAAGGTTTCAAATTTGGAAAAACATGCAACAAACTGTTTATTGGGAGCATGTCAAATGCAGAAGCAAGCGAAAGGAATAGCAACACAAAGCTGTTCCATTTCCACAGCCTAAAAATATAATGGGCTACAAGAACAAGGATTACCACACAATGAAGTATAACGCAGATTAACACCCTGCTCATCATGATCTCTACATGCACACCCAGTTGTGTCCATAGTTCGCACACAAAGTCAGCAACAAAAAGGATTAACACTGGATTGTGCAGCCTCTTCCTTATATGCATACACCCACACAAATGTCACAGCTTAATTATTTGTTTCCATCAATCTGGCTTCTCAAACAATTGATACTAATAAACAGCTTAAATGTTTAGGATCAGATATATCTAATTACAGCGGGGAAACAGATTCTCCCACCACTAACTCTCTCTGGGTATCAGAAGTCCTTTGAGGCGTCTTGTTGGTGATAGCGTCCTTATTTGCCTGAGGAAGGCAAAGGAAAAAAAAAAAAAATCAAGAGAGGGGATATCCCTTCTTCTAAAAAGAGGGGGCCGAGTTCTTCTCTTTTCTCGTCTTCTGCTCTCCAAAGAAGCTAAGTGACTTCAATAGCCACTTAATCCTGTCAACTACGCTTCCACATGCCCTCCAGTCCCAATAAGGCCTAATCTACACTGAGATGCCGCAGTTGTAGCAGGCAGTTAAAACTAATTCACAATGCCTCCAGCATTTGAGCTCTTCCAGGCATAGAATTCATGCAAATTGTCGGCCGGTTAAAATACGCAGAGCTCACTGTAATTTGAGGGACAAAAAGCTACAGGTCCAAATTGATGGGGATGAGAGGAAAAGAAAGGCAACTAAAATTAAAATAGTGGGTACGCCGACAAAGGTGAAGAGTGGTAGGGTGGAGAGGGAGCTGTTAAGACCTAAATGAAATCAGACTATTATGCGAGTAGTGCTCAAGGAAAATTGTGGTCATACTTAGTGCCCGTTTAAAAAGGCAAATATATTATAATACAATTTAACTACAAATAGATGAGAGCAGTATAAGAACAGGTTTCATTGTGGAGGGGGGGAAACGGAGAACGAGGAAAGGAACTGGAGGCGGCTCGATGCTAGCTAGCTAGAGGCAACACGGAAGCAGAGGTCAATAACTGAAACCAAAAATCAGCATTTCTCTTGTACTCTGCCCGTCTTTAGTTGTCCTTAGGAGCTCTCAGATTACAGATAACTAATGGGTTAAGAAGGGATGTAGCAGATTTTCTCCATGAAACATAAACAGATGATATTAAAGGAGTCTAGGGAATGTTTTGCATTTTCTGTTGAAGAATGATTTATTGTTTTTGACCAATTTTTACATTGCAGCAACCCCTCCTTGTCTTTCTGAGAGATTCCATTCTTTTATGTACGTGTATTTTTTTTCCCCTTCAACTTAGCCCACAATTGATTGATCCATTTTTAAAAGGAGTTTTTGTACTTTTATTCCTCTGAACGACTAATTTACAGAAATTCTTACATTTACTCAGCTGTAGACCATTCTTCTCAGCCAAATGAAAAAAACCAAATGCTCCAGTGCAATTAATATGTCCACAGATCTAAAATTATACCAGCAGTATATCACGACAGCCTAATGTTGCAAAAAAAAGCGAGGAAACTTGAAAATCCTGTCCTGGGGAAAAAAGGAGAAAGGCTTAGTGGTAGCATAATGGTAAAATTGGAGTGTTTACTGAAATAATACAAACTAAATCTGTACTTTATTTGATTAACTTGGTGCTGGACCTTGCATTGAACAACAAATTTTCCAGAAAAACCCAAAGTTAACAACTTAAACGGTCTGTAAACCATATATATTATAGACTTGAAAGGCTTTAACCAATGGGGATCCAGTCGCCGTTATCAAACGCACACATCGCTTGTGTATACAACATGCAATTTGGATATTTCTGTTCACATCACCCCACATCTGGTTCACATGCTCTCATTATTAGATCAATATACGAGTGCTCTACTTACTTAAACAGTCCCCAAAGTACCATATGCACCCATGTTACCAATTTATTCTCCTGGGTTATGATAACACAGGGCTGTGTGGCTATATAGCAGCTGTAAAATGGTTGGACCTGCCCACAGTGTTCGTTTTACTGGTCTGAGATCAGAGGTATGTGTGTGTTAGTGAGGTTATATGGTGCTGGGTGAAGCTGGTTCTTGTTAGCAGAGAAGCCACAGTCAACCAAAGCCTGGTGGCACTGCAAGTGGGAGGAATGTGGGGATAGAATGTGGTGAGAGTGTGTGTGTGTTAGACCAGACATGGGTCTTTCTAAGCCATCAGCATAGTATGTTATATATGGACCTGCTATACAACAACAGCAAAAAAAAACAAAAAAGGCACTGGCACTACATGCAAATTTGTGTCTGTCTTCCTCCGACACCAGGCAGTGTCTTGGACAAAGCAGTTCGCAGATACAGAACTCCCAACTGATCTTCAATCCAACAGGATATCCTCTGATGATCTGACACTCCCCCCGTCAGCGTCTCCGTCCCCGCCTAACTACAATAAATCCACCTTGAACCGCGTATCCTTGAACTACACGCATCTCATCTTCACCATTCGCAGGTGACCGTGCCTTTGTGAAGACTGCAGGCAAATCAGAATTGTTTTTCAAATCAGATTTTTAGGACGGACCGCGCGCAAGGATATTTGCAAGTGATCAGAACAAGATTTGCGCGCCCAGATGCAACCCATCAGTCTAAGTGGGCTGTAGTTGTAACTACATAGGTATTGGTAGCTATCTTGATGGTGATGGGGCTTTCCAACACGGGAAGCATGAGAAATAAAAGCCTCCCCCAAAAGTTGCAAGATAATTTATTACCTCATCTCTCTATGGACTGTTGTTGTCCATGTTTAACTCACCTAGTACCAGCGTGGAGTGCTGTCAGATTGTCCATCACTCAGGACTTTACATGGTTACTCTGGTGAAATCCTACTTTTTAAGTCTACAAGCCATTCACTTATTTTTAAAACTGTAATTTCTACAGTGCTCAGTGCAAATTCTCCCTCGTGTTGTTGGTTTCAAACTTAATTATGAACACTAATGATGAAAGAAACTACAGCGCAGAGTCTTTTGTGGAGCTAAATTGTGCCAAGAGGCAAAGATGTGCGAGGAGTAATCTCAAGCTACGCTAGCGCTGGTTACAAACATCGTTTTATTGTATCCCTAAGGAGAAAACGCTTTGTTTGTGATAGAAAAAAATTAGTCCATTTTATGTTTCATTGCTCATTATACTTGTAGTAGTGTTATTTATTCCTTTCCAGTGAATTTCATTTCCTCCGTTTCGGGCGAACCTTTCATTTAAGCCGAATTTATTTGCCAAACTTGGGACAAAGGAGGAATCTTATTTGTTGTATTGCTATGGTAATATTTCATCTGTTAGACCTTGGATAATAGTCCAGATATGTGACATAATACTGCTTCAAACCACTGTTGAATGCGGTCTGGCAGTCAATATTGTATTATGGATAGCCTGTAGTAATTGCTTCATTATCATGACATGATGATCACTATTTCTTGTAACTCCACTGGCCTCCACATGGCAGCATAATAGCCTAATTCAGGTGGTAATATTCATCCTACCACATGAATTACAGCAGATAACAAGAGGCCCACTCCAAAACAGACGCCGATGACAGCCTCCCTCTCAATATGTAGATTTCCACAATTATCTCCAGCATGGCGGCGCAGGCAGAAGCTGTGTCTAAAATGCACAAAATTAAAGATCTGTGTTTCTACCCCACAATAATCAGCTCCTTCTTAATATGCAAACTACATTCTGAGGTCTGTGGTGCTTAAGATTCCAGATTAAATTTGTGTGAAAATAAAGATGAAAAAAAAAGAAAAAAAAAAAGAAAGAGTGGGGAGGAAATCGATGTTGCTGAAGCATCAACAAGCTCTCCGTCTGCAGAAAGCTGTCCGCGGGTGGGAAATAAAATGGTCAAAAAGTCATCAATATTTACCTAGCTTCATGTCCACCTGCCTGTCTGACACTTTTTAGTTTTTCAGAATGAAAAAGAGAGGTGAAGCATTCCCGGCGCATGGTCCTCCTCCCAGCATGACGCTGTATGTGTATGTTTTTTTTTTTCTTTCACACTGCCTCAGGACTGAGGACACAACTGGATGGCAGAGAAATGTTGAAAAATTAACCAGAGACACCCAAGACAGGGAGAGGAAAGAATCAAACACTTTTCTTTTACTTTTGTGCCCCCTGCTTCTTTTGCTTGCCCTCCAGCAAGATGGAGCTCAGGATGAGCAATCCGTTCCCCCCCAGATTAGATCAGCTGGGGGCTGCAGAGTTTACTGGGGGCAAGCCTCTCTTTTACCAAGACGAGCAGGACGGATGATACATACAGGACGTGCAAATATTTAGCTGAAGATATGTGTTGCCAAACAAAAAGGTGTAGAAACGCCACCGGAGCTTTTGACGAGTTAAGAAAGCACAGCACTGCAATGAATGTGTTCCATTAACATCATACGAATACAACACAGCTGCTCCTACAGGCAAAAGAAACCACAATTTGCCTTCCTTCAATCTAGTTTTTCATTTATGCTGGCGTTGTTTTTCAGCAGAGATTGGAAAATGTATTTTATTTAGAATTTTTCTACCAGCAGTGGCTCTACATCTTCCTCATCTTGCTTTAAAAAGCCAATTCCAGCGACAACGTCTCTCACCATCAACAAAACCCTTTACTCATCCTCCCATCCATGTCTTCTCCCCTTTCCAGTCTCATTAGTTTGGGTTTTATGCCTTAATCTACACAATGAGGACGAAGTCATGGCAGTTATCTTCAGCAGCCAATGTCTGTCTACCTGTAATCCTTCTCAAAGTCCCCGGCTTTCTTCCAGCTCACAAATCGGCACACAATGCTTTTATGCAAGGCCTCTGCCGTAATGCTCAGAGGCGGCGGCAGCCTTTTTTCTCCTCTTTTTTTTTTTTTTCATCCCTCCACATAAAACTAGCTAAAACCACCTCCTCCTTAAGAGAACAGAGACATCTTAATCTCGGTCTCAGGACGAGGAAAAGTCAGAATGTAAAAGGATGTAAAGTCGTTTGCAAGACTTTCAAGCCGGATTTGACGACAGTGGATGTCACTCCAGCTGCTCTTTCTCTGTCATTCTTCAACAACTCAATAAATGAATTCAAGTAAGAGTGCTTTGCTTTAGTTGTTGTATATGCTGTGAAGTTTAAATTGCTTTGAGGTGAACAGGTTAATAATAAAATAAATGTTTGTTATAGTACATTTATAGTCAATAAAAAAAAAAAAAAATCAATGAATTTATCATTAAAAGTTAATTGAGAGGGGGGCTTAAAAAGGTCAAACAAGTCGCTCCATTCGAGGAGGGCATAAGGGGGTTAGCTTTTAACTTAGCATTTTTATTGACTCTAGCAAAACAAAATGAGCGGGCTCTGTAGGATTGTGCACTCTGCATTGGCCATTCAGGCCTTCAGAGCCCCATTGTAGTACTTTGAAGAGAATGAAAGGAAACCCCACTGGTGGAAATGCAGTGGAACAGCCCCACAACAGGCCACAACTGTTCCCTTATGCATGAAAGGCAGGGACATAAAAGACAAGATGGACTTCTGAGGTAGGGCCAAAAACAAAGGCAACAAAAGTGCTGATCACGAGGGGATGACACGACTCGTCTCGGCAGAAGGAGCAGGGAGAAAAGGGGTAGGGGACAATAGCACTCCCAGCCAAATGACATGTTGAAGAATTGAAAAATCCACACAAGAAGTGTCTTCTCAATTCACTAAACCCACAAGAGCTGGGTGACTGTCGGCTGGACCCTGGTCAGACCGAGGGGGGTGATGGGGTAAAACAGCCCAAAGCTTTTCTCTCTCCAACTTTCCTTCCCAAATCTTTCCTCGTTTTGGCAAACAACTTGGCAAAGGCAGAGACAAACTGGGGTGATGGCTTTAGTCTGCACACACCAAACCAAAACCAAACCAAACCTAATCAAAGCGTGGTGGGTTCCGCTCCCGCAGCTTCCGTTTTGATCTGTTGGCTGTCTGTGTGTCTGATCCCTTTCTGTTTGTGCCCTAAACACAATTATGCGACTGCCTAACCTCCATGGAAACAGTCGGACGAACAAAAACATGTTTGCTCTCATACAAAAAGCATCCTTGTTTTTGGTGACACAGTGTAGTGGCTGCTGACTTCTGAGCCAATGTTTCATAAGTCATACCGCACAATGCTTCGTTAATAAGAACGCTTCCTGCCGATTCTCACACTGGGCATTTCTAGGCTGGGAACAGTGAGTTTTTGATTTCCCAGTGTGGGACAAAAATCACATTTTTTGTTAATATGATGAAGCCCAACACAGCCATGTGTAGGATTTTGCGTAAGTGTATAAAATATGTCCAGCCTTAAATTTTAAATAAATCCATGATTCACTTGAATATAAGACATCCTTCTGATGTTTTTTCACATAAATTTACATTAAAATTTTATGAATTGAACTGAATTATGTCTCTAAATTAAGGGCTAGGACTTCTTGTAAAGCCAAACTCCAAACAGCGGACTCCACAGGTGAAGGCCCTCCTCCGCGATAGCCTAAGGCCTATCCCACAATTCTTCACACATACCCATGGGCCCTTTCACTGGCCATCACTCTGTCTGATTAATGGATCGATGTGGTAATTGATTAGTGAAGAGGAGGTGGGAACAGTAACATAGGTCAAACGTCAATAATGTCCCCCTAACAAAAGGTGGAAGACGTAAAATGTACCAGTGATAGCCTGCAGCCAGACCTCTACCCATCAAAGCCCTGGCAGGGCCAACATAAAGGCCGCCGCACATTCTCCAGCCTGTACTGCCCTCCCTCCTCACAGCTCCTTTTCTCTTGGTAATGCTGTCTGTTAAAGTGGCAGGAACCAATCTGGGAGCTGCTCGTCAGCTCACCTTCATAAAACAAGCCGTAAAGCGGCAAATAGCAGGCTTATACGGCTTCATTATGCTGGCTACGCAGGATCACAGCCCTGGGCTGAGGGGGTGAGGGGTTTGTGCTGGGAGTGGAGAGGCGGGGAGAATGTTGGCAGGACAGCATGGTTCTCGTGGAGATTTGTTGTCCCGTCGGCTGTCACCATGTCCGTGTTTGTTCAGGACGGGGGACCACTTGACCCCCTTCAACACCGCATTACCTGAAATCCTATGCATTACACACAAAGAGTAATGACCCGGTTTGGAAATGTTGTGACAGCCCAGTCTAACCGTTACATACCTCCTCCTAATGCACCTAAGCATTCAAATCTGAGCCTCTAACAAAAATCCGTAATTAAGCAGACACTATGATGGTGTATTTGAACAGTTAAAGACTGGTGATGACGAGAACAGGGCCAGATGGAGCTTGCATCTGCGACAGTAAACCTTTGGCCGCAGCAGGGCTGGACATGAGAGGGATTCTCATTTATTTAATGCAAATATCTTGGGGCTGTTTCACAGTCTGACAGTGGGGGCTTCAACATGGTCAATATCTCAGGTTGCATCTCTAAAGCATTTCTTTTTTTCTTTTTAAAAAAAAAAGTCAGCCAAGGGTGCCTGACAGAGAAGTCTGAATCAGTAATGACACAAATAGGGCTAGTGCCTATTCTTTCAACACGACTCACAGTACTTCCCCAGCTGACTAGCTTTAGATTAAAATTCAACCTCTTCCCAGGGTATCGGCTTTCATCGTTTTCTTAAAGAGGAACACTTGACGTAAAGAACCGTCTTATGTGCCTATAATGTGTGATAATTATCCTACATATAAAATGATGACACCTCCATTAGGGTTCACAGCTTCAAGAACAACTATAAATAGTTTGCCGATATTAGCAAGTCAAATATGCGGCATAGAGGGCCTTCAGAACATCTGGTATGCAAGCTTGCATTATATTCACCAAAGTAACTGTCCCTTTATGTGCTTATCCGTCATCTGCCCGGTCCCAGCTGCGTTGAGATCAGTTACTTATCTCTTTAGCAAGGCTGTAAGGCAGCAGCACAAGCGGCATCACTGTGATCATTGTATAGTTAATCGTCACCTCCATCAACATTAACACTCTCTAACATGCTAACCAAAGGGGGACGAGGGGGGAGCCGACTGCACACTCTATTCTGAGGCTGACACTTGTTCTCTGAGGGGCGGTTTTTGGTGTCAGGATTACAGTGCACGAGAGAAAAGAGGCAGAGGAGAGGTGGGGAGCTTTCTCCACAACTCATGTCACCGGGGCTGTGTCGTGGCAGCAGAGGAGGGAAGAAAGGGACAGGGAGGATTGATTGGCGTTTACTTTTAGCAGCCTTTCAACCAATGCCAAACCAAAGAGACAAGCACGCATGGGAGCATCTTTCTATTGACACCCTCTCGTGGGTCAGCTAATCCATCTCCCAACCTCTTCTGGCTGCACGGTATAGACTGTGACCATACGGTATAGTCACATTCTCACATGACAAAAATAGGCCTGCACACATGCACATAAGGTTTGATAGGATTTAGTGTAAAGACATTCACAGAGACACACACTATCCGTTACATACCTTTGGCACAAGGCCAGAAGGACTCAAATGTGTCGCCACCGAACCATATGGACACACATATCTGAGCCTAATCTAACAGACACTGCAGCGCATAGACACATATTCTGACCTGCACACGGACAGTCATATCCGGACTGCTAAACACCATTGCCATCTTGAGCGCCCTGGATCACTGGGGCCATCTGACACTGTGGAGCCTGAATGCATTAAGACTGGCAAGGTGGCTGCACTTTCCATCCCAGCTCGCACTGTTACATAACCCTCCATGATATGAATGCATTAACAGCATTAGTTCTGCAGGTGAGAACACTTCTCACTGCTCACAAATGCTCCGATTTACATAATAGAAAATGCGGCTGCAAGACGTCAAACCAACTCGAGTTAATTGCCTGAAGTTAAATAACTGCTGACGATGCAATAAAAACTATTTTAAGCAGATTTTGAATTTTTCGCTTAAATGAAAAAAAATAATAATAATCTACACAATTAATTTGGAATTGAAGCAGCAGAGATGACGTTTAACTCCACAGGTGTCAATGGAAGTTGTAGGAGGAAAAATGAATGGAAGGAGGGTTTAAAAAAAATAAATAAAAATAAAATAATATTAGTTAGACTGTAGTGGAAAATAGCCAGTAAAGAATGTACAAGCCTGGTTGCATGGACTGGCTTAAATAAATGGTATTGCGACATCTCCTACATGCAACCGTCTGGGTTGGGACGTGCCTGGGTGAGTCCTGGAAATGGATATGACTGAGACAGTAGATCAGAAGGTAGATCAGACTATCAGGATATTTGGCCTGCGATGTGATATGAACTGCGTCTGGTTCCTTGCCCCCACCCCATTCACCCACTCGGGCTCAGACACAAACACGCCCCCACACCCCTCCTCGGAACTACGAGAAGAAATCTGACAGATGGGTGTACTGGAAAGATCCACTCAGGAGACCAAAACATACTAAGGCGTAGTCTGTCTGACGTTTGGATTTGGAGGGAAACTATAACCAGAGAGAGAGAGAAGCAGAACAGAGGAAAAAAGGGACATCTGTGGTATTTGTCTTCTTATTTTCTCTCTTGTGGGGCATGATGTGTCATAGAGTCTTTTGGATCATATTCCATTTAATTAATGAACCCCCCCACCCCCACGCACAACACTCACTCTAGCTCCAAGCTTCTTATCCCTTCCATGTAAGTTGCCTGTGCCCCCAAGTGGTTGAATGTGATAACTGCATCAGGTTTAAGCATGCAAATTAAACTTCAGCAGCTAAGACCACTGAAAACACACTGATTTTTTTGTAAAAATTTACTTTTAAGCTCACAACTCTTGTAGTTTTTCGAAAGGGCAAAGAAAGTGACTATAAATTAGGATGGGCTTTCAGATGGTTCACGACTGAAGTAACGTCTCTGTGATCGGAAGATCGTTGCATAATTCAAGTATGAAAAATACGTTGAGCAGAGCTGAATGGAGGTTTCTCATAACAGAGTGAGCACTACTCGTTTCACGGTAGAGTGCTTGAGATCAACGCTGCCTCGTCACAACATGTGGGTGAATGGAGGCGCTCTCGAACGCATAAAAAATCGTCTCAAACTGTCAATTTTAGTGAGTCACAAGACTGCAGAATAATATCTGACTGGGCAATTAACATAACACTAGTATTACTATCAAAACATTGGAATTATGAGGACTTTTTACCATCTAAATACCCTTTTTGCCCCCCCTCGTTTCTTTGGGTAAAATATATGGATAAATCATCATTCCTTTTTGTCACGACTGAGTGGTCAGACTTTTTAAAGAGGAATTTTAAGTAATAAAGCTGATGCTCCCCATAGTGTTGTAATGACAGACGCTTCATTCTTTTAACCAACAGGGATGCCTTTTGCCCTCGACTTCTGCCCAGCCCCGAGCATTTAATTAAGACTGGCTTAGGCCTGATTGATCCTGACACACCAGGAAGTTTCTTGAAAATCTGACTGCCAAAACCATGGAAGTATTATATAGGCCACAACCCCCCATTGCAGCCGGCAGCCCCTCCCCACACCCCACATAAAAAGGATTGTAAGCTGAAAGCCCCTCTAGTCGGTCCATGGGACCCTGCATTAATAAGGTATGTCTACACATTTTTCATTGACCCTTCTACATTCTCTCATGTCTAAATGAATTATTAGATTTTTCAGCGATTATTATTCATATTAAAAAGAAATAAAGACTGTTAGCGGGGGGTAACACACTTGTGGCAATCCCTTTCTTATACACTGTATGTTTGCACTTTGTCTATAGCAAAAAAAAATAAAAATATGTAAAGTGCTGTATCTAAATTTAATCCCTCGCATTAAATTTTACTACAGCTTCGTCAAATCCAGGAGTTCCTCCACAACAACAGACCCACACACCGCCACCATCATTAAATCAACAACACATTTCCTGCAGCAAGAGCTGTGATGCAAATAGGAAACTGGGATTGTGAGATTGTCAGCACTGTGTTCTGCGGGTGTTGTGCACCACATGGAGAGAATTCTTGTACCAGCTTTCACCGCAACACAGCCACTGATGAGTCAGTGAGCCCCATGAAAGTGCAAGAGCTCCACAAACACTAGCTTTGTGTAACAGTGTTTTCAACCCCCCCCCCCCCCCCCCCCCCCCCCCGACACCAGAATTGTATTAATGTCACAAATAAATTAAATTATATGAGGAACGAAAAGTAGCATATTAATTTAATAGTTAACAAAAATCTGGAAACGTCTGGTTTTAGTAAATTGCCAAAGTTGGCACACATCAGATTAAACTGCCTTGAGTTTTAACAGAGTGACAGAGCGTCCATGACATTCTGACATAGACGTGTCCAAAGGAGGAGTGAGAAGTGACAAATTTATGACACTTCTCCAAACCAGGGCCTAAGGGCAGTTGGGGTTAGTTTAGTTGCTAATTGCAGCCGTAGAATCAACGTATCAATGCTATCCAGACAAGTCTCATGGGAGTCTGTGAGAATGGTCACAAAATTTAATCAAAGATATTCAGGACCAATTAATTTTTTTTTTTTTTTTTGGAAACAAGCTATGACATTGAGAAACAAGCATTTAATTTGGCAGTATCTCTCGTACATTCAACACCTATTTGAAAACTCTGAGTGAAAGGGGCGTTTCTACCCATTGGTACTGCACCTTTTCTGCAAGTGCAAAGGCAATTTGTGCACATTTACACGTATCACTTGAAGAATTCCATGCAAGTTTCAAGTGTGCGCCACCCACAGATGTTCTTAATTCAAACCCAGATTGATTTAGAAATGAAGAAGCTACTTGGATGAGTAAAGAAAACTCGCTGTATTTGTTTTAGCTTGCCTTTTTTGGATATACCACGACGCGGATGACTGAGAATCTTCACAGACAAATTTCTGGACTGTTTCAGACGCTGCCACGAGACTGGGCTGCCTTTAAAAGTCATGATTCAGACACTGAAGATATTGCCAACGGATATCTTTTTTTTTTTGTTACAAAAAACAAAAACACAGATTAACTTTCATGGCTATTTCACAAGCTGTATTGTGTCATATTTAGTTTGCCAGGCAAGTGCTGTTTCTACTGATATTTTCGATAGTTTGCTTAAAATTAAACTGGTACATGTGCTGACTGAGAAAATAGCCACATGTTCACATACGGACTCAGTCAACAGTAATCATCATCGCTTGTAATCATCACTTCCTGTACATGCAAAATTGCTGCTTGTAAGCCCCTGAACATATAGTTTGGGTCAGATTAAATGTGGATTCCTACACACTTGTTAGTGGTAAGCGTTTCATGCATTTTGTTACCCAAAAACCTTTTACTCCTGCGATACAGTTAGAGTAAATATAGTACGAGTTGGTTTAGGTTTATGGGCATACAGTTAATGTGACTGTGACCTGAAAGGTGGGGAATACTTAAAAATAATCTTTACGCTGAGAGGTCCAGTGTTTCTAGATTGTGGTGGGGCAAAACAACTCATGAACATACTGGCACGACTAAGCCTCCTAGCATAAAGGCCAGTACAAAGACAGCGGAATATGTGTAAAAGATCATCGTAATCATTATCGTTAACTTCACAGAAATATACCGACTTAAAGAATCCTGTATAAATTCAAAATCCTCTATAAAATGGGGTTTTATTCCCTTTAAAAATGCTGTGTGCAGTCCAGACTGTGTTAGAAATAGCACAGGTGGTGCTGGTGTACAAACTGACTCACTTCCAGTGTTTCATCAACAGCTTATTTATAGGAAAGAAAACCATGTGCAGACAGAACAGTCACTGTAGGTCAATCTTGACTGTTAAGTGCTTCCCACATTTATTACTGAGCAATTCTTGGCCATGCCTCCTGACATTTGCATATGCAATTTGTCAACATTTTGATGTCAATCAACATTACATAATAAGTTCAACCGCTGTATGACAGTTTTAGAAGCAAGCAAAACGTTTTTCTAACAGTGAACTAAGAAGACCATGCCGCCAGGCTCTGCTTTGATGGCAGATGATAGTGCGTTAGCACATTAAACATTCAGGAACATAAACACAGACCCGGCCCCAATGTGGAAAGTGACGGGGGAAAGAGCGAGACCCTACCTTGGCCTATTTCTCCATTAAGGGTGTGGTGTGGGTGGGGTGTGTACAGCAACCAGTGCCCCTTCCTTCCCTTACTGGGAGGATCATGGAAACTACACTCACACATTTTGACTCATTTGGCACCAACTCATTGCACGATCAGACGAAAAATCACGTGTTTACAGCATAATATACGTAAAGACATCCAGACGTTTGTGTAGAAAAGACAATTTATCTTCCACAGAAATGTCAACAGGAGTCTCTTAAGTGTCTAGTTTATGGCGGAAGGGAGTAGAACTAACCGTGTAACGCTTTTGACAGATAAGATTTTTAAATTTCACCTCAAATATACACACATTTTACAGAACACTAATATGCCTTTACATGGTACAGCAAGGGGAGCATGACTACAGGACTATTTAGCAATGAAATCACAACCATAAACCACAAATATATTCAGCTACAAATTCTTTCACCCTTCCCTATCGAAACACAAAACATGAACTCGACTGTAAATCTTGCAAAGCTAATGCACTTTTCATAAAGGAACTGAGAAAAACTAATCCATTGCCATTTGTTATGAAAAAAAAAAAAAAAAAAAAACTATGCTGTGAAAGAAACGCAGCAAAATTCCCATGCTTTTTGATTTGGGCTTTACCATCCAGAGATGTGAGTATGGGGAAGTATGGTAAACTATTCCACTTAAACATAAATCCTTAAAAATTATTGTCTCAGCCATAGCAACTAGGAATTACTTTGGGGTTAACGAAGCAACTATTTGCTAATATACTTTTTAATGATGCCAAAACGCATGCAAATCCTAACCAGTAGGGGAGTATCTGATGTGTAATGGTAGCTTAACAAAGGGACCTAGTGCTTATATTGTGTCTCTACTCACCAGAAACTGAGTATGAAGACAGAGGATTTAGACTCTCATAAAAGAGGGTGAGAGGACCAGGTATTGGCACCGTCATTAAGGTCAGTGGCGATTCCTGAACACAACAAAAATGTTGTGTCAAGGTCAAGAGCGTGGAGTACCGTCACACTGGCCCATTACTGGAATCCAGGTAGCGATAGTGGGCATCGGGTACAGGAAGTCATCAAGAAATTTCCATTTGGAGTGATCGAAAGGTTTCCTGGACAGCGCAGAATGGGTGTTGGAATATTGTTAGTGGAAATGTCTGCTGATTGACACAGGGTATGACGTCTGACGGACGACTATTTGGACTGGAGTGGCGACTAATGATCTAGGTGTCACAATGTTATGATACGGAACTTTTTTCATTAATCCAAACAAACATGGTCGTTGCATAAGGTTCGGTTAATACGTATGCAACTGCCAAAAGAGGTTAAGAATCTAAATCATTCTTTAAAGATATCCAGAAATCTTTTCTTCTTAAAACACAATCCTGAAACTCAGACTTCAGCTCAGCAGCTGGCTGCTGTTTTGGTCCCTCTCTTTAGGTCCCGTAGTAAAGCTGGACTTCAAAAGAGGCTTATCACTGTCACATTCTCTCAGAAGAGAACACAGTAATGGAGACCGGATGCACAGGCTTACCCTAGGTTAGGCTAACACAAGGAGAGGAGTGAAGAAATGCTTTGAATGTTGCCTTGTAAAGGGAAGAGCTCCTGTATAAGGCCTCCCGACCTTCCCACTCCACTTCCTTCCTGAGAAGTAAAAAGGAATGCTGTGTCAGGTTTAATAAATTAGTAAGGACGTGCATTTTAACTTTCCCTCAGTAAAGTCAAAAATTGCCACAGAATGCTGTGATGTGACCACACATGAACGCAAAATGTAATAGATTGAAATTAAGAGGAATGGCAGCATTATTTGTAGGCTGCTTAGAATTTTAAGCTTGGGATTTGACAGCACACGCAGCATGTATTTTTTTTTTTTCCCCAGTAAAAATAACTTTATGTAAATGTACATCTACACTGTCAAGAAATCATGCAGCGTCTGTGGTATAACCCAAAATGCAGCTCCCCTTCTCACAATTTTTCAGCGTTAAGAGAAGAAGTAAAACAACTGCGCTATATGGCAAATTCAAAATAACATATCTGCTAAGGGAAGGGTGGTTTCACTAGATTCAAGTTACCCAAAAGAAATTGGCAACTAATAAACTGTTGGAGTTTATTTCTCCAAGGGTACATTCCACTAGTTTATTCGAATGGCATTCATCAAAATCAGCAATGAGAAAGTTGGAAGGTAGACGTAAAGAGGAAGGCTTGGCCAGTGTGAAATACACGACCAAGTACACATTCCCATTTCTATAAATTAGACAAGCTTAGACTAGAGAGCTGAAGTCATGACACCATTTAACCTGCATTCCTCCAACTTCGTTAACTAATGCAATCTCATTAAAGTCTTTATGGATTGTGATCCACTACAGCTGCTCTAAAGAAAATAAAAGCTTTGTTTTGCTCTCTACAGATGCTACGATTGGTCGTTTCTCCTTGGCCACCTTCTAATTAACTAGTAACAGCAAGCGCATCATTACATTTTAGTCATTTTGTCATTGCAGGATTTTATTTTTTTTTTTAGTAACTGCTAGCGGGAACAAGGAAGGGGTTCTGTTGCATATGTGCAGCCTGGTATCACAAGACACAGAACAAAAAGCTAAGTTTGTATATTTGATCACCCCTTCATATCTCCTTGTACATCTCATTCCCGTCTCCTCCATCTTTGCTATGGCTAACTCCATCTATCACAAGGTCCCCACTTTGACTGTGGCTTCATCCTGTATTTTCCAATTATCACCTTTTAAAGGCCAGCTGGGTGCATTCCAAACCATCGGGGGGCAATTCCATTTGCATTGCTCTGAGACAAAGTCATGCCCAAGTACTTTCATGCTTAAGTTCATAACAGACCGTCTAAAAGGATGTTACACAGGCTGCAGCTAAAAAGTCACCACGATACAGTACCGTCAAATAAAATGCATCAAACTAATTGGAGGACGCTCTTTCTTTGGAAATATCGTGACATAAAGTACTCAGAAAGCTTGAAGCCGACGGATTTTAAGATATGTTCTCGTGCAACATCCCCCTTAAAAATGTAAAAAGTTTGCGTTCCCCAAACTTTTTTTCATTTCAAACTGATCAATGCAACTCTCCTGAGTGTGAGGCTCTGTTTACAATTTCAGCTCATTATGCTGATTTTATTCTTCTCCTTCATTAACTTGATTTTTTAAGCAGCCAAAGGAGTGTTTTACATCTGTTTCATTGAGGTCAATTTACACCAGTTCAAATTCCCTGCACTCAAAGAGCTCTTACCTCTGCTGAAATGAGCGTTACATCCGTGTGTGTGTGTGTGTGTGTAGTTTGAAAGGGGTGGAGGGGAAGTAACTGTTTCATTTGCTTTGCACATTAATGAATACTACCTTCTCTGCCTGCCTTTAGGCTCTTTTTTTTTTTTTTTTTTTATGCTGGGGCCGTTCACTTGTGTAAACCTGTGTTTGATTTCCCCTCACCCCTCCCTCTCGGACTGCATATAGTAGCATTTAGCTGTGAATTAATTTTCATGTTTGGATATATCCTGCTGAGGTGTGATGCCAGCGGTGCATAATCAGAATCTGCAACACTACGTATGGGTAGATAGGCCTTGTGGGCATTTTCACAGTCCAGATCTGTAGCTGGGCGGGGGGAAGCCAAAAAGAAAGAGAGGGGTCAATGGCCAGCACACACAACCGAAGCCAGCAAAAGGACAATGGAAATTTAACACAACTGAGCAAATCTGTTGTCTTATAAAAAAAGGGCACGGAGCATATGATGACTTTTGCAGTGTGGTGTGCAGCTGCGAGTGTGTCTGCGTGATAATGCACATGTCTCTGGCCATGGGACAAGACAAGCAACCAAAGCCACAGCTCAAACACCAGCAGCCCTTAACATGGTGTGTCTAATGCTCCTATTTAGTGTTTGGGGTGCAGTGGCGCGTGGCCTGAGGTTTTTGGGAGGGGAGCGTGGATAGCACCTAGCCTGACAGCTGTGCCCCAAACTGAAGACAAAAGCCCGAGGAAGTACCGCATCAGCGAAGATGGGACTAAAAGGCACGGCAATTTGCTCGTGGTCTGTCCTATATTACCGCCTGATTCAGTGCAACGTCCACTATTCATGCTGAATATGGCATTAGCAAACACTGCCGTCATATCTGGAGCCGAAACTGGGAATATCTTTAAACAAATTCTGCTACACAGGAATAGGCATCATGTGGTACGTCAAGATCAAAAGCGGCAACACAAACTACTAATTCGTAACAGGCCTTATTTCAAAGAAACACAAACAGAACGAACATAGGCCACCTTTTGTGCATCAGTCTTTTCACCGGAGTTTATTTGTAATCCTTTGATAGGAGGGAGTCTCTTTGTCAATCGGTGTACATCAAAGATTAGCTAACTTACCATGCTGCTTGTATTTGTGTGTCTATGTGTGCATGTCCGTATTCAAGTCTTTAACATCACACACTAAGGCTCACTTTTAATCTATTGATTTAATAAGTTTGGGTAGCAGGTCGCTGGCTGGACAAATAAACCAGTTGTGGGCCTATAGGGAAAACATCTGAAGTATGTGCATGTTTGCATTGTTGACAGAATGATCTTCTGCTGTATATTCCTTTAGGTATTCATCAAAGTACACTCTCTACACGTCATTTTTTATTTTTTTTCCTTTGAAGAATGTGCATAAAACACAAAGTAAAAAAAAAAATGCCACCCATGATCAGTTTTCATAATCACAAGCCCTTTAATTCCATCTGCCAGGTTCCTCCGTTTGAGGGTCGGGCTAACAGTAGCCAAAGAGATAATAATTACTTGTTTGTTGTCACATCAGCCATTAGGTGATAATTAGACCCGGGTGCAAATTTGAACTCTCTTTAATGGTTTGTTTTATCTGAACACGTGTTCCCAGATGGATGCCTGATTATCCTACATTTTTGCGAATTAAAGGATAATCAAGGCTGAGCTAAACAGACCTGGGCCTTCAATTTGCCGTCAACCTCACCACAGACTCAATGAAACTATCACATGGTTTTAGGAACGCCTGACTATTCTAAAGGTGGTTTGTAAGAAGGCAGAGAGTGGTGCGGATTTTCTTTTGTGTCTTCATGAATGTGGCAGACCTGAATTTGGTCTCAATAGATACTGGCCGTGTGCTTTGCTTGGAGAGGCAGCAAGGCAGATGAAACATGCGCGAACAATGGATCAAGAGGTGCTCACAAAAGGGCGGTGCAGCCATTTCTGGCATCCATATCAATAACCATCATTGTAATAAAATGGAAAACTAAATATTTAGAACTATGTCTTGACATCAAAACAGGAAAAGTGTCCATCCGTCACAACCTTTAAACTACCTTTATTATGGCCATGTATCCACAATCAAATGCACAGATGTCAGGGGACTGAAATGGCTCAAAAATATCCACTGGTTTAAATTAGACCATCAAACAGCCAGCTGCTGATTTGCTTCCTGTGTGGGTGTGTGTGTGTGTGGGGAGACAACCGAGCAGGTTTCTGACCTCCCATGGGTGTAGAAGAGTGAGTGCAATGGTGTCAGTTCACTAAAACAACAAAGTGTTTAAAAGAGGGTATTTCATGATTTAAAACCAAAAACAAGTCTTTCATACAACCATTCGCTCTAAAAGTGAACTGAACTACACCAATCTGAACATAACATTTTGATTTGTATAAAATCAAGTTAATCAACTGATTGATTAAAAGCACAATTAGTTTGAGTTAATTCCACAACTACAGAGAGAAGATTTCTAAACTGTAAAATGCTGCCTCACTTGCATGACAAGATAACAAGGTCATTTTACAATCTACGGTGTAAAATCAAACAGGTTCTGTTATTTATAAAGGTACTACAAGTTCCTTTAACCAGTCTGAGTATTACATCCATAAACTGAAAGCTCAGACATCTATGAAGTGCATAGTTTATCAAACTTGGACTGGTTTTATAACTGTAGAAACTTGACTTTCAAGGTAAAGAGCAATAAAAAAAAATGGTTTTGCAGCATTGCTGAAGTCACAACCTTGAAAAAGCAGCCAGATTCTCGCAAGATCTATTTGCCAGGCTTGTGATAATAGTTCAATAAACCAGCATCATATGAGGACCGTCTGGCAGCTACACATATTTTAGGTACGACGGCAGTCTACGTTAACGGCGACAAGAACGAGAAGTGACCGTTTCCCTTACAAAGACAACATGAATTCTGTACAGCTGCATAGCTTGCAAGCTCTTCAAACTGTTATGTTCAGTCTATGTTAAACGGTCATAAATGGCTTGGTGAAAAGGTGCCTGCCAAACAGTTTCAAAGGACAGTTTTGCAGACGGTTCTGTGCAGCAAACCATTTCGCATACGTGGTCACTGAAGTCAAACCCGACTTCAGTCATGCCGTCCGATTGTTGGTGGGGATTAGTGGAATTTGGCAGAGATTAATGTGCAACCGCTCATCGACTTCCAGGGTAGAGAAGACACCATTTGGCCAAGATACTAGCGTGTTACATTTGTACAATTTAATGAAATCCAACTTGCTGTAATAATTCTTTGAAAAGGCTTCTCTGTTCAGACCGTCAGACAGGACTGTGTACTTAATAACAGTGATTAGAGATGGTGTTACACAGCATTACATCAAGTGTAGGCTAGTGATGTCACTGTACACATAGTCTCACCTCTTACCGTGCAATCAAAAGCCAGCATGTGCAACAGTTAAAACACAAGTAAACTAGTAAAAAAAACTCTTGCGCGAGTGGCTAAACAAACATTTTCAGAGAACGGAAAAGAAACAAAGGCTAAAATTTCCTCTTGTAAAGCACTTTGTTTTCAACATAAGAAGTTTGTTGTTAATTGCCACACCCACGTACATGCACTAAGGCGATATACTACTATGGAAACGTGTTACAATGCGTATATTTGTATACTTGCTACAAATAGCCTGACACGGTGAAAGAGAGCAGACCCTCATATGTGAGAGTGGCTGTGTCCTTAGACGGCATTAGTGCAGGCATTATCTTGTTGTGCCAGACAGTTCAGTAGTAAAGACCCTGGCAAAGGGCCTCGTAGTAAACTCTGATAAAACTGCACAGTAGACTATGAGTGTTGTAGCCATCCTGGCACACAGATATGGGTCATGCTAGGCTGTCCTCTGGCTCACCCCAGCACCCGAGCCCAAACTCTGATGAGATTAGCCGGCCAGCCAGGCGCTCAGTGGTGGTAAAACACAAACAACACTGATTACGTGAACATTAAAGTCGGATCCCCCTCACACTTCAGCTCGGATCCCCTTGTGCGGGATCACGAGAGGGTTAGCGTAATGACTGCGCCGCCATTTGCAGCACATACAGCGGTACTACGCCTGCCCCGGCACACGCGACTGACCCCATAGATGCGCAATTATCTCGTGAATAGAGGGAAAGCGCTGTAACTGTCAATGCATGGAGGGTGGCACAGTGACGGAGCCAAATAATGGTGTTTTCCAAAGAAACCAGTCTGCCTGGCCTACTTATTTGTTAGTAAGTCACTGAAACAGGAGCCCAGACTGTTTGATGGGTCCTTTCAGTGACTAGTTTTGTGGGATAGGTCAGTGAATGTAGTGCCTTGGCCACCGCTACTTTCTGTTAAATCACTGCAAGAAATGGGATTAGGCAGGTTGGAATGCCAGGGTAATCACTCATTCAGCAGCAGCCAGGAGAAAAGGCCTCCTTAAGGAGAAGGGGTGGGTTTTATATAGCTGAGAGCTTTGATTACTGCCCCGTCTTAAAACCGCATCCGATGAGTAAAGACGTGCACTGGTCCTCCCCCACATTTACTGGGCGAGTTGCCCTCCTGGGTTCCTGTAAATAAGTGATGTCACAGTGCTTAATGATGCCCAGACTAGACTCAGCAAGGTCCTGAGGAGAGAAAAAAAATTAAATAAATAAAAAAAAATAACAAACTACCAGCTTCATCACTTCTGTGAGCATGCTGCCTTACCGTCATGTCAACAAAGAATTAGTTTTGAAAACTGCATCCTATGTCTCTGCGGGGCTGCTGATGATGCAGCTGTAGTGTGCAGCAGTGAACACGATCAAGAGTATTCTCTCTCTCTCTCTCTCTCTAATTCCATGAAGCCAGTAAAGTTCACCCTCTGGGAAAAGAAACATTGTCCTCATCTGGAGTTCGACTGCTCTGTCACTAATGAAGATGTTCACTTTCTGCGGGCTTTCTCCCGTTCTCCCCGACGCAGACTGGTAGTGACAGTTGTTTCCAGTTGCTACGTATAAAAGGGCCCATCATAAAGCCTGGCTAGAGGAAACAGGATAAGCGCTTGAGCCAAGGCAGTAAAAAGCTCTCTGGGAACTTGAAAGCCACACAAATGAAGTCTACGTCTGCCATCTGGAAACAATAAACAAACAAAACCCAGCAGCCAAACAAACACCGCGCATGCTAGAGGGGGAGAGAGAGAGAGAGAGGGAGAGACAGAGAGGAATAGGGAGAGAGCGAGAAATTGAATCAGCCTTTAAGAGATTCAGGGTGTGAATGAGTGATAGGAAGAGGAGGGTGTCAGTGTTAAAAATGTGTGCAGCATGCATCATTAGCGGACGCTGATGGGAAGACAGACAGTGAGACAAGCCTTTGTATAAAATACCCTTTGATGCTAGGGAGATGGCCCTGCTGTTTGAATGTGTGTGGTACCACTGAAACCTGGTTCTAATGAAGTGTAGTGCTAACAGGAGGCTGCCTGTCTGCAACCAGTGCCGGTGCCAGAGAAGTGATGAGAAGTTAGAAACTGGTTTCAAAAATCAGAAAAAAAATAAATAAATACCAAAGGAAATGAGCCAACTCTTTGCTCCCTGCCCAGATACATCAGAAGTGCGATGTTCTTATTTTTCAGAAATTCAAAAGGATCCATCGCTTTGGTCTGTTTTTTGCTGGGAGGTTTTGTGTGTTAATGATCATACAACATTGTTTCTACGTTTCCTTACTGTTCAGAAGCTGCAGTGAACCGCGGCTACGGAGGAGAACTTTAAAGACAATCATGAGATCAACTACACTATAAATATGAAACAAGAATATCAGAACTATTTCTCTTTGGGGCTTAATGCACCGAATGACACACTTTCACCGTTCAGAAACACGTCCACCTGATCAAGAAATGTCAAAAATAAGAAAAATTACAACAGCCCCATTTGCACCGGTCCTAACTGCCTCATGATATGAAATTAATTGATATTTATTTTAGCGCAGATGCTTGGCTGTCTTGAGAACAGTATAAACGAATCAACTACATGCACGAGGAGAATGTTCTGCATCGAGGGTGTCAAACATACGGCCCACCAGAGGGTCTAATCTGGCCCGCAGCATGAATTTGCAAAGACTTAAACTGCATTTCAACTGCTATCCCTAATTTGTCCAGTGTTTTAGTAGGAGAAGTGGACAGAACACAACACCCAGAAGTTAACGGCACACGGTAATGTGACGAAATTGCACTTGTTTTTGTTAAAAAAATGTCAGGTCAGTTGGGAAAGTTAATGAAATGTAAACATTTTCATAACGTACTTATTTGCACTAAAACAAAGGGGAAAAGTTAATAGGCTATGATGTAACTGCTCCGGCCTGATTGAAATCAAATTGGGCTCTATGTGGCCCCTGAACTTATCCGAGGTAGACATGTTCTACATCAAACCTTGAACTCTGTTGTAATATTAACTATACAAGAAAACAACAGGCTACTGAGCAAGTTTTTAGCTGTAGTTTTTTTTTTTTTTTTTTAAATTCACTTAATAAATCACAGATTTCATTGAATTCTATTATTAATATTATATCACATCCTAGATGTGCACGAAAAGGCTTGCCAACAGCAGCACAGTTTCATCATATTTGATACCACAAACCCAGTTTCAAAGAAAGCCATTCATTGGGACCATTCACTGCGTGGAAATTCATGAGATGAAGCTACACTTGGTACAAGACCAAAAATCACAAGATGCTCTCATGATCACAAGGCACGCTGTCAACACTGACACCGAGGGGGTGAACCAAGAACTGCAGCCGCGCGGCCACAGCATGGACCCGCTCACTGTTACAGTTAGTCTCACCTATAGGTGTGCGTATACGCTTAAGCAAGGCGGCACGGCGAAGGGAACGACACAAACACCACACATAACAAACACACACTCATACACAACCCCCCCCGCTGGGCCTGGTTAACAAACACTCCGCTATAAAAGCAGGCCTCTTACTCATTAGGGTGCTGTGTATCAGACAGGAAATGCTGGGTAAATTACACCTCATCGCCCTGGAACTAGCCAACCATCACCATGGCAATGAGCCAACCGCGGTGCCGTGAGAAGACCCAAGCACCGTCACGGCAGAGGGAAACGGGACGGTGGACAAGATACAACAACAAAAAGTACCGGATACCAGTGACACGAACGCACTGCTGCAAGTTTCTGCGTTGCAAACCGACTCCAAATTTGCATCTAATTAACGGTTAAAAGAACTTCTCTGGCATTTTGACAGGGTTGCTGACTGCAAAACAGGAAGTAATATCCTGCCCACACACACACGAAACTTTGACTGCTACCCAAATTAATGCTACATGGGATGAACTGTACCAGCCACTCTTTGTTTGAGATTTTAAGTCATGCCTACAGGAGGTTTAATGAGTTACAGGTAGTCAACAACAAATCACAAAACTAAGAAACTGATATTATATGTAATTCAGTTATTTAACAAACAAACTAATTATATTAACACACTGTATACTACTGTACTGTATCCTATTGTATAACCAGAACAAAAATAAATAGTTGACTTGCATCAAGACCTGTAGTTCCCAAACACTGCACTACTCATAAAAATGGTAATTTTATCGCACCACTTGTATTGGCTCGCATCTGCAAAAAAAGCAAAAACACAAGGTTCCTAACTTGTTGTCATTAAAAACAGAAAATATTTCCCGAGGTTCCCATTCAGCCCGACCACCACGCTCGAACCTCAAGCCACACAAACCACCCATTAGCCAAGTCCACCCCATGTTTCTAGAACAAAATTCTTTTGTTGCATTGTTCACACATTCCTCCGTGGCCATGTTTATACAGATGCAATTCCATGTGCGCCGCTGGGTCCTACTCCGAGGCTGAAGATGTGTTGCTGATCAAAGGCTTTATTGCTTGAGCTGAGACACTTGTTTTGGTTGAGTTTTTTTTTTTTTTTTTTTTCTTCCCCTTGTGGGTTTACAGGTTAACATATCCATCTGTTGGCCGTATGGATCCACCTTGGTTGGCGGTGGGACAAGTGTAGGCCTCTCTTCTCTGCCATCGCACACTGCTCCCTCAACCCTGTTTACTCAGCTGGTCCCCACGCCAGTCACCAGAGCTTTGTTTTCACACAGCAACATGTGTTAACTTAATGCTCTGTAACAGATTTCAAAGGCAAGCTTAGCTGGGTCAACAACAGGTAATAGAGCGATTTATTGATTTCTCCGCTCCAAAAAAAAAAAAAAAGAAGTATCTTGGTAGGCGCTAGAAATTATGTTGTGATGTGGATTAGTGTTTGTGTTGTTTTCTGGATAAAACAATCATTTCCTACTAGGCAATGGGACTGAAATCATCATACATATTATAAAAGGGAAAAATAAGGAGACAAGTGGCAATCAAAGGTGTCTATTAAATAATTAGATGAATCCTTAAATTGTTCAAAAAAAGAAATCCATAGGATTTGAGGTTATTTGACCAACCTGCTTGCCCTCCTATAGCTGCAGAATTTGGTTACACGGTCCCCTTGGTTGTTTTCTTGCTTGATTGGATTATGGCCACACACACACCTCAAGCTCGGCTTCCACCACCAATCAATGAGGAAATGAGGTGTCAACACTCTGGTGTTTATTCTGCACCCATTTATTTTTCTACCGGAAGCCAAAGAAAGCTCGGCCACAGAGGACACCAGATGAGCAAAGGGGATTTACAATTGCTGCATATTTCTGACGGCGGTACAAACAAGGGTTTTGTGGTGCGCCACAGCTAATTACATTTTAAGATTACAATAATACGTGCGGTTTTATTTCATTTTCTTTAATTGAATTACATGTAAAGTCCTCTGGTATTATACAGTTTTTAATTGAAATTAGCCAATTTACTGTGAAATTACTAATGCATACATAATGACATTTTGTACTAATATTAAGAGAGTATAATAGAACGCATGTATATTAAAATGCTGTCTCGTTTCCAATCTCTTTTATAACTGAGAAGACGGGGCTTTTAAACTTCTGGCTGTGCGTCCATATGACCAAGCTGAAAGAACTGGTAATGGGGAAGACACCAGGAAGTCTGTAATGCTTCCAGTCAGCATGAAGTGCCATCAAAATAAAATTCTGCACAGTAGCTGCTGCTTAAAACAACTGGGGCAATTGAAAATTCCCCTTCCAATTTATGCCAAATGCCACTTTATAAACATTCTAGCATGACTGCCAAGTGTCTGCACTGCTTTATGCCCGTTCTCTTAATTGAAAACGTTATAGGGGTGCATTACACTTGGGGTTTTTATAAGCTGTGCTATAAAGCCCTAGCAGGCCCTGAGAGGGGAAACTGCCCATTAACTTATAAGGTCCAGGCCTTGGCTCTCTTAATTGACAACCTCTAGGCTACTTTCATCACTTGTCGACTTCATAGCGGCAGTCAATGCTTCCTCCAGGATGCTGTTGCATCTTTGACACGAGGGTGTTTGTGACAAAGAGCAGTCTGCCGCCAATGCCAGGGCGAGGGCTCTAGGCTGTCCATAAAACAAGCGCGCACATTCCTGTCCTAGTTCCAGCCATCTGAGAGGGCTGCATTTAACCATTAAGGTACTGCTTCCCAGAAGCAGCAGTCAAAAAATGCCAAAATGAATCCCATTAGTAGAGTCGTCTTTTATATGAATATGCTACGCACGAGTGACGGAACGCATCAGAAAAAAAATGTTTCAAAATATCAAAGAAGACAGTTTCACTATCAAAGTCAATTTAAGATACAAAATAAAATGTGAGGTGCTAAGTTATAAGACAGATTATCAAATATCCCCACAAGCACAAAAAGACAGACAGACACACACACACACACCAGAGTGGCGTGACAGTCACTTCACACTCTAACTTGGCAGGATCATCAGCTTTGTGCCTCTGGAAATTCATGCATCTTGAATTAGAGCCACATGTCACAACGTTGTTGACCAGAACAGACACATTACTAAAATATTGAACCCACTTAAGATCTTTGTAACCAACATTCAAAAGTTTGTCATTACACCTCTGATGAGACTTTTGTGACAACTTATACAAGTAGAAGAGCTCTAGGCAACTCCGACTGCCAACCATCTATCATTATATCTCGACTTAATCTTAGAGAAAGGCGCATAAGACTAATATGCGTGCCTTTGTAGTACTCCATCAATTCAGTTTTGCAATACAAAAGGTTAAAATCAAAACAATAGAGTGCAATATGCCCAGTGCAAGAGAATTTGCAATACCAATTACAGTAATTAGCTCATAAAATCTCAGTCTGAAGTGAGCCATTGTTTAACTTTTTTTCTTTTTTACAAGAACACCAGTACTCCGCTGGTAATGATATTAATAGCCCAATCAGAACAAAAATGCTTCATGTACCGACCACAGTTGTAACAGGCTGAACCAGTCAGAAGGCAGTTTCAATCAGATTGAGGGTGGTGTAAACCTTTAATTGTATGTTCAAAGGGAAAGCATAAACGCCTAATATCCATGTAAACGCTAATCTTATCGATTCTCTCTGGTTGGAGTGAATACATTATTTCTCTGCATGTTTGTTTCTAACCAATGCGAGTCCAACGAGGTCCAGATGAAGGACCAGTTGGAGTTTGGAGTGTTTAACTCTTTCTAATTGTAATGGACAATCAGGCATTAACTAAATATCACTCCCATCATACAGACATGGTATGTTTCATGTAGATTTGGTCATTTTAGGATGTTAACATGTAAAACTAAGTTGTTGGGAGGGCATTAGCATTTTGGCTAAAAGCATTAGTGAGATTCTATACACCCACAGTTCCTAGAGTGGCTGTAGACTACATCTTTACATCACTAGGCTGAAGTACTTTGAATCAGAAGAAACAGAAATGTTTTGTATGTTCGCACATACAAGGAATTTGTTGTCAGGAAGAAATAAAGACCAATACAAAAAGATATACAAATATATAAATAGACATGTCAGGTATTTAACTTGCAGGAGTACCAATTGGCAATTATGCAAAACAGATACGGATGATTACAACAACAAATTGATTATCCGAACAGGCAATATAAACATGCACGCAGGTGGGCTTGCTTATGTTTGCTTAACGACAAACACGACAACCTCTTCAGATTAAGTAGAGCGTTGACCTTTGTTTCAAAATTAAAGATTTAAACCATGGAATCAGGCTTTTGTTCGACTGTGACACCCAATAACCTTCATTATCATAATTTCATTAGGCCTCAGCGTTGGCGAATCAGTATATATATGAAAAATTCAAATGGGCACTGTGGTTATTTTAAAATTAGACATGAAAATTACTACTACTACTACTATGTCACTGGAACTGTATCAGTCAAATAATAAAATGCCACCACTACCAGCTTGTGTAAAAATATACAAGTCAACCGCACCGCAAACCACAAAAGCAAACATTGTGAGTTGAATCATCAATCTAAAATAATCGCCTCAAATATATATTTAACTTTGCAGAGCTCATTGCATTTATAGCCAGTCACTACAGAGACTACTTGGGCATACCAAAAATAAGTGGCAATAAAAAAATGCACACATATACATATATAGATAGATATTAAAAGAAGCAACAAGAAACAAATGCACTGCAAATACAGAAATGCTAAGGGTGAGGCTAAGACTTTTGCTATGCTACCAGTCTTTATACTAGGCCAGACTAACTCCTTGCATGAACTCTGCACACTCATGAATTTAACACGGCTTGTCAAAGTCTAATTCCTGGAAATAAAGCTTTAATTCCCCCCAATAAACAATGTAACATAAAAAGCTAAATTTCCATTAAGTTCCTCTGCCACTTCTTTGCTTAAAAGTCAGGTTTGAACTGCTCTCTTAAGTTTGGTTATGGTACAAGTGACTAGCTTGTTTTCATTGACAGTGAAGCTATAAGCTAAAGCTAGTAGTGTTAATGTACAAAGTTGCTGCGACGTTTCCACACATTCCTGAGGTTTCTACATTAATTCAACAACTACAACAAGCGACTACTTTGTTGTTTCGACAAACAAACTGCAGTTAACAAGTGCTGTACTTCTCCCCAGCCGGAACAAAACAAAACAAATGACATTTGACGAACAGCTACTGCCGTGACAAAGAAGGAACAGGTGGTGGACGCTTGAAATTGGCGCCGTTAAATTTTACTGGGTGAAGCGATTCTACCAGAAACAGAGCAAACTCATCTAGAAGGAGAGGGAAGGAAACGCGAACTGACTTACTGCGGAACAAGTCGTTTTACAGCTCTGGTGATGCGCGCCGCCATGTTTTCCCGATGACGCGTAAAAGGAGCAAGAAGCTATTGGCTTCATAAGGAGTTCCCACGTGCAGCCGGAGGGATGTGATTGGCTGCGGGACGCAGAGGGGGCGGGCTCTGGACTACTACTCTCACATGGGATAGTAAACAGTGGACTAACTGTGACTGGTGCTGTTGTGGAGGAGGGAGAAGCTGCAATGAGTGAGGGACATTCACCAACATTTATATTAAAATATACTTTGCATTAAAATACAATTAATACTTAATTAGTATTAAAATAAGTCACAGAAAAAAGTTTTTGTGTAGCAGATGGTCTCTGTCTACTGCTGTCCTAACGCTCTACCCGCCAGAAGAGACAGACAGACAGACTGAGGCTTGCAAGGGAGGGACAGGGGTGAAATAAAAGGAAAGAGAGGTTTGAGCACAAGGTCACCCCAGGAGTTGTCTCTCACAGCAGTGGTGAATTACTACCACTACCATCAGCCAGGTCCGAGTGTGGTGCACAAATGACACGCAGTATTTGCCATGATTAAGTCAGCAGGGGATTTGCTCCAAATGTCAGCATTCAGAGGATGGCCATTGGGCTGTATTTAAATGTGCATATTGCTGCGGGACGTACTGTACTTTGTGAAAGCTGCAGAGCTAAACGTGTCTGGTGGCAGACCTTGCCAAGAAACAGAGGATAATGAAAACTGCTCTTCCATCGCAGATCATAACAAAGCAAAATAATGATCTGACTATTGCCATTAAGAGCAGATGTAGTTTTCCCGCTAATGCATAAAGAGACCATAAAGTGTACACTTATAGTCTAAATATAACTGAATTCACTAGATAAATCATATTTAAATGCATGTTTTTATCTGTTTTATCTGATATTTATGAAGTTTACTGTGAATACTGTTATTATTATTATAAATATGCATACATGCAACCCGTGAGAAACGCTTGAGTGACACTGCTTTACTTTTAATGAGCAGAAGCCAAAGAGGTTGTGAACCGCGCTGATAGTAGCATTGGCGCCATTTATTTATTCATTTATTCATTTTAGATTGGTAAGTGATATTTCATAGATAGATGCTTTCTCTTTTTCCTAAAGGCTGACAACACAATAAAGTATATACACAGCATCTGAAAGAAGCTGTGCAATTCATTTTAATTTGCTTTTTCTCCATATTAAACTTCAAGACAATTACAGACTGTAAACTAAGGCGGGTTTACGTGCGCATCCTTTCCTACATGAAACGAAAACGGTAGTGGACTTGGAAAATTCCATCCATTGGTTACTTGGAAACTACTTCTTTCCCTCCCCCTTCTGTTCATCGAACACAATTGTTGTCTGCTAATCCAGTTTTGATAGCATTTGGCACACTTTCTTTGGATCACAGCAAGATGCTCAACTTCCATTCTGGTCTCCCCTAGGAACCTCTGAGCCCAAGAAAGCAGCCGACACCAGGTCGCGCCAGAGCAGGGGGGTTCTCTGTGTCCTCATAAAGCCCAGAAAATTATTTTTTGATTCAAGTCACCCCTCGCTTCATGCACACACACACACACAATTGCACACGGAAATGTGCACAAGCTCATCAGTCTGGAAGTTAATTCCAGATATATGCTGAATATGTGTTTATTCTTGTCAATATGTTGTGTTGTCGAACGTTGCAATCACCTAATGACCCCCCTGTAAGGCAACAGAATATAAAATATTATGTCAAAGGAGAAAGCTTTTTGCCTTTGTCCCCCTCTGTACTCCCCCATCCAAATGGACAATGCATCACTAGGCCTTGATGCCTCAGAAGTCTGGGTTCATTAAAATCTTGAACGAGTGCCAAAGCTGTAGTCATAGATAAAAGGAATATGAAAGGATAACAAAATTTATGGATGGCAAGTCACCACCTCACCCTGGCATTTATAATAAACAAATGGTTTCTGTTTCCAATTTAAATTTCTCATTATACTGTGACTTTTGGAAAATGTGTTTTGATTTACCAACATTTTATCTGAAAAACTGTATAATTGATTAGATTTACATGGCTCTGATTTTAATGCTGATCGCCTTCCTTCCCCAGCAGCCCCCACCCCCAACCCCAACACTCACCAAAAAAAAAAAGAATGATCTGAACAGCTCCTGAGGCACATTAACATCATATAAAACAAACCTACATATCAAACACTTTTTTCCCCTGATAAAATAATTGGTTTAAACCAGCATAGAATCCAATTCATCCCTTTGAAAGAAACCTCTGTGAGGGCACCAAAAAAAAAAAAAAATGGTGAGATAGACTTCACAGCCCAAGTGAGATGGACATCAATGCGGTGTGCCAGCAATGGCTATATTAACCCATGGCTAAATCCCATCACACAAATGTCAGTGTATCCGTTATGAAACCATGACATTTAGATCCAAGGTCTCCATTGTGGTTTTAGAGGGAGCTGATGTTTGTCCATTCTTTGCATCCATCAAACCAGCACACAGCCTCACAGCCTACTATACTCTAAACATAGAAAGGTTAAAGATCATAAGGGTTTATGTATCTAATTTTATTGCATAATATAGTGTGGATTTTTTTATGATTTATGCCTTATACACTATTCAGTACAAACAAGATTTTGATTCATTTAGCAATTGGCCAATTTCGTTATTTTATAAAATAAAAAAGTGACATTATAAGTAAAACAATGCTCTGAATATTCATATTTTAAGGTTTAAGTATCACACACCGAATTACGTGCTTAGCATCTGTAGACCTAATATGTCTGAGACCTGGCAACCTTTGACTAAGTCCTACTAATTTACCCCCTCCAAACATCACCACTATCACCACAACACACCAGGACGGGCCCAATCTGACACATCACGACCGCTCATGAGTCATGTGTAATGAGTAGCAAAAACAACATTCAAGAACTGGACAATGTGTCATGAAGCTCTCATGTTAAGAATGCAACACCTATAAGGCACTTGGCTGAGAATCACGAGATGTTTAATTATTGCCTCTTTACATTAGCTTGGATCTCCCCCTTCAGGCATCGGTTTGGGGGTCAGGCTGTGGGGTGGTGGGGGAGAGAGGGGGCAGAGGCTGGTGGAGATGGTGAAGAGGGATAAAACCCTTTCATTACCAGGTCCCTGCGCCTCCCTCTCGCCTTCTAACGGCAGTCCAGATCAGGAATTACAAATGATATCATGACAATTTTTCATGCTCTTCAAACCAGTGATGTTTTACCGACTCATTTGCTATGATACCTTGTTACGGATCCAGCTGTGAATCAGGGATGTGTCATGGGGCTAGAAGCCCACCTCCTGCTGAGCCTGGCCAATGACCTGGAAGGCAATAGGGGATGCCAGTGCCTGCAGCATGTGCTGCACTGACAAAGCAGCAGGGCACCGTCAAAAACCCTCTCATACAAACTTTGCAGATCACTCTGTTTTTAACAGATGAGTAAGCACTGGTGCTGACTTTTTTTATCTGCCCTAACACAAGGTTTATGGATTTCCCTTCGCAAGTGCGTGGCTCTGGTTGACGCAGAGCAAACCCTTGCCCACAAGGGGAATAGTGTAGGGGTGGATCTGGGGTGGAAGGGTGCAGATAGCATGTGGCAGGGTCACTGAACAGGTTAAGCAACAATTCAGTTGAGTGCCCATAAAGGAAGTGGAGTGTGGTTGGAAAAGACCAGCACACCAGCTAAAGAGGCCACACAACTCAGATTAAACTTTGGCCCTTGAACTGAAATTGCACCGACCCTTCAACTCATTCAGTTGTGTGTGCGTGTGTGTGTGGACTTCGACATGAGCAAATGATTCAGAATTTTTATTTTATGAAACCAGATCCATGCTCTTTTTTTATTTTAGAGAGATGTTTCCAAAAACACATTGTTCCACAGCAGTACGGCGTAATTCAATGAGACAAAGTAGCAAATTAATCCATTCATTAATTTTTGTATTCATCAAGAGGAATTCAATGAGGTTAAAGTTGTTTGGGTTTCCAGATGAGAGCCCTCACGCAATCCCAGGCCCTGATGACTTCTGCATTACTAAAATGATGCTGCCAGGACTGATGGAGCTGTGAGTGTCAGGAGGCATTAGCCTTCACAGCCCAAAGCTGGTGGACAAAACCAGACTGCGCCCCCTGACCCAGTCCACAACCAAGCTACTGACCCAGCAATCATGAGCAAAAGAGGGAAGGAGCGTTGCTATGAAGGCAAGGAAAATAAGAAAATCAGTGTGAGTCAGATACAATAAGTGTACAAGTGGAACGCCTCAGACTTCCTTACATGTTGCCCAAATCACAGGAAGGGCTATGGTTTTTTTTTTTCTTTTTTTTGTTCGCTTTACTCTGATTCTCCCTCTCTCTCCCTTTCTCTCTCTCTCTTTCTCACTTCATTTAACTAAATTAATGAGCAGGTCCAGTCAGACCACAGAATATTAACTTCTTGAGCATTTGGTCAAGGCATTGAGCTTCTGTGTCTCAGCGTTCACGTGGATAATTTGACAATAACAAAACATGCTTATATTGGTTGCCTCAATCAGTTCAGTGCCTTTGGATAAAATACGTAAATCACAAAGAACATCATTTCAGCCTTCATTCTAAATATCTGAGAGCGCTTTGTGTGTAGCGCGGTGCAAGCTCATGAATGAATGTTCCCATGGTACTCCTCTCAGTATGCTGACACCGAACAGACGCAGTGGGATGGCGGCCTTGCAGCACGACACCGGCGGACTGAGAAACACCTACATCAGAGAGGACCTAAAGCTGTGTACACATGGTTCACCTCGGGACAGACCTGCTTACAGCGCAATGTCAATGCCGGACTCCCTCTGTGCACTCTGTCAAACGCACCTCTGTGATGGTACAGCAGACAGTAGACTCCCATAGCATGCTGCGGGCTATAACGTGCAGCGTACAGTATTACAGCAGTAGAGGGCACTTTAAAACGTGGCGTTTTTATTTAACGGGGGGAACCCAGTGGCACACATACGCGCGCTTACCTCCATATGTTGTACATCCCATCTGGTTTATGAAACGATATGAGTTTATTCATTATTCATATTGCTTGTGGAGATATTACCATTTGCCCATCAGGCTTGCCACTGACACCATATTATTATGAAATCACAGTTCGCCCAAGGCATTGCTGCCGCCGCCGCTGCGAAAAGTGGTCACAATTGACTAGTTAGCACGGGCATGCAGAACACTGGAGACAAGCACTAAATGCCATACAAGTGACCCGTGAATTTTTAATGCACGCAAAGTGGTGGCAATAAGACGAGTGACAAGGAAAGAGAAATGACTGTGGAACTGAATAGCACTGAGGCATGCTATGCTTTAAACTAAAAACTGAGCTCTAAACAGCTCTTCCAGCCAATCTTAATGCAGTCCAGGTCCGGACTGTTCACTCGTCCCACCAGGACCCAGTGTGGCACCAGCAGGTTGCATTCGTTGATGTCCTACTTTTATAAAGCTAAATTCTTTTAATATGAATAAGAATTTCACGCCACAGCAGACTTACTTGTAAGCTAATTTGTCACAGGCTTATCAAGGCCTATTCATCACTGATCTAGTAATTACCAGAATGAGCTACAGGATAACCCCCCTTTGTCCCCCTCTTTACTCCCCCCAGCGATGGTCAGCCTGTAAAACCAGGATGTGTTGGCACCTTTATGATATAAATACTCACACACCCTGGGCATAAGAAAGCTGTCAACAGAACATTTGTTTTCCATTTTTCACCACCCAAAGCACTTCAATCTGAGAAGGAAAAAAAGGAGACAAGGCGTTAAAAATGTACCGCAACACTAACTATTTTGCCCTTTGGTGGATTCTGGTGCTTAAACAGATGGGGCTTGAATTGGTTCCTTTTTTTATTTAGTGCAACGAGATCGTCTGAATTTCCATTCAACAAGCTCGCACCTCCACACATGCTTGGCTGTCGCTAGCACACGCATGCGGAAAACGTAAACACACATGCAGAACACTGACACGTGATTACGTCCGTGCGCCGACACACACACACACACACTTACACAAGCAGCAGCTGCTAGCGCTGTTCTCCCTTAATGCCCATTCATCACGGAACTTTTTGCTGATTGAAAAACACAAGTGCATGTCAAGTGAACTGAAAGACAAGGGATGTCAGGGCTGCACGATTTGACCCACGCATGGACGTAAGCTGTTATGACCCCCCCCCCCCCGTCCACCCCACCATAAATAGATCAAAGCACATCTGTTTCTGTGTCCAGCAGACGCACATCTATAATTGCAAACTGGCTTTAATGGCTTAGAGCGACCCATCGGATGCTAAGCAGTTTGGACACAGGAGATACTAAAGCATATGAGCATAGCGCAACCATCAGTAACCGCTGGACAGGGAATTCTCTGGAGCCACTGTGGCGGCCGTCTGGTCTCTAGTGGACTGAAATAGATATCACAACTTTAGCCCAGGGATGGAGGTCCTGAGGAGCCGGAACTGACCACACAGCTGGGATTGAGAAGAAGGGGTTGACCAGTGGTCAAAGTTGGGGATACTACTGGGATCAAAGACAGGAGTGGGGAAAGAGTTGGCTAAACAATTGAAACAGTGATAGAACAGAAGATGGTGTATTAAACTGAATTGTTTTGTCAGAGTTGCAGTCACCAAGAGGTTATTTTTCAGACAAAAAAAAAAAAAAAAAAGGCGAGATGCCAGGACAGTTAATGATTTCAAATGAGGTGTGGGAGAGTCCCGGCTGGTCCTAGCTGAATGGAGTAAGCACTTGAGTGACGAGAGAAGCCTCAAGTTGGCCAGTTGTCACAGTGTGACACTGATTCGGCCTAATGAGCGTAGTGCTGTCACCACACATCTGCCTCGCATTCACTTGTAGAATCTGGCAGATTCAAAACCTGCTGGAGTCGCTGCTAGATGCTGGAACTGGAGACGCCGCCACCTCGCCGCTTGCCAGATTACGAGGAACCTCGCGTACTAACTTACACTTCGAACGCGACAACAAACGCACAGTTTCGAGCCGTACCACGTCGTCCAGCTAGAATGACGAGGCAAGAACGGTTAAAGTTGGCGAGGAGAGTGAAAAGTTTCAATGACTAAATATCGCACAAGTCCTTGTGCAGTTTCTAATCGGTTCAAAAAGGTATCAGGACGTTCTTTTTTAACACATTTAAGCTCTAGTTACTGCTATTTGATTTTTTTTAACTGTCCCCAAACAAATCATACCATTTCTTGTATAAGACACATTTCTTTTGTGAATTTAAAATCTTTACTTATGACCAACATGGTGGTTAAACCTAATTAATGGTGACTTTCTCACGTCTCTATTTCAAGATGAGAAAATTCTCACTTGCCCATGGATATCATGCTATTTGTTTATAAAGCCACCTCATCACTCTATATGATCCAGTAAATTAAATGTCACATTAACAGAGCTGGCATGTATGTAGTTGATATCAGTCTCTCTGTTAATCTGAAGAGACAACGAGAAAGACTGTTTGTCCTTTAAGGTGATAATGACGATTAGGTCGTGGTGTGTCTGATCTGCAGAGGACAGCACTCTCCCCATCTGTCCTGACTCTAGAGGCGTCACCGCAGACCGAGCAGCTACTCAAAAATTCCTCGTGGGCATCCTCCTGGAAAATAGCACAAAGGTTTACTAAACATCACCGCGGCGGTGGCACCAATTATTGTTAATATACATCAAATGGCCTCGGCCGAGCCCAAGAAACGGACTGATCACTCCGATGATGGCAACTGTCAGTCTGCACCCCAATAAGGAGAGCTGCTGAAATAATTAGTCCATGCCCCGTGAATAAAACAATACTACAACAACCAAGATGACATCCAAAATATGCACATCGCCTCAGATGACCTGAAAACCTGCCGCTGCACGGATCACGGAACAAGGTCTTTAAACACAACCTGAGTCACCGGCCACAGATGAACACAGGCTTTGTTAGAAGTGTAATATGTACGTGTTGGCGTAACATCAGCGAAGAGGAACAGCTACCAGACACACATGTCGTTGTTAGAGGATCTTTTGTTTAACCTTGTGTGCACAAGTTTTATCTTTACACTCTGTTTCTGTTGTAGTTGTATGTTGTAGTTGTAGTTGCTCTTTGAGAGGTTATCAGAGATCATTCATTTTCAGTTAAACATTTACTATATATATTTAATATACAGTAAATACAAGATGTAATCTATACTTTTACAAAAATTGACACAGTACAAGAGCACAAATATGAGTCCAGATCATACATGAGGTACAGCGATGCCTTAGCATGAATCTAAACTTAAAAAAACACAACAAATTAAACAAAAGCCATGAAGAAATAACACAAGCGGAGGTCAGAGCCTAGAGACGTAAGGATTATTTCAATGAAGATCCTGAAGATGGCGCTGCTCAGCTGCATTTCTCAACCTTGGAGGATTCTGAAAATGAATTTATTTTGGCGGAAAAACAAAACACCCCAAACCACTCTACAACCATGGGACTGTTTTGCGACGTCTCCTGTTAACCGACATCAGATGTCTGTTTTGTCGAGGTACCGTCTTCCTGCCTACCCTCCGGCACTGTACCTGGCCTTTGATTCACCCATGGAGAAAACCGCACTCATTTAACAGTTTAGAAGTTTAGTAATTCATTAGATTATTATGATTATTGTGTCAATCAAACTAAAAATCTCATGTTATGTTTGTGCTGAGTACAGTTTCAGGCTGTTATTCATTCTGTATTCAACAATTTGAGATGCAGCATGAACATGCATGGGATTTTTTTTATGTGCATTTGTTTAACAAACATGCAGGGAACAATGCATGTGGGATTATTTGCTTAGTTTTGCAACACGAATATTTTTTTTCCATACTAAGTAAACCTACAGTTGCAGTTCACACTTCACCTTAAATAGCACAAACAGCAGGGTGGAGTACACTCATCTATGACTGAGGTCAAGAGAGCTGTATTTGAATATTGTAGTTCATGGGAAAAACAAACTGTGCATCGATCTTGAGCACACCATCTGCAGACGCATATATTTGATGAGTTTATTTACCGCCAGACTTATCTGTGAGAAAGGTGAGACTGATCACATGTTCGCGGGTGTGAAGTCAAGATGTTCACAAGGGAACCAGGCCCAACCAGCAACTAACAACCAGCCATAGTGTCAACACCGTGACATGCTAGATTAAGGAGGGCTCAAATTGAAAAGGCTTGTAGACATTGTTTAAGAAGCTGTCCATGGACACCTGCGACAGCAAATCGTCCCTCACACTCGGCCTCAGTCTTTTTTCATCTTCCCCCTGTCCACTCTCACACTAAAACACGCACGTCACGTACTTGTCTCTGTGAAGCGCGTGGATTAAAAGTGTTTGCCGAAGAACGACAAATAGCTCATCAGCAGTTAAGGTGACAAACATGAAGCAAAGTGTGAACAAAAAGTCTTCACGCGAGCGTGGTGGCACGGGGGACAGGGCCTGAGTAGGGCAGGCGGCGGCTGATGCATGGGGGGGGGGAGATGGTGATGATGAGAACAGACACGAGCCACATGAGGCCCCCTGACAATGCAGGAGTCCCCTGCGGTATGTCCAGCAGTCTACTTATGCACACACACCCACCCACCCAAATGAACGCATGCACACAAGCACGCAATATTAACACTACTACGCTGACTTAGTAAATACAGCAAAATACAAATAACACACGCAGGTAATATTTTTTTATGTAAATGTAATGAAAAAATGCTTAAAGAATAATTAAACTTCTTCTCAAATTATTAGGTTTTTTATACTATTAAGAGCTGGGTTATTTTTTGTGTCTGATCTATAATGATTGTACCCCCTCTAGTGGCCTTTTGCTTTATAGCAATTAACTGTAACATTGAAACTGCCTAGAAATAAACACATATATAGTGATTATTTAGGCATATATGTGTGAAAACATCACATATACTAAAGAGTTACGTTGTGCATCAGTGCACATAACCATTGCTTTTATTTGTGACCTGAACGAGTCAACAAAGTGAAGTTGGTGTGATGTGCCAGACTTAAATTTAAAGTGTGTGGGGGAAGTTTCATACACAATTCATTTTGGCAGGAAAAAACATCCCAAATTTGGTTAGGCACCATTTGTGGAACCACGCTGGTTATTCCACACATGTCGTGGACACCAGAAGTCATTCCCAGTTTGCCTCACCAACACACCACTGGTTCCCCTCCACCATGAGGGTGCCTTTAAAACGATATGCCTTCTGGGGTGCTCTTTCATGGGCTGCAGTTTGCACCATTGACTATTGTATAATTCTCTTCGAATCAGTTTGTTCCCCTCTCCTCCCCCCCCGTTTTTTTTTAGCCCTCCCCTGACTTAACAACCAGAAAAAGGTCACATTTCTGAGAAGTGACTTCCATGCATGTTCCATGCTGGGTCGTCACTTTCAATTTCCTAAGACCTTTCATGTCACACACCCATCAACCCAGAAAACTATAAACACACTACTACACGCTACCATGTGCAACTTTTCATGAGGCTGGCACGATACTGTACATAACCTCGATTATTATTAAAACAAGAAAAGTCTAATCTTCTTTGCCGAATCTTTGAATCAGACATTTAAGCCCATTTACGCATTTGTCAGAACACAAAATATCATGTAGATGCACAATATCCATTTGAGGTCAATAGAAAAGTAAACATCAGTTTTTTTGTTTTTTTTTTATATCTTCAGTTAAAACGTCTTCATGGATATACGTGGCTGAAGCAGATTTTAGGGATTTAGTAGACCGCATGCATGAGCAGAAGTGATCTTCCCCTTCTTTCCATGTCTTCTTGACCTCTCGCAGTATTTAACACTGAGAGACCTTCAGGACTCCCGGCGCGAACTCGACAAACGACTGTCTTTTCCTTTTCCTGAACACCGTTCAGATGGTATGAGATGTTTAACTCCGCGCACAGAATTAATGGAGCGTGAAATGTAGGCCTGAAGTGCAGCAGGCTCCCAAGCTGCAGGTGACATCGTCTACATGAAGCTCTTATTGTGACCTAAGTGAGCTGTATTATAACCGCATTTGACTGGTGACAATTAGTGACCTTTTGCCTATCCAGCAGCCTTCCATTTCAATTACACCAAGCTGGAAAAGCTTTGGTGGGTGAGCGGAATGAGATACTGTAGCTTCTACTGTACTTCTACTGCTCACAAAATATTCTGGTAATGCTCAATAGAAAGGGATACCTTAAGTATAAAGAAATGTAGTCACTGAATCAACGCCTTTAGATGTAGTTTGAGACACAGAAAACTTTGGCCTGAAAAAAAAAAAAACATACAAATGGAAAAGTCACCAGTTTTTTGTTTTTTTTTGTTTTGTTTTTGTGGCTATTGAATCTGCGTAGTTCGCAAGTGTTCCTGCCACACTGAAGGGGAAAGGTCAGTTTTCTGAGTCGTCCTGCTGTTATTGTACCGTCTACATGTATCGGGATTCACTGCACATAAGTACTTTATTCTCAATCCCCTAATCCTTCTCAAATCTGCCCAGCTCGTGCAAGTGGGTCGCCCGAAATAAATTTTACTAGGACACAGATAAACCCACATACATTGAATAACACAACATCTGAAGTCATGGAAATAGTGCACATATCGCAACGTTTCAACTGTAGCTATGACTCTTTTGGGCAAACATAGCATGTCGAGACAAAAGTAATGATTCAGTGGTCAATAGTCACCTGCCCTCTCAGTCATGCTCGTGTTCGTTGTCTTTTCCAAATTATCTTTGGGCTCTTGAAGAAGCACCAGTTTGCTCTCAGAAGCTCCATGTCTGGATGATCCCTGCAAACCATAGCCTCTTGCTAGGCTAATGCATCTGCAGCCTCTGCCTCTCTCCACTGGATTGCTTTTTCCTTTCTCTGCAGCATTTCTTCACCTGTATACTCTGGATGAATCCAAGTCAGCCAATACACTGTAAAAAGTGTTTTCCTCCATTACATCCTCTGCACTCATTAATATGCACTCATATAAACACTGATTTGGATATCCTGCCAGAGCTGTTCTTCAGTTCTAAACTGCATCTATAGCACCCTCATTGGATTCCCAGAAGCAGATTCTAGAAATACAAGTTGAAACAGACTGTAGTTATTCTGGGACACAATGCCTCATGGGTCACTGGTTCCTGGAAAAACAGCCAATTTTGAAGCTGAGCCCCAGAGACGCATTAACGGTAAAAACACTTCTGTTGTTCACACTAATACAGAGGGAAAGGTTTCTTCTTCCGGTTTGTCTTTGTCTAGTCAAGTGTGCAGGTTTGCAAGTATGTGGCATTGTGCTGCAGTCTCACCACTTACATAAAACATGTTAATCTCAGTGTTAGAACAAGTGTCAACAGAAATAGAATGTAAGCCTGTTTATCCACTTGAGGATCTCTGTTTCTGATCTTAAGACGCAGTCCTCTGGATCAAAGCCGAATAAGCTTTTGTCAAGTGGTCACATCTGCGGTAAAGTCTTTCTTCAGGGCCAGTATATTGATAATCAGTAAACCCACAAGCTAGAGCAGGGGTGTCCAAACTTTTTGTAAGGAGGGCCAGATTTGATAATGTGAAAGTGTCCGAGGGCCAACAGTCCATGACAATGTAAGCATTCAGATGAACACATCAGGGCACACAAGGTATCTGAAATTACAGCAGAAACATATAGAAACTCTATAAAATACAACTCTGGGTGATAACAAAGCAACAGCCACTGACATTAATGTGAATAGTGAAGCTGAGCTCTGGATCTCAGTACATATGGCAGGTCTGGTTCGAGAGCAGTGGTACACATGCGTAAAATGTCACGTAGGTGGGAATCACTTAGTCTTTATCTCAAGCGGCTCTTGTTCAATTCATAACTGAGAAAGTCAGCTCACACAAACAATGTGTGGGGCCAAACAAGCTTTACATTTTCTTTAGCAAATGTGCGCATCTCTGGGAACTTGCCTCTATTCAGCTGCCAGTAAAAGGCACCAGATAGAGATGGTGGTGTCGGCTGCGGCATTCGCTGTCACGCTGAAGCTCAATCAGCTCCAGCTGCAGGTGAGGTGGAGCCTCGTCTGGGTCCATGGTGAAGGGACAGGACATATCGACATGTCCTTTCCGATAGCATCAAAATCCTGAAAGCGGTTGCTGAACGCACCAGCAAGGGAAGCAATGACTGTTGCATACCGCTTTGCAAAATGTCATGGTTTTGCAAAGCACTATCCAACGGTCATTGCTGGAAATGCGTAGTGCAGGGCTCTGTTAGCGACAAATGTCTCTGGAAAAGATGCAGCTTCGTCCCAAACTCCTTGACGTGTGCAAATAGTTGGCTCACCATTGCATCTTTTCCTGACTGACATTCAGCGAATTCAGATGCTTTGGTATGTCAACCAAAAAGGCCAAGTCCACCATCCAGTCTGTGTTTGACAGTTCTTGCATTGGTTGTCCCTTTTCGGTCAAAAACTGTCCAATTTCCCTTTTAAGAGAAAACATAAACGGTAATAATCCCACTAACCTTACTCCATGGTAGTTTCATGTCATCAATGGCCGAGCAAACATTAAGGAATAAGTTGACTCCTCTTGTTTGTCCTTTGAGGCTTTTAAAGGGGAATTACCGTTTTTTTACAACCTGAACCTTATTTCTGGCATAAAATACAATGGTTTACTCACCCATATAACTTTGGTGTCATCTGGAGTAGTTCGGAAGATATTTAGATCCAGTGGAGCGCCGCGTATATCCATATAGTGGGAGTGACTGGGGCACCGAAACACAGCCTCTAAATAACGCATTATCTGCCGCGAAACTCGTTCATTTCACCAATATTTTGTAATGATGCGCTACTGCTATTCCCCGTTGAGTCAAGCTTCATCTGGTCTGGTCTAGGTGGGTGGTACATGTCTAGGTAACATCCACACGAATGCCAGGTCGAAAAGTTTCCCAGCAGGAGGCTGAAGTGTCACAAGATGACCAATGTTATTGCTGACTGATTGGTGTATGTGGCATAGATTTGTTAACCAGGCGTCACTAGCAAGAACCTCATCTGCAAATGTGACACTCAGGTGCAGTCCTCAACATCTTTAAGTGTTCAAGTCATGGTATCCTAGTGGATTGTAATAATAATAAAAACAATTGCAACATTTCTTGAACCATCATAGTTTTTATACTTCAGTTGTATCCACAATTAAGGTAAACACGTCTTGATAAAGTTTGTGTTTTACAAAGTAAAACGGGTGAATCCTTTGTGTACACCACAGGCGTGTGTAGCCCATTTTTAAAGAGTATATTTAAACATAATATTTTAATGAGGTTTAACAAGGAAATGAGGAAATGCAGCACCCCCCCACCCACCCCCCTTGCATTGCAGTGGTATGACCCACCTCTTTTGTTTATCCCTCCCTCCCCCAAGCAGCACACACACACACATTAGGTTTGTCCAACCATCTGAGGCATGTGGCTCCTGTAAGTTACCAAACAAAGATTTACTTTATCATTCAGCACCAACACATTACAACTATTAGCAACAGCCCTAACTTTTACTGTTGTTGTTATTGTTAGGTAGGAGTTTGCCATCTCTCTCTGGCAAGCTAATAGTGCAGGTTGTCAATCAACCACAGTTTATATTGGAGCTGTTGTACTGTTGTTAAGCTTTTGGTATGTGCATATGTGTTGATGTTAAAGCCAAGGTGTTAAGACTAATACCGCCTGTAAGCCTATGTGGATCAGCTAATTTATATAACACAGTGATGATAGAGGGTATGATGGCAGGTGATGTCCAACTCCTAAAGTGTGCATGTATGTGTGTGTGTGTCTGTGTGTTGAAGCCATGTACATTCGTAATTTTTTTAAGAAAAAAAATAACCCGGTTCGGGTGAGAGAGTAGAGGATGGAGAGGAAAAACCAGGTCAGAAAGTAGACAGTTAGTCAGACCACACTCATGACGCCGTAGCTTCTGTTTTCCTGTGCCCGCTGCAGTAGAGTGCACAATGGTTTCATATCAAATGTCCAGTCTTGAAAGGGGCTCAGCACCCCTAAAGCTCTGACCCTAGGTGTACACCATATATACCGAATAATTAATAACTTTTTTTTCACGATTAGTCAGTCACCAGTAAAATACTAAACCATTATGTGCCATGTAGTATTTTACTGGTGACTGACTTATTGTGAAAGAAAAAGTTACATGTCCTTTTATTTTCAGGCTGCCTCTTGAAGCTGTTAAAGTAACTGTGAAACTTGCACATTGACGCTGTTTGCAGTGAAGCTGCTGCATCTTCTTTTCTTGAAGCAGTTTTACACAGCCACATTTCTACCACTTTAACTATTCTCAGAATCTAACACCATGCTTTTTCAGTTTAGAGCGTTTTCATGTTTTTAATCCTTTTGGGGGGGTTGGTGGTTGAGACATATGTAGATGTGACATTTTTGAGACTGTTAGTGATTCATCCACACATCATAGGATTTTGACAGTTTTTTTTTTTTTAACACCAGCAATACTTGAGCTTCCTCCTATATCTTCCATCAGCGCTTCCTCGGGCCTGCCTGCATTCACCTCTGCCACACAGAGTACAAACTTGAGAAACCTCAGCGACAGGAACATAATATAAAACCTCACACTATCACTTCATCTAACCTTTCAGAAAAACCCGCTGCATCCACTGCAAGCAGTGTGATGCAAATAGAGATGCGGTTTTATTCAACTATAGCCTCTAGAAATGACACTACATATGCTCGCATGTGTTTAACCTGCTCAAGAACAATAAGTTCCCTCTCTATTTCCTGCCTCACAGTTTTGGTCAAGCTGTGCCATGCTGGAATTAAGGATTTCAAATACCCATTTAAAATCCTAGAACCCATATGAAGTGCACATTTCCAAAGAAATAAAGAGTAATTGTTTACCGTATTTTCTCAAATTTACAACTTTTAAGTTGTAGTAGTCTTAGCAGCTTCCCCTCTGTTTTTCAGTTTGTTTGCTGAACTCTACCAAGAAATGACTCTTCAGGAATTCAGCCGTCACAAATGACTTGGATCCCAGTACCTGCCTTTAACAAAAGTTACAGTTTAGGACCGGTTTTCCTGTACATACACAAAACATTTGCAACAAAATTCCACATAACAATAGAAAGAGCTCCACATTGTTACACTTGCAGAAAGAAAGAATTGCAATCACTAACAGAAACGATCTTTTAACTCATCTTCTGAACGTTTCTCACTTGCCTGCATGCAAACAAAGATTTTTCTTTTCAGTCATGTCTCTTTATGTCAAATGTTCTTTAGACAAAGAAATGTGTTAATGTGACCAAGCTGGAACAGCACAATATGCTTGTCATATACATGCACATACAGTTAAACTTAAAGGTCAAGTGCTTGGAATTTCCATTGACAGCATAAGGCCTTTGTATCTACAAATGTACGTGGCATTAAAACGCGGAGTCTGCCATGTTTTTTTTGTTTTGTTTTTTTTGGGGGGGGGGAGGGGTGAGGCAAGAGGTATATGATTCCTTAAGGGTGGTTTTAAATGTATCTTGGCTGTGCCCAACTCCTAACTTCAGGCTAATCGCATGAATGGATAGACATCTCGCAACTTGAGATGGCACCCATCATCTCCATGAAAGTGGCCAAGGTCTAAATGAGGCAAACATTTCAGATTTTATATTATTTAAACAAGTGAGACCAAAACAGTTTCTTACCAGGCTATAAATATACTTATTTCTGCTGAAAAGTTGGTGTTGCTAATAATACTACACTAGTCTGAGAAGATGAAAGAAAAACATACAGTGGGTATGTAAAGTATTCAAACCCCCTTCAATTTTTCACTCTTAGTTATATTGCAGCCATTTGCTAAAAATCATTTAAGTTGATTATTTTCCTCATCAATGTACACACAGCATCCCACATTGTGGACATTTTTGCAAATTTATTAAAGAGCAAAAACTGAAATACCTACTGCAATGGCATACAGTGAAAGGTGATGTGATTGTTGCAAAACTGTCAGTGAAACCTCTTAAGCAACCTGTGTCTGTGGTGGAAGTGTGCCAGAATTTGACAGGCACATGATGTCAAAAGGGAGAGGTGGGATTTGAACACTACATACAACCTTTTCAGAGATATTTCAAGCATCGCAGTTCAATCTACAACCACAACCAGCAGATTCAGAAGCATCAACAGTAAAATAACTTTCTCATTGTAAGTGCTGTACTTTCTTTATCTATCTAACACATTATGGTCTCCTTTTCCTTTGCTTTTCCACGTATTCCAATCTGTAGAATTTCATTATTTACAATGTTTATCATTTTCTTTAAGTGACAGGTGGCATGGCTCTTGGAAATATCACGGTGGGCTCGGCTGAAAACTCTCCAAACCAGAGCAGCTGTGATGTGTTTGTCTACCAAAGAGCGGCAGTGGTCCTCTTCCCTATTTTCTACTCCGTGGTTTTCATCATCAGTGTATGTGGCAACAGTCTGGTCCTCTACGTTATCTGCCAGAAGAGGCAGAAGTTCAACTCCACCTCCATTTATTTGGTCAACCTCGCTCTGTCCGATACTTTGTTCACACTGACGCTGCCTGGAAGAATTACTTACTACATACGTCACTATGACTGGCCATTTGGTGACTTCCTCTGCAGACTGACCACACTTCTTTTTTTTGCAAATACTTATGCAGGTAATGTGAGTCCTTCTGTTGCTAATTTGAAATGATATTTTTTAATGTGTCTATACATGTCAATTCAGAACTTTCTGTCAAATATATCAGGATTAAAAGAAGACCAGAAAACAGTAAAAGATAAGATTTACAATAATATAAAACCAAAGACAAAGTAACATTTATTTAAGCACATCATCTGTAATATGTGAAGATAACAGGTTTGACCAAAATTCAGAATGGGGTTGTGATTGTATTAACACTTTTACAAAGACATGAATGTTATCTTTGATTCCTATCAACCATTTTACTCTATAAACTCTTTTGCATGTTCATGATATTTGCACCAGGTATTGGCTTCATGACCTGCATCAGCCTGGACAGATACCTGGCCATGGTACATCCACATCGTCTGCAGTGTTTGAGGAGCACAAAAGTGGTTCGCAGGGTCTGCTGCCTGGTCTGGGCTTTGGTATCTCTGGAGGTAGCTCCTCTGCTCTTCCGGAGCATGCTGCGTCAGCACCAGGAAAAAAGGACCTGCATGGAGTACTTCAACTTTGAGGGCTCCCGCTCCACCCCCTATCTCCTGCTTCTGGCCTGTGCCGTCTCCTTCTGCTGTCCGCTCACTGTCATCATGGGCTGCTACGCCAAGATCAACCTCAAACTGAGAGCCGCAGCTAAGCAGAACTCTGTGACCGGCCGATCGAAGAGAAATCACAGGGCCAACACGATTATTCTCCTCATCCTCCTCACCTTCATCATATGCTTCAGCCCTTACCACGTCAATGTTATGCAGTTCATGTTCAGAAAAATACACCACCAGCCGAGCTGTGAAGAATTGAGGGCCTTTAAGGTGTCCTTACAGGTAAGACTTTTTCATTTGATTGCAAACATTCCCTCTTCAGTTTTCCTTCTCATAATCCATCCACGCTCTGCAGATTACAGTCTCATTGATGAACTTCAACTGCTGCTTGGATCCAGTCATCTACTTCTTTGCCATTAAGACCTACAAGAAGCGGGTGATGAGCCTGTTTAAAGACTATCTCTACACTTCCGGGGCCTCCTCCAAAGCGACAACCGAGAACAGCAGCAGCAACACCTGAGAGAAACCACAGTCGAGGTCACAGGGCGTACATCTAGTGTCACGAACAAAACCTACTCTACCATGCGATACTCAAAAAGGCCTATTTTAGTCTCTTGTTTTGATGCTGTTTAGTATGTCAGTTTTGCATGGAAAATGTATGCCCACAACACATTGACTTTCCTTTGTGAAAATATAAAATTTGCTAATCTCAAGTTTCACAGTATTTGTTTGTAAAATGATTTTTTTTGTCTTTTTATGCAGTCAGCATGAATTTTGTTTAATCAATGTTTGTGTACTAAAGGGATATGTGTAAGATTGAGCGTTTGTGCAGTGTTAAGTGTTAACTTTAAAAAAACAAACAAAAAAACACACACACAGCAATAATGCCGTACGTTGTTTCCGTACATACAGCAGCTTTCACTTCCTTTTTGTAGAAAAGAAAAAAAAAACGCTGCTGCTGTCAAGTTGTGTGTGAAAAAAAAAAAAAACGGACGATGTTATTTCTTGTTGGACATTTGAGCTATTACAGAAATCGGAAACATGTAAAATATCCACGTGGCATCAAATATTTCAAAACATGCGAGCGGTGTGAGAAATGTGTACATGCCACAGTTCTCTCTTTCGTACCCACATCTGACTTCTGTGTGGGAGTGCGTAGATAAAAATCACCACTTCCTCACCCACCTTTCCTGCTCCCCCTCACAGGCCTCATTCCTGCCAGGTTCCACATCTTGCGGTGGGGCTGCTGTGTGTGTGTCTTACAAATTGAAGCAGGTGCAAATTGTGTGTTTATAGTGCAGAGTCCTACATTTAAATATAACCTTTGCCATTTCCTGCGTTTTTGGAAAAACTGCACTATGATTTTTGCATAGAAAGCAAAGTGCACAAATTGTGTCGTGAAGAAGCATTAAACTGGTTTGAGAGATTTCTTATGGGTTTTGTTATTACTATTCTTTTGTCAAAGGCACAGAATACATAACAAGTAAATTCAACTAATGATATAAATTAGTCATCATTCATTTAGGACCTGGATGACTGAGAACCTTCACAGACATTTAGGAATCACATCAGTTACGGAGAATTACATTCATGAAAACAAGCAATGAAAAAGAAGAATAACAGCATCATCTAATCAGAACATTCATATGGGATGGTCAGTTCTGGTGAAATCTGCGACATAAGATAGACCTAGCTTCTATAACTGCTATCGGAAAAGGACACATTGGCACTATCTTATCCAAAGGAAACGAATGCATGAAGACAATTCATAGCCTCTGGGAGTGTTAATACAGGGTGATAATGGCATCTCTTTGTCGAAAACCAGGTGGTTGTTCCAGGTTTTGAAGTTAGCAAAAACATAGGGAGACGGAAATCTAAACTTAGATATTATCTCCATAAAAATGTAAGCTTGACCTATTCAAGACCTGTTCATAACAACCCTGCTGCTGTGAGGCTGTACAACCAAGCCTAATGTTTACTTTTTTTTATCTCTTGAGTGTAGTAGGATACTTAATTCTATCTTAATTAAAACATTCAAAAGGAGAAAAAACAATGGGCCTAACATGGAGCTTTGGGGTACCTCAAATACACAGATGAGAAATTGTGATGTCATGTTGTCATTTAGTATTCTCTCCTTATGTCCTTTATCGCCTTCAATTAATTGACTTGCACTGATCAGAACTGATACTTGGTTGGACTGCACAGTTCTTCCCAGTGTTCTGTGAATAAAAAGAACACAAGATCTCTTGGTCTGAAGGCAAAGCGTAGCTAGCGATAGCAGAGGGACTGGTTTGTCTGTCATTATCACAAGCTTTTCAGTAAGCAATGACTGAGTTCACTGAATCATTTGCAGTATGGCTAATTAGCTGCATTGCTTTATCATTAAGCCACACATACATAAGTAACAATCACACTTTCGGGCTAGCACGTACAAACCAGTTTTGTTTCTTTACATAGACCATTCTTTAGCACAGTGTCTCACATCAACATATCACTTTGTTGCTGATGCACACCTATAGCATTCTGCATAGCATTCTTGTCTAGCAATACAGCTGTGGTTCACAAAGGTAAGTTCACACTTACCTTTACTGAAACATTGTCTTACTCACTGTAATTAATGCATTTGTTTGAAAAGTGAGTCTTAAGAAGATACTGTCTGCACACAGCTGAGCTCAGAGGACTGGAGGCAGTCATAAGTCTCAAAGTATTGGCTGAAAACTTGGCACAATAGAAATGCTATTGTCTATTGTGTACTGCAGCCAATGTTTCCCTTCTGATGCAGATACAATGCAGAGGATAGTAAAACCTGATGTTGATTAGCTCACTCTCACATGGGCAAAGCAAAATTGCACCACTATGGTCATCCGAGCATCGAATGTCAAGACCAAAATACAACTTATAACTGGGAGAGAGGTGCACGATAAACTGCATTATACATTAAGCAGTGGAGCTGTTTATAATTTTGCATTTCTATTGCACCACAAACGGTAACCACATGGGCAGAGGAAATGCTTTCCATTACGCAGAAATAGTGCAAAGCGATCCGAATCTCAAGTTGTATGAGGTCAGTCGAAGAACATTTTTATCAAAAAAGCAACCACAAACCTATGCTTCCTTTACAAAGCAGCGCACGACTGTCACACCAGAAACAAGGCAGCCATTCGTTACTATCTGTTAAGAGTTGGCAGTCATAGTCTACGTAGAAATCCCCTAAAACTCTTGACATGTGAGTATGTTTTGTGTAAGAGAAAATCAGCTTGAATCCAACAGTTTAAGGATGTTTTAAATTAATTTACTACTATGTTAAGTATGTCTATACTTATATTATTAGTAATGGTTACAATTAGTAGCAGTAGTGGATGAGGTAGAAGTAGTAGCATGGCTTATTACATTTGTGCAACAACTCATTGATCCAGCAACCTAATATTCTCTACCAACCTTTTGTTTTTTATCACTAATTTAGTATGATGTTGTTTTTTTTGTGGGGGGGGGGGGGGGGGGGGTGACAACATAGTATAACTACTGCAGCTGCATAGTATAATGGGGACATTTCTCTGCTTGTTTGTCACATTTGGTTTCCAACAGGAAACAGACCTTTTGAGGTTAATTAACATCATTGTGGCAGTCTCTGAGCAACTAAAGTTTCTAAGCAGTACCTCATTAACAAATCCACCATAGATGTTTTTTACATAATTTACTTTAAGGATTTTTCTGAAAGCCAAGATTAATTGCAGGATGGTGATCTTTGGTTGGTGTTATTCTTTAGTGAAGCAGACAGTTTCTTCAGCACCGTAGCTAGACAATCACTAGAAAGGTAGCTGGATTCATGCAGTCAGGCTGTTATGGTGGGACAAGGTCATTTTTCAAAGAGGAAACTTAGATGTGGGTCCAGGGTAAAATTTGCATCTGTTCAACCTCTGTTTAGGTGGTTTCTGGGGAGACCACGGGGAGACCGTGGCCTTTGTCACATAAACTCATTCAGAAAAGAGTTTATGTATATGAAGTTGCAATGAATGTGGAGAGTGGTTCTTTTTTGTGGTTAGTTTGGTGCAGCGAAACTGCACCAAACTAACCAGCGTAGTTTATTGTTAGATAAATAAAGCGTTAAACTACACACAGCTACAAATACTACATTCAAAAGTATTTACAACAGATTTACTATCAAACCATGGAAATGACAGTACCTGTAGATATAGCAGGGTAAATACTCTGCATGCATACAGACATATTCACATAACATAGTCAGACAACAAAGTTTTAGCGTCTGAATTCATTTGGAGACGAATAGAGTAGGAAAGGTATTACTGCCATCCTGTGATGTACTTATGTTATAGCACAAGCCTTGTTTATTGTAAACTGTGCATGCCTGCTAAGTGCAGACCTTTGGCGTACTGCTTTTGTTCCCCTCATAGTGAAGCTTAACCTCAATAGCTGCAGTACATGTCACTGGCCAGAAGAGAGCACCGTTCATCTGAGAAGAGGTAATAGAAGATAAGGACTTAAAATGTTAGGCGTCCTGAACAGTGGAAAACAAACAAGATATTTCCTGGCAGCATGTTTTGTTTTTGTGGCGTATTGCCGCATAAAAATATTAATAATCAGAAGTGATAAACCAAACACAGAAAAAAAAATTGTGACATGCAGTCAGAGACAGAGTTTTAGGAACTGCAACAGTACAGTTATTGCAACACGTCCTCTGCTGTAACTGGAGTGAGTTAACACTGATATACGTAGGTCACTGCAGACACGTCAACTACGGGCGCTAGTGCAGTTTTAGGACCGTGATACCTGTCGTCAATCTCGCTGGATTTTAATTGCGTTTAAAAGCATTCACAACCCTTTTGGGTGAACACTGCATTGTCATTGCACTTGGGACAACTCTTGAGGCATTGGGATTGGTGTTTGTAGATGTAGACAAACTTAAAAAAAGAAAATTGTGTGGAAGCTCAGAACCAACACAACAGAAATCTATCACTGTCCTGTTCTGTCTGTCACTGACTGAAATGTATGTTCCCAGAATGAAAGTGAAAAGTGAAATATAACCAGAAGACATTTAGACCGCAGAAGACTATTTAATACTGTATGGTTGCTATGACAGTGTAGACGCACACAACCAAACACATTAACTGAGTTCTGATATATTTTGTGCACAAAAAATACGTTTGTTTGCTCCCATGGCAGGTCACTTTATATTCAAATACTGACACAATCAATTGGTGTGAAATGTCAGAAGTTAGTCCGATGAGAAATTTGTTACTCAATGTTTTTTTTCTCTCAGTGGCAAAGATTAACAGCCACAGAAGTTTCCTGTGCTGTTGCAATCTCATCTTAACCGCGGGTTTGAACAAGAGCTAAGATGCCACTGCCATCAAACTAGTGAAACTCTATTTTTCAGTCTATCACCACAATTTTCCTGCATTTTTGGTACCAACATAAACACTGTGTCCACTGCATGTGAAGCATCCTGCAAACAGAACTTGTGAAAGGAGACAGTGCTCCAAGTCAACAGTGTCATGCACTGATTGAGGCGTATATTAAAACATTGGTTCATTGATAGCTTCACCCAATCCTGACCAGCAACATATGGCTTAACTCTGGAAGTAGAGAAATAGAGAAATAGCATTCAACCACAGCACACAACTATGTGTTTCATCACATTTGGCTCTAAAAGATATCCTTTTTGAAGTGTTCTCTGTGAAAACCTTCACAGGATGTATGGAGGTCTGATAAATATCTCCATTTTCTTGCAGTACAGCAGTAGTTTGTGTATGTTGCACGCATGTATTTATTATCTTTTTCATGATCAGAACAGCCAATAGTATATTTTTTTGAAAAAAATAAATAAATAAAAAAATCCCAACATCAACAAAAAAAAACATGTAAAAACATTTTGCATGACTTTTCCTTGGTATTTAGCCCCATTGTCTTCTATGAATAGCAATGGCAAAATACCATGTTGTCTGTCAGCGATGGGTGTGAATCAGGCTGCCTGAAGCCCAGTGACTCAAACCCACAAGGCCAGGCCAAGGGGAAGTTGGCCTGGCTTCCTCTGCCTCACCACCGGACTTGTTTTTAATAGAGGAAGATTGTGGTTGATAAATATACATTTATATGTACACATGTTCTGAGCGTTCAAGAGCATTCAAGTAACCTCACAGTGCTTCACATTCCACACGCTACAAAAAACTTAAAAATAAAAATTATGAGTTGCATCCCAAAAGGACATCAGGCATAGTTTTGCTAACCTTTATTTCAGAGAAAACAATGAACCAGTTAGAAGAAATGAAAAGTGTTATATAAAAGTAAATGCAAAGTGCATGCATGTGCCATCCTCGTGCACATCCTGTAGAGGGGAGGGCTGTAGTAGAAAGCGGCAACCAGGAGGGCGGGAGTGATTTAAAGGTGTTAAAACCGCAGGAAAACAGTTGCGCAGTGCATAAAAATCAGGTGTTAAATTTAAAGACAGTATTCACTGGCCAACTATATCATTTATATTTGCGCTTATTGATAACTGTTGATTCTGAAGTGTAAGTGGGGGATTTTGGAGTGACGGTTTTTCCTTTTCTGTGTACCTATATCAAAGCACAACCACATATTACATTTAAAGTAGCCTCTCATCTCTTACTCCAAAGCATATTTGTGCTTTCATAGTGCAAACCGTATCCCCATAGCCTGCATTTGTTTTAGACTATCTCCTTGTTTGCTCTCACCCCATGAAGTCAGTGAACTTCTGAGGTAGAAAAAAACATCACCCCTGCATTCTGATAAACGTCTATTGCACAAAGGTATTTAGTTATCTTAAGATAAAGACAAGGAACAAAATGACACATAGGCTTTCATTTCTGAAACTCATTCTGAGACATCAAAAGACTTGTAATAGTTGAGCAAAGGGGAAGTTCCCCGTTTTGTCGTCACTCATTTGTATCAGATAAAGTGTCTGAAGATGAATTTGGGATTGTCTGATTGTCTGTTTATTTGACCATGGGAGAAGCACGCTGCTGTGAGTAAAACATGTTTCTTTAAACCGATGGAACAAGTTACTGTAGATAAAGTAATATTACAAATCTGTGGACATTCTAGTGCGGGAGGGTGAAGCCACATCCTCCCATGAGTGCGCACATGGCACACAACTGTATTTTCCTTTCCATAAATATGCCGCAAGATGATTCAATGCCTTCCCCACAAACGCACAACTTTTTAAATCACAAATGCCAAATGAAATTACCTATGACATTCTAGTTCTGCATGATGTTGAAAACTTTTTGTGGGCGGGTCGGTGTTTAATCTGCAGTTGTTTCAAAAGTGTTTTGAACGTCGAGAGAGAGAACATTTGAAAATGTTAAGCAAAAGAGGTGAGAGAGGTAGAGACAACATATAGGCAAAAAGAGAGAGAGAGAGAGAGAGAGAGAGAGAGAGAGAGGAGAGAGCGACAACAGGATATTTTGTCACTATGGTTACTGGCAGCAGATACTGATCTTTTTTTCAGTGTGTCATGCTGTTTTCGCCCAAGGAAGAGTAACTGTAGCGGTGTCGGGGCAATTCTTCTAATTGTGACTTTGGGTGAAGAATTTCACATCCTTTTGGCTCAATGTGACTTCAGTAACTCTGAGGAGCAACGTTATTACATCTGTGAGGTAAGTGTGTATACCTAACTTTTTGTTTTCTCTATTTTTTTTTTCTTTTTTTTTTTTCTTTCCAGGGTTAACTGTGAACTACTGTATAACAATAAGAGAAGTGTTTCAGTCGGCAGTTGGGCCACCCAGGGTCACATAACTACTGCATGCAAATGTGCACCTACTTCTGCAAAGGTGTGAAAAAATCAAACTGCCTTTTGAATGGGACTATTACAAACCATATCCTTTACGCTTTAGCATATTAGATCGTGAAAGAACAGTGTTAAAAGTATAATAACTTTCATAGGTGTTTGGATCTTATTGGAAAAGCTCAAATTACATTCTGACATTGAGTTTTCAAACTTCTAAATTTATGTATGTGAAACGGAATTTGTGAAATAAATTAAAATAAATAAATAAATAAAACATATTTTGTCCCAAATGCCACTTTATGTGTTAATGGGGTGCCAGGAAACGGGTTTCCCCCATTAAACCGCGTGCACCAGCGGACAGCCGGAGCTGGAGCGTGCTAGAAATTCCGCTCAAACAATACGACCCTCCGGCTGCCTGGCATTTTAAGGCAGAGGGACTCTGGGGAACTTGACTTCCTCTTACACAAGGTCATCTTTCAACACTTGCGGTGTTAGTGCGAGAGTTTGCAGCTGCATTAAGAATCACGGTACGGCAGAGGTATTGTTCACAGACTTCCTTCATGTCACTTTTTCACTTTGTATCCTGTTAAACAAATTTGTCAGTTCTGTGGGCGCCAATAGTACGTCAATGGATGAGTTATTTTATTTTTGACGTAGTACATTTTTATGTCACCACCATGTCAGTCAGTGAGAAATAAAAGTTGTGTTACAGTTTCGGTCTGACACTTGTGCATATCAGATCTTAAATCTTGACATTTACTTTCACCTATTGGAAGATGTGAATGCTTGATTGCATTTACATTTAGTACTCAGTACTACTGAGTGAAACTTGAAGGTATTGTCTTTTCTGACCACAAGATGGCACAATACACCACAAAACAATTTATATGTAAAGCTTATGTTTTTTTGTTGTTTTTTTTTTTTTTTTATTCATTACATTTAAACAAAGATGTCATGATGAGTACACATGGGCATAGTATCAGGATTAAAATTTTTGAGGAAATAGTTTAACATAGCAGGCTGTCTGAAAAGGAGTAATGAGAAACGGTTACTTATTTTACTTCCTTTTTGAAAGTGATGTCTTATATTGGTAAACTTGCATGTGCTCTTTGTACCCGTTTTACCGGACAAGAGTTTCATTTCAACACTACTCAGTAATTCGCTCTCTGACTTCGTTTCCTTTAATGTGAAGCATACAGAAAAGAAAGGAGCCCATTTCTTTTGTCTACGAGTCTAATCAAATTTTTTTCCCTTTTCACAGTTACTGGTTCCTAAAATATCAATATGGGTTCCGTCACTGTGCCCGTGAGCTCAGCCATCACACCCTTCACCAATGGCTCTAACAAAACCACTTGCAACACCCTGTACGACCATCGGGCTTATGCCAGAGTCATCATGCCTCTTTTCTACTGCACTGTGTTCTTTGTGGGGCTGCTCGGTAACTGCCTCGCCCTCCACGTCATCCGTCCCAACATGAAGAAAATGAACTCCACCACCTTGTACTCTCTCCACCTGGTCATGTCTGACATCCTCTTCACTCTCTCCCTGCCTCTGAGGATTGCGTACTATGCTCTAGGCTTCCACTGGCCTCTGGGTGAAGTGATGTGTAAGATCTCAGGCCTCATCTTCTACATCAACACCTACGCAGGGGTCAACTTCATGACCTGCCTCAGCATAGACCGCTTCATTGCTGTGGTCCTGCCTCTGCGCTTTGGTCGACTCAGGAAAGTCAGTAATGTGCGCTACATTTGTGTTGGAGTGTGGATGCTGGTCCTGGCACAGACCCTCCCCCTCCTCGGCATGCCCATGACCAACGAAGAGTCTGATGGCCACATCACCTGTATGGAATACCCGAACTTTGAGCAGGTTGACCATATTTCCACTATACTGATTGGTGCCGTCTTCCTGGGATATATTATCCCTGTGGTCACTATCCTGGTGTGCTATTCTGTCTTGTGCATCAAACTCCATTCGTCAGCCAAGACCAACCATTTGACAGAAAAATCTGGCCGGAGCCGCAAGGCCATCGGCGTGATCTGCTGCGTGTCCCTGGTGTTTGTCGTCTGTTACAGCCCCTATCACATCGACATCCTGCAGTACATGATCCGCAAACTGGTGTCTGACCCGAACTGTGCTGATCTCACAGCCTTCCAGGTGTCGTTGCACATCACCGTGTGTCTGATGAACCTCAACTCCTGCTTGGACCCATTTATCTACTTCTTTGCCTGTAAAGGCTACAAAAGGAAATTATTAAAACTGCTGAAGATGCAGGTGAGCATGTCCTTCTCCAGTGCAGTGAGGACGTCGCCTGAAGGCTCCTCCAAAGACTTCATCGATGGCAATAAGATCCATCTCAGTTCTACCGCTGGGGGTACAGTCAACGAGAGACTCACAGAAAGGAGATCACATCGGCATGAGTAAACTGAGACTTAAACTTAAACTTTATGTCTCTGTGGGCATTTTATTTTAAGAACAGTACCTGAAGCACACTGGCCTGAACTTTGAAACAGTCTAAGTAACAGACAGTCATCATGGACGTCAAGCAGCTGCACAACATTTGGTTCAAATGGAATTCAGCTAGAACGTCAACAATATGAGATTCAAGAAGGAAAATCCAGCAATCCTTGTGTTTACGTACTTGTTTCTTGTTACTTACGTTTCTTGTTAATATTGTTGAAATATTTAAGAAAGCAGAGATCATTGCAGCTACAAAAAGAAAGGAGTACTTTTTTTTAAAGCAGAGCCGTTTGGTAGGTAACAGTCAACTGATGCATAAAGATGCAATACACACAGAGGAACATCTGTTATTTGAACAATTGGGGAGGATGTGTATCTAGCGCATGCGTGGGAAGTGTTATATTATACAAAATATTAGGACTGATGTAGATAAGTCATGGCGTGAGACAAGTTTCAGTTCTGCTCACAGTAGTGATACTTCTAAAGAAATTGATAAATGCACAACCGTTCCTTTTTTTTTTTCAAATGTCTGTTGAATGAATTGACCATATCAAGCTTAGAAAGCACCACATATTTGACTGCTTTCATTTTCCTGTGTTTGGATAATTTTATTCAAATAACTTGAAGATGAATCTGTTTATGAATCTGTTGACTTGAATCCAGAGTTTTGCATATTCTGTTTCAGATTGTAGCATTTGCACGTGTGATCAGGAAACAGCATTACTACACATAACAGGCCGCACAGATAAAATAACAAAAGCATGATGTACCCAAAAATAAAAAAGACATACCCTTTTCTTTTTTTGAGCAGAGACTGTGAAAGGTTGCGTTGACTGATTGGAAAAGTGGGTGTCTTTTGATGCAATGCATCAAAAACGTCTGTTTTTTTTTAACAGTGTTGTTCACTGCGTGACTGATATCTCTGAATGATTATCTGCTTTTCTCTCCTCACCTCGGTTTGTACATTTAGTTTACAACTTGTTTGGCTTTGTAAAATGCTGCTAAATGCTGTGTACATAAATAAATGTTTTGCAATTAATACTGGGTGCAACTGTTCATTTGCTATATATCTGAATAATGCAATCGTTTCAGTATCCATTGCAAAATTACAGCAACTCATCACCCATTAAACTGTACCACCACTGTATTTGTCACAATTTTCAGACACATCAGTTCTCACAAAAGCACAGTGTCTAATGGCTTTGGGTCCTATGGGTTGAGGGGAGGGGACACCGTGGATCATCCCACAGATACTTGATCAGTTTGGGATCTAGTGAATTTGGAGGCCAGGTCAACACCTTGCACTGTTCTTCATGTTTTTTGAGTTGCTCCTAAAACTATTTTTGTGTGTGTGTCTGTGTCAGGCTGCACCCTGCTGGGGATGGCCGGTGCCATCAAGGAGTCTCACTGCTATTGGTGTGGTCTCGCTGGGTGGTACATGTCAGCAGAACATTGCATTGTCACAAGGTGGTCAGTGTTATTCACTTCTCCTGTCAGTGGTTTAAATGTTATGGCTGATCGTGTACGACATCAATAAGAATCAAAGTTGTCTTAAGATGTTTTACTGAAGCAGCACCTCAAACCCTCAGAGCAAGTCCTAAGGTGACGGTGGCATGGAAAGAGTCCTGTTCAACATGAAGAAACCTTGAGCAGAACCCACCTCTTGGGACACAGGTGTCAAACTCATTTTAGTTCAGGGGCCACATATAGCCCAATTTGATCTTAAGTGGGCCGGACCAGTAACAGAGTACATTATGAAAATATGTATAATTATGGGCGTGGTAGTGGGGGGAAAAGGGGGCCTGACTACCCAGGGCCCGAGTAGGGAGGGGGCCCATGAAAATCCTGAATTTTTTATTTATTTATTTTTTGAATGAATTGGGCCCTCCAATTTATTGGTGTCATAATGTTTTTCAAATATATTGATAACACCAACTGAGAGAATGAACTTTGTGTCACAGCCCTCCCAACATATTGGACATTCTGGGGGCCCCCTATTGGAGAAGCAAAATGGTTTAGTCCGCCCATAGACGGCGGCCGGCGACAAGTACGTTAGTGAGCCTAGATTGAATGACCTGGAAACTACCTGGCATCATGCTGCTCAAAAAGTACAAATCGGGGTTCCAAAAAAAAGAAAGAAAGACAAGAAATAAGACAGAATGAGGGAAAGCAACTATTCACTGCATTCTTTCTGAAAAGTGAACCGAGTTTACTTGTTGTGTAACTACATCCAATTAATGTTAACGTTGTCGTAGTCAAGACAGCATGCAGTTTGTCAGTTAGGCAACTTTAAGTTATTACCAGCAATCACGTCTATACAGACTGTAATCAGGTTGAGGCTAACATCAATCATGTATATTTTATGCTTGTAGATGTGTTTGAGAGTAGTGAGGAGGCTAGGCAGAGACAGAAGGAAGGGCCAAGTGAGGGAAATGCAGAGGAGGAGTTGTCAGAGGACCCAGGACTGTGGCCAGAGAAGCTAACTGCTCAGCAGAGAGACTCTAGTTTGCAGACTGGCTAGTGAAAGTATAGACCTGAGCAAAGTGGCACCCAAAGACAAGGAAGGCAAAGCATTCCCTAACTATCTCTTAAGTTGGCCAATGAGCGTGAGAAGATTAGGAGGGACTGGCTGATTCACAGTGACAGTGCAAAGTTCTCTGTTCTGCATCCCATGCCTTCTGTTCTCACATGAGCAGACAAGGCCATCTAGAAATGCACTAAACAGCAAGGATGGACTTAAGTTAGCAGACATCAAGCGGCAAAAAGCCAGACATATCTCATACAGAGCAGAACGTGGTATTGGTATAATATGTACATCAAGACAAAGAAGACAGTGGTGTTTGGAAGATAGTTGAGGGGTTTATCGAATTCAAAGATTTTCACAAAAAGACAGGCCAGGAAATTTCTGAAATGATTCTAGAAGCACTGCAGTCCAATGGCGTACCTTTACAGGACTGTAGAGGACAAGGATATGATAATGGTGCCAACATGTCTGGGAAGCGCAGATAAAAACAACATGCCAGCACAATATATTACACAGATCTCTCAGAAGAATTTGAAAATGAAGTGCTATACTTCCGTCCTCTCTTGAGCTCCTTAATGCAATCTGGAAGATGCAGCTACAGAGCATTTTTGAAGAACTTTGTACTGCTTTAAGACTTTTTTGCACACTTCCTGTCACAGTTGCAGGGGGTGAACGGGCTTTCAGCAAGTTGAAGCTGGTTAAGAACTACCTGAGATCAACAGGATAGACAGGGCTAGACAGATAGATAGCCAGGATAGACTGAACAGCCTCACCATTCTGTCCATTAAAGGCAATTAGCCAAACAATTGGACTTTACAGATCTTATCAGTAACTTTGCAAACAGGAAGACCTGTCAGTGGGCATTTAATTGTGGGATGTAAATGACATCCTTACATCTCAAAAATTAGATAGTTTATAGTTTATTTAATTTGATTCTCTGTGTACAGTTGTTCCAAGAATAAATGTTTTTAAATCAAAATGTGTCATGGATCAAAACGTACAGTACACAAACCAGATGTAGCCTGATGTTTATAGGTGTTTGAGCACAAGTAGGCCAAATGCATCAATTCAGGTGGTGAATGAAAGAACCAGTCATCAATATAATCTGATCTTATTTTAGCTTAAAACTCTATTTATGCTTGTTTATTTATAAATAAATGCCCCAATTTTTTTTTTTTTGCTTGTGCGCTTCGTGCACTGGCACTGACATTAAGACCCACATGACAGAGACATTTGGCCCAGATCTGTCTTGAAGCTGCCACAGGTGGCGTTCAGTCGGCACTGGCATACGGCATGTGAACCGGACATGGCCCAGATGCGGCAAAGGCGGCACTGTCTTGACTCCGGCAGGCAGATGTGGGCCACTTGTTGAGTGTAGTATTCGGCCAACATGTCAAATTAGACCTCTGGGCCACATAATGTGAGGCCGTATTCATCCCACCCTTAAAGTTAAGTTTTCGATATTTTTAAGTGAGTTGTTACATCACAGATTTAATAAAAATAAATAAATTAAATATTCTTATATTACCGATGTCAATCAAAATCAATTATCACCTTTAACAATAGCGTTCTTGTCGAAACAGGACGGATATCACAATATCCAGTTGATCTGAAATTTTAAAGTTAAATCTTGCAACAGCGGACTTTCAACGGCCAACCGTCCAAATTCATCAGCCACTCAACGTAGGCCACGTAAGTAACGGTCCAGGTGACTGACGCCACCTACATCACTGTGGCCAGTATTGACGGCTGCCCATGCACCCTGGTGAGACAGACAACAAAGACGTGGTGAGTGAAATGCAGTTTTATGTTTACGATAACGTTTGTTTTTGAGACAATGCGTTGGCAGTTGGCATACAAATACAATTTCTGTCAAGAGTCTAGCCTGAATGTTAACAAGGGGTGCTAACGTTTAGCTATCTGGCTAACGCGTGGTTAGGGTTAGCCTAAAATGCGGCTCAGGAAAGGATGGACTGCACCGTTTTGCTGTTAAACTTCCTTATTTGTTTTGAATAAATGATATAGACGAACCTAAAATAGCGGACGTTTTGTCGAAGGGTCGTTTTGTTTTTCCACGTTTTTTTTTCCAGCTAGTTAAACATTAGGGCTAGTGCTATAGCTTCTGCTCGCTGACCACTGGCGTTTTTTTCTGCTGGCCTGGCAATTGCAGATATATCGTTCTTCAATCCAAAAATAGCGTTTAAAAAGGCAACTGTGGACTTGTAGAGTTATTTTTTTTGAGAAGACGTTTCACAACTCATCCAAGTAACTTCTTCAGTTCTAGGGAAGTTTGAGGTTTAGGAACTTTTACTAAAACTATTGTTTGTGTAAACAACCATAAAACAACCATAAGATTGTATGTAAAAAGCCATACAATCTAGGGCTGAACGATTTGGGAAGATAATCTAATTGCAATTTTTTTCCCCAATATTGCGATTGCGATTTAATATGCGATTTCTTATTTTATCCTTTTTTTTCCCCCAACAAAACATAATGAATGATTTAAATATGACCAACACAATATTAGATACATTTAGTGTAAAATGTTCTTTCCCATAGGCTGGGCCTATTTGTTAGAATTAAATTAAAAGATGTATGACTTGAAATAAATGACATTTTTATTTAACTGCTCATTTCAGAAACATCAGTGGCTTTCCACTGTGCATTTAAAGGGGAACTGCTGTTTTTTACAACATATACCTTATTTCTAGCATAAAATATCATTGTTTACTCACCAATATCACTCATCGACACGCAGCCTCTAAATAACGCATTATCTGCAGCGAAACACGTTCATTTCGCCAATACTTTGTTATGATAGTGCTATTCCCTGTTGAGTCTGGCGTTACCTGTTATCATCATCCGGGGTCTGAAGATTGACCTACAGACCCCGGATGATGCCTTCTGACCTGGTCGATGTCGTCTCTGAGCGGCGCGCGCACTCGCTACGGTCGGCTTGTTTACCTGTAATTTGCTACTGCTATGGTTCATCCACAACCTCAGAGTCGGACAAATATTCAGCCATGTTGCAAAAAAAACTAGCAGTAGCAAATTACAGGTAAACAAGCCGACCGTAGCGAGTGCGCGCGCCGCATCGATCGCGTCACGTGACCACCTTGTAATCGCGCAAGTTGCGGTTAGAAAATCGCGTTTTATCATATCGCGATATTATTGCAAACGCAATTAATCGTTCAGCCCTAATACAATCTGTGGTACCAGCCAGCCCAGGTAGCCGGTAGCTAATATCATTGGGTGCTAGCCTAGCGCCCACTGGTGGTATGTAGCTGTATAGCTACAGAGGCACACAGACAAATCTCCACACGCATTTGCACATCGCTGTGCGCATTTGCGGATCTGCCACGGCAGAAGTGAAGCAAAAGTCACATGTAAGAACACATCCAATGGAGAGGCCAGATATTTACAGATCACACATTAACAGATTTGTCTACGCATACAGATCAATGTACGCATTTGTGGATTTTTTTTTTTTACACATTTGCAAATCTAATTACACACACAGACAGATTTTTTTTACACATTTGCAAATCCAGTTACACACACAGAGACTGAAATACACATTTGCAGATAGTTTTGCTACAATAATGGCCCCATACTGAGTTAAGGTTGAATTAAGGCTGACATCAGGAACCACTTCTGAAAATGGTTTGGCCCACCATAGGGGCTGAGTTGTGGGCCTTACAGTCGTATGAAAAAGTTTGGGCACCCCTTAGGAAAATCATTGCATCAGTTTGTCACTTGCTGAGCTTTTGAAGCAGCAACTTTATTTTAACATATGTTATACCTTATGGAAACAGAAACATCTCAGTAGTGAAATAATTTTCATTGGTCCAACAGAAACATTTTTATGTGTATTTAAACAAAAATAGGCATGTGCATAAATTTGGGTACCCCAAAGAAATAATTCCATTAATATTTAGTAGAGCCTCCTTTTACTGCAAGAACAGCCTGTAGACGCCTCCTATAGCCACAGACAAGTCCCTGAAGTCTGGCAGGTGGTAGTTTGGCCCGTTCCTCCATACAAAACCCCTCCAGTTCAGTCAGGTTTTTTGGCTTCCGTGCGTAAACAGCCTGCTTCAAATCAATCTATACATTTTCAATGATGTTAAGGTCTGGGGACTGGGATGGCCATTCCAGAAGATTGTACTTGTGCTTCTGCATGAATTCCTTGGTGGATTTTGAACAGTGCTTAGGATCATTGTCCTGCTGAAGATTCCAACCACGGTGTAGCTTCAACTTTGTGACAGATTCTTGAACATTCTTGTCAAGAATCTGCTGATACTGAGAGGAATTCATGTGGCCCTCAACTTTAACAAGGTTTCCAGTCCCTGTACTAGCCACACAGCCCCATAACATAATGGACCCGCCACCAAATTTCACAGTAGGCACTAAGTTCTTCTCATGGAATTCAGTGTGTTTTTTTCGCCATGCATACCTCCTCTTGTTCTGACCAAATAACTCTATCTTAGACCACAGTATTTTTTTCCAAAATGCTTCTGGCTTGTCCAGAAGTGCTTTTGCATACGTCATGGGGCTCTTGTTGTGACGAACACTCAGGAAAGGCTTTTTGCGCAACAGTCTTCCAAAGAGCTTTCCCTGGTGCAAGGTACGCTGGATTGTGGAACAATGAACAACTACACCATCAGTAGCCAGATGTTATTGTAGTTCTCTGGAGGTGGTCTGTGGATTATCTGTGACCATTCTAACCATCCTTCACCTGTGCCTTTCCAGTATTTTTTTTGGCCAACCACATCTTTCCTTTAGGGATGTCCCGATCCGATCACGTGATCGGAAATCGGGGCCGATCACGTGGTTTCAGACTCGATCGGAATCGGACGTTACATCCCGATCAGGGATCGAATATATATATTTATATTTATTCTCATTATTTTTTTTTTTATCAGATCTATAATATTTCAAAACAAATGGGAAAAATAACAGCTTAGTATTTGCTGTTATGTGGTGGTACAGAGTCAGAACAGAACAACACAGAAACAACGTATGCGGCATGACGTCACTTTGCTGCGTGCTGTAAAGGAAGCAGAACACGGCAGCAACTTCAAGCTAGTGGCGCGAATATGTCTGCGGTGTGGAGATATTTTAAAGTTGATGAAAGAAATTTCGCGATTGTTGATATCATAGAAGGATAAAATAAAAAATCAGGGATATCCTGGATCTGTTTCTTCGCTGTTCTTCATTTTTTTTAATGTACTGTAGAAGTATCGGATCGGGACTCGGTATCAGCAGATACTCAAAATCAAATGACTCGGACTCGGACTCGGGGGCAAAAAAACCTGATCGGGACATCCCTACTTTCCTTCACAAGTACTGTTCTTGTGGCCTTCCATTTCTGCACCACATTTCTGACTGTGGAGACAGACAGTCCAAACCTTCTTGATAATTTCTTGTACCCTTCTCCTAATTCATGATAATGAATTATCTTACCATTTTTTACATTTTAATTCATCAAAATAAAACTATGTAATGCTACTCTGAGAATTTTGATCTGGAAAACACTCAAATGTCTACATCTCAGTAGGAAATCAAATCTTGTTGCAGTGATCTTCTTTTATAAAGTTAGAGCAAATTATCATGAAATCTTAGAGGGGTGCCCAAACTTTTTCATACGACTGTATGTGGCACACATGTTGGATGCCGGATGTGGGCCACATAAGGGCCGCAATTCATTCATGCATGTGGGCCAAGTGCAAGTGGGTTGTGTGGCCCACCACTGGGCCAGTTTTGCTATGGGGGGAGTGTACAGGGCCCAGAATTCGGTGCTACGCCCCTGTGTATAATTAATGAGCTATCCTTTAACAAAACATTTTTCTACAACTTGGAAATTCTGGATTCTTACTTCTGGATGTTCTGTTCTGTCCGCTACTCTGTCCAAAACAGTGGACAAATTAGGACTAGCAGTTGCTTTTGTAGCACTCTGTTCTCTTATTTTCCAGGAGGGTCAAAGCTGTTCTGCGTAATCACTCTTTGCATGGGAGGTGAACGGACTATGCTTGCTGCCCACGAGAGCTCAGCCTCTCATACATTAACAAAACCACTGGAGCCCCATACTCGCTATCAGTAAATACATTATCACAAATAAGAACCCATAACATTTATTTTTGACCAGGTGGTCCCCTTTGACTTTAATATCAATTAAGCCCATCAATTAAATAAATTAGTTTTAACAGTTGGCGCATGCGCATGCTGGAGCTCATTTGAATCCAATTGACAGCGTCTAAACAGTACTCACTGTTCCTGGGATGTAAAGTGCTGTCAGATATAATTTGGCAAACCCCTCCTTCAGCAGTGTCCCGTCACTGTGGTGTAGAAACACGTCCTCAGGCTCCGTCCACGTTCATAAGCATCCAGTAGGTTCTCAGCAGCTTGGTGCAACAAGTGTTTCCCAAGAACAAGTCTCTCATAGTGCTAGCACGAGGAGCTAGCTAGCAGCAGTCGCAGTGTGTTCACGCTTTAGCATCAATTAAGGAGAATTCCCGACTGAAAAAGGCTCCCACTGAGCGTCCAGTATCTCCAGCAAACAAATACACTAAGTCATGCAGGCAGACACGTAACTAAATCACACTTACTTAAACAAATATAGCTTATTGAAATAAGTTTTAGCGGTGACTTTCTCTCTCGCTCCGTCTCTTTCCTCTCGGTCCCACCCACCTGGAAACCCGATAGGTTAATTTGAACATCACTAATTGGACAACACAAGAGTAGTATGTTGCGTTCAGGAACCATGTTGAACATAGGACATTCCAAATACTTAATGAACCGACCCTAACAAAAGTAGTCTTCCATGTAATTTCTGCATTTTGCACTTTGCACATTCAGCCCATATTAGATTCTCTGGCGGGCCGGTTTTGGCCCGTGGGCCATATGTTTGACACCAGTGACCTATAAAAAAGGGAGGTTGGACAGAAGAGAGAAGGAGAGAAGCTCTGCTGGGTCTACCTAATAACCACTTTTGGTTAGTATTACTTAGGGTGTACCACAAAGATCTATTCTTGGAACTTTATCATACATTATCATCATCATATAAAGTACTGTCTGCTGTTATGTGTGTGAGAGCTTAGAGCTGTGGTTAAAAATGACAAACGCATTATAAAAGAGCTTACCTACATTTAAGGCACATCATGACGAGTAATAAAATATTGGGCTCGGGGTTGCGAAAGTATGTGGTGGAACGCAAACTATGATCTGTGGCCCATAAAGGCGATGTGTTAAACACATTCACCACCCTGACCTACATACCAACCATTGCATGCCAGCAAAAAGGGCACAAACCTTTCAGAAGTGCTTCTGTGTGTTGGTGTTCAAAAGCTGGTAAAGATTTCACTACCTGCTTTACCTACATTTAGTCAATGTATGTTATAATTCTCAAATGTTTCCAGAACAGAAAGCTTGTCTTTGTTCCTTACACCACTATCAAATATGTCATGCAGTGTTGCTAATTATGTTAATGCATCAGCAGTACTAAATGAAAATAAAATAAAATCTTATGGTCTAGAAATGGACACACTAGAGGGCTTGTGTTAAAAGAACTGTATTTAATTTATATTTAACTATAGCAGGTGATCGTGCTAGCAAACTGAAATTTGGCTTTTGTTAGTGGAAGGAAGAGAACGACTGAAACTGCTTTAGTCTCAGTTCCGGATTTTGACCTGAGATTTCATTAGCATTTTTCTCCAAGATGCAATAAGTTGTGTTGCTTTGCAAAGACTGTTACTTACTTACTCATAGTTGTTGCTATATTTTCGGTCAAAAAGACAGAAGACATTAGAAGCAATGTTCCTTACATCTCAACGGTTTCTCGTGAATCAATGTATTTGAACATCTGCCAGTTGGCAAAGGCGCATGGCACCATAAAAAGAAACAGATGAAGATACAAGAAAGTCAGAGCAAAAGGCACTAGTGAAAAGTTCAGCAGTACTTGTGTCACCGTGTCACCATAACAGCTGCCAAGGCAGTGAAACCACAAAATACACAAAGTTCGCACTCAACAGAATGTAGTATTGTACATTTCGTAAGCACTCTTTTGTTGCATACCAATACGACACATTAAACGAGAGGGCTATTAATTAGAACGGGAAATTACCCAGTGACAAACTACAAGAGTAGGGATTAAAGTAATTTAACAAGTTGTTTGACATTCTCAGGTAAAAAAAAAAAAAAAGATGTGAACAAACTTGCATTATGTTGCATTTTAAAAACCAAATGCACTCAAGCTGCAAAGAAAAGTTGTAGCTTTGAAGACAGAGCTTTCTGACACTTGACACTTGACGTTGAAAGCGTTGACAGTGACTACAAGTACATCTAATTTCTTGTGTAACCTGACTTTTCACAGCTGAGTTCAGTTGGTTTCCTGAACTCAGATATATATAAATAAATATATGTAGTGTTATTCCTAGATTGAGATCTGACACAAAAGTCACAAGAGGCATCATAACAAAACTGCTTAATTAGATTGAATGAAAAGTGCAAAAACCCTTTTTTATCCATGGTCACATGGGTTCTCAGTAAAATAAAATGCATGCAGACACTGTTGGTTTGGATGTGTGTATTACAGCAAAAAGCAGGAGTAGCATCAGCAGTTTCGATTGTTGTATGTTTGTGGTGCTGGCGCTAACACCGCTAACAGGTTAACGAGTGCCAGTGCAGCGCTCATATGTTTTGTCGCACAGAGCTGCGGCCTGTTTGTGTGAGCTCTTTGGAAGCCAAATCCTGATAGTAAGCAAAGAGATAAAAATAAAGGACGTTTTGTCTCATCTGCTGCTGCTGCTGTGTCAAAGTAAAAGGGCAGAGCAAGTGGCATTAGAACTACTCCAACGCGCGTAAATGTAAAGCAGTGTAAAAACTGCAAAAACAATTAAGTTAGAATTTAAGTTCAAGGTTCCAGGAACTAAGTGGATGTGGTTTTTTTAGAAGCATGAGTTCAATGGTAAAACCCCATTAGAAATAAGAAGAATTAGAGGTGGCACTTACCGATAAACCAGAAACGTATCACCAGCTATCGTCACGATCATTTCACTTCATCTGTCAAAGTAAACTGAACGCATTCTTTCTTTCTTTTTTTTTTTCCTTTCCTTTAGGAAATTGTAACCATCATTTTATCAGGTTTTTATTAACGGTTAGCTCATTAAAATAATAATCTACGGATTAATCGCTGCCTGTTTTTCTGTAAGTCTGCCCATGACCTCAGAACTATTTCCATGTAAGCAAACACCCACTCTCTTTTTAAACTCTTTGTCTTTCTTGGCAAACCCGTTCCGGCTGGCAAATACAGTTACAATACAGTTCTCACTTGGCTGTCAAGCGTAACATACCCAGACATATACTTGCACCTTGACCTCTTCATATGCCTTATTTTTGCTTCTTTCCCATCTAGATTCACTGTAGCACGTCCCATGATGATAGTCTAGGTCCGTTATTTGCAATAAACATTGTCTTTCACACATATAATGGCCATCTGCTTTATCACATAATTTTTTCATTTTTGTGTTGCTTTGTCGCCTGGTATCTGTGGGGATTAAGGGAATGAGCTGGAAGCGTGAAGATCTCAACATATTGCACGATGGGCTCAGATGCATTCAGAGGATTGTCCCGAGGAAGAAAGTTTCTTGTGCTCACTTTAGATGGTAATTTAAGGTGCTCATGTTTATATCAGGACTAGTTAAAAAGTACGTCTGTCAAATTGAAACATCCACCCCCACGTACCGTATGCTGTCAGAAGAGACTTTGATAAAATATGACAGGAAGGACCTGTAATGTCATTTGCCACCCCTAAACAGAAATGGAGATAAAAAGAAGAAGACAGAGGGCGTAAAAACGGGAAGACGACGAGACAGACAGAACAAAAAACAAAACAAAAAGAAATAGAGATAAGCACCTACTTCTGTACTATTACATCCTACGACCTATGGCTTTTATCTGACCTTTCAGTTGCTTCCCTAAAACTGGTTTTGTTTATACGGACAAAAATGCCTCATGTGACTGCTTCAGTCTGAACAGACCGGCCCCATCAGCAGCAATCAGATTGAGAGGGGTGGTGTAAGATTTAGATGATCCACTCAACAGGAAGTTCAGAAGCTGCTTCCATGTTTTGTGGTATGTAAAAACGTCTTATGGGATCGATTTAATTAGCGTCCATGTACTCAGCTCCATCAATTGGAATGAACAGAATGATTTCAGTCCAGTTAATAGTCCTTGCAGAGGTTGGAGAACCCCTGCATCAGGTGTGTCTGCTTATACACCAATCAGGCATAACATTATGACCACCTTCCTGATATTGTGTAGGTCTACCTTGTGCCTCCAAAACAGTTGGGACTCATCAGAGAATAGACATGGGCCTTCTGAGGGTGTCCTGTGGTGTCTGGTTCCTAAAGTGTTTTTGTGTGTGTGCCCGCGTCAGGCTGCACCCTGCTGGGGATGGCTGCTGCCATCAAGGAGCTTCATTGCCACGGGGTGAGGGGTGCCTGGTCTAAGTAACATCCACATGAATGCCAGGTCCAAAAGTTTCCCAGCAAAACACTGCAGAATGTATTGTCACAAGATGGTCAATGCTTTTCACTTCTCTGGTGAGTGGTTTTAATGTTGTGGCTGATCGGTGTACCTGAGGGTGACAGCTCGGCCGGGGCCAATCTCTGCTGACACTAAGTGAAAGCAGGGTCACACCATGAAGAGGTTTCCTGTCAGTCATGGGGCTGAAACAGTCAACCATTCACACTTGCATTCACACCTAAAGTTGATTTAGATTTGCCAGTTATCCAAACACATAGTAAGGCCACAGCACTCAAACCCTGCATCACTGTTCCAACCTAAACACGTAAACAGACTTTGGGAAATCTTAAGACATTGATACCATACAGTAAAATGTTTTAATATTTTTCATGCAGTAACAGGGAATTAAATTTTTATTTTGTAGTACTTCTTTACAGCCACTAGATGGCAGTGTAAATTAGGCTAAAAGGGTAATCATAAACCAAGCAGAAGTAGCTTTACTCAGACAGCATGCATCAGTTCTAAATGTTGCTAACAAAAGAGGATATATCAGCCTTTTTGTTCAAATTGTACTAGTCAGAATACAAAATACATTGTGTATGTTAACAGTCTAACAAAATGGCGAATTTGGTGTTTTTCCAGATTTGTGAATTATAAATGTAGTACAGGTGCACGCTTTTCTTTTTTTATTATTATTATGCAGGTGACAACAACAAAAAAGCATTTATTAAGGAGTGAAATACTTTCCGAGGCAGCCACTTGACAAGTATCAAAGAGAGGAAAACATCACACAGACTGTTGTCATAACAACATATTGCAATGAACACAAAGTACCATCTGGTACGAGATTTTTGAGACACATCAAGAGGACACGCCGATAGATAATTATTTCCCAGGAATAAGAATTAGACCGAATGAGCGGCGAACACTGAACGCCGCTCGGAAAGCACGGCGATTAAAAGGAGTTTGGGGGCAAAATCAAACCTAAATATGTGACAACAGGCACTTTAGGCTTTAATGGTGGTCGAATAAAGAGTGACAGGACATACTGGAAGTCGATGGGGAAGTGTATATTTCATAGAGTATACTGTGTGAATTGAAAGTTGCAGTTAGTAGATCGGGGGAAGTTTTGATTGCACAATGTGCTTTGAGCCAAACGTCCTAATTCATGGCTGTTTCACACGCCGTTTCACACACACACACATTAATCACACACATTAATCTGTATTCAATCCGGGTCCGGGCTGACCTTGAGCGTTTCACCTGAGGTATGCGCTTTGCATCCATTAAGTCGATGTGGTGTAAAACCATCTCACAGCATCAGCGTGAAGTGTCTATTACCACCGTCTTATTTCCTGTTTATATGGCAACTGCCTCAACATCCTGTTTTTAATTACTTCTCTCCAGCAGCAGATGCTTCTCACAGCAACCTGCTGTGGATTACTCCCCTGAGAACTAATGTGCTGTGACAGACCCCACTTTTCCAATCAATAACTCGCCCTAAATCTGCCATCTCTCTGCCTGCCAAACACACTCCCACTTCTAATGGCACATCATTTTCTTTAAGGGGGTGTAATTGCAGACTGTGGAAAGCTGTAGCCCTTTGTGTTCCAACCACGCAGATACTGTAAAGGAATCTAAAGTACAGAAACCGAAGCACACGGGCGACACAGGAAGTGATGGGGGCTTTACACTGCAGTTCAGTCTCGCCACCATTTTCATCACATTAGCATTTGAGAAGGCATTCACTTCCTCCTTTTGGCAGATAAATCTTCACAAAGTCACTTTCGCTTCACCAAACCTGTTGGTGTAAGCGTGTCAAGATGTTGGTTTGATTTCAGTGGTGAGTTTGTTTGTTTTTTTTATTTATTGTCCAGGCGTAGCTACTTGATGTGTCTCACATTGTAGTTGTGGGGGGGGGAGTACCGTGTGAGTTTGTCTTGTGTTGCTAACTTTGACCACGAAGGGATTTAAATGAGCTGCTTGCTTCTTGCCACGCCGTTACAGTATTGTTTTTTTTAATGTCATGGGATGTCCCATAATTCACTTGACACACAATACATGTTACAATACAGCTGGGGAATGTGTGTGTCTGTGTTTGTGTGTGATGTTGAATGCAGAAGTCACGTGATTTCTTATCAAGGTCACTTTTCACAGCATCGGTATCTGAGGATCATAAAATCGCTCCTCAGCATTCTTTGCTCTAACCACAACACACTTTTGTTTTTTTGATTTATTTTTTTTTATTTGTGCATTGCGCACTTTTCTAACGTGGGACGTACCCTTACGTCTGGGCTGACATTTGCTCTTTTTTCCCTTCCTCAATTGCTCTGAGAGCAGCTGCATGGCTTTTTGTTAAAAATAAGTATTCAAATGACCAACAAGCTTGTTCTGCAAACTGTAAAGTACACACATGTCCTTATTTAGAAGCGGCCTCTGGCTATTTTAACCGCGGCGTCTGGAGACCTGATTCCTTCCTACATTTTGTTTTTCAAGCACAGAACCTATGATGACTTTACAGAAAGGACAAATCACAGTTTTATGCTGTTTTATGATGTTCTATGATGTTTTCTCTGTTTTTTTTTTTCTCTTAGGTTGCTCTCATGTGGACCGAGGAGGGATTACTTCCACCTAATGTTCATAGGTCAGTTACATTCTTAGTTGCTAGTTCTTATTTAAGTTAAAACCACAGTCTTTTCACTTGTGTTTTTGTCACTGTAAGTTATAGAATTAATCAGCTTGATGTAGTTGATCCTCGAGGTTTTGGTGTATCAACTGGCCAAATCATAAAAACATGAGGGACGTACAGACCAACATGACTTCCTGTGTTCTGTTATTTACAGCATGACAGTGGATCTAAACTCGTCCAACATGTCTGTGGTGTCTGAGGCAGCTGTGAGGCCGGAGCAGGGACCGGTGGAGTACCGCATCTCAGGCCTGATTTTCTACTGCGTCGTCTTCGTCATAGGAGTCGTAGTTAATATCACTGCTTTATGGGTGTTTGCCCTGACCACCAAGAAGAGGAACTCAGTCACTGTCTACATGATAAATGTGGCGGTAGTAGACCTCACCTTCATCCTGCTGCTTCCCTTCAGGATGGTTTACCACCACCAGGACTACTGGCCCTTTGGGGATCTCTTCTGCCGCATCAGCGCGGCTCTCACCATCTTCTACCCCTGCATGGCCCTGTGGCTGTTCGCTCTGATCAGCGCCGACCGCTACATGGCCATCGTCCAGCCGAAGCACGGCAAGGAGCTGAGGAACGTCCCGAAGGCTGTGGTGGCCAGTTTAGGGGTGTGGCTCATGACCTTAGGCAGCACCGTGCCTTTGCTCTTCTCGGAGAAGGACCCCGATCGCATCTCCAACTTCACCACCTGCATCAAGATGCAGGACATCATCTACATGCGCCACGACAACCCCGTCAACTTCGTACGACTCATCTTTTTCTTCCTGGTCCCCATATGCATGATGATCGGCTGCTATTTTGTCATCGTGGACAACCTGATCCACGGCCGCACCTCCAAACTCAAACCCAAAGTGAAGCAGAAGTCCATCCGGATTATCATCACGCTCATCATCCAAGTGTTGGTGTGCTTTGTGCCTTTTCACATTTGTTTAGTGCTGCGTTTGGTGGGAAGAGGCGAAGACGGGGGGTATAGCACAGGGGCGGTCTTCACCACTTTCCTGATGAACCTAAGCACAGTGTTGGACATCATCCTCTATTACATCGTCTCCAAGCAGTTCCAGGACCGCGTGATCAGCGTCATCCTGTACAGGAACTATCTCCGGAGCGTGAGGCGGAAGAGCAGGCACACTCACACGGGCAGCATCAGATCAATGAGCAACCTGACCAGCGCCATGATATGAAACTTCAGTCTCACGCGGCACACTGATACTGTACATACTGTGCACTCCTTCGGCACAACGCAACACCGAATGCTTCGCCGTGTGCGCGGCTGATTATCAGAAGGATCAAAACTTGCAATTAATTTTCCGAGGAGCAATTTACACTCACAGTATGGGAGTGCTGCTGTTGTGGCAAAAACATCTGTGTTCAGAGCTGATTGACTCACCCATGAGACTTGAGATGTGTGTGTGTGTGTGTTTTTTTTTTTTTTCCCATGCATCTTTGCTCTGGTAGACAAAGCACGGGCGGCTCAGGTGTGATACAGGCAGGTGAAAATAAAGCTCATCAACATTTACTGGTAAAGCACAGCCCACGGTATCTGTGCGTTAGCTTTGTTGTGCACAAACACTGCAATTCTTCTCACACGTCTCTGTGTCTGCCAAGAACTATATAAAGGCCCTGACAGCCTCTGCGGGGGGAAACCTACAGGAAATGATAGTGGGTTTCTTAAAGGTTGCAGCTTTTGTTTGGCCACTGTGTCTGGTTTTTTTCTTTTCTTTTTTTTTTTTTCTCTCTCTGCCTCTGTAGCACCTCGCTCCTACAGAGGAGAAACGATGAGGCATCGGCGTCGGTGCTGCATGATGTCACACGTACGAGGTGCAAATGAAGTTTGATGTTTGACTGGTTTAATTTCATATTGGTGGAGTTTTAGTCACTTGATACAGGATATAATTAGAGCACGCACCACAAGTTGTTGTAAATTTACTGACCAGGTGATGGCAGCATGGCACAGCTAGATCCCCGTCTACCTGCAACCGCACAAAACTGAGCCTTATTTAGTTTTGTAAAGTTAACACTGAAAGATGTTATTTTCTCTGCTTTGATGCTCCTTAAATACTTCTCTTGTACTCTTACTCATTACAATTAGCTTTTTTTAAAAAAAATAAAATGTTTCAGGTGTCATTTCTGTGAAACAATCCTTCCACCCCGTCGCACGGAGCAGTTAACAACACTCATAACAGCCTCCTCCAGCGAGAATCCGACCAAAGTGTGTTTACAGTGCAATGCGAATAGTATTGATCAGATGTTAAATGATTCAGTCGCTCGGAGTGCATTTACAGTAACGTGCTCCAGAGATGTCAGGGAGGCTATTTGCTAGATTTAAAGCCGCCTTAACCTTAAAAGAGAAAAACCTTTCGTGCGCGGGGGATACTTCAGTGTCAGGTCTGTGCTGCGAGCGCCGGGCGCCGAGGTGCAATTTATCCGCCGTTTGCGCCTCCGATGACGGACGAGTGACTGAATGCGTGACAATTCCGTGTCTGTGACGAGGACGGGAGTGCGGGGAAGAGGAAAAAAAAAGACCCGTGTTTGAATGATTTTGATAGGCGCGCTGCATGAGCATGCAGCACCCAAGAGTTTGGTTGGTGCTGCAAATTGCAAAAGAGAAATCAACACAAGTTTGAAGTGCATTAGACGGTAGGGCAGTGCTGATGGGTAACTATGCGGTGTCTCTTTCAACTAGACAGTCAAGGCACCATGTGATGTAACCACACGCGCCGTTGCAATTCTCAGAACAGTTATATGGCTGATCAATCGCCGTTTGTGATTCTTTCCTCACGCTGCAGAAACACAGACTTAACTAAAGAGAGGTTTAAAGAGAGGCACAAGTATTCTCACTGTGAAGGGATACACCGCACCCTGAGTACATATGGTGTCGGGATGACTGGAAGCGGCCCGTACGATACAGAAGGGGTAGATTTACACTGTGTTAAATGCAAGAAGTACAAGATTTTCATCTCACAGAGAATTCTGGGAAGTGCAGTTCATCATACGGTGAAAGGTTTATTGGCCGGCGGACCACGAGCGGATTTATAGCCCAGAGGTCAGAGGTCAAATGAAACATCAGAGGGTCGTCTATCTGTCCCACCTGTTAGGCATCAAAGAGAAACCCAGCCACACCGCTCACAGCAACTGGCATTTAAAACAATTAAGTTTCCTGTCAAGTCCCTGTGATGAATTATCCGGAAGCTTTACCCGCTGTAATTCTAAATCTTCCCAACAAGTGCCTTTGTTGTAGAGAAATTAATGAAAACAAGATTGTCTTTCATAGGAGCTGATCTAACAGCGCGACAGCCAGCTGCTCTTCTTTGGGAATAAAAACAGTCAGCATTAAACACAGCTCACACAGAATACTTTTTTTTTTTTCCTCCTCCTACCACTCGTGTGGAAAACAAATCAGGCGGCAGGCGCACTGGCCATCTGTTTTGTTATTTGATATGTGTGAATACATGTTGTAATGACTTTGTTTGTGAATCACTCTGCGCGGCAGAACACACGAGAGCTCTCGAAGTGCTGGAGTGTTCAAAGCTAATCATATAATTGGACACAATAGTCGATGACAAATGGAGACGCTCGGAGCCAGCCAGCTGGGGAAGTGAATATGTAATCATTGTAAAATCATATCATTTTTGCATATTTGAAGACAGCTTAATAGAGTTTTGCGTGTCAGCACACCACCGAATGATGATCAGAGACAGTGTCGCCGTGTTTGTTTCCCCAAGCCGCGCTTTGTTGGACTTATTTGTCCTTATTGCGATTAAAAGGGTTTCTCGAGCGTTTGCGTCTCGCGCGTTCGTTCCGCGTACGGTTGTATCGCGAGGGCTGAAGCAGATTTGGGACAAATGAGCCCCCTCTGAAATAAACAGCCTGCAGCCATGATTCCCAACCAGGCGCTGCTTCTACTCCAGGGGGTCTTTCTCCAGTTGCCAGGAGGGGGGGAGTACGCGCTGAACGGCGGCGGAGGGGGCTCGTCGAGTTTAAAACACAGAGATGGAGCGAAAATATACACTTTGTAACACCTGTGTTGCGACTGAGAGGGTGAGAAAAGAAAACGAAGCGTCTGAAAAGCGCTCCTTTTGCCCATCCAAGAGGTAAGTGCAAACTCCCAAAATGCACCGTGAGCGACGTAAAAGCCGCAATCGTTGTGTTAAATCATCCCGAATCCAAAACAGAAACTGAACATGCTGCACTTCTGTTTGAAGCTCGGTTCCCTATACATTTACTATACCATTAGTCTTCATATTGTTCCCATTAAGAGAGCACGAGGACATGAAAGAGAGCCCATAATGTTATATAGATATTGTACACATCCAACCTCAGCTGGGCCTCCTCGTCTACTGTACGGCATTAGCGGCGCGCAGCTGCCTGCATTTACATCATTTAGCGTTTCTCGCAGGGCACTTTAATACACTGAACCTCTCCCCTGGTAAACTTTACAATAGGATGTTGAAGGATACTTCTGGACTGCCATAGGAAATGAGAGGCACATGTGCGTGGATGTAGCGGTGCAACAGTGGGGTCCCCCCCCCCCCCCCCCCGCCATCTCCCCAACCCGCCCGCCCCGCCTCTCCCAGCCCCTCCTGTGATGCTGAGCTTAAGGGCTGCACAATGAGACTAATGGATTCCTTTTGCAGAGAAAACTGGGTTAAGCACATGAGCCATTGTTTTTTTTATCTGCGGTAAATGTACGGTGTTATCGTATGTACAGTAGGAGCCGTGTGAGGTATTCCTTCACATTTAGCAACGATAGCCCTTCAGAGGTAATCTTTTCCTCTGGCAATCTACTTCTACAGTGTCTTTCGTCTCCATTAAAAGGAGATAATCTACTGCAAGAGTTTCAAATGCTGCCCAACTGACTCCAATTGACCCTGTATTTAGCAGGGAACCGGAGAAGGAGAGGAAACGTATGGCCTTGATTACAGCTGTGTGTCTATTTTAGCAGATTGTTCTGTTGCTGATTCACACACACACGTAGCCAGCCGCCATTAGCACGTATAAATAATGTAAAGCCCTCATCCCTTTCTGTGTGTGTGTGTGTGTGTGTGTTTTATTTTTTTTTTCCAACTCAGCTAAGTGCCTGCATGGAAACCTTGGACTGCCTGACTCCTTGTCAGTTTCTCCATAGATCAGAATAAGATTTATTTTTAAGTCTGTGTAAAGCGGCGTGTTCTTGACAATGTTCCTGCTCAATGCATGTGGGAACGTTTTTTTTAATTGTATCACGTGAAGTGGAATGGGAGCTCCGGTGGGGACCGTGTCAGGTCGTGTTAATATTTAATCCGGTCTCACTCCGGTTTTCCTCATGATCCGCGGCGTCGTACGGGCAGGATGAGAAAGGCACATTACAAGGCGGATAAAGAGGCCCGAATAAAGACGTCGTGGCTTCGGGACGCGGTCACACTCAGAGTGCAGTGTTGTGAAAAGCCCGCGAAGACGCTATTGTGAGATCCCTCTTGAGCCCCTCTCTCCTCTGCCGGGGCCACAGTGCAGCGCTCCCTGAACGGCGAGCGATATTATGGCGGCTAATGCCCCGGCGCACTTATTTCAGCTGATGTGCGTCGAAAAGAGAGCTGACTGACGAATTCAGCGCACAAGGAGGTAGAGAGGATAGAAGGGAGGATGCAGCCGGTGAGAAAACAGAGTGAGAAAAGGAGGAATGGGAGGAAGGAGGGGGGGGGGGGGGAGGCCTTTCGCTTCCTCTGTGTGCACGTCACGTCTCCTCTCCCCGAGCTCAATTACAGGATTGATACTCAGAGAGGAAACTTCATCATGTCGTACAGATGTCTTCACTGGAAGAAAGAGGGAGACGATGCATGTTGTCATTTAACGTGACATGGTCTGCGTTCATTCAAAACAAACCAAATGAGAAACAGTTGGACTATAGATTTCATTAGAGGCTAATAATACGTACGGAGCACCGGGGGAACTCACGGAAAGGGGGAAGACGACTTACTGACGTGAGGGCTGAACCGGAGGTCGCCGCGCCTGTTCTGGTGGAGGATTTAACAATTCTTCTGAGTGAATTAATCTAAAACAATAACTTGTAAACAATAATACTCTTTCAGCGAGCCATTCAGCTCCATCATAGTAAACATTTTTTATAACCCAGACAGCTCTATAAAGCGCTTTAGGCATCATTGGGCACAACCGTCATTAGTCAGTGCCTGCGTGTAAATCTGAATAAAACCGCAGCCGTCGGTTGATGCTGCACAGACGCGAGGCCCGGCGTGTCCATTTTGCACCGTTTCATTTAAAAGGGGGGGAAAAAAACGTGACACAAGCGGGAGAACACACTCCACAACAATGGCCGTGTTTTGCTTTAATTTGATTAGGTTTTGTCTCAGCAAATGCCAAGTCCTGTTTTGCCTCAAGAACATATCTCTTAATCACGTTCCATCCAGACTGTGTCTTTCATCTAAATCTCACAGCCGTGGCTCACACCCAACTTTATTTCGCTGAAAGGTAGGAGAAAAAAAAAAAAAAAAAAAACACAGAACACGCACACACACGTATATTGACGCCAGCACGCGCACTCACACCACATCCAACATGGGGGAATACAATGACAAAAGCCCGGCTCTCATCTCTATCGTATGAAGTGATGTTTTGTGTTTAGCTCCGCGCAACAGAGGTGTGTGTGTGTGCGCTCGCGTGCACGTGTGTGTGTGTGTGTCTGTCTGCAGGGCTCAGATCCATGTTGTTTGGTTTGCTTCTCCATTAAGAGAGCTGTAAAGGAGAGGGAACAGATGGCTGCTGGCCCGCTCTGTCCTGCATCCTCTCACAACTGCCACACTTCCTGTGCGTCCATTAATCTTCTCTCACTATTCCTGCAGCACAACTTTATTAAAACAACTCAGGAGAGAGCCGAACAACAAGCCCGCGCAGCTGTCAGGAGCAAAAGACAGAACCATTCGTCCACAGAAGAACGGCCTCGGATTCCGAGGCGCATCTGTAAAACAGCTCAAGTAGAATCTGGTCGGCTTTGAAGCGGGCTTCTGCGAAGCGCCGCAGTAGAGACACAATAAATGCTCATTAGAACGCAGCTGGAACTGCTGTTGTTGCAGAGTTCATAGGCGCAGTTTGTCAAACGTGGAACACGTGAGGCTGGAGCTCGCTGCCTGGGACAGACTACTGTCTCCTTCTGTTCTGGGAGCTTGTGAGAAATGCTGCGTAACATTTAACTCTGGCCTGAATGACGGCTTTAAATGCAGGGGATCTGAATCTACTATCAGCCTTCCTTTTAAACACTTCTCAAAGTCACTGTTAACCACGTTGGTTTGAAAATTGTCTATTGACCTGTTAAGAGGAAAAAACAGAATAACCTTCCCACGAAACGCCACATAAGTACCCGACTCTGTAATCACTCAAGGCCTGAATTTGTTGTCTTGCCTGATTGGTCTCACAGGAGGAAATGCGTTACTATTTAGGCAGCCTATGCAAATTCGCATGTTGCACTCGCACTGTAATGACAAATATTCTAGGTACACAGCTCTATTTGGCCGTGCTCTGCGTGTCCATAACAGTCAGTGGGTAAATTGAAAAATCAATTCCAATTTAAATTATTGGAATAAAGAACTCCAGGAGACGAGGATAAAAAAGAAAGGAGAAAAAAAAAAACTCCTTCTTCTAGATCCCCTTTAATTGGAAAGTCATTTCTTCAGGGTATTCTAATGGTTCTGAGGGAAGATTGCAAAATAAAGTTGATGAGCTTGGGGGGGAGGTTAATAGCGTGTGCTTGTGTTTGTGTGTGTTCCGCTGACCCTGGTGTGTGTTTTCTTTGCCGTGCCACGCAGCGCTCAGTCTTCCCCTCCCTTATGACAGAGGCACCAAATGAAGACTAATCCAGTGGGCTCACACACACTCAGGCGCACACTCCCTTACGCCTGTGGTCACTCGTCTCATCCATCTGCGATCCGGGGGAGCGTCGGGGGCGCTCTCGGGTCAAACTAAATTAACCATCCCTCGCTCACAATTGTAAAAATGTAATTGACTTAATACAACCAACCCCGGTGATTTGGATGCTCGGGCCGTGAGTAATTTTGCAGAAGCTTGCAGATGCCACTTCAGATATGAAGCGGCTCCACAGTCTGGATATTGTATTGATAAACCGGGACGTAAAGTGGCTGCTTAAATATTCTAAAGTAAGATTTGTGGCTCGGGCTAATAGAAAAAAATGACAACAGGATTATTGTAAGTGCAATGTCAGCAACTGATACCGAAACAATGATTCAGTCAGGATTGATGCTTCATTTATTTTAATCCCTTTACAGATGAAAGACAGTTGAAGAAATTGTATTTCACACATTGGAAAGTTTCAAATCTTCTTGTTTCTTGGTAGGAGCGGGAACAAATACAGCCAGTGGCTATAATCAGACTATTAACAACTGGTCACGTGATTACTGATCATTTATCTCATGCAGAAACTGCAACTCACCTCACGTCTACTGAGCCAGCAACTTTCATTCATGGTTTGAGTTGCCCATACTTCTTCATTCTGTACTTCTGTTTTTACAGGTCTAATAACAGACACTCATGACGCTAACCCATTCCTCTTGTCTGGTTTTTTGGCGGGAACCAATGTTATAGGTCCTGAAGTGAGCTATTTTACGGTCAAAACGCGCAAAACTGAACTAACTGTGTTAGTTGAAAGGACCCAACAGAGCCGCTCTCAGCCAAAAGTGGCGATGAAACAAAACCCAGCCGTTAAATGCTGGACTCGAGTAGCGGTTTTCGTGCATAACTTCGTAATAGTGGTTTCAGTTCTTGGCGACCAACATATTTCTGGCGAAATTCACAGTGAAAGTGGTGACGACCAAAAACAGAGCAAAAAGAAAGTAACCGCTTTCATGTGTTTTCTCCCACATCAGCTAAAAACGTGATAAAGTCAGCGTTTTGGGGGCTTTTTGTAGGTTTATCGCTGTACATGTTGCCAGTGATTATCCAGCAAAGTGCAGTAATATGTCTTATAAATTAAAATAAAAAAAAGATATATTGTGTTAACCTTTAAATGCTGGACTCAAGTTGCAGTTCCTGTGCATAGTTCCTAATAGTGGGCAGAATATCATAGATCTCGTCTGGTCTCATCGAGGCTCTGGATTCAAATATTTTTGGTCAAATTCACACTGAAAGTGGCGATGACCAAAAAACAGAGCAAAAAGAAAGTAAATACTGATCATTTCTTTCTTTACTGTGGCTCCCCCTAAAGAAAAAAAAAAAAAAAGTCGGCCATAAAAAGCTGACCTCATGTAGTTTATAATGGAGAACAGAATGCTGCATCTCATCTGTTTCTCACAGGTAAACAACATTGTAGGTTCTGGGTTTTGGTGCGCAAAACCGAGAATGGAAATTGAACCACTTCTCCATTGGTCACAAGCAGCTTTCAGTTCTCCACTGAAAGGGGTGATGACCAAAAACAGAGCAAAAAGAGAGAGAATATTAGACATGCAGTCTATTTTTCTACGGAGCTACTGTGACCAAGCAGTTTCTCTTGTGGATCAGTAAAGTTTAAATCTAAAAAGGTGAAAACAAATCACAGGGTTTTTGTGGGTTGCTCGTTACTGTGACTGTCCGGCAAAGTTGAATAACTAATCTTCAAGAAAAAAGGTCATGAGCACTGTGTGGCACGGCAAAAAAAATTTTGTTGTTCCTGTTCACGGTTCATAGTCGTACGCAAAATGCTATATCTAATGCCTATTGTGTTTGCACCTGTTTGTGCAAAGATGGTTATCACCTCCTTGACTCCAGCTGCTAAACCATTATCACTCCACAAGTGTAAGCCCTAAACCGGCACGTCGGCCTCCGCGAGGACCAACACTTCCTGTATTCAGAATAAACCACTTAAAAGTTGATTCGGTCACATTACGTCAACGGGGTTTTACACGGCAAGCAATCTCCTGCAAATCAGTCTTCGTCAATCTCCCCCTCCCCCACACGCGCCTTCTCATGGCAACCTGGTCTGAGACCTTTCTCCGGCGCCTTGTTGACATTAAAGAAGCGCCGTGCGGAGACATTTCTATTCAAGAAACTTGTTGACATAGTTATCAAGACATCAAAGAGCCTCGCGTCATTCTGAAAAGGCCTTATGAGAGTAATGGAGATGTTAAAGGGCGTGTTGGCCCCAAATATCACAAAAGGATGAGAGGATGTGAACAAGCTTTGACTGAAAGACTGAAAGGAGAGAGAGCACGATAAAGAAAGAAAAAAAAAAACATCTCCAGAGAGAGAGAGAGAGACAGAGAGCGAGAGAGGGAGAGGGGGGAAAGCTCGGCTCCATTTCCGCCTAAGAAGCGTAGAGTTAAAAGGTGGCCCCTGTACAAATGAAACTCAATTTCACGCCACATTATCCCTCCCTGTTCTCTTTCCTGGCTTTCATTTTCATTAAGACCAGAGACAATCATAAATTAATAATTACTGCCGAATGTCTAAGCGAAGGCCGCGCTCCTGTAGCCTTCCTCTCGTCTCTGTGGTCTTCCATGTTCGTGCTTGCAAAATGTTAATTTAGGTAATGTGGCCTGGCCCTTGTCAGATAAAACTGTTTTGTAGTTTCGCTAATACATAATGGTCTATCTGATTAGGTGACATTAGTCCTATCTTTCAGACGATCAGCCGGCACCTTCCTAATGTCTCTCCGCAGACTCGGGGCACCACCGAGTTATCAGGAGACGCGCAATATGACGGCTTTCGCTAAATGCTCATCTCCCGGACGCGGCGATGAGCGAGGAATTAGCCCGGCCGGGGTTAACAACGCGGCTGACATTAAGCCGAAGCACAAATATAACTTCATTTCTGAAACTTTTTGTGTTAAAAACAAAAAAAATAAAATGAATTACAAGCGTGTTCTTTCAGCTGGTCAAGCGAGCACAAAGACAACAAATTGAGCGACGTGACACTGGGGCTGAACCGGGATCATGCGGAATAATCGCGTCCGGGTGATGTCTTCATGAGCACATCCCCGCGCCAAGCCAAGTAAATAAAACACACGGCTCTGAATGCGCGATCAGCGCTGCACTTTCCGCGGCACGGTGAAGTAAAACGCAGCAACACATCTATAATGCACATTTGGTATTTAAAGTCTCCGTGCCTCATGGTCATATTTGTACCGAATTGAATTTATTACAAAATGTGCAGTGATATGAAACATGTAGCTGCGGGGCCTCTACCCTCAGACGCCAGTGCAGGAAAAGGCATCAGATGGAGAAATAAACAGAATATCTGAGTAATAGCCGCACGTCTCGCGAGCTCATTGGAGGTGAGCAGAGTGAATCTTTCACCACAGCAAAAAAAAAAAAAAATACATATAAATAAATAAATAAAAGAAGGAGCGATCGAGCCGTTAAATGGATAAAGTGGACGGCGTGTCAGAGTTTCTTTCACTCCAGAGTGAGCTTAAGTTTAAGAGTGGGAGCCGCGACAAGTCTGAACTCTACGAGAAGCGCCGCCTCGTGATTGATTGCCCATTGTGTGTCATATTGTTCTTTCAAGGTTGATTGAAACTTTAACCTCATTTTTAACACACACACACACACAAAAAACAGAAAGAAGTAGAAAAAGAAAAGCTTGAAATATTTCAGGCCTTGAATTTTCACAATGCGGCGTTGAATTATGCAGCAATAAGTCAATTATTCATCTCTGTGGCTGTGTTACGGCCATGCTTTAAAAAGCATGCAGAACGGGCCCGGGCCAAGCATGCTGTGTCAACACATTTCACTCAGAATTGCTTACTTGAGAGATTTGTCTCTCAATGTCGATTTCATATTTCTTTCTTTCTACGCGTTTTAAGAGCTCCACCTCTTTCAGTCATTCTTGAGTGTGAGTTGCTGCAGTTGACTAATGTGTCTCCGGAGCAAAAAAAACCTGAATGTCTCAAGAAAGGTTAGCGCGAGTAGTCGTTATAAAAAGTCGACGACGTTACACTGTAAAAACAAAGCGATTTGAAAATAGAGCTCCAGGACAGAAAGTGTTGAATAAAGTGAGTATTACGACGCGTGAGCCCTTGGCATGTCCAGCTGGTTAAAAGACCGTTTGTTTATTTGATGGTAATATATCGTGAATTAGCATCATACATATGAAATTATTTATTTACAGTGAGCGAGCTCGGTCACACCCTCATTTACATATTTTATCTAGGATTAGGATGCTTTGAGAAAAAAGAAAAACTCACACATGCAAAGACTTTCACACATTCCCATCTGCACTAGGAAAAGAAAGGATATTCTCGTCGTTCGATTATGCATACTTTTTTTTTTTTACTTAGAACAATATGCTCATTCATTTTTTTACAGTACAGTTAAACCTGCAATGTTTCTTCTTTTCTTTTTTTGCGCATACATAATACAGAGAAGAAGGGTTAAAGGGGAACTACTGTTTTTTTACAACCTGGACCTTATTTCTGGCATAAAATACGGTCATTTACTCACCCATATAACTTTTGTGTAATTTGTATTCCTTCGGGAGATAATTAGATCAGCGTATATCCATATAGTGGGAGTGAATGGGGCACCAAAACGCAGCCTCTAAATAATGCATTATCTGCCGCGAAACTTGTTCATTTCACCAATACTGCTATTTTTTTTGACTGAATATTTTTCCGATTCTGAGGTTGTGGACGAACCATAGCAGTAGCAAATTAGAGGTAAACAAGCCGACCGTCGCAGGTGTGCACGCCGCTCAGAGACGACATCATCCAGGTCAGAAGACATCATCCGGGGTCCGTAGGTCAATCTACAGGCCCCGGATGATGATAACAGGTAACTCCGGACTCAACGGGGAATAGCACTAGCGTATCATAAGAAAATATTGGTGAAATGAACAAGTTTTGCGGCAGATAATGTTATTTAAAGGCTGCGTTTCGGTGCCCCAGTCACTCCCACTACATGGATATATGCAGATCTAATTATCTCCCGAAGGAATACGAATTACAAAAAAGTTATATGGGTGAGTAAATGAGGTCCAGGTTGTAAAAAACAGTAGTTCCCCTTTAAAAGGGCTGTAAATGTCTCCAAAAGATGAATACAGAAAAATTGGATCGCCTTGAGCTCTTGTGTTATGCTGACGATCTACACATACATGAGGATCAACCTGTCTCGTTCAGCGTTACGTCAGTGTCACGCGGGGTGGGTGGGGGACGTCCGACCGCTCGGCGGCGCCGAGTCGCGTCCACGGGCAACACAGTTAACTCACATAGTTTATCATCAACATGTTAACTTTATTTGAATTTTGAAGTACAATGAAGAGATGATTCGAGAAGCTATATAAGTTATCAGTGACAACAGACCTAGACACTCCATTGAGAATAAAAGGAACAAACACAATGTGAACATGGGACACTCCTCCTCTTTCTCCTCCTTCCTCCTCCTCCTCCTCCTCCTTCTGATTGTAACACATAATGTCTAAACTGTTTTGCAGTAAAAGGACTGACATCAGCTTATGTCTAGAGAATATACACAGGTGTTTCAGCACCAAGAGTCTTTAGGGAAAGTAACAGGAAAGTTTTATTTTTTTTACATTTTTTTTTGTATTTTTTTTTTTTTTTACTCATCAGTATATCATGAAACAGTCTCAAAAACAAGAAGTGTATCTGTGAAGGTTAAACAGGGATTTGAGAGATGCAAAGTTGGCTGATTGTTTCTCTGATAACAATTAGATGGGGTTTTCAAAAAAACAAAAAAAACAAAAACAAATAAAAAAGCATCGTGAGGTGCTGATTTCTTAGAGGGCGTCTCATGACAAAGTAATGTACAGTAAATTCCAAGAAATATTACCTCTGTTACAAAGATTACAGTACTATTGACAGCAAAAGTCTTCATTTTCAAAGTGAAATGTTGTTAATTATGTTTTCAAAATCATTTGGGCTTGAGTGAGTCAACCCTAGTATTTGTTCAGCACAATATAGGATTTTTATTAAATATCATAATTCCAGGACAAACATTTACATGCCTGCATGCTTTCTCACCAAAATGGCAGCTATAGGAAAGAATGATGGCTCAGAGATAGAACAAAACAAAAACTGGAGGTTTATATAAATGGTGGTATTGTTTGCCTAATAGCTCTACTGCATACACAATACCTCTTAACGTTATATACACATACCTCATCAATCCCCTCGGGTTCGATAGAGTGAGTTTTTCCTATCATCATCATCATCAGATCTCGTATGTACAACAATGGTAAAAAGGAAACTTGATTGTATTGTCATCTAATTTAGAAAACATTGGAAATCAAACATCAGTCTTCTGGTTTCATGAACAACGTGGATAGATTCACATTTTTTTTCATTTTTTTTCATTTTTTTTTTAAACCCCCAACACGAGGTTCATCTCCACGTGTCGCTTTTTAGCTTCTCGAAATTCAATTTGAAATACAAAACAAAACTTCAGTCGGGTTTCTTTTTCGAAGCTTTCTCGCTGGCTGAGATACAGTATAAAAAATCTTCAGTGCTGTGAATTTTTACGAGTTATTACCGACAATGTACCACGGGTACATTTTTACTGTGCTCAATATATTTGTTTATCCTTCGTGCCGGGCCAACCTGTTACGCCAAAACCTGCTTCTTTTTTTTTTTTTTCTCCCCCCCAAAGCTACCGTGGTGTCGGCCTGTGTGATGAAAAAGAATTCTTATCCTACATTCAGACTCCTCCAGCATTTGGGTGAACAAAGCATTTTCCCACTGAACTCCTACAAGCAGCTCGACTCCTTCTCCCCTACTAAATCAGCCTGGATAAGGGATCTTGAGAATCTTCATGGGTTTTCATTTCTTTCCTTTTTTCGGGAAATTTTTTATTTATTTATTTATTTTTTTTCTCTTTTATTTCCTCCAGCTCCTCGCCGCCTTATCAGTACATCACTGTGGTTTTCAGGAACAGTCTTCCATCTGCAACAGAGGAGAGGACACACAGGAGCCAAAGATTAGCCAACAGCTAACATCCTGCTGACGCAAACGCACCGCTCAGGATGCGACTGTTGTTGAAACGCAACTTTGAAACCGTTGCCCTCTGGTCTCTCGATTTTAACGGGCGTTACTGTGAATTAATAAACTGATTTGGGGATAAGATAAAGTAAGCGGCCATGACCAACGCGATTAAACGTCGCGCGGGTTCTTTTTGCTTGCAGTCCGTGTGAGAGAACAAGTCAAAGTAGTTCCCGCTAAGTATTTAAGATCATTTACAGTGAGGATGTACAAATACAATTACACCGTTCCATGCATATTTTATTACCAACAGAGCACACAATGTAAAAGCAGCTATGATAACTACACTCAAGGCATTAGAACCGTGTGCCACGCAAGACATCTCCACTGATACCCTTGTTTGGACATAATACTGCACTCATGATGTAAAGCGCTCTCTAAGTGACATTTCCTGCGTGGAAATAGTGTTTATTGAAAACGGCAGACATTCCTCCGCTGCGTTATCTCCAGACACCTCCAACCTAACGAGCTTTGTCCATTTCCAGCGAAACACTCTTGTCTGAGTGTTCGCCTGAGCGAGCAGCGCCGCTCCGACGCTGAGCTGGTAAAAGCATCTGTTAGGCACAGCTCAGGAGCGCGTTTGACGTTTATTACCTTCACATTTCCTCTGCCGGAGAATGCTACAGTAATGCCTTTAAGAAGCACACCTCTCTATGGCAGCGCGGCTGAATAATTCAACGTTAAAGAGAAAGACACACACACACACACACACACACAAAGGCGCTTAGCGGCGCCAGTTGTTGGACATGACACAAGCCGCGTAGGACATCAGAGACAGGGCTCGACTGGTAGTGTGCGGAGGGACGGGGGAACGCACCTGGTTACAGGGGGACATTTAGCTCAGCTGGGAGACGTTTAAGAAATCAGGTTATTTTGTATAATTAATTTCTTTGCTCTGTTTATAATCTATGATCACTCCATTTTCAATATTCATCAGTTGTGCTCTCTTTTAGGATTAGGTATTGTGAACAGATTGGAGACAACAAATGCTTGTTACGTGCGTGTGTGTGTACAATATTTGTGTGTGTGTGGGGTGGGGGTGGAGGGGGAGTCGGAGGGGAGTCGGAGGGGAGTACAAACACACAGGCTAATTACCCAGCACTGCCGTAGGTCTCAAAGGCATTGCACTCTGGCTGCCTCTATCCAAGCAACAACCACCGAGTTCTGCGTAAAAGTCATTACAGCATGAACGCAGCGGCGTGAGGAGAGGGTGCCGGGGAATGCAGAGAGCGTGAGGCGGGATGCACAAGTTGACAACGCGCACCTTTTGTAGGCGACGGCACGCCAAAACACCCCCTCGCATCCTCGCCTGCCCGCCTGCCTGCAGCTTCACCGTCGGAGCAATTTATAGGAGCGTCAACGAAGAGAAAAAAAAAAAAAAAAAAAAAAAAAAACCAAGACAATCCGGTTCCTTGATGGATGGCGACATTTAACGCATTGTCGAGAGGATGTTAAATATCTCGGCGCTGTACTTCTAATAGATAACATTATCGCGAAAGTTAAGGGGTGAGCAAGGAGGAGGGGGGGGACTCGATTGTGCAAATCGCAATATTAGTGCAAATGTTGAAACATCTGCGGCGCGTCCTGACACATTGTTTTATGAGAGACCGCCCTCATTAAAATATGTTAAAACTTTAGTATTTTTATATTCAAATCAAGATGAAAAGTTCATTAAAGAGAATAAATATTTCATTAGATGCTAAATAAAACAAAGGGAATTTTTGGCTTCTCTCAGCACAAAATTCCTTTGAAAGATTAATTAATACATGTAAATTATGCAAATTATGCCCATGCAAATATTTTATGAAGACAATTAAGGGATCCATTAATTACAGTCTTTTTTGCTTCAGTGACATTCATTCATTTAATTTTAATTTCACTTTAACTGTTTTGATGTTTAATCTCGCAACAAAGAACTTTATCGCGGCGTGCAGGGTCGTGTAAACTCGCCGAACACATCGAGTGGGACGCGGCGGGGAACCAGGGGAAGATACCGGGGGAAGATATTCACGTGCGCACCGTTGCCAGGCAGTTGCTGGCGAGGTACAGTCCCAGTAGCTCGCCTGCCTGCCTGCCTGCCTGCCTGCCTGCCTGCCTGTCTGAGAAAAGAGCCGCGCTCCCTCTTGGACCCGATTCAAAACACTGTAAAAGCAATTAATAAACACAGACTGTGTTAATATCGCAGAATTAGAGAAGTGTGACAAAAGACAAATAGAAATAATTAGTTCTCTAAAATTATGCCCTCATTATTATTTTTTTTTTTTCTCTCTCCCTCTCTCTTCGTTCGCCTCCCTGAGTTTGGAGTTGAGAATATACCCACACATTTCTCTCGGCTTTCATGCGAGTGATAGGCTTGTTTTCTCCCCCCCCCCTCCCAACACCACCACCCCGTCCCACCCCACCCGCTTCTGCTTGTGTAATTTATCAACATCATTTTTTGCCATTTGAGGTTAATTATACAGCGAGGCTCGCAGAGTAGAGTAGAAGAGACATGGGTGGCAGACAAATGCTTCTGTAATTGAACAAAACACAAAGTGCAGCCTGTTATTCAGCTTCCGCCTTCGTTACACTCTTCAAGGTGATGATCAGAGTGATTGAGAGGCCGCAGAAATTATATGCTCTATGTGCTGGCATCAAACTGTTCCTTACAGGGATTTGATGATGGAAGGAAGAAAAAAAAAAAAAAAAAAAAAAGCTGCGTCAATTCAACCTCGACTATATATTTAAGCAGGACAATGGCTGCTGTCATTTTTAGTGTAAAGCTTTAATGCATTTAATTTGATACAATTACACTACAAAGAGCCAGCTCCTCACAGTGCTGTAAAATATTAGAAATTACGGCGGCTAAATATACTAATTTGGTATGAAATAAGGGGCTATAATTACGCCCTATCTGGGAGTTATCTTTGTATTTAAATGATGACATATGGATTTCCTTTTTTTGGACATCAAACTGTCTCAGATCCCCGCGGTGACTGAATGACATTTAATTAAGCAGGAGTCAACGTTCCTCTCAGTGCGTTTTCCTTATTTTTTTGCCCTTTCGCAGAATACCAGTTCAAGGAGAGTAATCGAACATTAAAGAGTTAAAGGGGGCCCCGACTTACTCCTCATTCCTGCACACTTTTTCGCAGCGAATTACACGAAGCACTTTTATTTTTTCCCTCCTCAACGGATAAATTGGGACCTCTCCCTCTGATAAGGGCGGTTCTGAGCAGACGCAGCTGAGGCGTATTAAAGCAAGACGTTGGAGTAATAATGAGGATATTCAACCTCTGCAAGGTGTCTTGTATCTGGGTAAACACAGATAGCAGACAGTCTACAGAGGTTATCGCTGGAGCGCCATTCCCCAAACACATACAGCACCCCCAAGGCTAACAAACAAACAAACCATTAAAAATGTACAAGGCTTATTCATAAAATGGATTGATTTGCCCCGTTTATGACTATCAAAGGAGGGATTCCGAGGCTTTTTTGCGGGTTTTATTGCTCATTAATGCTTCTTGAGTTGTAAATAAGCGACTTTTTTCCCCCCGTCTTTCCCCGCGACCTTCTAGCTTTAGTTCTTCCGCTGTTTTGCCTACTCTAATGTTGGGCATGTTTTGTCCTGACGGAGATCTGTTTCCTGGAAGCATCACAGCTAGTAAAAGTCAAGTAAAGGAACAATATTATTTCTACAGAAAACCAATGATCTTGACCTAGTGCTGTGGCCCAGATGGTGAGCTGTATGTCTGAACAGCAGGCACAGAAACACTAATGTTCATAAAGTGAAGCTGTGTGTGTGTGTGTGTGTGAGGGGAGAGAGAAAGAGAGAGAGCGAGTGAGAAAGAGGAGGGGGGCAGAAAGAGAGCAAAAGAGAGAGCCAGAGAAAGAGAGAGAGATTTATTGTCTCATCTGAGCCCCTGTACCTTGTATTGTCCTTTCAGCATCTGTTCTTCCACTGCTGCGGTCACTCTCCATCTCAGGGGTCAGAGAGTCTGAGAGGAGAGAGGGATCACAGCCGTTAAACATCCCTGACATCCACCTATCACTATGCCAGATTCACTGCATCGTTCATTCAAAACGAGAGACGGAGCCTTCAAGAAGCTGTATCCATGCGGAGCGGGAGCCGCGCGTTTGCGGGTGAATTGTGTTTTCTCCGTCTGATTGCTAGCACCGACGAAGGAACGGGCAATCCATTAAACTCAGACCTTGCACTGGATTCGTCCGCTTAAGTAAACTGATTTGGATGCGAGTCAGAAAAAATAAAAAAAAATAAACCTTTATCAAATTTGATAGGGTGATATTTTTGATTAATCGGTCTGATATCGCAACGATACTGTTTGCTGGTGGTAGCCCAGTGAACTGACGACGAAAGGAATCAATAAAAATGCAGATCTGATATGGCTGAGCTGGTGTATAAAACAGTTCCGCATTACTGACTCAAGCACTAAAGTGGAATTTTATTAGAATTTTATAAGCGTGTCTCATTTTGTTAATAAAACCCCAACTGTCAGATAAACGCGTGATCAATAGCTGTGTTTAGCTTCGGCGAAAGCGGCCGGCCGGCAACCGGAAAGCGTCGCGAGCGTGCGCGCGGCTCCGCTCGGGACGCCGTCCCTTCCCCTGCGCACGTCGGAGCCGAAACAATTAGCCAATTAGTAGATGGACAGTAAAATTAATTAAGTGGCAATTATTTTGATAATCAATTAATTGTCGCAGTCGTTTCTCGGGTAAACATGCCAGTCACTCTCGAGTTCCAGCAAATGTGCGGCGTATGTTCGGGGTTTGGATTATCGCTTGGCAAAACGTCTGGAGATGTCACCTTGGGTATTTTTTTTGACGCTCTCAACGATTAATCAATGAATCAAGAGCATGACCAGCAGATTAGATGATAATGGAAAGAACTGGCGGTTGCAGCACGAGCGCTTTTAGAAATTGCAGCTAATATCAATGTGAAGTAAAATTAAGGTATATCATTAAGACTTCCTCAGTATAAAGATAACCTCCACTGCTCTATGAAACCTTTGTCCACTAGAATCCACAATGTTTGTAATGTACAGAAAGAGTGTCTCACGGTGGAGTATCTGACCGTTGAGTGAACGCATGCTGTCGGAGGGCGACGGCTGCTTCAGGGTCTGCTCGGCCTGCTCTCTCCTTTTGGATTCGTACTCCAGAGCTTCTTGGAGTTTCCTCTTGGCCTTCTTCTCCTTCTTCAGACGCTTCTGGATGATTGCTGAGACAAAAAGGGTGGTGGGTGGGGGGGGGGGGGGGAGAAAGACCACAGCGAACTATTAATAAGCTCTGGGGCAAATTAGCTTTATTTGAAACTGAAATCTGATTATTGCCACAGTCTAGCAGGAAAAGATAATTTTAAAACTAGCATACTATTACGGAAAAGGGGGAAATCAATTAAACCTCAATATTTTATAATATATAAAGATCTTCCTTAAAAAAAGAAGCAAATACTCACTGTGTCTTAGCAAACTGCTAGAGGGGATTAAAGCTAATTGAAAAATTTATTGGGATATTTTTCATGGATTTCTCTCATTAAACATAAACGATACAGCTAGAGTATGACTCTGATGCATTTTACATGAGGCCCAGAGTGGATTTGTATTGAATGTGTATTTCCAATTATGTTAACGGACTAATAGCAGGAGAATCAGGGCCGTGCTATCACTTTGTGTGTAACCGGAGAAGCGTGCGGCGGCGGCTCATGTTTGTTCCAATCGGAAATATTAATCATACGCGCAGAGCTGCGCGCGTACAGTACGTTCAGGATCTATCGCGTCCGCGTGATCGCCGGGGGCCCGTGACGTCGGGAGTGTACGCGGCACGCACTTAGGTGCGCCGCCACCCACGCACGAACGCACACGGTTGACAGGGAGGATTCAGTGCCAGGTAGTTGTCAGATAGTACCTCTGTTCTTCTGCTCCATGGCGAGCTGCTTCTCCAGAGTCTCCCTGAGCTCCCTCTCTCTGAACAGCTCCATCTTCAGCTCTGTCTTCTCCAGCTGCACCTGCTTCTCCTGTGCCCGAGCATTGTCAATTGCCACTTTGAGGAGGCCCTGCACAGCACAACACACACACACACACATAAATACATACCTACATGTGCAGAAAGAAAAAAAAAAGCAAGCGAGGGGGGGGGGGAAGAGAGAGTGATGTGGGCTATTTAAGAGCTTCAAGATGAAGTGACAGCAAACCACACTGAAAGTATGTCACAGGAGTTCTTTGTACTGCCCACAGAAGTGAAGCAGAAAGCAGGGCCAAATCCTGACTGCCGCTACACGAATCCTTTCAGCCGGATTGCCACCTGAACTGCTCCTTTAATCTGCAAAGGCTTCACCTTTTAGTGCAGCCTCCCCTTCCCACAGCCTCCACTCGATCTAATAACTAATGCTATTATTGCAAAACTCAAACCGCCTCGTGTGAGAGCGCGGGGTATTTCTGACCCCTTTTGGTCAAAGCTGCGAAATGCAACACGCTCAACACGCCGGAGACACAGGAAGTGACGAAATTAGGAAAAAGAGAAGTTTGCTTGATTGGATGACGAAACGCCGGGCAGCACCTTCACATTAAAACTTGAGTTGCGGTCAAAGAAACATGAATAACAAACAGAATAAAAGATTTATAAAAGCAACGTCAGCTTCTAGTCTCTCCATTTGAGCCACTTATATTTTCAAACTTCTCTTAACCTCCTTTTTTAAGCGACAAAGGTAACAACCACATCTAGAAATACACAGCATCAGCCGCTGATACTCCTCGCTCAGCACATCAGGAAAGAATAATGACAACTACCTCATCTTGTATCAATTACATTAGAGTCCTGAGCTGAAAGACAGTGAGAGTCCTCACGTGAAAGCCGCAAAGCGCCACGGTCATTTTCATCACAATTATTCCCCCCGTCCGCGTGAAATTACGTCAAAAAAGCGCGGGGCTGCAGCTCGCTAATTGTTGATTCTTCTCACCCCAATTTATTCTACGTGGCTTTATCTTCATTTTCTGCTTGGTTTCCCTTTGTTGATTTATATATAAATATTCAATGCGAGGATCGTTATCAAAGATGACTCCGAGGAGTGTTGGGGAGCCTGCGACGGGCTTACTCGTGGCTCTCTAATTACTGCGCGGAGCCAGAGGAGAAGCAGGACTGTAGTGCCTGGTGGTACGGGGTGCAACGAGAAGGGCAGCGGCGTACACACATCATTACACCCTGACAGACGGCAAATACATTCGTCTAACTGAGTGAGGGTGTCTGAGCTGAAGCCTAAATGGCACTTAGTAGATGTTAAGGTTGAGGAAGTGCACGTGCGGTCCTTGAATGCACGTTAAGTAAGACTTTAAAAAAAAAAAATAAAGCTTTTATACAGCCTCATGTTTCCTTGCAGGATTGAGGCATTAATCTTGATCTGATCTTGTGATCTGGCACAAAACGATATCGCACTTAAAATATGGCTACATATAGTGATGGAAATCATTGACTCCAAACAGTTTCTGCAGGAATATTAGCTCTGCAGAGTTTTATTTAACTGATTTTCCCTTCATTTATGACAAAATACATAATTTATCAGTAGATTTCAATAGTACCCACATGAGACCTGTGCTGACGCCGAGGCTAAGTCTGGCAACTAAAACCACCTTTTTACATCAAATGTGCACATTTTTCCAGACGTTCCTATGGCCGACGAGACTGAGGAGGGTTATAATCTGTGAGAAAATGAAATTTCAAGAGGGCACAACTGACATTACCTGTATGTTGGTGAGGAGGGTCTCTATCGATGACAGGCCGTCCGGAAAGAGGAAAGGTGAGGGGAAACCAGGAGGCAGAGTTTGTCCGGCCAATGACAACCGCTCGTAGCTGTCTCGTGCTGTCGGGGTACACATTGGGTGGTCCTCTGCAGAGAGAAGTAATAATAACATTAGAAAAAAACGATTAATAATTCATAAAAAGGGCCATTTGTTCAATCTGAAAACAAGATGAGTAAGTAGAATATGGGAGTAGCTTTTGGCCGCGCTGATGCGTATTGACCCCGGCTCGAGCTGACCAGTGGCAGCGACTGGGTAAGTATTGATCTCCAGTTGCCAATCTCAGCTCTCTATTAGAAATACAGCGGCCTGACTCCTTCATATTGCGCCTAAGAAGAAGAAGAAGAACAATATCAAGTAGGACATAAATTCAGCTTCCTCCATTTAAGAGATGTCATGTGGACTCCGAAATCAGAAGCAGGCCGGCGGTTCGACCCCAGAGGCTCGGGCTTCTTTTGTGTATGCACGCACGGGTGCCTGTCAAACCTAAGATGACATCATCCTCCATTCATCACCGGCAGAAGGGTAGGGCCCTGCCATCTGCTGTCCAGCCTCTCCACCGGGCCTCAGAGGAGGGAAGAGGAGTAGAAGAGGGAGGGAGGAAGGGAGGGAGGGAGGGAAAGCAGGAGGCGAACCAGGAGACAAACCCGGTCAAACTAAAACAGTATGTGAGACACCGCCGGCCGATGCCCCATCAGATCAGACACATGTTTCGCCCGACGAGCCTTCATCAAGCCAGGAATCTGCGCGCGCTGCCGCCTCGCAGGGAGACAGTCTATTAGACGCATCCATTCTAAAAAGGTCTCGGCGTGAAGTCTGCACCATCAGCCGTATAATTGTTAATTTAATGAAAAGGGGGGGGAAAAGTTTTATTTGTAATGTGGAACCCTGGCTGTGTTGTGCACAGCACCTCTCTGCTCTCATCCAGTATTCATATCTGTTTATGTGGCAGGCTGAATCTTGTACAAACAGCGAGTGGAGCTGAACAGCCCTGCCTCTCCCTCCCATCAATATTCACCAACGCCAGCCAAGTGCTGGGAACAGCTGGTCTTACATTAATTAGTTTAAAGTATTTATTTCACCCATCCTCAGAGCAGATTGAGCAAAAACATTGGAGATTATTTCAAGCATCTGCAAATGCCCTGGAAACATCTCGGCGCCAAAAGTCGAGTGTTAGGATTCACAGTTTAGGTTTGTAATTTGGAGAACGTTTTTTTTTCTCTCTCTCTCTCTTTTTTTTCTCTCTGAGTAGGGAAGATGGTGAAATATGCACCGCTGGTCCGTGGAGAGAGTAAACAACCTTTCTCCTTTTTCAGATGGAGTTCACTCCTGTTGATTAATTAGAATGGATGGTTGCCTAATGGATTAAAATTTGTTTATAATTTGACTTCATAAAAATAATGAATTGCCTACTTTTAAGAAGCCACTCCTGTGGTAATTTATTTTGTTTGGTGCAGTCCTGTCTGCATTTGGAGGTGGGCGTCTGGGTGGAGAAATAAAACGCACTCTCCTTATACGGTGGCACAACATGAAAGTCCCATTTTATCTCAATAAAATAACTAATCAAAGATCAAAAGCATTACAGTTGGCTCCAGCTCAGTTTGATATAGATGTATTGCGTGCATTATATGCATGCATCACCCACCTCCAATAAAATCACCATAACAACTAGAGACGTTAGTAGACCTCGGGGAAAGGTCTGCTGTTGTAGCTTTGTAATTGATTTGTACTGTAGGCACTTTGTCCCTTATTTAGTGTTGGCATTAATCATAAATCATTGCTTTAACAAACTCCGGCTTCCCACTCAGCAGGCCTCCCCTCCAACACAATGTTGGATCACAGAGAATATTTGATGGCTTTGTTGCAGGGGAAACAACCTGTCATGCTCTGGGAAAAGCAAACAGCGTGTTTTGTTCGACAGACTCAAACTACCGTACAGCACCTCTTGTCAGATAACATTTCCACCAGGAGCTATGCATAAATACCGGCATTTCAAAAAAAATAAAAAAAGAAAAAGAAGAAAAAGGAAAAAAGGAAAAAGAAAAGAAACGAGAAGCTAATAAGTGGCTAATTTAATCAATATAATCAAAACCACCTTAATGAAACTCAGATGTAAATTCCAGCGGAACGCGAGCTAGATCTGTGGTTTCTACACTTCTAATGTTATTGCCCCCCTCCCTCTACCCCCCCCCCCCCCCCCTTTTTTTTCTGTGCCTGGCTGCAAATGCTGGCATGTGTTTGCATGTTTACTTCTCACCATCGCTCCAGAATCATTGACTTCAACTTAATTACAGCGACAGGCGTTGGAGTGATGGGGGCCGGCAGAATGGAGTACTCTGTTTCCAGGTGATATTTCTACACCGGCAAGGCTGCCAACAGCAGCTGTGACAGCCTCTTGTGCTTACCGTACGGTAAAGGTACACTAAAGGCCCGGGCTATGAAATACTGTGTGGAAAAACACTCGCAGGTCACCCCTGTCACAAATAACATTTCATGCACAACTGTTTCGGTGGATAATAGGAGCCACAAATAAAAATGGGACGCTGTAAATACAATGCATTCTGAATGAAATGCCATAATTTAAAACAACGCCGCCCCCCCCACCCCCTCTACCCGACTCCCCTCTCCGTCCTCCTCCTCCACCCTGCTCTCAATAGCTGCAGAGGGAGTCCTTGACAGTGTGCTAGCAATGATGAATCACCTATCCAGTTAATTTTCTCACTCCTCATGTGTTGTGCTGCTAAAACAGGGGCCCAGGAATTGACTTGACAAACTATGAATGTAAAAAATATCACTTGGAGGGATCTGGGCTTATCTCCAATTTACATGTTATTAGATTTGTGTTGCAAGCGGCACTTGGACCTAGCGAAGCTGAGGCAAAAAAGATGGGGCACATGATAACCAGAGATAAAACATGTCTAAAACCCACTTGAAAGCCTTTGAAATATTTGATGGAAAGTCACAGGGAGTGGAGAGAAGCAGGGGAAACTGGCCTGATTTAAAATGTGACAGACACACATTGCAATCTGTGGTAAATCTAGAAGAAACCTTGGGAAATTTAGCTGCAATCTCTGGATAAATAGCTGTAATTGACCTTGGGAGTTGAAAATGTGCCATATGTTTCTGGTTCCTGTGTTTGAAACTGGGTCCCTCAGGACATTTCAACTGAGTACTCACACGAAGGCAGCGCGAGCTGGAGGAGAGGAAGATACAGAAAGAGACACAAAGAGAGAGGGAGAGGGAGAAGGAGGACGAGAAGGATGCCGGGAACGAGAGATAGATGGTTTAAGACAGAAGACGGATGGATAGATAGGTGAGGCATAGTCAGAGGCAGAGGTGGCTGGAATAGAATGGGTGTGTGGAGAATGAAAGAGTGACAGAGAGGAAGAGCGATAGGAGAGAGAGGGAACGAGAGAAGGAGAGCAGAGGTACATTTGGCCGGCCAGTCAGTGTGATATATTGACAGGTGAAGCCTTTGTCCTTGCAAACCTGTGTTCCTCCCAGCAGGAGAACTGAATGCTAAACCCGGAGGTTGTCAGCACAGCCAACACAAAGCAAGGCGCTTGCTTTTCACTGCACAATTGCATTTGATTTGACCTGCCAGGCGCTGCGGAGAAAGCAGCCTCCTTCAAATGGAGTAGTTATGACCTCTCGGACAGCCATTAGCAGCTAACACAGCATTATTCCACCTGCACTTAAAGCACTGGATTTGGAAAATCTTGTCAGGGGAAATATCTGTCTTCTGCTACAAATGCAGTGATGCAGAGCTGGGGCAAAAAAGGCAGTTGCATGCAATTTGAGCACTTGAAAAAAACATGAGGGGGAGCTGATCTTGCAAATGATGTCTGGACTCTGAAGGGTCTTTCAGGTAAAAAAAAAAAAAAAACTCCATTAACTGCATGATTATGCTGACTTTAATAACTGGAAATATTTTCTGTCTCTTCTTCCTAACCTGTAGGAAATGCAGGTTTAGTTTTAGTACCATAAGCTCAAATAAGATTCTTACATGACAGAGGGTTAGATTGACTTGCAGACACACTTCTTCTTTTTTTTTTTTTAACATAACCTGCAGGACCTACTCCAAAGAATAAGCGTGTGATGACCCATAAAAGACAAATTCCTTTCAAATGACTATCACCTGCACGTGCTGTGCATATGTGTGTGTAATGTACTGTATGCACTGTGAGGAAAGAGAAAACACGCAGATGTATGCAAACAAAAAAACACACACACACACACACACATTCATTACAAACACACGCACATGCGCACACACACTAATGTGCCCTCATCACATTTAAGCTAATTTCCTTTTCATCACGGAGAGAGGAAAATGAGTGTTTGCCCCATCCCTGCTGGGGGACAAAGTCAAGAGCCCCGGTCGGTTTGGGCTAGATTAACAGGTAACATTTGGCTCCCACTCTCTTATCACAGCATGAAAATCAAACCGCGTGTTTTCCTCTATCGCTCTCCCTTCCTCCCCTCCCTAATGTTCCCTTCACTTAGAGATGAAATCGCTTGCTGCACAAACCCATTTGGAGAGAGGAGAGAAGGTGAGTGGGATAATCAGGCTGGCCACTGGGCCGTGTTTCCTAAATGCTCTCCAAAACATTACTGTGCACAGGCATAAAATTAGCACCGGGACCTTAAAATGTTGACATTTAGCATGACTTTTTGGAGAGTGACACCCTCATATTTTCTTGTAGGATATCATTAAATTTCAACTGCCCTATGGCTGTGCCTTTCCATTAATAACCAATTCAGTGTGTCACTTCTGCCTCTCTCTCTCAGTCCCTCTCTCGCCACCTTTTTAAAGTAATGAGTCCATTGCTTTGCCTTAATAAATTGAATCGTATTCTCAAGGCCATATGAAGATAGAGCCACAGATGGACAGGCTGCATGGAGGAAATAACCATAAATCCTTTACTGTCAGAGAAGGCGGTCTGAGGTGACAAAAGGAGACAATCGCAACCCTCAATTGGGATCACACTGAGATCACCAAAGACACAGTGAAACGCCGTCTCAACTGCCTCTTTTTCCGGAGCGGATAAAAATATTTATAATTGCTTTCATTGCCGATGCATGATAATGATTAAATTAAAGAGCCACGCGGAGAGATTAGAACGCTGGGAGATGATTGTCCACAATTGTCTGCATTGGAGAAAATTAAGACTACACATTGCACTTTTGCATAGATTACAATATTGTGGTGCAATTAAAAACAATTAAGGTCTTTTGTTTAGCTTGGAAAAAGAGGAAGGGGGAAAAAAACAATGAAAGAGAGAGAGAGAGAAAGAGAAATGGAAATGCAGAGAGCAAGAGGCTAGGGAGCAGAATCCGTGTTGACTTCCATTCAGGAGGAAGATATCTTGTCTTTTTATGCGGCCCATGTCATATTTATTGCATAAAGGTCAGAGTGTTCATTTGTTCAAAGTCAGCGTTTTCCCTCTCTCCTCTCCTCCATGTAATAAATGCAGGGGCTATGTCATTATCGGACCTCTGAGGATTACAGGCTTGGCTGACTGTGATGACTGCATAAAAGCATACAGGACTTTTGTTTCTGCCAGCGCACACCTTCAAATGAGCTCTTAAAGAGAACAGCAGTGGAGACAAAATGGCATTTTGCAGAGGTTCCCCGAATGGCGGGAGGCAGAAAGGAGCTGGTTAAGGTGAGAGATCGCGGCGTTAAACGCGACACCTCCGTTTTGAGTCAGACCTGGAGGAGCAAAATAAACTTGTGGCTCGGAAGGGGAGATGACAGATGAGTCGGTGCCGAATGGATTTTTGTAATTCACCTATTGACTATGAGCCCAAAGTGCCAAGAAGATAATACTCGGAGAAGGACATTATTGCGAAGCACTTTGAAGGTGTTTAGATTGTCTTTGCATATTGACCTCCATTGTCCAGGTCCATTTATCGACAAAAGAATCCCAGAGATTAAATTGGCCTCGACTATCGATTGGCTATTTTGCGTGAATCATTCCCATTTCAGGAGGGGATCATTTGTACTGTATACCCGACTAATCTGCCTGACCCACTAATCATCAAGCCATTTATTTCGCACTCTTTGTTTAGTTCTCCTTTGTTTAGCATTTATTAATTCATTAGAGCAACTTCTCATGCAGCTTAACTTAGGCAGTGACTGGGGAGTCCTGTTTCCGCCCGATAGCAACGTGCATCCCAGCGAAATACGCCACCGAATATGCACCCAACATCACAATACACATGCCAATTACATATTGATAATTAAGCATTCAAACAAACAAACAGAGAGGAAATCCCCCATAATCACCAGGTTTTAATAGAACAAGTATTAGCTTGGTGTGGTTGGCCAGATAGCCTGCTGCTAGATCAGAGCTTCGCTGGGTTTGGGAAGAAGGCGGCGGGGGGGGGGGGGGTACGGGCAGGGAGACACATTGGTGTCATTGCCTGGCATTGCAATCCTACAGGGAGAGGCTCCGCCGCCGTACTGTTGCTGCTGAGCGAGCGTCGACGACGACGGCTGGCGCTAATCCAGACTGGATATACTGAGCTGCTTTTAAATGAAGATGAAAGAACAAAAGAGGAAATGGGAAATGTAAACTTTAAAAGGCCCGGCTTAGGAGCACTTGCTCCGCGGCTGCCTTGGTGCAGAAGCTCCAAAACTGATGCAAATCCATTAGTAGTCCTGTTTTCACAGTTATAAAAATACTTAAGGGGCTTTAATAGGAGCGACGTGTTAAACGTGTGGAAATCTGTTTTGATAACATTATTCATAACACTGGCTTTGCGCTGTGTGAATTAATAACACTTCATTTACAGACGGAAGAAAGCTGGCATGGTATTTCCAGTTAAAGAGATTAATTTTTAAAGACCTAATTGACAGGCTGGGGTTAGGCAGGATAAGCAACAGACTATAAGGCTGTAGCTGCAAAGTCAAGGTGACTGGAATACTCAGAGAAAGGCTTTCAAAAAGCAGAATGGAGAGCAGAGAGGGAGGGAGTGAAGAGAATTAGTCCTCAAGCACTTTTCCCTCCACCCCCTATTCTTCCTCTCTTTATTAGGAATGATTTACTTTCTCAGTGAAAGGATATAAAAGCTCAAGTATAGAAGCGTAATTATCGCAGAGTGAAAATTTAAAGGTTTGACTCACAATGTCCTCAAGTCAGCGAGCAGACTGCCAGACGATAAGAGTGACTGCGTTCAACACTCGGCATCCAATTGGTTGTGTTTTATGGGCTTTGCCAAGGAAGAGCACACAAACAGCACTCGGCTCTGCAAGTCTGTAAACATGATGGACTGTGGCAAACTACTAGGGCTGGTGTTTACCTTGGCAAGAGCCCGGCCCTGGCATGTTGGTAGCATCACTTAATTACTGTTTACATGTAAATATTAAATTATACAAACAAGCCCACCGAATGTCTCCAAAAAATACAGAAATACATATTCAGGGTCAACCTTATCTGTCCGCAACAGTTGCCGCTGCGAGGGTGCGAATCGTTTTGAATCGCAAATTCGCCGCATTGTACATAATCTTCATAATTGTTTAATGCCGTTGTCCAAGGGCATTCAGGTAAATATGTTCCCCGCAATCTGCATAATAGCAGATGCTCAGATATGTAAAATGCACCTTGCGCTCTGCGAGAACGAAAAAAAAAAAAGAAAAAGAAAAGAGGGTTATTGTTCTCAACAGTTTTATCGGGACAAGAGGACTGTGATCATTAATGTCTCCAGTCAAGACCGATAGATGATTGCTTTGATTACAGACCTGTTTTCCTGACAGTCCAGGGCAGCATATATAGCAAAGCGCCGGTGCCTACTGTGCATCTCTGGTATGGCTGAGTAAAGCACTTGTTCATTTGCAGTGAAGGGTAACATGAAACAGGCCTCAGCCTTCTGATGGACAGGGAGATTTCACCTTCGCCAGTGAATGATAATGCATTATTAAATTTGCCTCTCTGCTCACTAGATACACTTAGCTGACCACAGCATATTTATCTCCCCATCCGAGGCTCACGTCTTGGCAGGAGAAAGCATTCTGTCACTTTTGAGGCATTTCAAAGATTAAAAAGAACCTCTCTCTTTTCAACGTCCCTAAAAGCATCCCCCCTTTTCAGTGAAATG